>NC_052328.1:8542305-9154426 GCF_016432855.1 Salvelinus namaycush | reverse complement strand
TCTTCCTGACCGAGTCTGTACTACCTATGTTTCAATCGGACCACCATAGTCCCTGTGCCCAAGAAAGCGAAGGTAACCTGCCTAAATGACTACCGCCTAGCAGCACTCACGTCGGTAGCCATGAAGTGATTTGAAAGGCTGGTCATGACTCACATCAACACCATCATCCCGGAAACCCTAACCCACTCCAATTCGCATACCGTCCCAAAAGATCCACAGATGACGCAATCTCAATCGCACTCCACACCGCCTCTTTCACACCTGGACAAAAGGAACACCTACTGTTGAAGTCGGAAGTTTACATACACCTTAGCCAAATACATTTAACTACTCAGTTTTTTCGCAATTCCTGACATTTAATTCCTAGTAAAGAATTCCCTGTCTTAGGGTCAGTTAGGATCAACACTTTAGTTTAAAGAATGTGAAATGGTCAGAATAATAGTAGACAAAGTGATTTATTTCAGCTGTTATTTCTTTCATCACATTCCCAGTGGGTCAGAGAATGTAAATACAGTAACTCAATTAGTATTGGTAACATATAAATTGTTTAACTTGGTCAATTTGTTCAGGTAGCCTTCCACAAGCTTCCACAATAGTTGGGTGAATTTTGTCCCATTCTCCTGACAGAGCTGGTGTAACTGAGTCAGGTTTGTAGCCCTCCTCGCTCCGCAACAAGTACGCTTTTTTCAGTTCTGTCCACAAATTTTCTAAAGGAGTGAGGTCAGGGCTTTGTGATGGCCACTCCAATACCTTGATTTTGTTGTCCTTAAGCCATTTTGCCACAACTTGGAAGTAGCTTGAGTCATTGTTCATTTGGAAGACCCATTTGCGACTAAGCTTTAACTTCCTGACTGATGTCTTGAGATGTTGCTTCAATATATCCCATCATTTTCCGTCCTCATGATGCCATCTATTTTTGTGAAGTGCACCAGTCCCTCCTGCAGCAAAGCACCCCACAACATGATGCTGCCACCCCCCCGTGCTTCAAGTTGGGATGGTGTTCTTCGGCTATGCAATCCTCCCCCTTTTCCTCCAAACGATACGATGGTCATTATGGCGCAAACAGTTCTATTTTTGTTTCATCAGACCAGGGACATTTCTCCAAAAAGTACGATCTTTGTCCCCATGTCAATTGCAAACCGTAGTCTGTGCTTTTTAATGGCCGTTTTGGAGCAGTGGCTTCTTCCTTGCTGAGCGGCCTTTCAGGTTATGTCGACATAGGACTCGTTTTACTGTGGATATAGATACTTTTGTACCTGTGTCCTCCAGCATCTTCACAAGGTCCTTTGCTGTTGTTCTGGGATTGATTTGCACTTTTCGCACCAAAGTACGTTTATCTCTAGGAGGCAGAACGCGTCTCCTTCCTGAGCGGTGTGATGGCTGCATGGTCCCATGGTGTTTATACTTGCGTAGTATTGTTTGTACAGCTGAAACGTGGTACCTTCAGGCGTTTGGAAATTGCTCCCAGGATGAACCAGTCTTGTGGAGATCAACAATTTTTTTTTTCTGAGGTTTTGGCTGATTTCTTTAGATTTTCCATGATGTCAAGCAAAGAGGCACTGAGTTTGAAGGTAGCCCTTGAAATACATCCACAGGTACACCTCCAATTGACTCAAATGATGTCAATTAGCCTATCAGAAGCTTCTAAAGCCATGACATCATTTTCTGGTATTTTCCAAGCTGTTTAAAAGGCACAGTCAACTTAGTGTATGTAAACTTCTGACACAGTGAATTATAAGTGAAATAATCTGTCTGTAAACAATTGTTGGAAAAGTTACTTGTGTCATGCTTAAAGTAGATGTCCTAACCGACTTGCGAAAACTATAGTTTGTTAACAAAAAATGTGTGGAGTGGTTGAAAAACGAGTTTTAATGACTCCAATCTAAGTGTATGTAAACTTCCGACTTCAACTGTATGTGAGAATGCTGTTCATTGACTACAGCTCAGAGTTCACACTATAGTGCCCACAAAGCTCATCACTAAGCTAAGGAGCCTGGGACTAAACACCTGACAAATACATTTGGATTTGATTTGATCTGGTTGGATCATAAAAGCTACTGTAGAACACTTGCTGCCTCACTTCACCTGAGTCTAGCCAAAGGTCAGTTAGAGTGGTGAGAACAATGAACACAAACTTGGAAACCACAGGACACTAGTCAGTATCTTCCTCCCCTGGTTCCCTCACTATCTCTCCATCTAAAGAGGAGGAGGGTCCTGGAGGCTTTCCCAAGCAAGGTCCAGCCACGGCACTGCTGTCACTTGCCCACCTCTTCATTGCTTGCACCTGCTAAAACATTTTAGGTATTTGAGCAGCAGGGTAACACATTTGCTTTTCATTTAACCTGCCTTTGGAGACCTTTGAAGTACATAATGGCAAAGCAGCAAAGGTTTCTCCCCCCTTAATCATTTACCTAGCGGAGGAGCATTCTCTGCAGCTACCCCTCAAGCGGAAAACGAGTTTGGCCCGCTATTTCTTCCTCCTGTCTCCACCCACCTCTCCCTTTATCTATCTCCCCCTCTCTCTCTCTCTCCCTTGCTCTCTCTCTCTCTCTCTCTCTCCATTTGTGTGGCCCTGTGTACAGAGTCAGAGGTAGGCTGGTTGTTCAGTGAGAGTGTGAAAGGGTTGAAGAGATGGTGTAGCTAACCGCCCAATGATACAACATGGTTAATTATCTTCAGCATCCACGCATGGGGGAGTTGATTGGCGCAGCCTACACTGCCTCTCATTTGGTGCGAGATAATGATCCTTTTGTGCCTTCACATTAAACGATGAGAAACATGCAAAAGATTTGGAAGTAAAATCGGGCTGGGAATAAAGCCAGATGTGACATAACTGTTTAATCATCTTCGAGGATGTTAGCATACGTTGCAATTTAGGCTTGTGTCTGCCCTTATTAGACAGATGGGGTTTTGTGTGTGTGTGTGTGTGTGTGTGTGTGATTTTGTAATTTGATTATTTTGTACGGGATGACACTGTTGTCTTTCCTTTTCCCTGTTAGACGTGTGTGTTCCGTTAACCCTTGGAGGGAGAGGAGCTGCATTCATTTTGGATTAATCAACCATTGCTTTATCACCACTTAATGAGTGGTGATTATCTGGTGCAGATGTCTATGCACTCTGCATTTACAGATGTCATGGAGGCTACTTCCTAATATTAGACAAGAGAGAGGAAATATAAAGATTATTTGTGTTTGCAGAGACACAAAAATACAAATAATTTGGCATTTGAACCAACGTAAAACAAAATGCACCGGTGTGCGTAACGTAATTTAGCCGCAAGGAATCTCCTGATGTAAGTCTGTAAACATAAATACCAACAGTGGGCTGAGGAGAGTAAATAAACAATTGAGGGGATTTTGAGTAGTATTTGTGCACACCGGTTCTTTCAGCACACATAGGTATTTTTTGCTCTATCATTGTCAATCACATCTCCACGTTTTACCAGGGTCCTTCCCACTGGGCACAGACATTAGTTCAACGTTTTATTTTGATTTACATTCGTCAACTAATGCGAATTCAACGTGAAATCAACAAAAAATGTCACCATGACATTGGATTTAAGTTAAAAGTTAGGTGAAGAAAATACTCAATTACCTTACGTTGATTCAACATCATCACATAGATTCATATTTTTTATGACGTGGAAACAACGTTGATTTAAACCCGTTTTGGCCAGTGGGTTGAGTGGTTCTGCTGAACGCTCAATTTAATGTAATCACCACACGACAGGACCACCTCCACCTTGGCCAGCTGGCTCAGTCCTCCAGAGAAACTCCCGTAAAGGGGTCAATCCCCCAATCCCAGTCACCAATGTGCCTAGTCATGACCCCGTACTTCTTTTCCTTTGTAGTTTCAGAAGAGTGAAGCACTGCAATCTCACTGAGACTGAGTGAAAGTTAGAGGAATCTCTAGTAGCGCCGTCACCCAGATTGGAGGCTGCCTGACTTTTCACCTCTTGGTATTTGTTTGTGTTCATATTGCACGACTCCCTCTCTTTCGGTTATGTCATCCTGAACTAAAGGATCCATTAATAAGGGCCGATATTCCTGTTATCTGTAAATCCTAAATAATAGGACGGATGGACGGACGGACGGGCGGACGGACGGACGGGGGTGAAAAAGGGACATGGGGCTTAAAATCTAATAAATCACACCTGGAATCCCTGGTAGAAACTGGCACAGAGCTCCTTATATTACACTCAAATTACACCATTTGTTCTTGGAGATATTTTAATCCCGGCTGACCTCAAACTTCCCATGAACCAGGGGCCTGAACAAAAGGCCGCCCACTGTCCTCGCAGTAAATCTGTTGTCTCCCTTCTGGGCCCTCAACCGGGGATCATAGATCACCACTGCGCTGCAGCTTGCTTCAATTTACTCAATTAACTCTGGTAAAGCACTTGTAAGTTCTGCAGATGTTGGTTTATTATCGGGGCCTAAAATGTACAAGTGAGTTCAGGAGTTTGGGGTTGTGGCAAGGTTGACGGAGGGGGATGGGCGACCGACCCCTTTCTCATTTTCACTTACTATGTGTGTGGAGAGAGAGAGAGAGAGAGAGAGAGAGAGAGAGAGAGAGAGAGAGAGAGAGAGAGAGAGAGAGAGAGAGAGAGAGAGCGAGAGAGAGAGAGAGAGAGAGAGAGAGAGAGAGAGAGAGAGAGAGAGAGAGAGAGAGAGAGAGAGAGAGAGAGAGAGAGAGAGCCTAAGCACGTGTGTTTATGTATGCACAGATGAAGGTGTGAATCGTTTCCTTCTGCGCAGTGTAGAATGCACTTTGCACTTAATCTTCTGGTCATTTTAAAAAGCTTATCTCAGATCAGACGAGTATAGTCTACACAGGTTGATCATTTTCCATTGCGCTATTCAAGGGTGGTGATTAACAGAACTTTAATTGAGCCATCGGAATGACAGAGAACGTCACTAAAGATGAGCACAGACCGAGTAAATTATTTCCAACCTTGCCTCTCTGGAAGAAATGTTCCTCTGAAGATGTTAGCCACATAAAATGGCTTAGTCCTCGAGCTTGAATCATTTGCAGATGACAAACCTCGAGAGGCTGCCTGCAAATCATTATCGGGATATTATTGCAATGCTCACAGTTGTCTTAGAAATGACCTTGCTCCAAAAATCATTTGTGAAATGTAAATGTGTATTTATTTAGTGAGAGCTATCTGAAAATCACAATATGATAAAACATAAAACAGCGGTTTTATCTCCCGGTAACCTCTATTTGGATAAATCAAAGTAAAAATGACATGTGGAATGTAAAGTATACAGTATGGAGGATGTTAATATTAAACAGCTGTGGTTACCATCACCATAAACCATTCAGCCAAAACCAGCCATGTGTGCCCATATATTTCCTCCGTTCGCCAACTACATTTCAATTAAGAGCGGCAACACAGGATGACATTCATAGTGCTTTAAAATAAGGTTTTGACAAATTATTTTCCTGTGTCAAGGTAATACGCTAACTGCAGGCTAGGCTGGGTGGAGAGAGAGGCCTTATCTTTGCTCAGTGGGTGGGACAGTGCAATGGAAAGTTATTTTGGGAGGCTCTGCACTAGTTTAATGGCTTGCCAGTTGATTTTAATTATTTTTAAAAATGCTCTTTATGTGCAGGTAGCATCCACGAGAGCTGACTTCAATTACTCTGGTTATTCACACACAAATCAAACTTATTAGGCTACTGGCAATATTTTACTGCAAATGTGGTTAGATTGATTGTGACACACCCCCTAAACTCTAAAAGTACAGAATAATGTCTGGGTGAAGGGGGGGATGAGCCGCATAAGGTAACCCAATATTGCAAACTCTGATATTGCAAAGTTTTCAGCCCTATATACACAAACAAACTGCATTAGGATATTGTAATGGGGGGGCAGCCTAGTGGTTAGAGCGTTGGACCAGTAGCCGAAATGTTGCTGGATTGAATCTCAGAGCTGACAAGGTAAAAATATGTCGTTCTGCCCCTGAACAAGGCAGTTAACCCACTGTTCCCCGGTAGGCCGTCAATGTAAATAAGAATTTGAACTTAACTGACTTAGCTAGCTAACTAAAAAAATAATACATCTTACATTTACATTTAAGTCATTTAGCAGACGCTCTTATCCAGAGCGACTTACAAATTGGTGCATTCACCTTATGATATCCAGTGGAACAACCACTTTACAATAGTGCATCTAAATCTTTTAAGGGGGGGGGGGGGTGGGGGGGGGGTTAGAAGGATTACTTTATCCTATCCTAGGTATTCATCTTGGTGTCACGCCCTGACCTTAGAGAGCCTTTTTATTTCTCTATTTGGTTAGGTCAGGGTGTGATTTGGGTGGGCATTCTAGTTTTCTATTTCTTTGTTGGCCGGGTATGGTTCCCAATCAGAGGCAGCTGTCTATCGTTGTCTCTGATTGGGAATCATACTTAGGCAGCCTGTTTTCCACCCTAGTTTGTGGGATCTTGTTTTTGCACAGTTACTAGGTAGCCTGCAGAATGTTACGTTCGTTTATTCTTTTGTTGTTTTGCTGGTGTTCATCTTAATAAAAAAAGATGTACGCTTACCACGCTGCACCTTGGTCTCCTTCTATCAACGAGCGGAACAGAAAATCCCACCACAAACGGACCAAGTAGCGTGGTCAGGAGGAGAGGCCACGACAGAAACCCGAAAGGCAGCTCCAAAAAATGTTTTGGGGCGGGGGCAGATGACGTGGGCGTCGGTGCTGAGGGATGAGTCCGAGACCGAGGAGGAATTATTGGACCGTTTGAGCGATGAGTAGTTGGCAGTGGAGAGGGACGAAAGAGTTTGGAGGGGTTGGAGTCTGGAGCAAGACAGTCGCTTTGAGAAGCGTGTGACCATTCAGGCACCATGCTTTGCGGTTACACGTACTGTGTCTCCGGTACGCATCCACAGCCCGGTGCACTCTGTGCCAGCTCCCCGCATTTGCCGTGCTAGAGTGGGCATTCAACCAGGACAGATTGTGCCAGCTCTACGCTCCAGACCTCCGGTTCGCCTCCTCGGCCCAGGATATCCTGTGCCGGCTCTGCACACTGTGTCTCCAGTGCGCCTTCACAGCCCAGTGCGTCCTGTGCCAGCGCCCCGCAGTTGCCGGGCTAGGGTGAGCATCCAGCCAGGACGGGTTGTGCCAGCTCTGCGCTCCAGACCTCCGGTGCATCTCCTCGGCCCAGTATATCCTGTGCCAGCTCCACGCACCCGGTCTCCTGTGCGTCTGCCCAGCCTGGTAAGCCCTGTGCCAGCTCCACGCACCAGGCCTCCAGTGCGTCTCTCCAGCCCCGTGCGTCCTGTGCCAGCTCTACGCACCCGGCCTCCAAAGATGATCCATGGCACGAAGCCTCCAGTGATGATCCATTGCACGAAGCCTCCAGTGATGATCCATGGACCGAAGCCTCCAGTGATGATCCATGGCACGAAGCCTCCAGTGATGATCCATGGCCCGAAGCCTCCAGTGGTGATCCATGGTCCGAAGCCTCCAGTGATGATCCATGGCCCGAAGCCTCCAGTGATGATCCATGGCATGAATCCTCCAGTGATGATCCATGGCCCGAAGCCTCCAGTGATGATCCATGGCCCGGAGCCTGCAGTGATGATCCATGGCACGAAGCCTGCAGCGATGATCCATGGCACGAAGCCTCCAGCGATGATCCATGGCCCGAAGCCTCCAGGGACGGTCTGCAGTCCAGAGCCTCCAGCGACGGTCTGCAGCCCAGAGCCTTCAGCGACAGTCTTCAGCCTAGAGCCTTCAGCGGGGGTTCCAAGTCCGGAGCCTCCAGCGACGGTCTGCAGCCCAGAGCCTTCAGCGACAGTCTTCAGCCTAGAGCCTTCAGCGGGGGTTCCAAGTCCGGAGCCTCCAGCGACGGTCCCCAGTCCGGAGCTTCCAGAGACGGTTCCCAGTCCGGAGTCCGCGACGACGATCCACGGTCCGGTTCCTCTGGCGACGATCCACGGTCCAGTTCCTCCGGCGACGATCTACGGTCCGGAGTCCCCGGCGACGATCTACGGTCCGTTTCCTCCGGCAACGATCCACGGTCCGGATACCCCGGCGACGATCCACGGTCCAGTTCCTCCGGGAACGATCCACGGTCCGGAGCCTCCGGCGACGATCCACGGGATGGTTCCACGGAAGCGGAGGGATCAGCGAGCAGAGCGGGGTTTACGTCCCGAACCGGAGCCGCCACCGAGGCTAGATGCCCACCCGGACCCTTTCCCATGGAGTCAGGTTTTGCGGCCGGAGTCCGCACCTTTGGGGGGGGTACTGTCACGCCCTGACCTTAGAGAGCCTTTTTATTTCTCTATTTTGTTAGGTCTGGGTGTGATTTGGGTGGGAATTCTAGTTTTCTATTTCTTTGTTGGACGGTTATGGTTCCCAATCAGAGCCAGCTGCCTATCGTTGTCTCTGATTGGGGATCATACTTAGGCAGCCTTTTGTCCCACCTTAGGTTGTGGGATCTTGTTTTTGCATAGTTACTATGTAGCCTGCAGAACGTTACGTTCGTTTACATTTTGTCGTTTTTTGGTGTTCATCAATAAAGAAAGATGTACCCTTACCACGCTGCACCTTGGTCTCATTCATCTGACGACGGACGTCATAGATACAATAGGTGGAAATATCAACTATGATGAATGTAACCTTTACTTTATGGTAGCTAATTAATTGCTCTCATTCAATGCTGTATGGTCCTGCCTGACAAAACTAAATACAGTTACGTGTTTTTTGATGTTGTGGCTATTGTAATCTGCTCTAAGGAAAAATAAGTTGGCTCAGACATCAGAATTAGACCTTTTGGGTCCAAGGATCCTTGAAGGATTTTGTATCTTTAGCCCCTACTCTTGTTATTAAAAGTGGTCCCCGAAAATTGTGTTCTATATCACATACAGTATGTGCAGATATGTGCACCACGTCATTGCTCTCTCTCTTTGCTGTGTCCACCGAGCCGTTGGGTCCGCCTTGCAACCTCATGGGATAACACTGGGCAGGCATCTTGCTAGCTGTCACTCAAATGCGAGGGGTTGAAGCGCATTGGCTAGTACTCACAATGCTAGGGGGCTGGCCCACGTGGGGGGAAATGTAGGGAAAATGGCGCGGCATAGCTTCAAGGAAACAGTCGCTTTCAAACTAGGGATTTCGTGGCTAATTGAGATAAGACAGAAATTCTGCTTATAGATTATGCATGTATGAACTACGTATTGACACATACAGCCCAAAGCAGGAGGTTCCAAAATCCAATATGGCTGCCATAATGGCTCTGTATCAGTACTGGCTGGGCTGATTTTTCGGCCACCTAAGCTCAACTCTGACTTTCTTGCTGAACCATCTGCGCTACTACACACTCCTGAGCACTGCGCTGGTGCTTGGTGATTTCAACACACATGTCGACTCCCCTAACTGCAGTCTCTCTACCGGCCTGGCTGATGTCCTGGACAACTTTGGACTCCAACAGCACAAGGACTTTTCCACCCACGACAAAGGCTATACATTGGACCTGGTCTGTACCACGGGTGTGGATTTCGCCAAATTGGAAGGAAATGTGTCAGGGCTGTCCGACCATAAACTCATCACTTTCACCCTAGTCTTCCTCTACCCACTCAACCCAAGAAACGCTCAATTCAGTTTGGGAGTCTGAAAACAATCAACACTGGCCAGCTTACTGAATCCATCTCCTACCTTCCAGTTACTGACTCTGTGGCTCAATACAACACTGCATTGGCCTCCATACTGGATGAAGTTGCCCCTTTGAAAACCGTCATTGTGTCTTTCTCCAAATCTTCTAGCTGGTATACTGAGGAACTAAGCTCTCTCAAAGCAACTGGCCGTGGTCTAGAACGACAGTATCAGGAAACTGGGCTAACTGTACATGCGCAGATGTATGAGCAACATCAGCAAGAATACAAACAAGCCTTAAATGCAGCTCGGACATCCTACTACTCCAAACTGATCAGCAACGGCAGTGGTAACTCCCAGTTGCTGTTTTCTTCTGTGAGCAAGCTCCTCCAACCTGTGAACAATTTTGCTACCTCAGCCTCCCCAGAATGGTGCAATCAATACCTGTGCTTCTTCCGAAGAAAAATTGAAACCATCAATAACACCATCCTTTCCAGCCTCGGTGGTTGAGCTACCCAGTCCTGAGTCAAGGTTCTCCACTTTCACCACAGTCACTGCAGCGGATGTAACCAAGCTGGTTAGGACAATGAGGCCCACCACTTGCTCACTTGACCCTATCTCCACCTCCCTTGTCTAGACCTACTTATCTGCTCTGGAGCCTTTCTTCACAGAAATTAACGTTTCCCTCCTCAGCTCAAACTGGCCGCAGTCACACCAGTACTTAAAAAGCCTGGATCTGACCCTGAACATAACCAGAACTACAGGCCTTTTCCCAAGCTGCCATTCCTGAATAAGCTCCTTGAACGTGCTGTTTCTAGTCAACTCCAAAACCATCTGCCAACTCGCAGCCTACTTGAGCCCTTCCAGTCGGGTTTCAGAGCTAGACACAGCACCGAGACTGCCCTGGTAAGGGTCACCAATAACCTCCTCATGAATGCTGACTCTGGGGCTGCCTGAATCCTCATACTGGTCAGCCACGCCATCCTGCTGGACTGCATGAAGAAGCTCCTGGGCCTGTCAGACACTGTCTTGGACTGGTTCAGGTCCTATCTCACTGATCGCTAGCAGTTTGTAGCCATCAATCTTAGTAGGTCAGACACAGCTGTGGTCCCTCAAGGCTTGGTCCTGGGTCCACTACTGTTTTGTAACTACATTCTGCCACAGGGAAACATATTGAGGAAACATGGACTGGGCTTTCACTTTTATGCTGACGGCACTCAGCTGTATGTCTCCACAAAAACTACAATCCTGGATAGCTGCCTATAGGACATCAAAGCAAGTACCTGTACCTGATTTTCCAAGTTTCCTGCAGTTAAACTGCAAAAAGACATAGGTTGTCCTGATTGCCACTCGCACCATCATAAACAACATTAGTAGCCTCAATATTGATGGTGTCAAGATCGTCCCCTCCAGTGAGGGTTGCAACCTGGGTGTTATATTTGAAAGTCAGCTCTCATTTGAGGCCCACATCAATAGTATGACCAAAGTCACATTTTTCCATCTATGCAACATTGCCAGATTACAACCTGGGATATCACAACATGCAGTTTAGCAACTCATCCATGCTTTTATCTGATCCCGTCTGGACTATTGTAATGTCCTTTTTGTTGGCGTATCTGCCAAGTGCCTAAACAGGCTACAATATGTCCAGAACTGTGCTGCACGTGTCCGAACCCCCTGAGCACATTACTCCAGTGCTGTTCAACCTCCACTGGCTCCCTGTGCTCACGCATCGACTACAAAATCCTGGTTCACACCCACCAAACTATCCACAACTCTGGATCCAAGTACCTGTCTGACCTCATTCTACCCTCCTGCCCCACACGCACCCTTCGCTCCTCCAGGTCCGTCTCTTTTCAGCAGCCCCGCAGCAGACTAAAAACTATGGGTGATGTGGCTTCAGTAGCGCGGCTCTGCGGCTGTGGAACGCACTTCCAGACACTATTAGGGCTGCAGGGTCTCTGTCCTTCTTTAAGGCACAGTTCAAGACCGTGCTGTTCACAAAAGCTTTCGAGGACCTCTGCTAATTTTGTTCTCATGTCCTCCGGATCTGGTGACACCTGTACATAGCTTTGATTGTTATCTGTGTTCTATGTTCTGTGTTTTGGATTGTTTTTATTAGTGTTATTAGTCTTTAATTTTATTTATTTTGTGCACCTTGTTTCTAAGAAAAGCACTTTGCAAATTAAATTTATTATTTATTATTATTATAACATTTGATGGAGGTTAAATCACGTGTAAGTAGGAATTTTGTAGATTAGAGGCATTATTTCATACTTGTGTACAACACTCATGTCCATGAAGACTGTTTTGGTGTAAATATATTTTATTCTGAATCCAATATGGCCAACATGATTACACTCAAACACCTTTGTCTGCATTTAATTGGCCCTTGTTTATTTTGTATTGTGTTATATTGTGTTAGCGTCTCATAAGACGCTTGGTATACAGTATCTGGGACTATAAGTGGCACTGCCATGCTACTGTTTTGCTGTATCCGTATCTTTTTTGAATGTGTGTTCATGTTTAAATCACAGCATATCAACAATGTAATTTCACAAAATATAATAACCAGCCTTTCACGACACAAGCACATAGTATCCTTAACCGAATTACAGGAAAGCAACCTTTCACACAACAGCCAGCTATTCTAGTTGCGTATATGTACAGCTCTAAACTTTCCCCTCTTTTCGCCATTGAAACTAAGTGTCCAACATTGATTCAGTCTTTGAGGGGTACAGGACATGAGTGTGGCCTGACAGGGTGAAGAGACTAAGTAGCCAGTGTTAGTTGTAGTTCTGGTGGCCTGACCAGCTTGCACAGCTAAATAGTCATTCTGAGCAAGCTGCAGCGACAAGGCCAGTATCCTTCCTGTATGACTGGCGGGATATTGGGGCTGTGGGGTGATCAGTTTCCACTTCCACAGTTCGGTATAGGCAATCAGCAGATGCAGCTTGCATGCCAACAAAACACATTGACTAAATGGAATGTTATTTCAGCCTGAATGATTCTGGGGATACTCCAGTAGTGGGATGGTTAGTTGTCTGGTTGAAAAAGCAGAGTTTGTGAAAGGGCTGTCACAAACAGACACAAACAGACCTGCCCATTGGTCTTTCCAACACCTAATTGACCTGTGGGTGGATATTTAGATGTCGAATGTGGCAAAAAGTCCTGCAGGTCACCTCCTATATATTCCTTAATTTCCTTTGGAAGTCGGGTAGGATGACAATTTGGACAATATTAATTGTGGGTGATTGGCTGTGATTGCGGTCTGGGGCAAGCAGAAGATAAGGAGAGTGGCAGAACCGGTGAGGGTGTCACAGAGCCTGGAGTGGTGGGTGCGGAGTCAAGCGCAGAGAGCAGAGGATGATGGGGGAAACCGGACTTTATTGCGGCATCCAACACTAACGCCCAAAACAACAGGCGAATATCAACCAAAAAAATCCAACCCAACACAGGGCACAAACAGACAGGAACACCACACGCAACAACCTCGACTAACAGAAAACAAGCCCGCACAAAAACAGGCGGGCCTAACAGGCTTAAATAGTCCTGAATCAAAACTAAACGAGAGACAGGTGCAACCAATAAGACATCAAATCAAATCAAATTTTATTTGTCACATACACATGGTTAGCAGATGTTAATGCGAGTGTAGCGAAATGCTTGTGCTTCTAGTTCCGACAATGCAGTAATAACCAACAAGTAATCTAACCTAACAATTCCACAACTACTACCTTATACACACAAGTGTAAAGGGATAAAGAATATGTACATAAAGATATATGAATGAGTGATGGTACAGAACGCCATAGGCAAGATGCAGTAGATGGTATAGAGTACAGTATATACATATGAGATGAGTAATGTAGGGTATGTAAACATAAAGTGGCATAGTTTAAAGTGGCTAGTGATACATGTATTACATAGAGATGGCAAGATGCAGTAGATGATATAGAGTACAGTATATACATATACATATGAGATGAGTAATGTAGGGTATGTAAACATTATATTAAGTGGCATTGTTTAAAGTGGCTAGTGGTACATTTTTACATAATTTCCATCAATTCTCATTATTAAAGTGGCTGGAGTCAGTATGTTGGCAGCGGCCGCTAAATGTTAGTGGTGGCTGTTTAACAGTCTGATGGCCTTGAGATAGAAGCTGTTTTTCAGTCTCTCGGTCCCTGCTTTGATGCACCTGTACTGACCTCGCCTTCTGGATGATAGCGGGGTAAACAGGCAGTGGCTTGGGTGGTTGTTGTCCTTGATGATCTTTATGGCCTTCCTGTGACATCGGGTGGTGTAGGTGTCCTGGAGGGCAGGTAGTTTGCCCCTGGTGATGCGTTGTGCAGACCTCACTACCCTCTGGAGAGCCTTACGGTTGTGGGCGGAGCAGTTGCCGTACCAGGCGGTGATACAGCCCGACAGGATGCTCTCGATTGTGCATCTGTAGAAGTTTGTGAGTGCTTTTGGTGACAAGCCGAATTTCTTCAGCCTCCTGAGGTTGAAGAGGCGCTGCTGCGCCTTCTTCACAACGCTGTCTGTGTGGGTGGACCAATTCAGTTTGTCCGTGATGTGTACACCGAGGAACTTAAAACTTTCCACCTTCTCCACTACTGACCCGTCGATGTGGATAGGGGGGTGCTCCCTCTGCTGTTTCCTGAAGTCCACAATCATCTCCTTTGTTTTGTTGACGTTGAGTGTGAGGTTATTTTCCTGACACCACACTCCGAGGGCCCTCACCTCCTCCCTGTAGGCCGTCTCGTCGTTGTTGGTAATCAAGCCTACCACTGTAGTGTCATCCGCAAACTTGATGATTGAGTTGGAGGCGTGCATGGCCCCGCAGTCGTGGGTGAACAGGGAGTACAGGAGAGGGCTCAGAACGCACCCTTGTGGGGCCCCAGTGTTGAGGATCAGCGGGGTGGAGATGTTGTTACCTACCCTCACCACCTGGGGGCGGCCCGTCAGGAAGTCCAGGACCCAGTTGCACAGGGCGGGGTCGAGACCCAGGGTCTCGAGCTTGATGACGAGTTTGGAGGGTACTATGGTGTTAAATGCTGAGCTGTAGTCGATGAACAGCATTCTCACATAGGTATTCCTATTGTCCAGATGGGTTAGGGCAGTGTGCAGTGTGGTTGCGATTGCGTCGTCTGTGGACCTATTGGGTCGGTAAGCAAATTGGAGTGGGTCTAGGGTGTCCGGTAGGGTGGAGGTGATATGGTCCTTGACTAGTCTCTCAAAGCACTTCATGATGACGGAAGTGAGTGCTACGGGGCGGTAGTCATTTAGCTCAGTTACCTTAGCTTTCTTGGGAACAGGAACAATGGTTGCCCTCTTGAAGCATGTGGGAACAGCAGACTGGGATAAGGATTGATTGAATATGTCCGTAAACACACCTGCCAGCTGGTCTGCGCATGCTCTGAGGACGCGGCTGGGAATGCCGTCTGGGCCTGCAGCCTTGCGAGGGTTAACACGTTTAAATGTTTTACTCACCTCGGCTGCAGTGAAGGAGAGCCCGCAGGTTTTGGTAGCGGGCCGTGTCAGTGGCACTGTATTGTCCTCAAAGCGAGCAAAAAAGTTATTAAGCCTGTCTGGGAGCAAGACATCCTGGTCCGCGACGGGGCTGGTTTTCTTTTTGTAATCCGTGATTGACTGTAGACCCTGCCACATACCTCTTGTGTCTGAGCTGTTGAATTGCGACTCTATTTTGTCTCTGTACTGGGACTTAGCTAGTTTGATTGCCTTGCGGAGAGAATAGCTACACTGTTTGTATTCGGTCATGTTTCCGGTCACCTTGCTCTGGTTAAAAGCAGTGGTTCGCGCTTTCAGTTTCACGCGAATGCTGCCGTCAATCCACGGTTTCTGGTTTGGGAATGTTTTAATCGTTGCTGTGGGTACGACATCGTCAATGCACTTTCTAATGAACTCGCTCACCGAATCAGCATATTCGTCAATGTTGTTGTTGGACGCAATGCGGAACATATTCCAATCCGCGTGATCGAAGCAGTCTTGAAGCGTGGAATCAGATTGGTCGGACCAGCGTTGAACAGACCTGAGCGAGGGAGCTTGTTGTTTTAGTTTCTGTTTGTAGGCTGGAAGCAACAAAATGGAGTCGTGGTCAGCTTTTCCGAAAGGAGGGCGGGGGAGGGCCTTATATGCGTCGCGGAAGTTAGTATAACAATGATCCAAGGTTTTACCAGCCCTGGTAGCACAATCGAGATGCTGATAGAATTTAGGGAGTTTTGTTTTCAGATTGGCCTTGTTAAAATCCCCAGCTACGATGAATGCAGCCTCAGGGTGTGTGGTTTCCAGTTTACAAAGAGTCAGATAAAGTTCGTTCAGGGCCATCGTTGTGTCTGCTTGGGGGGGAATATATACGGCTGTGATTATAATCGAAGAGAATTCCCTTGGTAGATAATGCGGTCGACATTTGATTGTGAGGAGTTCTAGATCAGGTGAACAGAATGACTTGAGTTCCTGTATGTTGTTATGATCACACCACGTCTCGTTAATCATAAGGCATACCCACCAGCCCCTCTTCTTACCAGAAAGATGTATGTTTCTGTCGGCGCGATGCGTGAAGAAACCAGCTGGCTGCACCGACTCCGTTAGCGTCTCTTGAGTTAGCCATGTTTCCGTGAAGCAGAGAACGTTACAATCTCTGATGTCCCTCTGGAATGTTACCCGTGCTCGGATTTCATCAACCTTATTGTCAAGAGACTGGACATTGGCGAGTAGTATGCTAGGGAGTGGAGCGCGATGTGCCCACATAACAAACAGAAAAGGAAAAGGGGATCGGTGGCAGCTAGTAGACCGGCGACGACGACCGCCGAGCGCCGCCCGAACAGGCAGGGGAGCCACCTTTGGTGGGAGTCGTGACAGAGGGAGACCTCAGGTTAACTAGAGGTTACTTAAAGGGTAGGTCAGACAGTATGATTAAGACTAAGAAGCGTTTTGAGGGACGTAGCACAGCTCCACTCACATATACAGTACATTTGAAGATGATCCCTAGACTTTGACTGACAGTAAAGGGGATACAGAGGAGGTGGAGCTGGTCAAGCATGATGCACAAAGGCACAGTCAGTCCCCATCCAACATACACAATGACATACAGCATCTTTGTTTAAGTTTGACCATCCTAAGGTGGCTCTTGTTTGCCATAGATGGCATATGTCCTTAAAGAGATGTTGGGATTACTGCACAGTTTCCCAGACCAAAGCATGAGTCACCCTAACATGAGAGGTCATTCTTTACATGCAAGTCCAGTTCAGGTATCACATGGGTGGCCAGACATGGGTTGTAACAAAATAGGTATATATGAGGGTAATGCACTCCAGAACTTTCCAGATGGCATTTTGGCTGTTGAATGGCATATGGACATGTGGCAGTCCAGTTTCACGGTGCCTCTGTCTGTAGTAACTGCCAGAGGGGAGGGCTGATGGTGGATGGTGTAGTGAGCTTATCGAGGACAGTGCTCGGAGATTCAGGATGGCATTGACATTGGAGAGGTGCAATTCCTATCATATGTGAAGGCCCAGTAAGTTGATAGCATCTCTTGTCAATGAGTGTCAGGTTGTGTTGGTTCAAATGTGGCGAACACCTATCCTATGAGCTTGTCATCATATGTGGTTGCATCCTCCCCATACACCATCATGTCACCAAGTCAACATATAAGGCAACTCCAGTGCAAACAGCCAGGATGGTGGACATGACTGTCTGGAAAAGACAATGTTCCAGCTCTACCTGGACATTATAAGAGTGCACCAGAACATCCCAATGTGCATCACAAATGCAGTGAGCCAGCGGAAGGACATGTTGGATTTAGCCAGCCGTATTGGACCAGCCATGAATCAAAGTTCACTTCTAAATGATATGGAGGTGACGTAAGAGCTCAATCCTGGAGGAACAAGTTATAGCCTACCACAGTGGGGTCAAGTTGTAGAGCTAGGGAGAGGGTGTCCAGGGTCGGATTCTCTTTATTTTCATTGGAGCCTCTGAGTTGCATCATTGATCCTCAAAGACGCTTGTGACTTGGAACACTTGGCGTTGTCATGCCAAGCAGTCTGCTGCCTTTTTTTAAAATATCCATACAAAGGTGTTTGAGTGTAATTATGGCTGGCATATTGGATTCCTAACATAGCTGAATTACAGTACAGGTCACAATAATAGTACACAAATCTGAAAGATGTCTCTCATTTAAAACATATAGTAAACTATAAAACATATATACAGGTGATTAAACTACCATTTATAGGTATTGTGGCAGCCATATTGGATTTTTGGATGCCATATTGGACATGAAGTCAAATCTAGGTGGGGCCGTAATTGCAAGAGTAGGGGCTGAACAAATAAAATCCACAGAAGAACATTTGACAGAAAAAAATATCAGTTTTTAGTGTCTGAGTCAACTTGTTTTCCTTAGAGCCGATTACATTACAATAGCCACAACAACCAAAAAACATGTGTAACTGTATGTATTTTTGTCAGGCAGGACCATACAGCACTCAATAAGTGCAAATATGACTTGGAAAGTTGCTTATTATTCAGATAAACCAAAAAGTAAAGCTTATACTCGTCATAAATATTTTTCATTGATATTTCCGCCTATTGCATTTCTGTGTTTACAGGTCTATATTTCCAAGATTATTCCAAATTGTAGCAATATCACAGCTTGAAATTTTGGGTTACATGAGTTTATGCAGCCCATCCCCCCTTCAGCCAGACATTATTCTGCGCTTTTATAGTTTAGGGGTTGTGCCACAATATCTATCAATTGAACCACTTTTTCAGTAAAATAATTTTACACAACCATCCATTTCATAAATGGGAGATATAAGAGATTTATAAAAAACATATTTGTGTTGAGTTCTACCTCTGGAAGGGGTATCTCAAAAAATGAAAGCCCTTTTTGAGGATTGGCCATTAGCCTACAATACAGTATTAAGTATGTCTTGGTATTGTATTTATCTGAGATGGCTCATTTTCTCTGTCAAAACTACTGGTTTAATCAACTTGGCAGGCACCCCAGTTCTTTCCAAGAGAATAGTTTTTGGTTAGAGACTGTCAGGCAGACCAAGATAGTTGCACAGATGGTAATACTTCTTAGAGTCAATCATTCAGTGCTAAGTTGATTGTCAATGCATTCATATTGAATAACATATCAATTATATTCTGATATGAATGCAAGCAGCATAGTTTACATTTGATATTTGATATTAATGACCCCACTACAATTTATTAGGATGTTTAGCTTCCAATAAAGAGGCTATGCAAATGCACAAACTTTGACAGAGAAGACATTGTAGAAGAGAGAGATAACTATTAGATCTATTTCTCCTCTTTGAATTATGAAATGTGTTGCCAAGTCTAGGGGAGGCAATAAGAAGGAATTCACTGCTAATCATATTCCTTGTGGACCTTCTTTTTTTAAATTCATGTTAATGCGCCTTATTTTCTGTTTGAGGTATATTCCGCTGAATTACCAAACAAATTGAATTGTTAATCTATCTGCATTGAGACAAGCAACATCTTGTCCAATAAGCCCTAAATCAGCTTGATCCAATTATGCTAGTACAGAGACATTTGTAATCATCTGCCATCCATTCAACCAATCCCCCCAACAACACATGCATGCACACACCAAGGTTACTACAGTTTGTGTTTTTATAAAAAAAAATGTTTATATTTGTTTGTTTTTTTAGATTAGTTTCAGTTAGTTTTCAGACGTAATTTGCTAGTTTTATAACTGTATAAAATATAAATATTTTGTTTTTATATTATTTCATTTTAGTTTAAGTGTTAAGGGACAGAAAGCGTGCGTGGGAGGCTAGGAGACATTTGGGTTGTCAATTCTTGCAACTAGGAGGCAGTAATACATAAGGTGATTGCTGAGGTCATAGGTTAGGTTAGCCCTTCTCAAGACTCAGAGTCATTCCACGTCCCTTTTGATTAGCTGAGGTGATTTGGTAAAGTGTGAAACGCTCTCTCTAAAAACAATTGATGCGTGATTGCGATACGGGTTTGGAAACCTTGAACGCTCATCCAAAAATATCTTGACATAGAAAAGAAACAATTACTGTTTACCACAGATTTCCACAGAGGTTTTTTGTGTAACACAGCTTTGTGCCCTCCCGAGTTTCCATTAGCTCAGGAAGTGCAACACAAAACACCTCTGTGGGAATCTGTGTTATAACAACGCACGGTAAGTATATCTTTTGTGTTTGTAAAATAATTATGGGGTGATATGAAAGTAGAGTTTTAGAGGTTTCCAAAACCGTATTGCACGTCGTTACAATTGGGCAAGTTGGCCCGGCTGTGGTACAAACTCTCTCGCCCATGTTTACAGCAATCCAATGCTTTTTAACTTTAGTAGTGCATGTAAGAAGAATCAAGTTAGCAACCTTGCCGAGTTTTTCCCTGCTAGCTAGTTATGGCTTGTGATAGTGATTCTCTAGCTAGGCCTTTTTGAAACATTGGCATCTCCTGGCCGCATTTACCCACCAGATTCAGTAGCTTGCAATGTGCAGGGGTACCAACCTTACTTTATTTTATATTTATTTGGCGCATGTGACAAATAACATTTGATTTGATTTGAAAACCCCCCAAATGCTTGAAAACCCCATTAGATTTTTGCCCAAAGTAATACAAAAAAAACTTAAACTGAACATAATTCCTGATGGTTTTTATTTATTTTAGTTAGTTTTGGAGTCAAAGATAATAGGTTCAGTATAGTTTTAATTTTTCAAACGGTTATTTCTGTTTAGTAAATCGTTTTTTCATGATTATTCTTCGTTTTAGATTCAGTTTTAGTTTACTATAATAAAACACACGTGCACGCACGCACACGCACACGCACACACACACACACACACACACACACACACACACACACACACACACACACACACACACACACACACACACACACACACACACACAATTTTCAATTCCTCATTCTCAGCTCGTCTGAGAGGAAGCATAAAAGTTGTGCTTTGGGGAACACAAAGGAATACAAATGTTTTAAATAAAGTCGAACGAAGAAGCTGACCCTTTCGAGAGGAGGTCAAGGGTGTGGGGGTGAAGATTGTAAATGACATTCTCACCCCTGGGCCTCCTCTAATAGGTTTTGGAGAAGAGGACAGGGCCTGCTCATTTCTTCACTGTCTTCATTGACAAGTCCACAGGGAGTGATAGGGAAGTATGTAGAAGTGTAATGAACTTGTTTGCCTTTTCTAAAGCCCTCGCTGTCATCTAAATCAATGCTTCAGCTCACTGGCCACTATTCTCTCTCACCCACATCTGCTTGCTTTACAATGTAGTTCTGCTATAGGAGCAGCATCCAATCTACACACTACATAATTGCACTTGATCTGAGCACTACTAAACTGACCAAATTTGGAGAAATTGTGCTAAAAACACAACATTTTGGATGAATGTTTTGCAAAAATTATTAGCCAATATGCATTTATTTACAATGATATGTGAAATATAGTAGTTATTCAACATGCAAAACAAAGCACTCTTAACATTGTCAGAACAGTATTCAGTGATAGAAAAGATGTCAGTTAGTCTAAGGTGTCAGATTGCAGTGCAGGCTGTATCACACCCTACTTTGAGGAGAATCGGATTGGGAAGGAGCATCACGAACATGTTAGGCTGGCACGTCTGCTCTTGGTTAGCAGGACAGATCTTTATCTCAGGGTGGACTGAGCCTGGCATCTGTGGTATTCCAAGCAGATGGATTGGCAACATTTCTCTTTGTTCCCTCCTGCCCTCCCCTGTGTCCCTCCCGTGATGTAATGGTATTATCAATTATTCCCCATTAATTTAGCAAAAACAAATAAGCACCTCAGTGCACCGCCCTTTGAACATGTGGTTCTGATTTCCTGAATCTCTATCAGTGGCCACTGTTGGGTTAATCCTTTGGCCAAAGTGGCCTGCCCCGGAGAGCCTTAAAAAAAAAACATCCCTAGAAAGTAATGTTATGGCACTTAAATGTTTTATTTTTTACAAACAAGGGCACATATTTGAAGATGGCTGCCGGTTTACGGGCTCTTAGCCAACCGTGCTATTTTGTTGTTTTTTTTCGCATTTTTTGTAATTTATTTTGTACATAATGTTGCTGCTACTGTCTCTTATGACCGAAAAGAGCTTCTGGACATCAGAACAGCAATTACTCACCTCGAATTGGACAAAGAATATTTATTTAATGAGTCAGACGGGAACGATATACTCCAAACACCCGAATAGGTGCCTTGTGAGGATCAGGCGACGAGTGGATAATCTGCCTTTGCCATCCGTACTGATAGCCAATGTTCAATCATTGGAAAACAAATGGGATGAACTGAAAGCACGTACAGTTGAAGTCGGAAGTTTACATACACTTAGGTTGGAGTCATTAAAACACATTTTTCAACCACTCCAGAAATTTCTTGTTAACAAACTATAGTTTTGGCAAGTCGGTTAGGACATCTACCTTGTGCATGACACAAGTAATTTTTCCAACAATTGTTTACATACAGATTATTTCACTTATAATTCACTGTATCACAATTCCAGTGGGTCAGAAGTTTACATCATACACTCAATTAGTATTTGGTAGCATTACCTTTAAATTGTTTAACCTGGGTCAAACGTTTTGGGTAGCCTTCCACAAGCTTCCCATAATAATCTGTCCTCCTGACAGAGCTGGTGTAACTGAGACAGGTTTGTAGGCCTCCTCACTCGCACACGCTTTTCCAGTTCTGCCCACAAATTTTCTATAGGATTGAGGTCAGGGCTTTGTGATGGCCAGTCTAATATCTTGACTTTGTTGTCCTTAAGCCATTTTGCCACAACTTTGGAAGTATGCTTGGGGTCATTGTCCATTTGGAAGACCCATTTGCGGCCAAGCTTTAACTTCCTGACTGATGTCTTGAGATGTTGCTTCAATATATCCGCATAATTTTCCGTCCTCATGACACCATCTGTTTTGTGAAGTGCACCAGTCCCTCCTGCAGCAAAGCACCCCCACAACATGATGCTGCCACCCCCGTGCTTCACGGTTGGGATCGTGTTCTTCGGCTTGCAAGCCTCCCCTTTTTTCCTCCAAACATAACGATGGTCATTATGGCCAAACAGTTCTATTTTTGTTTCATCAGACAATCAATCAAATCAATCAAATGTATTTATAAAGCCCTTCTTACATCAGCTGATGTCACAAAGTGTTGTACAGAAACACAGCCTAAAACCCCAAACAGCAAGCAATGCAGGTGTACAAGCACGGTGACTAGGAAAAACTCTCTAGAAAGGCCAGAACCTAGGAAGAAACCTAGAGAGGAACCAGGCTATGAGTGGAGGCCAGTCCTCTTCTGGCTGTGCCGGGTGGAGATTATAACAGAACATGGCCAAGATGTTCAAATGTTCATAGATGACCAGCAGGGCCAAATAATAATAATCACAGTGGTTGTCGAGGGTGCAACAAGTCAGCACCTCAGGAGTAAATGTCAGTTGGCTTTTCATAGCCGACCATTCAGAGTATCTCTACAGCTCCTGCTGTCTCTAGAGAGTTGAAAACAGCAGGTCTGGGACAGGTAGCACGTCCGGTGAAAAGGTCAGGGTTCCATAGCCGCAGGCAGAACAGTTGAAACTGGAGCAGCTGCACAGCCAGGTGGACTGGGGACAGTAAGGAGTCATCAGGCCAGGTAGTCCTGAGGCATGGTCCTAGGGCTCAGGTCCTCCGAGAGAGAGAGAGAAAGAAAGAGAGAAAAAGAGAGAAAAAGAGAGAGTATTAGAGTGAGTATGCTTAAATTCACACAGGACACCGGATAAGACAGGAGAAATACTCCAGATATAAAATACTCCAGATATAACAGACTGACTCCAAAGCACAGCCCTCACACCACTTGAGGGGTATCTACAACCACCAACCTACCATCCTGAGACAAGGTCGAGTATAGCCCACGAAGATCTCTGCCAGGGAACAATCCAAGGGGGGGCACCAACCAGAGGACATTTCATCTAAAAGTATGATCTTTGTCCCCATGTGCAGCTGCAAACCATAGTCTGGCTGTTTTTATGGCAATTTTGGAGCAGTGGCTTCTTCCTTGCTGAGTGACCTTTCAGGTTATGTCGATATAGGACTCGTTTTACTGTGGATATAGATACTTTTGTACCTGTTTCCTCCAGCATCTACACAAGGTCCTTTGCTGTTGTTCTGGGATTGTTTTGCACTTTTCGCACCAAAGTGCGTTCATCTCTAGGAGACAGAATGCGTCTCCTTCCTGAGCGGTATGACGGCTGCGTGGTCCCATGGTGTTTATACTTACGTACTATTGTTTGTACAGATGAACGTGGTACTGTCAGCCGTTTGGAAATTGCTCCCAAGGATGAACTAGACTTGTGGAGGTCTACAGTTTTTTTTCTGAGGTCTTGGCATTTCTTTTGATTTTCCCATGATGTCAAGCAAAGAGCCACTGAGTATAAAGGTAGGCCTTGAAATACATCCACAGGTACACCTCCAATTGACTCAAATGATGTCAATTAGCCTACCAGAAGCTTCTAAAGCCATGACATCATTTTATGGAATTTTACAAGCTGTTTAAAGGCACAGTCAACTTAGTGTATGTGACCCACTGGAATTGTGATACAGTGAATTATAAGTGAAATAATCTGTCTGTAAACAATTGTTGGAAATATTACTTGTGCCATGCACAAAGTAGATGTCCTAATTGATATGCCAAAACTATAGTTTGTTAACAAGACATTTGTGGAGTGGTTGAAAAATTAGTTTTAATGATTCCAGTCTAAGTGTATGTAAACTTCTGACTTCAACTGTACGTGAGAATGCTCTTCATTGACTACAGCTCAGAGTTAAACTATAGTGCCCTCAAAGCTCATCACTAAGCTAAGGACCCTGGGACTAAACACCTCCCTCTGCAACTGTATCCTGGACTTCCTGACGGGCCTCCCCCAGGTGGTAAGAGTAGGTAACAACACATCCGCCACGCTGATCCTCAACACGGGGACCCCTCAGGGGTGCGTGCTCAGTCCCCTCCTGTACTCCCTGTTCGCTCATGACTGTACGGCCAGGCACGACTCCAACACCATCATTAAGTTTGCCAATGACACAACAGTGGTAGTCCTGATCACCGGCAACGATGAGACAGCCTATAGGGAGGAGGTCAGAGACCTGACCGTGTGGTGCAAGGACAACAACCTCTCCCTCAACGTGATCAAGACAAAGGAGATGATTGTGGACTACAGGAAAAGGAGGACCGAGCACACCCAATTCTTATTGATGGGGCTGTAGTGGAGCAGGTTGAGAGTTTCAAGTTCCATGGCGTCCACATCACCAACAACTAACATGGTCCAAGCACACCAAGACAGTCGTGAAGAGGGCACAACAAAATCTATTCCCCCTTAGGAAACTGAAAAGGTTTGGCATGGGTCCTCAGATCCTAAAAAGGTTTTACAGCTGCACCATAGAGAGCATCCTGACGGGTTGCATCACTGCCTGGTATGTCAACTGCTCGGCCTCCGACCGCAAGGCACTACAGAGGGTAGTGCATACGGCCCAGTACATCACCGGGGCCAAGCTTCCTGCCATCCAGGAGCTCTATACCAGGTGGTGTCAGAGGAAGGCCCTAAAAATTGTCAAACACTCCAGCCACCCTAGTCATAGACTGTTCTCTCTGTTACCGCATGGCAAGTGGTAGCGGAGCGCCAAGTCTAGGTCCAAGAGGCTTCTAAACAGCTTCTACCCCCAAGCCATAAGACTCCTGAACATCCAATCAAATGGCTACCCAGACTATTTGCATTGCCCCCCCTTCTACGCTGCTGCTATCCTTTGTTATTGTCTATTCATAGTCAGTTTTATAACTCCACCTACATGTACATATTACCTCAATTACCTCGACACTGGTGACCCCGCACATTGACTCTGTACCGGTACCTCCTGTGTAAAGCCAAGCTATTGTTATTTTACTGCTGCTCTTTAATTATTTGTTATTCTTATCTCTTCATTTTTGTAGGTATTTATTTTAAACTGCACTGTTGGTTAAGGGCTTGTAAGTAAGCGTTTCACTGTAAGGTTAAAATACCTGTTGTATTCGGCACATGTGACAGATACAATTTGATTTGATTTGATTATTGAGTGTATTTACATGTGTACATATGAACCACGATAATTACATGTTTTTTAGAAGGTAACTTTTTTTGAAATGTGTATTTAATGGTTGCATGCTAATTTCTAACCGCTAGCTATCTTAGTGATAGGCGACAGCTAGCCTTCCATTTCATCCTAGCTAGCTATTTTTAGCTTCTGTTATTGTTAACTGTCTATTGGTTTCTGTTACATTTAATAAACACTCCTAAAAGAGATTTTAATGGATTTGAAAATGTGTGAATGTGTTTGGTTTTGGAATTAATGTAAACAGATACTTTTCTAGAAAGAGATGATTAGATTATTAGAAGCTGCTGTCCTTTATACAACGGGTGCGTCTAATCCTGAATGCTGCTTGGCTAAAACCGCATTCCAGCCGGTGTCTATTCCACAAGTTAGCACCAGCTAAGTCTATAATGTTAAAATGACGATTTACTCTGTTCCATCTGACTGCGCAATCCACTGTCTCATCAGCCCAGCCAAGCAATTTAAAACTTGAGCTACACTATAAAAAGCATCTTGACATTATCTCAAAATGTGCTCACAGTGTCCTGACGAGTGAGCACATTTTCTATGCCAGGCTAAATTGTGGCTCATTATCTCATTGTTATGGATGTCTCTAGAAAACAGCTTAAACAAATGCAAATGCAGCTACTTTGCTGTTATTCTGGCTGCACTTGTTGACGTGACTGTAAATTAGCCATAGTTGGCGTAGTTGGCTAGCTAGCAAGCAAGCAAAAATAACTTTTCCAGACAGTTCGGCAATGGAACATTTAGAACAAACGACTGGGTTGCGTCCGTAGATACAGAACAAAAAGACTGAACAACCGGGCCGTGTCTATAGCAACCGGTCTATTAACTAATTTACCATCAGGTGATGTCAACAGGCAGGCCAAAACTCCATCTTACCAAAACAGGCTGAAATTTCAGGCGGTCTTTTCTAACAGCTCTTACACTAAAAGGGCATTGTCATAATTTTCACAGTATTATTCCAATCTCATAGTGTGGAAATATATATGAAAATAAAGGAAAATCACGTTTCTGATTGCACTGATTGGTACTTGGCCTTTTTGTAATGTTAGTGCAGAAATAAATGTCATCGCTTTGTCTGAAAGCTTTCAAAATGCACTGAAAACATCCAAAATACATAATATATATAGTTAAAAATGTCACGTGTGCTCCCTATCCGGACTCTAGGTCACCAGGCTGCTCGTTATGGCGCACACCTGTCACCAGCGTTACGCGCATAATGAGACTCACCTGGACTCATCATCTCCTTGATTACCTGCCACTCTCTTTGTCACTCCCTTTGGTTTCTTCCCTTAGTTGTCATTGTTTCTGTTTCTGTTCCATGTCGGTGCACTGTTTGTGTTACGTGTTTGTTTCATTTATTAATTAAATGTATTCACTCCCTGAACTTGTTTCCCGACTCTCAGCATACAGCGTTACAAAAAACAACAATGTGATGTCAAAACAAGTTGACATTGAGGTTAAAGAAAGTGTGATTTATCAATTTATCTGATTTTGCTAACCGTTACTTGGGACAAAATGAAGATGTCAATATTCTTGTAATGCTTTTTATATATGTTTCTTTTATTACAGCTCAATTTGAGCAAATTCTAAATCAAATCCTGCGATTAACTCGATTACATTTGTAAACGTTTTACAGCCCTATGTTGAATTGAACAGTCAATATTCTGAGAGTGACAGAAATGTATCATTAATTTACAGTACATTGGAAGAGAAACCCAGTGTTGGCCCTCTTGGCCTAATGGTCAAGACATTGGCTTCTCCCGTGGGACACTTGGGTTCTAATCCCACCGGTTACAAAAGCACATGTGAAACGTAGAATAGCACATGTGAAATCTGAGTCTGACTCATGTGTTTTTTTGTTTACACATTACATTTTTCACGTGATTTGTTCACATGAAAATGTACATGTGAAAAATCCATGTGAAACTTCACAAGTGTCCGAAAACTATTTCACGTGATTTTTTTCATACGAGTGTTCATACATGTGTCCGAATCCACATTTTTTTTTTCTTACATGTGTTTTTTTCACGTGATTTTTTCATGTTTTGTAGGGGAGGTCATGGCTTCCTCCTCCCTTCTTTTTTCTCCCTTCCTCCCTCCATTCTCTTCTCTCTCCCTGGACTGCTGTCCTGAAGTCTGTGGCCGGTGAGTTGTCTTCTCTCCTACCCTGAGTCATTTTGTTTGCTTATCTTTGCAGTTATCTGAAGTGAGGCACATATTTGGGAATTTGCAATTGTTTTTCTACTGCCAATAAATCTTGATTGGGTGTCTTACTGTTATCACTAAGTCCTTTTTCAATGAACCAGATTCATTATGTCCAAATGTTTTACATACAGCTGTAGTGACAAGAAAGACTTCCTCTACATATTTTGTTATATGCGGGTAGCCTTATACAGATTTATGTCAATTTAAATCATCATTATATAAGCAGATTATTATGAAAAGAGATTTAAAAAATCATGAAATGACTATGAACTCACACTGCTGTCACAAATAAACATTATTTAAACATGGTAGTCCTGAAATATGGTATGATATACGTCATGAGGCACTTACAGAGTCAATAGGCAGCCACTATGGAGTATGTATTTGTTAAGGCAATATCTATATGAATTAGAAACACATCACAAAGAGCCTGAGGAAAGTTGACAACCTCCTCTGTTGAACCCCAAAGCTCCCAGAGAGACTGTTTCATAAGTTAATACTCCACCCCTGCAGGAGACTTGGACTTTCCCCCCTGTATCTCACCGAAACAAACCAATGGCACAAAGGGTATGGAAGCACAGAAAAGCAGCATGCTTTTGTATACTAATAACGAGGTTAAGACTTACGTTACTTAGATCAGACCACAGCGTCTGGCTGTGTCGTTATACAAAGACCAGAAATGGACCCCCTTCTCTTGATTGTGAAGTGGTGGAGAAGAAAATGAGCTTCTGATCATTTGATTCTGGTGGCTGCTGAAATAAACTCACCCGCTTCATCTGACCAGTTTTTTATTGACCGAGTCACTGGTGCTTCCTGCTTGAATTTTTGCTTGTAAGCAGGAATCAGGAGGATTGAATTATGGTCAGATTAACCAAATGGAGGGTGAATGAGAGCTTTGTATGCGTCTCTGTGTGTGGAGTAAAGGGGGTCTTGAGTTTTTCCCCCTCTGGTTGTACATTTAACATGCCGGTAGAAATTAGGTAAAACGGATTTAAGTTTCCCTGTATTAAAGTCCCCTGCCACTAGGAGCGCCGCTTCTGGATGAGCGTTTTCCTGTTTGCTTATGGCGGAATCCTGCTCATTGAGTGTGGTTTTAGTGCCAGCATCGGTTTGTGGTGGTAAATAGACAGCTATGAAGAATATAGACAAAAACTCTCTCGGTATGTAGTGTGGTCTACAGCTTATCATGAGATACTCTACCTCAGGCGAGAAAAACCTTGAGACTTCCTTAGATATCGTGCACCAGCTGTTGTTTACAAATATAAATAGACCTCCACCCCTTGTCTTACCAGAGGCTGCTGTTCTATCCTGCCGATACAGTGTATGACCCGCCAGCTGTATGTTATTCAAGTCGTCGCTCAGCCATGACTTGGTGAAACATAAGATATTACAGTTTTTAATGTCCCGTTGGTAGGATATACATGCTTTTAGTGTAGTTCGTCCACTTTATTATCCAGCAATTGTACGTTGGCCAATAGTACCGATGGCAAAGGCAGATTAGCCACTCGTCGCCAGATCCTCACAAGGCACCCCGATCTTCCGCGATACCTCCGTCTCCTTCTCCTGACGGGGATGAGGGCCTGTTCGGGTGTCTGGAATAAATCCCTCTCGTCCGATTCAAGGTGAGTAATCGCTTTTCTGATGTCCAGAAGCTCTTTTCGGTCATAAGAGATGGTAGCAGCAACATCATGTACAAAATAAGTTACAAACAATGTGAAAAAACAAACAAAATAGCACGGTTGGTTAAGTTCCCATAAAACGGCAGCCATTCCCTCCGGCGCTATCTTTCATTAAAAGCAATGCCATCTTTCATTAAAAGCAATGCTCTTGTAAGTTGCTCTGGATAAGAGCATCTGATATTTGTTTATTTGGATCCTCATTCATCATTATACAAGTAGTGCTAAATGACTACAATGTAAAATGTAAAAGAAAATGTAATGTTTCGAATGACTCAGAGACCCACTGAATACAATATTCTGAGTAGCAGCTCGAGAGTTAAGGTCAACTGTTATCCCCCTACTAATGCCTTCCAAAATGTGGATATGCCAGTCATTTGCACTCCATTTTCCTGTACTGATGCCTCTCCTGTTCTCTGAATGGTGACTATAAATGGACTGGCATACTCAGATCACCATGACCCCTCTCTGCAGTGCTTGAACATTCATGGCTCATTTGTGAATCTATAGGCATATTTCTTGTTTCAAAAGAGCAGTTTCCAAGAAGTGCCAAAAACTGACAAGAGAGAGATCCTCATTGCGACTTTATTTTATTCTAATTAAAGTTGTTTATCACTCCAAAGCTATCAGGGGGTGGAAATGGCAAAACAGTTTATCTAAAGTGATTAAATCAACCAGCAATGATTTTGTTCATGACAAAAATGTTATCTAGACTCCTGTGTTTTCTTGATAGCAGAGCATGTGTTGGTTGTGTGATTGCTTCCCTGCCTATCCTATTTACTTTAGACAGAGAGAACACCAAACTTCGAGCCCTGTGTCTCGCCTCTCTCGCTAGTTTGCCATACAGTGATTCCTGAGGAGAAATCAAGGACCCTGAAGCGTGTTAATACTCACATATTGAAGTCTTACAGCATGGTTAAGATACAGTACCTATGAGGGAAGAACACAGATAAGAAGGTGTGGACAGTGATGCGAAGTTTTCCAGTGCATGTTCATGTAATATTGCATTTAAACACTGTAAAAGTGATTACACTCCTCTTCGGACTTTGCACTTTAAACGTTGGGCGGTGCAGTCTGTAGAACATATTTATTCTAGATTTAGACATGTACTACTTCCCAAACAGATATTTCTTGAGGAGTATGTGAAAGCTAGATATGACAGAAATCTGTTGAGGTGCTGAGCAGGGGCGTTTAGCCCAAAGCCAGTAGAGGGTTCTGGGGGCATCTTCCCCCGGGCAAAAAAATAAGGAATTTCAAGAGCTAAATGCATGAATTTGATTAGATATTTTTCAGGTAACTTGCACCTTCCCATCTGCTTCAGCAGACACTACCAGTACTCAATTACAGTTGCTACTGTGGGTATCTCTCTCTGGAACACTCTCTACTCCCTACTCTGGAACACATACATCTACAGTGTATTGCCAAAAACCTCCATACCACTCAACAACGTCAAACATAGACTCTGACCTGTCCAATGAACCAAACTGATTAAAGAATCCCACAGTACCCAAACACCCTCTCTCTTTCACACACATGCACATTCACACGGTGCAGTCATTAAAATCCATAGAGCAGCTTTAAGTGATACAGTGTACTGTGTCCTCACCCCTCCTCTGCCTCTCTCCATCGCTTTCTCTGTTTCATCTGATGCTGTCTCTCTTGTCTGCCCTCTTCTGTTGCTGTATCTTAGACTTATATGTTGCTGTCTCTTGTCCACCCCCCTCTCTCGTCCTGTCCCGGTTGTAAAAAGTGTAAAACTTAACAATTGTTTTAATAGTATTTTCTCAGGCTTTTTCACCTCACCTGCAAATTCTTTGTAAACCATGTTTTCCTTTTTCACTGTGCAATTAAATAAAATTAATTAGAATCTATAGAGCAGCATGAAGTGATACAGTCTACTTTGTGCTCAACCCACCTCTGTTCTCTCTCCATCTGCCCTCTTCTGTCACTTTCCCTATGTCTTGTCTATTGCTGTCTGTATCTTGTCTGTTGCTGTCTCAGGTTCTTGATTGTTACTTTCTCCTTTGTCTATTTTCTTCTGTTATGGCCTGTTCTGTTCTTCTGGTGTCTCTTTCCATCATACCCTATACTTCTGTTGCTGTCTCTATGTATTGTCTGGTGTGTCTCTCTCCATCATATCCTTCTCTTCTGTTGCTGTTGCTGTCTCTGTGTCTTATCTGGTGTCTATCTCCATCATATAATCTTCTGTTGCGGCCTCTGTGTCTTGTCTGGTGTGTCTCTTGGTGTGTCTCTTTTTTTTTCTTCGGTCAAGGGGATACTGGGGTAGCTTAACTTGTTTTGGGCCTGTGTTTGGGTCTCCTAAATAATCCTCTTCCCTACCAGTTTCCTCTGGATTCTGCTGTTCCAAGTGCTCCACTGGCCTGCTGTTCACTTCTGTCCTCCTCCTTGGCTCATCTGCAAGGTAGCAAGGTAGAAGTGCAATATGTCATTAGTTTGTTTTAAAGTTACTGTATACTGACACGACCACGGCGAATCAACTGAAAATAAAAATGCAAGGGTCCGCATTACAGAGCAAAACAACTCCAAACATGACAAATATGAAGCTACATGGCCTAAGCTTTATGAATATAAACAGACATGAGCCAAAAAAACATTTACCTGTAGAATGGAATAAGTTATAAGACCTCTATTATTCATTTTATTTTGTGAGATTTTTAGATTCCATAACATTTGAGGACAAATTATGTAAGGGCCTATGTTTTTTAAATGTTTTGTTCACCTCCAATCTAACCACAAAGCTGGCGATGTATTCCCCTCTCTTTCTGGCTGCCGTCCCCCTTCAAGTTTGGTTATTTGTCATACACACACATACAGTTGAAGTCGGAAGTTTACATACACTTAGGTTGGAGTCATGAAAACTCATTTTTCAACCACTCCACAAATGTCTTGTCAACAAACTATAGTTTTGGCAAATCGGTTAGGACATCTACTTTGTGGATGACACAAGTAATTTTTCCAACAATTATTTACAGTTGGATTATTTCACTTATAATTCACTGTATCACAATTCCAGTGGGTCACATACACTAAGTTGACTGTGCCTTTAAACAGCAATTCCATAAAATGATGTCATGGCTTTAGAAGCTTCTGATAGGCCAATTGACATCATTTGAGTCAATTGGAGGTGTACCTGTGGATGTATTTCAAGGCCTTCCTTCAAACTCAGTGCCTCTTTGCTTGACATCATGGGAAAATCAAAATAAATCAGCCAAGACCTCAGAAAAAAAATTGTAGACCTCCACAAGTCTGGTTCATCCTTGGGAGCAATTTCCAAACGCCTGAAGGTACCACGTTCATCTGTACAAACAATAGTACGCAAGTATAAACACCATAGGACCATGCAGCCGTCATACCGCTCAGGAAGGAGACGTGTTCTGTCTCCTAGAGATGAACGTACTTTCGTGCGAAAAGTGCAAATCAATCCCAGAACAACAGCAAAGGACCCTGTGAAGATGCTGGAGGAAACAGGTACAAAAGTATCTATATCCACAGTAAAACGAGTCCTATATCGACATAACCTGAAAGGTTGCACAGCAAGGAAGAAGCCACTGCTCCAAAACCGCCATAAAAAAGCGGTTTTGCAACTGCACATGGGGACAAAGATCGTACTTTTTGGAGAAATGTCCTCTGGTCTGATGAAACAAAAATAGAACTGTTTAGCCATATTGACCCTTGTTATGTTTGGAGGAAAAAGGGGGAGGTTTGCAAGCCAGAGAACACCCTCCCAACCGTGAAGCACGGGGGTGGCAGCATCATGTTGTGGGGGTGCTTTTCTGCAAGAGGGACTGGTGCACTTCACCAATATATGGCATCATGAGGCAGGAAAATTATGTGGATATATTGAAGCAACATCTCAAGACATCAGTCAGGAAGTTAAAGCTTGGTCGCAAATGGGTCTTCCAAATGGACAATGACCCCAAGCACACTTTCAAAGTTGTGGCAAAATGGCTTAAGAACAACAAAGTCAAGGTATTGGAGTGGCCATCACAAAGCCCTGACCTCACTCCTTTAGAAAATGTGTGGGCAGAACTGAAAAAGCGTGTGCGAGCAAGCATGCCTACAAACCTGCCTCAGTTACACCAGCTCTGTCAGGAGGAATGGGCCAAAATTCACCCAACTTATTGTGGGAAGCGTGTGGAAGGCTTCCCGGAACATTTGACCCAAGTTAAACAATTTAAAGGCAATGCTACCAAATACTAATTGAGTGTATCATGTAAACTTCTGACCCACTGGGAATGTGATGAAAGAAATAAAACCTGAAAGAAATAATTCTCTCTACTATTATTCTGACATTTCACATTCTTAAAATAAAGTGGTGATCCTAACTGACCTAAGACAGGGAATCTTTATTAGGATTAAATGTCAGGAATTGTGAAAAACTGAGTTTAAATGTATTTGGCTAAGGTGTACTGTCACGGTCGTGAAAAGAAGACCAAGGTGCAGCGTAGTAAGCGTACATTTTCTCTTTATTTGTGAAAACAGACGCGGAACAAAACAACAAACACTACAAAAACAAACCGTGAAGCTAAAGGCTATGTGCCCTAAACAAAAGTCAACATCCCACAAAGACAGGTGGAAAAAAGGGATACCTAAGTATGGTTCTCAATCAGAGACAACGATAGACAGCTGCCTCTAATTGAGAACTACACCCGGCCAAACACAAAGAAATAGAAAACATGGAAATAAAGAAACTAGAATGCCCACCCTAGTCACATGTACGTAAACTTCCGACTTCAACTGTAGCTGCTTGAAGTAGGGATGCTGATAAATTGCAATTAAAAAATAAATACAAATAATATATGTATATATATATATATATATATACAGTACCATTCAAAAGTCTGGACACACCTCCTCATTCAAGGTTTTTTTTTTTTTTTTTTACTATTTTCTACATTGTAGAATAACAATGACGACATCAAAACTATGAAATAACATATGGAATCATGTAGTAACCAAAAAAGTGTTCTATTTTATATTTTTTAAAGTAGCCACTCTTCGCCATGATGACAGCTTTGCACACTCTTGGCATTCTCTCAACCAGCTGCACCTGGAATGCTTTTCCAACAGTCTTGAAGGAGTTCCCACATATGCTGAGTACTTGTTCTCTGCTTTTCCTTCACTCTGCTGTCCAACTCATCCCAAACCATCTCAATTGGGTTATGGCCGGGTGATAATGGAGGCCAGGTCATCTGATGCAGCACTCCATCACTCTCCTTCTTGGTCAAATAGCCCTTACACAGCCTGGAGGTGTGTTGGGTCATTGTCCTGTTGAAAAACAAATTATAGTCCCACTAAGCGCATACCAGATTGGATGGCATATCGCTGCAGAATGCTATGGTAGCTATGCTGGTTGTGTACCTTGAATTCTAAATAAATCACAGACATTGCGACCCGCAAAGCAAACCCACACCACCCCACCTCCTCCTCCATGCTTCATGGTGGGAGCCACACATGTGGCGATCATCCGTTCACTTACTCTCCGTCTCACAAAGACATGGCGGTTGGATCCAAAAATCAAAATTTGGACTCATCAGTCCAAAGGACAGATTTCCACCAGTCTAATGTCCATTGCTCTTGTTTCTTGGCCCAAGCAAGTTTCTTCTTACTATTGGTGTCCTTTAGTAGTAGTTCGACCATGAAGGTCTGATTCACACAGTCTTCTCTGAGCAGTTAATGTTGAGATGTGTCTGCTACTTGAACTCTGTGAAGCATTTATTTGGGCTGCAATTTCTGTGTCCGGTAACTCTAATGAACTTATCCTCTGCAGCAGAGGTAAATCTGGGTCTTCCTTTCTTGTGGGGGCCAGTCTTCCTTTCTTGTGGGGGCCATTAGGGCCAGTTTCATCATAGCGCTTGATCGTTTTTGCGACTCCACTTGAAGAAACTTTCAAAGTTCTTGACATTTTCCAGATTGGCTGACCTTCATGTCTTAAAGTAATGATGGACTGTCGTTTCTCTTTTCTTATTTGAGTTGTTCTTGCCATAATATGGACTTGGTCTTTTATCAAATAGGGCTATCTTCTGTATACCACCCCTACCTTGTCACAACACAACTGATTGGTTCAAACGCATCAAGAAGGACAAGAAATTCCACAAATTAACTTTTAACAATGTTAATTGAAATGCATTCCAGGTGACTACCTCATGAAGCTGGTTGAGAGAATGTCAAGAGTGTGAAAAGCTTTCATCAAGGCAAAGGGTGGCAAATTATGAAGAATCTAAAATCAAAAATATTTTTTGATTTGTTTAAACACTTTTTTGGTTACTACATGATTCCATATGTGTTATTTCATAGTTTTGATGTCTCCACTATTATTCTAGAATGTAGAAAATAGTAAAAAAATAAAGAAATACTCTCGAATGAGTAGGTGTTTCCAAACTTTTGACTGGTACTGTATATATTTAAGTTATTATGCCTTTGAAGCCCGTGTTGTAGGATATATTGGCATGGGTGTCGTTAGGCCCGAGAGAAAGGCATTATCACTTTTATACAATGGGTTACCAACATATTCAAAAAATGATTTACATATTTTCATTAAAATGTTAATATGATGAATTTATTCATACTATTTCATCCTTCCACAAGACATAGTCCCAACACAAATCTAGGGTTGTTACCCAAGCTGGTTGGTTGTTCGTTCTATTGGTTTGGTTGCCAGAGATGTGACCCAGTCGTTCATTCTAAATGTTCTATTGACATACTGGCTTGCAACGTTCTTATAGAATGCGGTTTTAACCAATCAGCATTCAGGATTATATATACATGACTTATATCAACATCCTTAGCTTGCCCATTCACTATACAGTTAAACAATTCTGACTGACACTCAATAGCTTAAAGGTCCATCAAAATACTTGGATTGGACCAAAAACAGGTGTGCTGTAAAGCTAAACAAATTCTGTTTCGCTCACTGAGGAGATGGTGGATCAAATTGCAATTGTTTCTGTTGTTTGTTCTCTGGCAGTGACTCATTGCAACTGCCACTAATAAATGCAGTTTGTGTGTGTGCACACTTGCTCATATCCTCCTCAACCTTTAACGTTACCAGCCGCCACTGACAGAAACTAGAAGAAGAAAAGTTCCCAGGATCCAAATCCCAGCTTGTGACGCAGCCTCTATTCCTGTGCAATTCTACACTTAAATTCTGTTAATAGTTTTTAAAATGTTCATAAACATACTCCATCCTTCTTTTTTTCCCTTCTCACATATCCACAGCTGCATGCACTGTCTTTGGGATGGGGGGAGTAGAATTCCTGTCCTGATTTATATGATGGACCTGGTTTTAACCCAGCCGTGTGTGCTGAACACATGCCATCATAGTGGCAGTTATTAGTATGCTGTTGAAAGTGACCAGATAGCATTTTACACCGGGTTTGGGTCAGACTGGGCGGGTTGGGTGTTTCAGGAGTGGAGTGCCTCTCATCAGGTGTGTGAGTAAATCTGTCATACACTCCCACGCTGCACCACTCAACATGGACAGAAAACACTCATATTATATTGCCATGCTGAAATTACGGAACTTGGGAGGAAAAGGATTGTTGAAATTAAAACTGTCCATTTGACTGAAACGGTGTCTTGAGTGCTGCAGTTAGAAATGTGGGTTACCATATTTGACCTTTGGCTTCAGTAAAAGCTGCTGTCCACCTTGCCATAAGTCATTTAGAAGTTTACGGATCATAATAATGGCAACAGAATACTAATGGCAGTCATAAATCATGACAATCCAACTACAAACCATAACATTGAAATCGTTCATTTTAACTTATATAATGCAAATAAAGGGTATTGTAATGGGAACATATCGTGGGATGCTCAATTTAAATACGAGGTAATGTAATGGGAACAAATTAAGGAAAGGCCGGCCGGTAAAGATTCAAAGAAAGCCAAAGACTACAGCCATTTGTTATCCTTACTAGATCACTGGAGGGCCTATGCTAAACCCTAAACTACACCAATGAGCACTTGTAAATTGTCTGTTGGTAAGCTCTGTAGTAGCTGGATAAGTCGAAGAGGAATCTAGAAATAAATAAAAATGGATTAGGCACTCTGAAAGCCTCCATCTTTACCCTACAGCTGGCTGGGTACCTCTCCTGTCTGTATGATAATAGCTTTTGTCAAGGCTCATGACCCAGTTCGTACAAAGTGGGAAATTACGTCATTTGCAAATGTGCTTTCATTCCATGATAGTGTATAATTGTACAAATGAAAAGAGATTATCTCTCTAGTCTTCCACAAACAGCTATCCAGCTTCATAGAGGGGATTGGGAAAAAAGTGATCATTTGCCCCAAAAAAACATGGCGTGGAAGCATGTAGTCAACCTTGGGCCCAGGTTATTTTAAAGGAAGCCAATCTTTGATCAGCCAAGCTGAAATGGCTAAGATAAGTGGGAGCTACATCTCGCGGCAGGACCGCGCTCCGCTCTGTTATTGCTGTGTCCTCCTTGGTTTCTCGAGAGCGGTAAACAGCGGCTACCCCCTCCATTTCTTCGTTCCATGCACCCCCTCCTGTCTCCCCTCCCCCTTATCTGCTCCCCACTTTCTTCTGGAGATCTCTGTCACTTTAATCCACAGAGTCTGCCGCTGGTTAACAAGGAAATCCTGTGTCAATTATCACCAACCACTTCCTGCTGGGAGAGCGGTGGGGAATCAAAGGGGCCTGAGAGTCTTTCACACCAGAGAGGAGCAGTAGGCCTAATTAAATGGCCCTTGTGTCCTGCTGGCTGCTGGTGGCCGGGTGACAGATAGCTCGGCCCCAACGATAACCTCCTTTAGCTGACGATTGTTTTGATAGGGGAGCGAGTGGCACTTTGGGTGCCCTAAGGTTGGCAGATTGGGATCCATGAGTCTAAATGAATTCACGTCCAAAGTGCCTGGTCCTAAGTAGGTGAATGATGGATGAATACTTGGGAATGTGTAAGTATGGCGGTAATATTTGGGACAGTTTGGGACAAGTCTGTCCACTGTGATAGCCTAGATGGCGACAATGGAGGAAAAGCTGCACAAAACGTGTCTTCGTCGGGTTAGTTTGGTACGAAACATAACATTTTTATCAAGCAGACTTTACATGTTGAAATCCATTTATGAACAGTCTTCAGTCAGTTCTATTCACTCTTTCCAATTGCTTTGAGATAGAGAGAACTGCTATCGTCTTCTGGTCTTGCGTGTGGGATCAAGTGAAACTGTCAAAAAGAAACCAAAATGAAGTGTTGCATACTTAGCTCTTCATGTATTGACCAATCCTGGCGTTGTCCGAGTGTTTAAGTCATTAACTACATGGTGAGGGTTCTACATATAGGTGGAGATCCAATTGTTACTCACTTACTTATCCCTTCAAGAGTTACTATCACATCCCCTTGTTCATTTGCGCTAGGGGTTGCACTTCTTGGATTTCAAAAACATTTATTGATCGGGAAGAAAACAAAGGTAGCAATTTGAGCAAGTTACTATATATTTAAAATATTAGTTAGAAATAATAATGCATTCACATTTTTTTTCATACTTTAGTTCGATTTCCAAAACTTCCCTTTGGAGAAAGGCAAAAGGAAAGAGGCTATTTGAGGGCAAAATATGCAGCACTCAAAATGATAATTCTCAGACATCTTTCAAGTGGAGGTCTGAGAAACGGCAGCTCAAGGTTCAAACTGCTTTATATCATCTTTATCATCATAAGGGGGTCAGCAAATCGCCAACCTGCTTACCTTGTAGTAGCCACTTCACTCATAACTGTCACTTACAGGTATCTGGTGCCTGCATAATGCCAGATTATGCTATCACTCAGTCACCACAAAAAGTGTTTCTTTGCATGTATTCATTAAAAAATAACTGTTCAAAAAACTTGCCTGAATTATAATTTCAAACTTGTGGAAGTGTATGAGATATGCCGTATATTTGTTCACCAGACTTCCAGTGCTTGATAAAATTGGTAATAGAAGAGATGGAATGAAGTAAATGAGAATAAATATTTGTGCAGACAGCACGGAATCATACACGTTACAAGTGTTGGCATTGAATTAAGATAAACAGCACGAAAAAAGGATGTAACATTGTAAGCAGATATAATAATATTACAAATACATAATAACACATTTGTTTACACTTTGAGATGTATTTACATCTTAACAAACTCTGCAGGAGGACAAAAACCCAAAGACCTGCTAGCTCTCCCCAGTTCTATCCATTTCACCCCCCCTCCCTTCTCCTCCCCAATGCTCTCCACCATTCTCAGCCTCTGCTGAAGGGTCCCCCCTCTGAGCACCTAGACCACCTTTACATTTCCGTATGGAGAGAGGGGGGGTGCAGAAAAACCAATTTACTAACAGAGCGACATCATCTGTTTGGCCGTTTATCTCTGACACACCACCCCTCAGTCCAGTGTTGACGGTACATGATATTCCATTAATCTGCCTAATGAAAATTTAACCAGTGTTATAAACAAATAATTGGCCATTATCCTCTCAAAGATTCCGAATAAATTACTTGGGCGTTTTTCATGGGCTTCTGAAAGAAGAAGAAGCCGGCCCCTCCTGATTGATGCTGGAATAAATGCGGGGCCTGCTCCGTCGCCGCGAATGGGTCTCGACTAAGCCTGTGATTGACTTAATGAGAGTCTTTGGGGTGAGTAAATGTTCCAAATTGCTCAGTCATTAGCTTTTGCTCGGCTGTCTGAAGATACCCCCGGATCTCCAGCACGGGTCTCTCCTCTTGTACCATTCCGCCTGCAATTACATTTTCATTTAGCGCAAACCTCTGAAGTCCGATAGGCAGGCCACTTTTCATTACGCTGGCCTCCTTTTTCTTTTTTATCTAAATGGTGTGAAATGTCTCTTCATTTAGACCAATTAAAGTTGAAAAAGACTGTGCTGTAATGAATTATCATACAAATTATTTACTTAATGCCACAATCTCGTTCGCTCTCTCCCTCTCCTCCTCTCTCCTCCTCCTCTTTCTGGCACCAGGGATGCAGAGAGCCAGGCAGACAGGGAGAGCGGTGAGAGGGAGGACACGGTGGGAGTCCACTGTGAATCTACTTTAAAATAGAAACTTCTCCCCTCAAATATATACTCGCACAAATTGCTGAGGTTATCCCCTTTGCCGGTTTTATCTAGGTTTTGCATTAACTGTGGGCTGTGGCTACTGTGTTCCGGAATCGAAGAGAGAAGGAGCACCACTAGATGAACAAAGGCATATATCGTCAACATTACTGTCATTTCAGGAATTTCATTTCAGGAGATGTCTAAGCTCCTCTTAATTAAGAACAAGCTTATGCTTTCAAATTAACTCATTTTAATTGAGGGGGACGTTTTCCATCTGCAAGATGGTGTGGAGAATGTCTCAAGTCTCCTTCTCCAGGCTGCTGGCTGACACACAAACACTGGGAGAGTTCAGAACTATCACAGCAGCCACATCCACTCCACTGGGACTGCCTCTCTCTATCTCTCCACACTAGGGCACAACACCACTAAAGGCTCCTCCATTAGCCTTTTACGCCAATATACGTCAGCTACTTAGTGCATAATTATTCAGCCACAATACAAGGCAGCAGCTAAATGTACCCACATTGTTGTTGTTTTTTAGGAATGGTGAAACTGTATATTATATCTTCTGTTGTTTTTGTTTTGCATCAGTCTGAATCAGAGCCCAGTAGCACTGGGCAAAGCTGATAGAGCTGAAGTGGCTTGTCACCATGGAGACTGCAGCTCCAGCTCCATGCCAGAGCAGTTTCGGCACAGGCCCCAAGATGAGGGGGCAGCAGGAGGGGGCCACCAGGGCGTCCCTGTCCAACCCCAATCCCCCTATAAACCCCCACTCCTCTCCAAATAGGAGGGGAGGTCTGGCCTCAGAGAGAACCCAGATACACTGCTTTGGGCCATATTTAAACAACAATACATTGAAAAACTATCCTAGATTAATTACTTTTAAGTTTGATGATGAAATCTAAATGCTATGGGGGGGGAAATAAACCCATGAGGGTCAGATCCAGAGGAGGTGTCAAAGTGTTGTTAGACTCACAGGGCAATAACGTTAAGTGCTCCATGATTTGTGCTAATCGGTATGAAATCACCCACAGTGCTTATGTGCAGCTACCGTTTCTGTTACACTGGCTCTGTTCAGTGTCAGGGCCGATTCGTTCTGACAGCTTCGCAATGCAAATACCAAATGGTTACCCACCTTGAAAACTTTACTCTTAGGTACAGCGGAGTAGACTTAGTAGACGCTCTTATCCAAAGCGACGGCATACATTTTCATAGTTGTTCATCCAGGTCCCCTGTGAGTATCAAACCCACAACCCTGGTGGTGCAAGTGCCATGCTCCACCAACTGAGCCACACTTTTCTAATCAGTCCTCATTGGGTTGATTTTCTTTGGAATTGTTTGCATTGATCATCCAATTAGAATAAAACAAATAAACGTGAGACCTAAAGGCAATTAAAACATGATTAATGACTTCAACTGCAGTGATATGGCGAGGGCCTCTGAACGGGACAAATTGAACTCTGGTGGAACAAACAAAAGAGGTGATATAAAGAGTCAGAATCACCATATATTATGTACATTTGACTGAGTTAACCTCTGTTGAACAGTCACTATCACCTTAGACCGTGAATGTCATTCTGAAAACAAACATAGTGACGAGCATCTGTTAAGTGGTTAAACACTAGAGCTGAAGGAAAGGGTCTGAGAGCCAATGCAACAAAAAAAAACTGCTCGTTTAGATGTGTCAGAGGATAGGTAGGCTGTCCAGTCACCACTCATACGGCTAGACAGGGGATGTTTGCTCAATCAAACACAAAGCAGTCTGGGTTATCATACTCAAGTCAAGTGCCTTAGAATTATGCATGGCAGTGTGCATGCGTGTATGTACAGCTTATGCATGCTAATGGCTGATTTGCTAGTCCTGTGTTTTCATGGTCAGGAATAAGATGGCAACCTATCTTTCCTGAAAACAGCAGAGGGATAGACTGCCCATATTCTTATTCACAGTATGTATCATATATTGTCATAGCTATGCCTATATTCTAGTAACAGTCGTTGTAACAACACAGAGCGGTTTGCAGTACACTCGAATTGTGTTACGTGCGAGCACAGTTCTGGCTTGTATTTCATATTAAGAATAAGATTAAGGTCACTTTATTGGTCAATGGCACATGAGGTCCAATCAAAATTTGACTTCCTCTTTTAACCCAACCCCTTCGAAAGACACACACGGGTTTTGCAGAGGTGTGGGGGCTGCCACACTGGGTGCTCGTGAGCTGTTGTAGAGGGGGAGGGGTGGAGGGAGGGGGGAGGGTTTATGTGCCTTGCTCAAGGGCACAAAGGCATCTAGGATTTGATAACAGCAACCCTTAAGTTGCCAGCTTACTTTCAGACATATTCTTCCCATCGGACCCAGGATTCAAACTGGCAACCCTCTGGTGGCTGGCTCACCTCTTTAACCACTAGGCTACCTGCCGCCCTTATCATATATCCTGAATGAATCAAAGCAGCTGTTACTGTACATGTGATAGCATCAAATGAATCATGAACGGATCAGAGAAGTGTGGGGAAGTACCTTACACATGTCCCTCACATACAGTATCTGATCCAAACCTTACAGTCCTAATATTGTCTTTGCAATGTCTTAGCACGAAGGTTTCCAACCTTCCCGACAAAGAAGAAAATTGTGACTCTTCTAGCCTCTCTCTCCTACCTTACCACCACATAATATGGGCATGTGGCACATTGTGTAAATGTGTTAGACAACAAATGGACGAATATCGATGCCGCTTGTCATGTAATAGTTTCCTTTGAAAAAATGGTGTCAGGAATTGTATTGAGCTGCCAGTGTTTGTTTGATGGTGGTTGAGCTTTTACGACTTCATTGTTCAGTGAGGCAGATCACATCAGAAGAAAGTCTTTGCAAACCTGCGGGATCACATTACCTACCTCCCACCTGAACACAATGGGCTTGTTTCTTTAGTATCAATAACCAAGCCTCACCTATACAAAATCAATTTGAAAGTGTGCTTTTGCTCCTGAATGGAAAGCGGAAGAACTATTAATTAAAAGTGGAACAGGTTCTTATTTTAGTGGAAAGTGGGAAAATGATGAGCCTTTGTTGAGGAAAGCCCAGGAGCAAAGCTTTCATTAGCCTACATGCATGGCAAAAGCAATTCATCAACTATAATTTTCTCTCAATGGGCAAAAAAGAAAAAAGGATCAACCTCAGTATGCTATTTATGGAGATTTACAGAAGTCTGGGAAATGCTAATGTGATTAACATTTATCTACAACATGTTTGGAAATGGCCCTCGTGTCCATATTTGCCACAAGATTAAAGTATTGCACTTATTCCCAGGAAAATAAAAAAGATATGCTGTGATATCAAATCTGCTTTGCAACGCAGGAGTAGCACACAATTATGATTTTGGGGAGAATTCTCTGTCATATTAGAGAATTTCTTCTTCTCTCTCTCTCTCTCCCTCTCCCAGCCCTCTCCTCTCTCTCTAAATATCTCTCTTTATGTGTGTCTGTCCCCAATGAAGGCACGGCGAGCAGAGCGGCTGCTTTTGTCCTACCGGAGTCTCTCTCGGAAATGTGAACTGTTCCACGGATTAGCCGAGCTGAGATTTATTTAATGCATCCTCGTAGAGTATTGTTGAAATCTATTTTGGGATACGAGGCTTGCCAAGCTCTAAGCCTGGTAATATATGCCTGCTACAGTTTAAGAGAGAGGGTTCGCAGACCCTCTTTATGTTGGGATCATATGGATCATACAGTCATTGAATATGAAAATATTGAGGGTCTGGTAACACATTTATTGTTTTCACAAAGGAAGCCCTCAAAGGCGTGTTTCCAGCATTCTCCCCTGTCTCTTGTTTGTATGGACTGTTTAAATATTTGATGTCCTAGAGAATGTTTTTTGATATTCTCCAGATAAGATACTGCACATGCATATGCCATGAGAGGCCCCTATTTAAGATGTCGGCTTAAGATTTCTGAGAGGCCAACAAAGCCATGGATGGAAGAGACTGGAGTGCATTTGCATTGAAGCTGTGGATTTAGAAGGAGCGAGAGGAAAATGAATTATAATAATGTATCTTATTTAAAATGCTAAGTATTTACCATATATTTTAATTTCCTTATCATAAAACCGCGAGTATAGTCACGACACATTTGTATTTACCATTCATTTCAATTACTTTCTTCTGTTCTAAACATGAAATATATATAAATGAATATATATATAAATATATATTGTAACTCAAATTACACCATACATGTCATTCTATCAGTCTTCCATTTTTCACCCAATACTGAACATACATACATCATCAATCTGCACCTGCTGATCTTCGTCTACTGTAGTCCTAAGAATTAAGCTTAGAATGAAGCTTAGAATTCTCGAGACATATTCCAACTACATTTCCCAGCATGCTTCAAGGTTTGGACTCCATTCCACGCAGTGAACTGTGGGCAATGTGACAGAGAGTGACACAAAAGAGGAAAGCCAGGGGGTGCACAGGAGTGGGGGAGAGGGAGCCGGACAAAAGGGGAAGACATGGGCTTTTCACGGAGGACACGATAAAGCCAGCAGCATTATCGTCAGTGTGAAAGACGGGGGCCATACTTCAAACGGGATTTTCTCTCCATGACAGGATACTCCGCTGACGCATTGCAAATACCTCTTTGTAGCAGCAGCATATAGCCCAAGGGCTTCTGTGGTCCTTTGTACAGTCACTACAACTACAATAAAATGATTCAATCTGTTATAGAGAAACCCAGAATTTTTCATACAGATTGATAGAGAAATATATAATTGTTGTCCAGATCGTTTGTAAAAAAATATATATAAGATTTTCCATAGAAGAAAGGTGGTTTTCACTCTTGAATCTCAACATAATCTAAATGTTTTCAAGGTGCACAATATCCTTTACATACTGTATAACAGTGAAAGATGCCTTCATTTTTTCCCGAGAGGCATTGAACTTTACAAGATATCCCTCCTGCAAGGAATCCACAGGGTTCAATCAATTAGTTTGTGATTACGATTACTTCTGTTCTTATTACTAGTCCCACTAGCCTGGCTGTTATGGTAACCCTAGACACAGTCCATACTACTAATCCTTGCCCCTTCCCTAACCCTAACCTTTACTCTCTTAATCAGCATCATGTCTTGAGCAAGGGTGCACAAATATGTACATGTTGGTTCTTGCTATGTTCAGTGAGAATTCCCTCTCAGTCTGGGAATTCTACATTCAAGTTGTTTGTTTGTGTGTGTGTGTGTGTGTGCGTGCGTGTGTGTGTGATTCTGCCCTAGTTCAGTGGACGGCTTTCACTCCTTTGTCTGAGTTGAAATACATTTTTTAAAAATTAACATTTGAATCCAAATAAATGAGTAAAAGAAAAGATTTTAGTTGTAGATGGGTTGTTGTGCATGTGCAGGTCTGTGTTTGATATGACTCTGTCTTGTACATTATGGCTGTTCTACCGCCCTAGTAATATGTCATAGTCTGTCTTAAAAGTTGTGGTACAATACCATGTGTTATGACTAAATAGCAGCAAAGAGAGTAATATATGGTATACCCTAACCGCAATTAAATAAGTTCAAGCCAGACAATGGGTAGGCTGTCTTTTCATTTCGTGTTTTTCGGCAGCAAAATGATTGTTGAAGAAGTTTGATGTGACAACAAATATGAACTGGACGGTAAGATAAAGAAAAGCATGAGAACACTGCAGCAAGCAAACATGACAGCAAGACAAAGATATTTCCTATGCAAAGCTTGCACACAATGTCATGTGTGATAGGGAAGGATCCTGTCCAAGTCACACGCAGGAGGGGAGTGGGGGTGGGGGTGGGGGGGGGACCGAAGCGAGGCCGGCCGCCTGCATCTTCCATTGATTCCCCCACTCTTTGCTTTGATTCTGTTGATCCGGTATCTCGCCGTATACCAGGGACAAAAAGCAGATCTTGGCTTTAGGGTAATCTCATTAAGAAACTCTAACCACCATGAGAAGAGAAGAAAATCGACTCATTCTGCGCCATGCCAAAACTAAGGCTCAGGGAGGCAGGTGTAATGTTACATAATTAGCCTTTAAACCGTAAAAAGGAGATTATTGCAAATGGGCCTACTAGCCAGCACATGCAGCAAGTGTACCTGCATGGTCCCTAAACACACACCAATTGAGTGGCACTGAAAACTCCAGGGGGACTGATCTGGGAAAACAAAAACAGAGTAGGCTGCTGTGAGGGTGCAGTTCAGGGGGGTTGGCGGTCAAGAACGGTGGTCAAAGTGTATGGTCAATATCCTCTCAGCTCCACTCCAATATACGTTATGAACATTAAACATTCACGGTTTAAGCATGTCAGGGTCATATGATTACATTTTGAAACAATATACCCACATTCAATATGCCTGGGGTTGGAAGGAAGGTATTGGAACTAAACAAGGTCAGCATCCAGTAAGATATTATTTTTTCTTCCATCTCTCTTGTTACTTTTCAATACATAAACACTGCATTGAGGGACTTTACTGAGGCCAGACTCTGTGCTCCTGCTGAGTTCTTCTGTCAACTACTACCAGTGGTTCCTGCATCTCCTTCTTCTAAAAAAAATGGTTAACAGAAGAAGTGATGGAGACTATGATCCAGGGAGCCCATACCAAGTCTCTCATAACCTCGAGACGGAATTATCATGTCAGATTGTTGCCATATGTGGCACGGAGCACCACTCACACAATGACAGTGATCAACTACTACTGTGCAGCGTCCCCATCCTCTCTGCAATGGACTAGACAGGATCACTGGGAGTTGAATCCTAAAACACTTCTCATGGTAGAGATACCCCCCCCCCCCCCCCGAGCTGTTCGAGAATTCAATCCCGCTCCACATTTTATGTTTCAAACATGTTAATTATTGAAACAGACGATTCGAAGCACTGTACGGTCGAAGACCAAACCCGGCTTTGGAGCAGGCAAGAGGGCGGCATTCCTTTGTTGCCTCTTCAGACGCACTGAAGCATCGGCTCGTTGTTACATAAAGTGGTATAACAAATGAGGCTGGAGCCTTTGAACTGGGCTGACCACACAGACCTGGAAGAGCCACTAGGAGCCCAACATGTGGCAGCAATAAGAAGGCCCCGCCCACTGCGAGACATGTGAGAGACACTGCATTCCAGCCGAGCTCATTAAAGCCAAAACACAACTCCGACAAACACTGCACCAGTCACAACGTTACTGGGTGGACTATTTAGTCAGCAGAAGAAAAATGATATAGAACATAATTGCTGCCTCAGTTTAACCGAAAGGCCTTCAATGACAAAAAAAAAGTTACAACTGTAGTGTGGTTAGTCGATGTGTAATCTCACAACGATGTATAGAATCGAACTAACAAACTATTTCAAACAGCATGTTATTAATGATTGACAGCTGTACAACAAAAGGTTTTCCTAAATGCACAATCTGTAAGATTTCCTGCTTTTCAGTGCTTTCCAATGGTTGTCCTAATCAAATGCTATATACCCATTATACCCCGTATTTAACTGTCTCACAACTGTCTTACCCTGTCATCACACAAAATCTAAGGTTGAATTACTCCATTGTTTTTGCTGCCATTGATTATTTGTAAACAAATAATGTATAACTTAAAAAAAAAAACATGCTTAAAACGTCCATGTCTTTCAGTCTCATGGACAGTCAGTTTATGCAGCAGTACTATAGCTCTGTCTATGAATTTGACAGTGGTAACATTTACCCAGACTCATCCCGCAGCTTAGCGAACAAAGTGGCAGGGTAAGGCTGTTGAAATGACAGATTTGGGCCTTTAAAAGTAGTCAGTTACCTTTTGTAGAGAGACTAACTTTAGATGCTACGGCTTCAACAAACTCTACAGATGTGGTTACGTTTCCCAACTAAAATATTGAAACCTGCCATTGAATTATGTTTACTTCTGTCTCGTTGGAGTGTGTGCGTCAATAGACAATTGCTGACTTTCATTTTGAACCATTCCCTGAACAATGACATCAACAGAGATCAGTCTTTCAGGTTAAAAAAAACCCCAGCAACCTCATATCGTCAAATGTGACTGAATATTATTCAATTTGCTTAAAATGGCATCACAACATGAAGCCGTGCATTCTGGACCCAAGAGTATATTCACTTAAGATTGCTAAAAACAGCCAAATCAAATGCCCACCGGTGGAGGCGGTTTGCTTGGTGTAAATCACATCTGGCATGATTATTTTCAGCTCTTCAACTAATCCTCTCGAAATGTAAACTGAGGAAAAATGTGCCAAATGGCTTTAGAGCAAGACTGTGTTCTGGACTTGCGGAAAGATTTAAATGAGTTGCATAGAAATGTTAGAGGCATTATTGTAAAACGTAGTGAAACAATTGTAATTAGTTGTCAGCCTGTCACATTTATAATCATTATCCCACTTTTTAGACATGGCAAATTTTCACTCCCCGTTAACCGTCACAACCGTAAGAACAGCCACATCAAACGATGTTTTGATATGCCTTCGTCCTTGTTGTCATCAGCCAGATGTTTGATACTGTACGTGGTGTTGAGACTGAAAATGTACATGAGGCGTGTGCATGCCATTCAGAGGTGGCACTGCAAGACAAATATCTACTTGTCAGGGTTGACTGCCAAGAATATCAGCCCACACACTTTGTAACATTACTTTATTCAAATTGGAGATCTGGGACATAAACTGTCTAGAATAAAACACACCCACCAGCATCAATGAAAAGGAGAGCTACATCAAAATATGAGCATGCGGACATGCTACGAAAACATTGATCCTTGTCCACTCGAAAAGCTTAAGAGTTTGCTGCACACTGGAGCCGAAAGGATTTTTGTTGATAACGAGTAAGCGAACTAATACAAGACTTTCTGGAAGCGTGTTCTTTTTAACTCCAAATATGTTCCTGCAATATTGAAAACTAACCTCATAATAATGAAACTACGTATTATGTGTATGCAACAAAGAAACGGTGTTTTCTGTACAAGCCAAGATGCAGCGTAGTCGCCCCCACATAGCAGGTGCCATATATACAAGAATATGTACATGTATATATATTCTTATTTGAATAAGAAGTCAAACTAATTTTGGGGCTGAAATACATAATACACATTTCCATGCACATTTCCATGCAGTTGGCAGGCAAACAGTGCCATCATTCAGCTGCTTAATATATGAGCAAGCAATAACATATACATCAAATGATGTAGCTAAGTCTGAGATTCCAATCCCCTGACTTCAAACAACGAGATGCATTTGACAGAGGTTCGGAATAGCCCAATCACAACAATAATACAACACACTGGCATGATTGATGGGGTTTAAGTAATGGCTCTTCGTGGCTATTTAAACAACCTCCAGTTGGCCAGTGACTTCAGTCTCCAACACATCATGAATCTCTATAAACAAAATTGCGGCTCCAAAAAAAACCACACACATCATAAGGCAAATATGTCTAATATATGTTTTCTGCTATTTAAGACATGCTTCCAGGTCACAAAGGCAAGGTTCACGTATGCATAAAAAGACACCTGTTGGAGCAATCGTTTAGGAGTGTAATAAATTCCTCTCTTGATAAAGAAGACAGGCGGATGAGGACATCTGCTGCTGATCAGAGTCTCACAAATGTATATTGAGGAGGATACTCTTGCTGTTTAGTGTAAGTGCAGAGGTACACAGTCGTGGTATACAAGGTGTTCTACTTTACAGTAAGATGATCTGTTTTTGGGTCCATGTTATTACGTCTTCTGTCATTGAAAAGTGAGCTTATTTAGACGTGGTTACAATGATTAATGGTTATGAGCGCTTCAATGCAAAACGGAAGAAAATAATAGCTTAGTACCGTGTGATAGTAAATTAGGCAGACAAAAACAAATGAATAGATATTTTAGTCATTCAAGTTGGTCATAGATTCAGATGAAAGGCTATGTGTGATTGACCTTTGCATAAGGCAATAAAGATTTGTTTCTGGAAAACCTGTCCTAACTATAACTATAAATTACACTACTTCAACGTCAGTTTTGGCAAGAGAGGAAGATTCTTTCCAGAGCTGGATATATTAATTTTACACCTTAAAACTGTCCATCAGAAAAGCTTTAGCACAAATACCATCGCCGAGATAAAGCCTGTATTATCAATCAAATTTTGGAACAAGACTAAATGAAAACAATATCAAATCCAAAGTGCACAATCTCAAGATGATTCCAATAAACCAACAAATAACATCAGTGTAGTAATTCATTCGCCTCAGGGCAAAGAGAGGAGCTGGCTGCCAAGACACGGCCCCAGTGAATGCCACAAGGGGCAGAGTTCGATACTGAATATATAAAATTACTGCTCGATTAATAACGACAGTAATTGTTGAAATATCACCACAAACATGAAGGGGAAAGAAAGATTCATCGAACTCTGCTGGTGGTTTGCAAGTAGCGTACGTTATTATCCTTGAAAGAAAGGATGAGGTCAAACTAGTTAATCATATTCATGTATGATGCCTTTCATTGTCAGACTATTACTCAATATTATATCATAAGGCTGTTTTAATGAATAGTGTTGGCAGTGGTTACTTCAATGCACTTGTAGTGAGTGTTGATACTTCCAGTCTAGACACAGGGCCAGTATTGCGTTTTGGATCCATATTTTCTGATTTACAATGTCACAATAATTGTAATTTCCTGGGCAAAAATACAAAGATTTGCTCTTGTAACTTCAGTCACAGCCTATGAACCTAAATCTGAATTCTGCACCCAGAAGGGAATCAAAAAGTTATCAATGACTTAAGGTCTGTAGTTATAGTTTCCTCTGTCTCCAAGGCATATTTATTTATATTATTTAACCAGGAAAGTTAGTTAAGAACAAATTCTTATTTACAATTACGGCCTAAACCCTAACCACGCTGGGCCAGTTGTGCGCCACCCTATGGGACTCCCAATCACAGCCAGTTGTAATACAGCCTGGAATCGAACCAGGGTCTGTAGTGACGCCTCCAGCACTTGAGATGCAGTGCCTTAGACCGCTGTGCCACTCGGTATAACTCAGTAGTACTATAACATACATCATTAATGTGGAGTGTCTCCAGATAATTAGACAACAATTCGGACGGTAACATCAGAGATCCTTAATGTGGTTTGAGATGTCACATTGTCATAGTCAATCTGGGACATTACACCAGATGCCAGTCAAAGGCCAGAGAATAGAATAACAGGAACAAGAAACCCAAGATGACCAAAGGCCTATTTACTTTAAACAGTATTCTATTAATTTTCAAAATGCCATTAAAAGTGGCCCAGAGAAATGTTAAATATTTCATGCTGCCAATTAATAGCTTCTTAGTGGAATCAAGTTATTTGAATTAGCTTGAAGCCTTGAACTCTCCTTTTTTAATTCATCAGATTAGATTGTTTCACAGTGAAGGAGATCAGTGTGCAGCTCTGGAGGAAGTGTAGTGAGAGAGGGAGAGAGGGAGAGAGGGAGAGAGAGACAGAGCGAGCAAAAGGGAGAGAGAGATTACAGTATGTAATGTCTGTATACTGTACGTATGTTCAGGTATATAGTATATAGTACGCATACATGTGTGAGTTGCTTGGTGGCTGGGCAAGGGGATACAATCTGTATCAGTATCTCCATCATCCATAGACCGAATTAAAACAAAAAAAGATCTGTCCGACTGAGAGGGTCAGAGAGGGAGAAGTAAGGGGGGTTGTGAGGGCATGGAACTCGATAGCACAACTCGAATCTCATTCAATCTGTGTACTAAATTGATGGCGATGAAAATAAGACTCTAAGACACAAAAAAACACTTGTTTGCAGATTATTGTCTTAAATGGAGGCCTGTGAGCCCACTCTTTATTGTTGGCTTCCTATATGGGCCTGAGCCCTGGTCTAAGAAACTGCACTACCGATCCTCAAGACCAGGCACTGTGCTTTCAGTGAAAGTAAAGGGGCTTAGTGCTAAGAAAACATGAGTTAAACTTCATACGGTCAAAATCAATAAAGATTTATGCCCCTTTTAAACCTGAATAACATATTAATAACTAAGCATTTATAAAGGAACATGCTCTGCAGTAGTTATACTAAATGTAACTGTTATTTAGGTGTTTTCTACAATGTCATAGTCAATATTGAAATACTAATATTCTCCAGGAAATTAATACATTTGTTGACTAACAGCATGGCTAAAAGTGTTAAATATTCAACATTTTAATCTGGTTTAATATTTTCTCCAGTTTTATGCAAATGATGGGCTATTAGCATAATCACATTTGAGAAATACATCCTTATAAAGTGAAAGATTATAACCAATTTTTTCATACATATATATCAAAATGGTATATTGAAATGTTAATGTTTTAAATGTGGTGTGCAACTGTGAAAAAAAATTGTACATTTACATATGCACTTTTGAGCATTAACGGTTCCACTCTACGTGACAAGATACAAAAAAACCTGAGCTAAAACCTCCATGAGGGAAAGCATCCAACAGCTTAAATGTGTTACCAGACATGAGAAATCCATTTAGTGAGCCACGATAAACAACTGTAAACAGTCTCTTTGTGCCGTTTTGCCCATGTTACACACGTTTCCCCTTGATTCTTCATGGTATCACTTTTCCACCTCCTCAATACTGTATACGTAACAGGTATAAATCCGATTTCTAGGCAAGAGAGGAGAGAGTAGAGAAGGAAAGAAAAAGGTAGGACATTACCTTCGGGCATTTAAGTGGAAACGGGGTCTGTAAAAGCTTCAGCAAGATATCAGTGTGGATAAAGACGTAAGAAAGGGCCATTATGCTGCCGAGGGGACTCTATCTCTCTCTCTCCATCCCTCCCTCTTTCCCTCTTCACGTTCGCCTTGAACTTGCGAGGAGTTCAGCCGGGTCTGTGACTACAGTCCAGACAGGCCCCTGGAATGCGAGTACGGCCACTCAAGCCCGTCCGACCTGCCACCGAACCAGCTCCATTTCACTCGAGCTAACTTACCTATTCATTTACAATGAGACTTAAACTTTATCTCTCACCGTAACCCAACATTAACTACCAAAGAGCTGGAAATGCATTATCGGCCCGCCCCAAAGCTTTGGGATCGCTTCACTCATAAATAAGATCATTATACCAGGGGTAATCCCATTAAATAGATCATTTTGCAAATATCTAAATCCAATTAATAATGTGTTTTCCAGAGGGGGTGCAGAAAACACTGCTCTTTAGAAAGCTGACATGCTGTGACTCAACGTCCTTTGTTAGTTGCTTCTGCCTCTGTAGCGAGTGTGGCATTAATAAAGTACAAACTTGAAGCCTGAAGCACAGTCTGAAGGAAAACGTCCAGATAAAGGCATTCGCTTATAGTCTCACAAAATAATACATCCACTGACATTCCATAGAAGACCGTTCAACAATATATCTTCGACAGTGCTCAAGACAATAAAGCTCAAAAAATCTCGAACTATTTGATTCTAAAATATTGTACGTAAAACGTTTGAAGTCATATATCACAAAACACATAAATGTATAATGTATCGACGTGATGGCATCAGATGATCGAACTCACGTAACCCAAGTTAAAAGTGCTTATCTTTGGCCACATGGTTCAATAAACGAGTAACCAACCACCAACCATTCAACCATGCTAAACCATTTAGTTTTAAATTGAGGAAAAGTTGGTTTATAAATTAGCCATTTATGGGATTAATAAGGGTCACTTAATTGGGAATAGCTGAGAATTAAGAAGTTATTAGAAAATGAATCAGAGAGAATACCCTCTAAATGCCCTTTAACAACCTCACTAACTTATTGGATAATATTTCAAGATTTAAAAAATAATGGTGACACTTAACGTTATGATGCAGTTACAATGCATTGGAATAATTGTCATGAGCATGTACTGTATCGTCCCGTTATAATGTCTTATAATCATTTCACAATGATCCTGACTAAATACTGGCCATTTTGGCCAAGTTCAGTGGTGGAAAAAGTACCCAATGGTCATACTTGATTAGTGTTGTAAAAATACTTTATAGTACTACTTAAGTAGTTTTTTGGCGTATCTGTACTTTACTATTTATATTTTTGACTACTTTTACTTTTACTTCAATACATTCCTAAATAAATAATGTACTTTTTACTCCATACATTTTCCCTGACACCAAAAAGTACTCGTTACATTTTGATTGCTTAACAAGACAGGAAAATGGTCCAATTCACACACTTATCAAGAGAACATCCCTGGTCATCTCTATTGCTTCTGATCTGGCAGACTCACTAAACACAAATGCTTTGTTTGTAAATGATGTCTGAGTGTTGGAGTGTGTCCCTGGCTATCCACAAATTTAAAAAAAAACATGAAAATTGTGCTGTCTGGTTTGCTTAATATAAGGAATTTGCAATTATTTATACTTTAACTTTTGATACTTAAGTATATTTGAGCAATTACATTTACTTTTGATACTTAAGTATATTTAAAACCAAATACTTTTATTTTACTGGGTGACTTTCACTTTTACTTGAGTCATTTTCTACTAAGGTATCTTTACTTTTACTCAAGTATGATAATTGGGTACATTTTCCACCACTATACTTGAGTAAAAGTAAAGATACCTTAATAAAATACTACTTGAGTAAACATCTAAAAGTATTTGGTTTTAAATACACTTAAGTATACTTATACTTGGCTCCCGAGTGGCGCAGCGGTCTAAGGCACTTTGTCTCAGTGCTAAAGGTGTCACTACAGACACCCTGGTTCAAATCCAGGGTGTAACACAACCAGCTGTGATTGGGCGGCTCACAATTGGCCCAGCGTTGTCATTTTTTCTAAGGTGTCTTTACTTTTACTCAAGTATGATAATTGGGTACTGGGCCAATTGGGTACTGGGCCAATTTACAATGACCAGTGTAGGCCGTCATTGTAAATAAGACCTTGTTCTTAACTAACTTGCCTAGTTAAATAAATACATATGAAAAGTATCAAATGTAATTGCTAAAATATACTTAAGTATCAAAAGTATAAATAATTTCAAATTGAGCAAACCAGACAGACAGCACAATAAAAGTAGTCAAAAATGTAAATAGTAAAGTGAAGTACAGATACCCCCAAAAACTACTTAAGTTGTACTATAAAGTGTTTTTACATAAATACTTCACACCACTGGACAAGTAGATTAAAAAAAAAAAAGAAAGACATAAGAATTATAACACATTACAAAGACTGTGCTTTTAAGTGATAAGGCATGGTCTGCAGGCTGTAACTAGTGTTGCCAGGTACCCTAGCGATTAAGTGTGTTGGGCCAGTAACTGAAAGGTTGCTGGTTTGAATCCCTGAGCTGACTATTGAAAAAATATGCAGATGAGCCCTTGAGCAATGTACTTAATTCACTCTAGTTGCCCTGGATAAGAGTGTCTGATAAAAACAAATATATTTTTGAATTTTTTTATCAATGACATTTAACATTTACTAGAAAATTATACCATGCCCGAGCGGCTATCTCAGCAATTCAACAATACAGTAGTTGTCCCCGAAGTGGTTTTGTTTGTTACACTAAACTAATAAGTGTATAATCCATTGAGAGATGATATCCTGAGCTTTGGTTGTGCCTGAAGTGGTTGATTTACCTTTGTGGAATTCACATCTGGCATGGTAAGACTGTTTTCATGTCTTTTCATGGTTTTTAATTGTCAACTGAAGCGGTTAAGAAAACACTGTTGTGGTTAAATGAATTAGTGTGGAGCGCCCCTGGCTGATGTTAACACATGACACTTATTTCATCCAAAACATATATGTTCAGATGTATCTATTGAGGCTTAAGTTCAATATAAGTGATTTGCTTATTGTTTATAAATGTAGTTGGATTTTGATGAGATTTCCACACTTCCTAGATAGCTCTTCTTTGTTTGATGCCCATTCAGCATCGTTCACACCCTCCTAAACCTTAGCCTCACCCCACCCACACATGTGGTTCAATATGGTTGTCCATAGCTATATCTTTCCAAAAAATCTGTGGTAGCAAAGAGTATCTATATACTGACCAGGGAAGCCCCCATTCTGTTATAGGCAGAAACCTGTGGCATGACATTCCAATCAGGACTCATCTCAAGGCATGTCCAACCATTCCATTATCTTAGCCAATCATGATTAACCAGGAAGGATCCTGTCTTTCTCCCTGTATCACCCAGTGCTTTCTCCTTGGCTAAGCCAGGCTAATAATTGTACATTTTTATTAATACTTACGGATCCCATACAAGTTTGTAATTAAGGCACATGAAAGTTCACATTTAAGATGGCATACATGTTACATTTATTTTTATATCTAACAGCCCTACTGTGAAGCAGGAACTAGCGTCAAACTCCTCAGATCCTGTAACACGTCACATATGAAGTCAACTGCCAATGAAACACCTGTAATTCACTGTTATGCATGCTGATTTGACAAAATGAAAGAAACCACAACCTTGAGAGATTTGTTTCTGCCTTCTGTTTTGGTATCGCTTGACACCATTGCAAGCTAGCCATAAAATCCCATATTTTCCCTGAAGAGAACTCGGCATACGGTTAAAGCTCTATTGCATCGACAACACTCAATGTGTGCGTGTGCGTCTTGTGTGAGCATTTGGGCTTGCGTACGAGCATGCATGCATGTGGAAGTGCGCGTGTGATTCCCCTGGGGAGTGAGGAGTTAAAACACTTTGGGCCACCGTCCCACCAGATCATATTCTGTGATGCACCCTGGGAAGGAGAGAGGTTTGCGCACTGCGGCAGACCCCTTCTTCAACATCCTAATGACAGTATAATTAGAAGGATCATTGTGGTAATTATTCTTTTCATCTGAAGGGAAGTCTGCAAAGTGGGTGGGTGAAGAACACAGGTTGGAGGTTGCCAGAGCCCCCCTTCTTCAGTCCCCCTTTTTACCTGTCTAATCTCAGTCTCTCTCTAATGGAAAGAAAGAAAGAGAGAGAGAGAGAGATGTGGAGATTGAGGTCGCCTCCCCCTCGCAGGGTCAAACTCGAGGGGTTAATACCTGGTGCCCAACACAGCACACAAACTCTGCTGAGCTCATCACACTAATTAAACAGACACATATCCTCTCAGGGCTCTGATGGCCAATCGCTGCCAGCTAAAAAAGCAGCCCATTCATGGAGCCTGGCACGGTGTGTGTGTGTGGGGTGGGCTGAGGAAATGCTACCTGGCCTTGCTGAGTTTGATTAATGTGGGGAACAATGGCGCTCCTGTGGGCCGTCAGCCCCACTCCACTTGGTTCTGGTTCAGCGCTCTCGGAGAGGGGACTTCATGTTCCAAGTTCATACCCACCCGTAACTAGCCACCCACTATCTATTTCTACCTCATTTCAGCCACTCTGTTCACTAAGCTCATCTCCTCATCATTCTATCATTGGATCTGCAGTGGTGTTGTGATTGCTGTGGTATTATTTGATCACAGTAGCAAAGGCAAGTCCTAATGGACCTTGATCACTGATAAACCCAATGTGGATGATAGCATCCTCCATTTTCCAAGATGACTAGAAATGATTGCCATTTTAATGATCAAATATTGCAATACTACTAAACTACTGAGCTGCTTTCTATGAGAGTTATATGTTTGGGTTTATTTCGATTACCTTCTGTACTGTATTACTTTAAAAGAATTTGTAGACACTATCTTTATTTTTCTTATCTTTTACATCAGGTCATTTAAGAGTTATCCTTCGATTTACATTTACATTTCTCAACTTTACTTATCCAACACAAGTGAAAGAGAATAATGGATATTTTAGCCCTCGAGTGTGACCATCCTTCTCTCTCGCTCTCGGCGTATAAATGACAGCCAGCAAATACCTCGCTGGGATAAAGATGTCAACGTCATCCTTCTTGAAGACTGACGGCGTAATGCTGTGCGTGTCAAAACTGGGCAGACGTAATTAATTGCAGCACTTCTTCAACTCACAGCGAGACTCCTAGAAACTCAAGCCTCACTCTCGGGCTCACCGCCTCAGTAGTATCAAAACAGGGAGACAAATCGAGCCACCTGCGTACGTTTCCAAAATAGCCTAATTTCACTTGCAAATCAAGAACGTTTTTTTTGGAGGAGAAAAATAAAAAGAGAGAGAGAAAAGGTCCACAAAGGTTAGCTAGATTCCAGCCAGCTCTGCGTTGATGGGTCTTCATGGAGCTATGTGACACTTGGAAAACATTGGAGATTTTCCATCTCATATGGGGCTGGAAAATGAGCATGTGAAGCCCTAATGAGAACATGTGACTTGAGAGTACGGTGTTGGTCATCTACTGTACGCTGGGGCTGTTTTGAGTAGTAGTGCTTGACGAAGAACTGCCATTCACTTGACATGCGTTTAAAAAAAAATATACCTTGGCATGTTCTCAGGCATGCTGCTGAGAGGGATAGTGAAAGCTTGAATTGCTTGGCCGTGAATGGGACTTTGCTAGGGCATAATTGACCTTGCACTTGACACTGTTGACCATACTACTAATACTACTGTTATCAGAATGGTTATCAGAATGGTTGTCTCGTGATTTTTGTGTAGGTGTAAAGTTTGTGAGGAAAAGTGTAGATGTACAATCTCAGAAAGAGAGAGAGAGTGTGTGTGAGAGCGAGAGAGAGCGAGCGAGAGCGAGAGCGAGAGCGAGAGAGAGAGAGAGAGAGAGAGAGAGAGGCCCCTCAATAAAAAGTTATTATTTGGTTTGGTGTTTTACGGTATTGTAATCCTCTTTGGAAGCTATTTTGAAATGGAGTAAACGATTATTTATCTCAGATTAATTTGATTAAAGACCCTTTAAATTTCATCTGCTGTGGAGTGCCCATGAAGATTCTCTTTATGTGAAGAAGAAACACCAATGGATCTTTCCAGCCAGTCATTTTTTTTGTAGATTAGAGGATTGTAATTAATTGGTCAATTGGCTAATTGTTCTGTTCCTTAATTAGGCACTGCAGAGTAATACGTGTTCTTGCTAAATGACCCTCAATTAATGTGCAAAGCAGCGAGGTGTAGTTTCATTAGCCCATTCAAAACATGCAGTGATTACATGCAAGCCAAATTTAGCACAACTGCACATACTCACAATACAGTATTATACACACTGGCAAAATAACAGACAAATTACAAAATGGGGGCAAATCGTGGAAGGGTGCCATTGTTTGGGGAGAAAAACATCTGTGTAGCTGACAAATCCCATCACCTGTTGTCAGCTGTTAGGAGAAGGATTAAAGTGAAATTACATTTAGTATCTTGACTCCTCTAACACAAACCTGAAAATGACAGTATTCCCATCTGATTGACTGTTATGGCTTAATGAAGATCAAATACATAATGAGGAGTAACAACTGAAGTGACATTTACAGTACAGTACATTATGAGGGCCTGATTTTGCTTTGTTCACCTGCTGGAACTAAATACCTGAACAATACAATTTACAACTTTCAAATCAATACAATGCAAAAAATATGCAACTCCCCCCCAAAAAATGTCTGTATTTAGTGGATAAAGCAACACAGTCTCACGAGTTTTATAATCCATTTCAACCAAATAGTTGTGTTGAGTATTTTGCCGTTAAACATTGCATTTGAATGTTTTTCAAATCCTAACATACAAACACAAACATGTTTAAGATGCACCTTTCAGTGCTGGTTTTAAGGTGAGGGTTAGCACAACTGTATTTATTTACTTATTATTCCTAACTAAAATGGACAGATATTGAGCTTTGTAATTTTGCTATTTTGATCCAATACTCAGTGTCATAGTTAGTGGAGTACCACAGGTCACTCCTTTGGATCCCCAGATAACTTATTTGGATCATCAGGGGAGGGGAGGGTCCCTGATCTGGGGGCATGTTCTAGATCACCTACTCAAGGGCTTGATAATTAGTTGAATCGGGTGTGCTGGCTCTAGAATAACTCAAATACATGGAATGTTGGGGGTCCCCAAGGAGAAGTTTGAAAACCCCTGTCCTAGATCTCTTTATTGGGTTTTTGGACAATCTGGGACCATGTCATAGATCTCTTTTAGGGATTTCCAGATTTGAACCTTTCTTAAAATGGTCTCTCAGATTAAAACATGTTTTTGTCCCAGACCACTTTTTTTTTTTTAGAACATCCATAGGACCACTTTTTTGGACCCCCTCCAGTTTTACCTCAATTTTTTTCCCATGCAACTATTGCGCAAATACGAACTAATGGAACATAGACTTGACCACTCGATGATACTGGGTGAACACATAAGATCATTCAGTTCAGTTATACGGAATATTGGCAGAGGGAACGAACACAAACCATTTTTTTGAGGAATGTTGAAGACGCCAAAAAAACGACAGTACATTCAGAATTGGAACTACAATGAGTATTGTCAGCTGAACCACCATGTGATGTCATGTCCTGCAGACAGGCGAACGTGCACAGCCTCAACAGCAGCTTTCCCACTTTCACATTTGAACAGTGTCGCTCTGTGCAGAGCTACGAGGGCTAACTGTCGGGCCAGACACTCAAAGACATTGGCAGAACACTGAGTCGAGGGTAGCCCAAATATACAAAGTCTTCCCGTCAAACCTTGCTTGCTTAGCTGCTGGCACCCAATGTCGTCAGTCATTTCCATGCCAGCCGAGCTGAAGTGTGCACAGAGTACACACAGTGGCATCTCTACTCGTGCTCCTCATGCCCTCACTGTGTCTACCTTGGCACTTTACACATTTGATGGAAAAAAACGACACATTGTAGCTGAGAAGTCAAGTGCCAGACACCATATTTATACATTTTAATTAGCAATAATGAGGTATGCTACCTGCCAACATCTGATGCCAGTGGTGCCAAGTGTTGACTGTGTTTGTCTGTGGTTTGCCTGTTACTAAATGTTACTCATTTACTAAAAATAAAATCATTGGAATGTTTAGACTTCTTTGTTTCTACGTATAAATTGTATATCTACATGATGAAACATGTCCACAGACTTGATGTGCTCATTAGGTATGTAAACAGTTTGAACTGAGGGAGAAAAAAAGACTTACAAGTTGTAGCTTGCCTCGTATTTACACAGGATTATGAATTGGCTTAAAAGATGATTAATAGTTGCTCTTGGATTTGACATCTCACAGATCTTTCGTTTCAGCGGACCTGTTACGACATGGCGGGGAGCCACGTTACTCTCAAGACATTTCCTCAGAGATCCCTATGATTTGAGGCCATGTTTTGATGTAAACATGTCTAGATTTGCCAACGGTGATAAGTTTCAGCCCTGCAGAGAGACAAGTTCTTGCGACAGTTATGGAAACGAGGACAGCGTGCATTTGCTGTAAAATACAGCCGTTCCAGTGACATGTGAATTTATGGCGTGGTAATTCCCCACTAGAGTAATTTGGCTGGTACATCTGCAGTTTAACAGCATTCCAGCAGAGCTTCCCTGCCCTGTGAAGTCAGGGAGATGACTGATTGATTGACTGTATTACTCTCAGTTTAGCATGTGTTTATAATGAGCAAGGGATCAAAGTTCAAATGCAAACTACCCATGAGCAACCTGTTCTGATGTGTGACTCACAGACCGTTGTTGATTATATTAACCATTACTAGCATGTTGGGACCAATGATGTAAACTCAGCAAAAAAAGAAACGTCCTCTCACTGTCAACTGCGTTTCTTTTCAGCAAACTTCACATATGTAAATTTGCCAGTTCTTGCTGTGAGATGTTACCCCACTCTTCCACCAAGGCAACTGCAAGTTCCCGGATATTTCTGGGGGGAATGGCCCTAGCCCTCACCTTCCGATCCAACAGGTCCCAGACGTGCTCAATGGGATTGAGATCCGGGCTCTTCGCTGGCCATAGCAGAACACTGACATTCCTGTCTTGCAGGAAATCACGCACAGAATGAGCAGAATGGCTGGTGGCATTGTCATGCTGGAGGGTCATGTCAGGATGAGCCTGCAGGAAGGGTACCACATGAGGGAGGAGGATGTCTTCCCTGTAACGCACAGCATCGAGATTGCCTGCAATGACAACAAGCTCATTCCGATGATGCTGTCACACACCGCCCCAGACCATGATGGACCCTCCACCTCCAAATCGATCCCGCTCCAGAGTACAGGCCTCGGTGTAACACTCATTCCTTCGACAATAAACGCGAATCTTACCAGCACCCCTGGTGAGACAAAACCGCGACTCGTCAGTGAAGAGCACAGTCCTGTCTGGTCCAGCGACGGTGGGTTTGTGCCCATAGGCAACGCTGTTGCCTGTGATGTCTGGTGAAGACTTGCCTTACAACAGGCCTACAAGCCCTCAGTCCAGCCTCTCTCAGCCTATTGAGGACAGTCTGAGCACTGACAGAGGGATTGTGCATTCCTGGTGTAACTCAGGCAGTTGTTGTTGCTATCCTGTACCTGTCCCGCAGGTGTGATGTTCGGATGTACTGATCCTGTGCAGGTGTTGTTACACGTGGTCTGCCACTGCGAGGATGATCAGCAGTTCGTCCTGTCTCCCTGTAGCGCTGTCTTTCACAGTACGGATATTGCAATTTATTGCCCTGGCCACATCTGCAGTCCTCATGCCTCCTTGCAGCATGCCTAAGGCACGTTCATACAGATGAGCAGGGACCCTGGGCATCTTTCTTTTGGTGTTTTTCAGAGTCAGTAGAAAGGCCTCTTTAGTGTCCTAAGTTTTCATAACTGTGACCTTAATTGCCAAAAAAGAAACGTCCCTTTTTCAGGAGCCTGTCTTTCAACGATAATTAGTAAAAATCCAAATAACTTCACAGATCTTCATTGTAAAGGGTTTAAACACTGTTTCCCATGCTTGTTCAATAAACCATAAACAATCAATGAACATACACCTGTGGAACGGTCGATAAGACACTAACATCCTCCTGAAAAAGGGACGTTTCTTTTTTTGCTGAGTTTATATAAACCCTAGATTTCTGATGCTATCTATGTATTGGCCAATGAGAGTCTTTGAAGCCAGTGGTCACCATATTGTCACTCCCTGGAAAGATCAGTCCTCCATAGGAATGAATGGAATTCTACAGTATTTCAATTAAACGTTTCAAGGACAAAATCACATGTATTTAAGATTTTTGTTGTTGTAGTGGGGACAGTAACAGTAAAACACTTTTTTCCTTTTTAGGTGTGTTTGCTTAAGACAAAGCACAACTAGATTTCTTACATATTGTCACGCCCTGACCTTAGAGAGCCTTTTTATGTCTCTATTTGGTTTGGTCAGGGTGTGATTTGGGGTGGGCATTCTATGTTCTTGTTTTCTATGTTTTGACCGGGTATGGTTCTCAATCAGGGACAGCTGTCTATCGTTGTCTCTGATTGGGAACCATACTTAGGTAGCCCTTTTTCCCTCCTTTCGAAGTGGATAGTTAACTTTGTTAGTGGCACTATAGCCCTGTAAGCTTCACGGTCGTTTGGTTATTTCTTGTTTTGTTGGCGACATCATTCCAATAAAAAGAAAATGTACGCCAAACCACGCTGCAGTTTGGTCCACTTCATTCGACGGCCGTGACACGTACAGTGGGGCAAAAAAGTATTTAGTCAGCCACCAATTGTGCAAGTTCTCCCACTTAAAAAGATGAGAGAGGCCTGTAATTTTCATCATAGGTACACTTCAACTATAACAGACAAAATGAGGGAAAAAAATCCAGAAAATCACATTGTAGGATTTTTTTATGAATTTATTTGCAAATTATGGTGGAAAATAAGTATTTGGTCACCTACAAACAAGCAAGATTTCTGGCCCCCACAGACCTGTAACTTCTTCTTTAACCTCTAATTCCTCCCAAACCCGGATCCGGGAGCACCCCCATCAGTAAAAAAGCTGACTAGCATAGCCTAGCATAGCGTCACAAGTAAATACTAGCATCTAAATATCATTAAATCACAAGTCCAAGACACCAGATGAAAGATACACATCTTGTGAATCCAGCCATCATTTCTGATTTTTAAAATGTTTTACAGGGAAGACACAATATGTAAATCTATTAGCTAACCACGTTAGCAAAAGACACCACTTTTTTTACTCCACCAGTTTTTTACTCCATCAGTAGCTATCACAAATTCGACCAAATAAAGATATAAATAGCCACTAACCAAGAAACAACTTCATCAGATGACAGTCTGATAACATATTTATTGTATAGCATATGTTTTGTTAGAAAAATGTGCATATTTCAGGTATAAATCATAGTTTACCATTGCAGCCACCATCACAACTCTCACCAAAGCGACTAGAATAACTACAGAGAGCAACGTGTATTACCTAATTACTCATCATAAAACATTTCTTAAAAATACACAGCGTACAGCAAATGAAAGACACAGATCTTGTGAATCCAGCCAATATTTCAGATTTTTTAAGTGTTTTACAGCGAAAACACAATATAGCATTATATTAGCTTACCACAATAGCAAACAACACAACAGCATTGATTCAAGCCAAAAATAGCGATAACGTATAACCCAGCAAAAGATATTAATTTTTTCACTGACCTGCTCAGAATTCTTCAGATGACAGTCCTATAACATCATATTACACAATGCATATAGAGTTTGTTCGAAAATGTGCATATTTAGCGGCACAAATCGTGGTTATACAATGAGAAAAGTAGCCAAGCTGCAAAGAAAATGTCAGGAGAAATCTTGGGAAAGGCACCTATTCTAATCGATAAGTAATCATAAACTTGACTAAAAAATACAGATTGGACAGCAATTGAAAGATAAATTAGTTCTTAATGCAATCGCTGTGTTAGATTTTTTAAATTAACGTTACTGCGCAATACAGCGTGCGCTAAAGCGAGACCGCACCGAAATTCATGGCGGAATTATTATTTGACATTTGTCAACATAAATACGAATTAACAGCATAAAGACTGCTTACTATTTGCTGAGCTTCCATCAGAATCTTGGGCAAGGTGTCCTTTCTCCAGAACAATCGTCTTTTGGTTGAAAGATGTCCTCTTCTCCTGTCGAAATAGCCGCTAACGTTAGCTATGTGCCGGAAAGGTGTCCAACTCCTGATAGCGCATCACAAAGAAATCCCAGAAAATCGCAATAAACTGATATAAACTGCTATAAGTCGGTTTAAATTAACTACCTTATGATGTCTTTAACAACTATAACGAATAAAAACATGACCGGAGATATAGAACTGCTAAAACGAAAGCTTTGCAGGACGCCATTGTGATGTCCCTCTTGCGCCAGGCGCCCCGTTGAAAAGAACGGTACTTCCGTTCCACGGTCTTATATAGGGCCCCAGATGGTGCAATCCACTCCATTCAAATTCTCACCGCTTACTGACATCTAGAGGAAGGCGTATGCAGTGCATGTAGCCCCATAGCTTACATGGGGACTTATAAACTGACCCTAGAACAGGGACCTCGATTTCAGAAATCTCACTTCCTGACAGGAAATGTGCTGCAGAATGAGTTCTGTTTCACTCAGAGAAATAATTCAAACGGTTTTAGAAACTAGAGAGTGTTTTCTATCCAATAGTAATAATAATATGCATATTGTACGAGCAAGAATTGAGTACGAGGCAGTTTAATTTGGGAACGAAATTATTACAAAGTGCAAATAGCACCCCCTATTGCCAAGAGGTTGAGGCTCCTCTGTCCTCCACTCGTTACCTGTATTAATGGCACCTGTTTGAACTTGTTATCAGTATAAAAGACACCTGTCCACAACCTCAAACAGTCACACTCCAAACTCCACTATGGCCAAGACCAAAGAGCTGTCAAAGGACACCAGAAACAAAATTGTAGACCTGCACCAGGCTGGGAAGACTGAATCTGCAATAGGTAAGCAGCTTGGTTTGAAGAAATCAACTGTGGGAGCAATTATTAGGAAATGGAAGACATACAAGACCACTGATAATCTCCCTCGATCTGGGGCTCCACGCAAGATCTCACCCCGTGGGGTCAAAATGATCACAAGAACGGTGAGCAAAAATCCCAGAACCACACGGGGGGACCTAGTGAATGACCTGCAGAGAGCTGGGACCAAAGTAACAAAGCCTACCATCAGTAACACACTACGCCGCCAGGGACTCAAATCCTGCAGTGCCAGACGTGTCCCCCTGCTTAAGCCAGTACATGTCCAGGCCCGTCTGAAGTTTGCTAGAGAGCATTTGGATGATCCAGAAGAAGATTGGGAGAATGTCATATGGTCAGATGAAACCAAAATATAACTTTTTGGTAAAAACTCAACTCGTCGTGTTTGGAGGACAAAGAATGCTGAGTTGCATCCAAAGAACACCACATGTATCGTGAGATTTTGAGTGAAAACCTCCTTCCATCAGCAAGGGCATTGAAGATGAAACGTGGCTGGGTCTTTCAGCATGACAATGATCCCAAACACACCGCCCGGGCAACAAAGGAGTGGCTTCGTAAGAAGCATTTCAAGGTCCTGGAGTGGCCTAGCCAGTCTCCAGATCTCAACCCCATAGAAAATCTTTGGAGGGAGTTGAAAGTCCGTGTTGCCCAGCAACAGCCCCAAAACATCACTGCTCTAGAGGAGATCTGCATGGAGGAATGGGCCAAAATACCAGCAACAGTGTGTGAAAACCTTGTGAAGACTTACAGAAAACGTTTGACCTCTGTCATTGCCAACAAAGGGTATATAACAAAGTATTGAGAAACTTTTGTTATTGACCAAATACTTATTTTCCACCATAATTTGCAAATAAATTCATTAAAAATCCTACAATGTGATTTTCTGGATTTTTTTTCTCATTTTGTCTGTCATAGTTGAAGTGTACCTATGATGAAGATTACAGGCCTCTCTCATCTTTTTAAGTGGGAGAACTTGCACAATTGGTGGCTGACTAAATACTTTTTTGCCCCACTGTATTTATTATTATTCCGCTCGCTCTAGCGCGTAAATCGCTTAAGCTATTAACTGACCGTCAGCAAGTTGCTAGAGAAAATATTTTCGATAGCATTTATAGTTTATGAACTACAACAATGTCTCCAATGCATTTCAATGGCAAAAAAGGGGCCACAGACTTGAATGGTAAAAAAAAATCTACAATTCAGGGACAAATCTCCTCTTTTAAACCAATGTTCAGAATTTTTACAACATTTATACCTGTTGAACTATAACCATTTTAAAATGTTCATACTGACACATTGTAGATCGCTTTTACACAGATTTTTTTTACTATTCACACTTTAAACTATAACCATACATTTTTTTCATAAATTAACATTGGGTTGAATGAGAACCATAGGAATACAGATGTAGCTATTCAAATGGTCCTGCTCCTTGGCCAATTAAGCTACAAGACCAACTTTAAAACATTCAGGCGATCCTAAATTCAGATTTTGTTTTTTTATCAATTATATAGATTTGCATAGATTAGTATAAAATAACCAACCAACAGTAACTCTTGAACCATTCAAGCTAGACACACCGAACCAATTTTCAGGCTATCCTAACTTCAAATCCTTAAAACCTTTATAAACTATAAACAGCATAAATTAGCAGAGGTTAGAAGAAGTGATGACGTGTCACTTATATCAGATGACGAACATTGGTTATCTCATCTTCAGTGTTGACCTGCTGTCTGAGAGATCATGAGCGTCCCTAATGACAGCCATCCTGGCTGACAACGAGATCATTATTACCTTCTAGTTTGCTCTCAAATTGGCTTTCCTACTGTGTTTTCACACTAATATAATCCCTCCCAAAGGATTCTGTGGTGCCAATTACAGCATATAAATGACTAAACACTACAGCCTGTAGTCTCCTCATTGAGACATCTCATGTTTCATAGCTTTTGGGTGATAAGTCTCATCAGGCACGTGCTGGTCAGACAGTGTTAATAATGAGAGGAGTCGCTCACCAGCTTGCTGAAGGATGTATTTTTTTCCCCCCTGGCACCTTCAGAAGGGCAGAGAGTAGGCCTAGTCGCACGAGCTCAACCTGTTCAGCCACACCAGTCACACGATGACACAGCATGGATCTGGGATGCTACTGCTGTCAAGGTGTGGTGGAGCTGCGTTTCCATGGCTTCTTGACAGGATGGATAGCAAATCAAAAAGGCACAGCTGAAACCTGACACTGACCACAGAGACTAGACAGGCTCAGTCTTTGCCAGGTGCCATTGTTGCTCCATTGTTCCTAATGGCTCTTTAACTTTTATGCATTATTTCTCGATGAGTTGCAGATTACCAAGATATTGTGTGATAGCTGTTCATATTGTGTTAAAAAAAAAAAAGGGTCAACTGCAAGAAGCATTGAAATGAAACACGTCACTTCCTCGTTGAAAACGGTGCATTCTCTTATGGTTGTGTCAGGATACCAGTCAATGTATACATTTGAAGCCGTAAACACGTTAAATACCCATTACGTCAGAATGACCCTGTTAGAGAGACATGGCTGTGGCTTTTTCTTTCTCTCTTCAGGGTGTCATCTGGCTTTGTTCACCTGATCCTAGACGTGTGGCAGCGATCAGAGGCGGACAATAGACACACAACGCACACGGCTGGGGTCTTCCCTTAAGTGAGCAGCACATTTGACACCTGATTTCTCTTGAATGCCTATTCAGATTAGCAAACAATCTTTTGTATGGCGCTATGGAGGCTTCATAGGGGGCGGGGATTGACCTTGACATCTGGCCCCCGTTCATCTACCTTGTCTGGGGGCAGCTGCCCAAATATAGGTCTACATTTTCCCTCAAAAGCACCTTATCCATCTGGTAAATTTCACCTCATGCAAATGTCTTCGTGATTACCCCGGGCATCCCCCATTCAACGACGCGTGCGGTGTGACATCGATCCCCGGCCGCGACGCCCATCCATTTTTAAAGGGGAGCGCAGGCCGACCGGTGTGTGGCCCCCCTCTGGCACACGTGTGCTCTTCACCTGTACACGCGTGCTGTCGAGTGGGCATACTCCCTACCCAAGCTGCTGTTACCCCTGCCATTCGCTTATCCCTTCACGTAATCATGTTTTGTTGTTTTTTGCTTAAATTACAGCAACGTAATCTACACTAATAGAATGACCTAATGTGCTTTCATCTTTGAAGGTGTCCAGGCAGGTGACACGGGCCATCCAAAGTCTGGGCTATGTGAAACTCTATCAGTTGATGAACATGCATTGGTGGCAGTGAGTGTTTCAATTAGCTCCTCAAGAGATCTAATTACACCTATAACATACCGTCCCAATTACACACTTAAATCATTTGTAGTGACATTTTCATTCACCGATGATTACGTGATATGAAACATACTATACCAAATTAGGACTGTTCTTATTGTTAAAACACCAGTAGGTGAGCATGTCAAACCCTCATTCCATGAATCGGCATGCTAATAATTTTCTTTGTTTTACAAAAATAAACATTGTTTTGTTGAATACCACAATTAAAACATACAATCACACAGCGCAATATTTCTATAAAATGATTTACCCTAAAAACCTGGTAATCAGTTTGAATGAATAGGTTCCTTTATCTGCCTCTTGTACTTAGTTCTATTGAGAGCAAACAGTTCTATTGAACATTAAAAGTGTAGTCTTTGGTTTAACCTGACAGCTGTTTGAGCTGGGATGTAGCCTACTGCCTTTGGGTGCTGGCCGGGGTGACAGAAGAGGGGTCATGTTTTAACCTGCTATTTGGAGAGGTAGAGTGAAAACCCAGTCACAAAAGCACCAGACCGTAAACAACACAAGTGTTGATTGTCCTGAAACATTTCACATACACTTCTTATACACATAAGCAAATTAGGGGGGAGGTTTAACGAGCAGCCTTGCCACTCACAATTGTCTAACGACGCCACTCAGGTTTTTTTTCTGGGAAGGCATGGGAATTTCTCCTGAACAAAAAGGAGCCACAAACGGTAAGCAAACAAAGCTGGACATGACACTCAACACAAATAAAGTTCTAATCATGAAATCGGAGTACTGCATTGTATACTGAAATGTGTATAGGACTATTAATACAGAAAGGGAAGGCAGGGAAATGACTTTATTCAATGGACTATGGGGATTCAAATGTATGCACTCATCCATATGATTTGTTCAGAAAAAAAGACATTGTCTAATATATAATCATGAAAATAAAGCATGAATAATTCCATTAAAACCAAAACAGGTATTTTATTTAATAAGTACAGTGTATTTATTTGAAAAGAGCAATACAATCTGGTTTGTGCCTTCCAATTTTGTTATCCAATGGATCACTGACAATTCCTAATACATTAAGGTCTTGGAATGGAAATGTAAGTAAATCCATGCCACATGCCAAAATAATAAGCTTTTGGGGGGGACAGTGTGTGTGAGAGAGATGGACAATAAATACATACACTGAATGCATTTGAAGTAGTTATATCAAGCAGTGCCATCCTTTGCTTTTTACATAATCTGCATTGTTGTTCCCAAAATAATACCTTGTATACCAACATATACACCATATTCATATTTTCTCAGTATCACAATCAAACCGTTTTCTAATCAACCCCATATCCCCACTCATCCCGACATCTAAACTTTAGAATAAAGTATATATTAAAAAAAAATGCTAGTCTTGTGAAAACTTGCAGAAAACGTATACGGAAAAGTATAGTGACACTGCCACCATATAGAGAATAGGCGTTTGGAGATATTCCTGCCTCTATTATTGTACAATCAATCTGGACTTTGATCAAATACTGTTATTTTCTTTCTCAAAATGTGCTATAATATGAGCCACTGTGGTGATGGCTCTCTAAACAGAAAGTGTCCAAATTGCACAAAGCAAAGATGATTGACATGCAATTTGATATGAAAGCTAACTGCAGTGCGATAATGATTCACTAAGTAAAAAGTACACCAATGTTGTGCTATGGATGTAACTCATGGAGAAAGTGTTAGAATATTAGCTGTATATCAACACAATGAAGGCATTGTATTGATATACAAGTGCTCTCAATTATGCTTTCTCTTCTCACCTCAGAAATTCTGCGCCACATCACAACTTCAGAGGATTTAGTCAATGCTAAAGCTCCACGGAGGACATGGACATAAATGTAAAAGCTCTCTATACATTTTGGGGGGAATTATAGTGAAAACAGAAGCTGAGTATTTTGTCTGGATAAACCTCATATTTTAAAAACATGAAAAGCAGAAATAATAACCTAATTATAACAGTATAATGAATGAAAGCACACTTTGGAGCCTACATGACATTCAATGTACGACGATTTAGGTAAAGATTAACAAGAATAAATACATTTTTTTCGAACAAAAAAACTAAAATGTAATAGAGGTTAAGAATTTGTACACAATAGGCACAAAAAAACTAAAAAGTGTGTCTCATTGATGTTCGCTAGGACAAGCTTTATTAAAAGCACCTTTGGCATTTTATGGAATACCATTGAATTCTCTATGTTCTAGTTAATTGTGATTGGATTGGGAGGATTTGCAGTAAACGGTGTTTGTTACAAAAAAAACAGCAATGAGATACAATCTACATTCCAAAGTTCTATCATCCAAACAGTTAGGAAATCGGACTGTATCCTGACTTGATATGTGGTCATTCAGTTACTTCACCATATTTGACCCTACTTTACACATACAAGTATACAATATAGAAATTAGAATGTAAAAATGGACCATCGTTTTTTTTTTTAAGTAAACAAAAGAAAGACAGGAAAAAGAAACAAAGTTGGTTTAAAATATGTGTGACTTCATCTCAGCGTTGTCACTGGTTTAGACTTCTGAGGTATCCATAGTTCACAACAGGGGTCACCATACACTTAGTAAGTGCACAACTTTGAGTAACAGTCCTGTTAATCTAAAATACCATATAACACTATAGATGGCCCAACATTGCACAAAAAAGAAAAATAACAAAAAAAAGTGACGAATGTAACCTTTCCGCCAATTAGTTGAGACATGTTTGTCATCACTGACATTAGCTCCATGAAAGCAAGTAAACTCATAGAGGGGAAAGTTTTGGTAACACAGTAATACGTTTTACCTACTTACAGTGATAAGTAAGTAATAACTACGTGAAGTAACCTTTTCACAAAGCATTACAACTGTTTTAAGAAAGTTCAGTCGCACTCATTAATGGTAGACTCAGAAATATGACACCATACACAGCGGGAGACTTCATGCTTAACACATACAGTACCAGTCAAAAGTTTGGACATCTACTCATTCCAGGGTTTTTCCTTTATTTTTTTACTATTTTCTACATTGTAGAACAATAGAGAAGACATCAAAACTATGAAATAACACATTTGGAATCATGTAGTAACCAAATAAAGTGTTAAACAAATAAGAAAATACTTCAGATTCTTCAAAGTAGCCACCCCTTGCCTTTTGCCTTGATGACCGCTTTGCACACTCTTGGTATTCTCTCAACCAGCTTCATGAGGAATGCTTTTCCAACAGTCTTGCAGGAGTTCCCACAAATGCTGAGCACTTGTTGGCTGCTTTTCCTTCACTCTGCGGTTCGACTCATCCCAAACCATCTCAATTGGGTTGAGGTCATGTGATTGTGGAGGCCAGGTCATCTGATGCAGCACTCCATCACTCTCCTTCTTGGTGAAATAGCCTTACACAGCCTGGAGGTGTGTTGGGTCACTGTCCTGCTGAAAAACAAAAAAGTGCAAACCAGATGGGATGGCGTATCGCTGCAGAATGCTGTGGTAGCCATGCTGGTTAAGTGTGACTTGAATTCTAAATAAATCACGGACAGTGTCACCAGCAAAGCACCCCCACACCATAACACCTCCTCCTCCATGCTTCACGTAGGAACCACACATGCAGAGATCATCCGTTCACCCACTCCGCGTCTCACAAAGACAAGGCGGTTGGAACCAAAAATCTCAAATTTGGACTCATCAGACCAAAGGGAAGATTTCCACCGGTCTAATGTCCATTGCTCGTGTTTCTTGGCCCAAGCAAGCTCTTCTTCTTATTGGTGTCCTTCAGTAGTGGTTTCTTTGCAACAATTTGACCATGAAGGCCTGATTCACGCAGTCTCCTCTGAACAGTTGATGTTGAGATGTGTCTGTTACTTGAACTCTGTGGCATTTATTTAGGCTGCAATCTGAGGTGCAGTTAACTCTAATGAACTTATCCTCTGCAGCAGAGGTAACTCTGGGTCTTCCTTTCCTGTGGCGGTCCTCATGAGAGCCAGTTTCATTATAGTGCTTGATGGTTTTTGCGACTGCACTTGAAGAAATTTTCAAAGTTCTTGAAATGTTCCGGATTGACTGAGCTTCATGTCTTAAAGTAATGATGGACTGTTGTTTCTCTTCGCTTATTTGAGCTGTTCTTACCATAATATGGACTTGGTCTTTTACCAAATAGGGCTATCTTCTGTATACCCACCCCTACCTTGTCACAACACAACTAAATTGGCTCAAACGCATTAAGAAGGAAAGAAATTCCACAAATTAACTTTTAACAAGGCACACCTGTTAATTTAAATGCATTTCAGGTGACTACCTCATGAAGCTGGTTGAGAGAATGCCAAGAGTGTGCAAAGCTGTCATCAAGTCAAAGGGTGGCTACTTTGAAGAATCTAAAATAACATATATTTTGATTAACACTTTTTTGGTTACTACATGATTCCATATGTGTTACTTCATAGTTATGTCTTCACTATTACAAAGATAAAATAAAGAAAAACCCTGAGTAGGTGTCCAAACTTTTGCCTGGTACTGTACACTGATACTTAATCATAAAGGTCATAGCAGAATTTGTGTAAGCTGTGTAAAACAAATATTTTTGTCATAACAGTGTTGTTATTGAAGCAAAATGCCATGGAGACAAACTTAAAATGAGAGCGGTCTGTTTTTTTGACAAGCTGATACTGTTTGTTATGCTGTCATAGAACTATTTATGGTAACATATCTCATAAAACTATATATTTGGCCATGCTTTGGACAGTATGAAGACTGTATGACAAATTATTTAGCAAAACATACAAAATGTCAAATGTTTATATATATATATATATTTTTTTTTTTTACAACGGGTTAACATAGGCCCCTGTTCAAATCTGTACTGATAGTTTGATTTGTAGATGTGTTAAGTTCGTACAGTGTATTACTAGTAAAATATTACCAATAACCTTTCTGGAAAGTAATTACACTGCTCATTGATGGATCAAAGTGCTACGGCTAACATTTTACCTAATAAACAAAGTCAGCCAGCAAATGCATTACTATGTAGCTACGCACCTTCAAATAACTCAAACAGGAATCAGGAAATCTACAAACTGAACCACTTGTACCTAATGGAATCATTTTTTTCTCTGTAGACAAACAATGACAAGTGTAGAACGGATGTCATTCAGACATGTTCGACTTTAGTACACAATATGTTTTTTTTTTTTTTTGTTTTTTAAATGTAGAGAATTTGTAGATGGACACCAATTGAAAATGAAACATGTCGATAAATTATGATTATTGCACTTACCAGTACCAGTAAAGTAAAGCTAGAACTACTTGACCAATGGTTTATACTTATTTTTGTACAATGTATGGGCCTACATTGACTGTAAATAAAGGTCATACAATACGCCTGGTCCTAAAGACAAATACAGTCATCACGGGTCAGTAACCAGGTTTCCATCCAACCTTTTAATGCGAGTTAATTACATGTTGGATAAAATAAAATGTCACGACAGGCTTGATGGAAATAGAACATTTGTCGGTAAACTTTTCAAATGTCGACAAAACAAAACACGTAAGACAAGGTGGGATCTTTTTGTCGGTTAAATTAATTATGCGAGAAATGTCGGAGGCGCAAATACTGATATAATAACCATCATACCGAGGTAAACTTGGAGTCACGCGATGGCATGTGTGGTCCTCCCACTATGACTCGTCGGGAAAGCATGCAGTTTATTAGTCTACAGATGAAATAAGTTATGAGGAACTTCACAGGGTGGTGAAAGTGCAAGGTGATGAGTTTGATGCTCCTTTTTTAATAAATAGCGAGGGTGACATTCTGGTGACATGATTTCGTCCATAATCTCCTGTAGGCCAGGGACGGGCAACTTTCGATAAAACGTTTTAGGAACTCAGTCGGGGTCTCAATTTACTGTTGCGAGTTAGACTAGTAGAATACAAGGTGCAAATTGGTTGTGCAACTTGGTTGTGCATCAGTTTCTCTCTTGTTATGTCAGTCACTGATAGTCAATGTCAGCAACAACAAAAAAGTTGATTAGATAATTTAGCGGCCAGCTAACTTGGCAAATTTATCATGGTCAAATTACTGGCCGGGGGTCCCCATTGATTTAATTAGTCTCACTCATATCATATTAAAAACTGCAAACATTTCTCTCCGCCCCATGGCAAAATGTGTAGAATTGCAGCAAACTTGCTTTTAAACTGCAACATTTTCTCTACACCCCATGGCAAAATGTGTAGAATCGCACAGATTTATCTCCGCTGTCAAGAGGGGAGCCACAAATGTTTTGATCGCAATCAAAGTTGCCCATCCCTGATGTAGGCTGTACCCACACTGGATCGGTTGGCTAGAGTGCATGTTCCAAAACCAGAGTGGGCACACTCGGTGTAAAAACACACCATTTTTTTGTGAGAAAACTATCAGTGGAGTTGAAAATGCGATGGAAACCCATTTAACTTTTATTCGGTACATGGGAATTTAACCTCCAAATGTGTTATGTGCATTACGTCGTCACGCAGAGCCATTTATCCGCAACAAGTCAATTTGATGGAAACATCTCTGGTGGGAAAACACGCGTATTGTTTTTATGCACATTTTTGAATATTCAAATGAAAATCTGGCGCTAATTGGATGGAAACCTAGCTTATGATAAAAAAAAACTGAAATAACAAACCCAAAAGCAATGACTTCAGAGTTGATATGATGGACAATGGCAGCTCTTTGAATGAATTCACTTTGGTGTAAATACTGAGGAGGCTTCAATAGCGGTGTCTTTAGTTGCCTACACTCAATCACATTCTGCACCAGCACGATGCCGAGACATTCTATATCATCAAATTGACCAGAGAGAATACAGTGTTTACCTATTTTTTTTGTTTTCACTGGAAGGTCACATTGTTTTCAGATCTGTGTTTGGATATGCAATGCCTTGAGTAAGAATTCAGTAGTGCTTAGTACCTACCCTCATAAGAGTAACTTTAAATAATATAATTTTGTACAAAGATGGCAAATGTCAAGAGATAGGTCCAAACCATCCTAATGCCAAAAGGCTCAGATCAATGTCACAGACAGGCGATAACATTGTATTCACACCTCCAGTATATCAACACAATCCTTGCCTACAGTAAGAGGCGTGTAAAGGGCCGATTGGCTGAGTGGAGAGTTTGTGTGATAATCCTGCGTCTTGGTCTGAAGTGTAAACAGTCATTAGAGCTCTATTCAAATTAGCACATCAAACCCTATTCAATAAACTATGTCCTTTTCTTCTTTCTTTTTTTTACACAAGTGTGATAAGTTAACACTCAGTGTTTGGTACATTTTAATACTAAGGCCATACATATTAAACATTTAACAGATTTATTTTTAAGTGAGGCGAGCAAGCCGAAACAAACGAAAAATAAGTAGCCCCTTTTATTAAAGACGTGCTCCGGTATTTTTATAAACCTCCCACTTTGGGATGGATGTGTCAATGAGTAGTTTATACATGCATAACCTATAAGCAGAATTACCGTCTTACCTCAATTAGCCATGAAATCCCTAGTTTTTCTCTATACTGTGCTACACCATTTCCCCCCACGTGGGCTAGCCCCCTAGCAGCACGAGTTCAACAAATGTACTTTAGCACCTCGCCATATGAATGACAGCTAGCAAGATGCACATGAAGCACCCACAGCAGAGCGAGAGACACAGTAGGCCATTTTCAGGGACCACTTTTGGCTTGCGAGTGCTACTTTTAGAATTACTAGCTAAAGTATACAAAAGTACTAGATAATCCCTTTAAAATACTACAGCAACCTTAGTTCAACACCTAGCGACCTAATCAAGTGATTTTAGCCTTTTGGGGGGGGGGGGGGGGCATTATTTAGATCGAAACATGCAATTTTTTCAGTAGGACTTAATCTTATTTATTTATTTGTATGTTTTTTTTTTTAAAGTGAAGTGAAGAGGGCCATCTGTTAAACATTTAATTACATTTGTATGGCCTTAGTGTTAAAATGCAAATCTAGCTTGATGGTGGTTCCATGTGCACACAATCGCCTCAGAAGCTGTCTGTGTTTTTCCCCATGTTATATGTGTGTGAAAGTGCACAGGTCTATTGTGTACACTATTGGGAAAACTTGTACACCTTGGAGAAACTGTCACGCATGGCATAACCCCACTAGTTTGTTTCTTATCCCACTGGTCTCTGCCAAGGTGTCATTTCACATTCTTTCAATTCAGCTGAATAGGAAAAACAAAGGAATGTCATGCAAAGAACGGAGCAAGAGGTATAATACTAAAAAGGATGAATGGATCACTATACAGCAACTGATTCACAGGTTAGTATTTCTATAACTATGGGAAAGCCATGGGGTTTGTTAAAATGCAAGTCAAAATGTCAGATATTTAGGTAGTCGGGTGTACTTCACTTCCCAATAAAATTGTTGGGGAACCTGGTGTAAACTCAAATCAAAGCATGCAAAACCTATAAAAAAAATGTTTTTAAATAAAAATGGTGATTTGGCATGGGTCAATCCCCTTCTCTTAATTTTTGCTCTATACCCACAATACATTTCTTAATGGCTAGGATGGGCCCTCACTGAAACAAGAGCATATCCTTGGGACCCTAACTCTACCTTGACACTAGTTCTTTTTGGAGATTTTCCCCGCTTTCCTCTTGGGCTCGTAGGGTGTCCGTAGGATGCTCGGCGTCTCCTCCATAACGCGCACCAGCAGGTTATCAATGTAGTCTTCCAGTTCACGGATATGCGCGTCCTTCTTTTTCACCACCCCCTTCTGCTTGATGAGCTCCTGCACCACCTCGTCGAAAGATAAGTTGCTATAGGAAGCCACGCTCGTCTGCATTGTCTCCTGCGGGTGCAAACCACAGATATTGTGACGACTTCAACATTGATGGCGCCATTTACAAAAAAAAGTGTGTTTCTTCAAACGCGTCTTGAGATACGAGACAATTCCCGAGACAGTTGTTTTCAATGAGTAGTATACAGTACAGATGGTAGGAATAGAAAAAAACTAAGCAAAAGGTAAATTAGTGCTTAAGATGATCTAAAGAAAGACAGAAGGTGGGCTAGGCCAGGGAATCCCTCGTATTTACGGCAGACAGACTAACTGCCAAATTAAAGGTGTTAGAAAAACGACACAAACTACGTCACGGCCGCACGTGTTCAGCTCGCATAACCTGGTGGCAATCAGGACTAATTGAGAGGCTGTGATAAGACGTCACTCCCACAGGTTTGTTAGCACAGTCGCTGCCATTGCATTTCACTTCAGATGTTTGATCTGATCAAGTGTTCAATAGTGTTCAATAGAAACTCATCGATGGCTCGAACAACCAGGAATCCTGTGGCAGGGAATCTAATGTGTTGTTTTAGTATCAGTTCTAGAAAATAAAAAAAGCTTTCAACCCCCATTAACTCTTTAAATCTTAAAGCACATTTCCTCCTCTCAAGCCAGCCTAGACAGAGACCTTGACCAGCTGTCAGACAAGAGCATCACATTCAAATGAAACCACGCCGTGAACAGTAATTAAGACAAAAAAAATGTGGAAGCTGCCTGGAAACGGCAGAGTGCATATTTCCGGAATAAAAAGGTCAGACTAATGAACAAGAACAGAAAGATGCAACCCAACTATTTTGGTTGAGTTTGTTCTTTAGAGGACCGGGTGCATCGCAGTCTGTGCCGATCCCATTATGGAGGGACGAGAGGAGCTGTAAGCTTCTTTTTTTTAATGAGGTACCATGTTATCGCTTCAACAATGGACATGGTTCCGCCAGGCAGACACAGCAGCAAAGCCATCAACTTGTTTAAAACACTACACTTAGTCCCTTTCCCCTCCCTGTGCCCAAACCAAGCTGCCATCGCTGTGCGGTGTCTACGATGTGAAGATCAAGTGCCGGACCATATTCACTGTATACTGTAACTCTTCGTAGAATGAGAAACAAAGAAACTAAAATGTGAGGATCCCTAGAGTTTATGTCCAAACAAAAGAGGACTAAGGCGGGGATCACACTAAACATGCCAGCACTTTTATTTCCATTGTTTTCAATGGTATGTGGACATGCTAGGTGTGCTGCGGTCGATCGTAGCTACGCTTCAAGTTGTTTTGTTGTCGTTTCCTGGGCAGCCAAAGTTAAAAGTAGCTAAGCAACGTGCCTCACGTTTTCAGTCAGAGAAAAACAGGTGTTGTTAGTGGGGGTGTATCAACTATCTACTGGGGAAGTGAATATGTTTTTGGAGACAAAGTGAAAATATACTGAGAAATAGGCCTTTTGCGCTACCAGAGAAAATGAAGAGCTGACAAGTCATAACGACAACCAATTCCTCTGAAAGACTTTCCTAACATGAATCAAGTTACCAGCTCAGTATCATTATACTGTATGAGCAATTGTGTCCATTACACACATGCCAAAAAGCCCCAGACATGATATAAAGCTACACAGCCGGGAGCTGTAGTGGCTGGTGACAGAGGCCTGGAAATGACCATGAACTACCAAAGTACTGACAATTTTTCCGCGATCAGTGGTGAGGAGGAGATAAGGCGAGCACACTTGGCCTTCTCCAGTTGTCTCATTACTGCTTCTAATGAGCTCTGCTTTGAGAATTTAAAAGCTCCGTTCTTTAAAATCTCTCACTATCCTCCCCTCCTCCCTCACTGGTTAATTAGCTAGGGCCTGAAAGGAGAGGAAATGGAACTGCCAGTTCATTTCTGCTCGTGCAGAGTATGGAGGGGCACATGTGGTTAAGACAACTCCTCAACACCCACAACGAGAGGTGAGGAAAGCCATTATCAGCATCCGTTTCTCATTTCAACATCACTTTGGACGCTGCTCTCTTACCATGTTAATACTAATTCTGCAGTGTAATGGCCAGCGACTACTAGAATTAAGCACCATGAAAGCGTTTTTTTCTTATTTGTCTTTGGGTGGGGTGGGGGGGGGGGGTGACAAAACTAAGGTGGCAAACAACCCCCCCCATCAAACCAATGACAAATACAGATTTCTCCCCCCCAAAAAAGAGCTCCAATTATGGTACCAGTACGATATAATAGTACTTCACTTGACCTTAGAGACCAAAACTTCACACTGTTTCAAATGATGAGCCGATCAGATGATGACCGCTGTTTTCAGCTGTTCATTAGTTTAATGACACTCATAGTGAACTGTCAAAGACGGAACAGACAGCAGTTCAGAGACCAACATCACCAGCTGCAATGTCAAGTGAGATCTGGGAGAGCTACTCAATTAAAAGCCAGTGGTGTTCTGAATCTCAGAACAAGTCCCCCAAAAAACTAGGACTATGCTTTTTGTTTTTTTCCCCTTCTTGTCTCCCCCCCCCTTCATTTTCTTTGAGATTAGTTCACAAAAAGTGTACAAGGTATGATCTCTTACATTTTTCTTTCCGTGGTTCTCTCTTGCCTTTCGGATGTCTCCATTAGTGGTGGGATTTTTATCGCTGCAAAACATCCATGTACACTGAATTACAAAATCATCAAAACACATCAAATCATATTTACATGTGGCTGAGGGTTATATTACCAATAACCTGCCCACAATTATTTTTAACCACCATGCATCATCTGCCTTCAACCTAAATGACCACAGAGGTAGTGTATGGTGGCAGCTGTTAAAAGCTGCAATATGTAACTTTTTGGGCGACCCTACCAAATTCACATAGAAGTGTGAGTTATAGATCTGTCATTCTCATTGAAAGCAAGTCTAAGACGCAATAGATCTGTTCTATGTGCACTATTTCTATGCTTCGCGTTCTTAAGTTTTGTTTTTGCATTTTTTACTTTCGGTTTTGTACACCAGCTTCAAACAGCTGAAAATACAATACTTTCGGTAATGAAAAATACATTTCAGAGCGGTTTAGGTGGTACGATTCTCTACGCTATACTTGCATGTTTGTCACAAAAACTGAAATTAGACAAACTATAAGTGCAACACAGGAACTTGATATGATTGGTTCGGTGAAACTGCTTCGAAAGGTACCGATTCAGTTAAACTGTGTTCGTTTTCTGAAAGCATGTTGCAATGTTTTGTAGTGGAAGGTCTAGTTGTATTAGCTACCTAGCAAGTCCTGAATAAGCCAGGTGACCAAACGTTAGCTAACTGACCGCAAAATCCATTCAGCTTTGTAAGTCTTCTAACAAAACTATTCTAAGGGATCAAGAATACTGTGCAATACATGTGCATCTGGGTTGTGTTCATTAGGGCACACAATTGAAAGAGTTGTACATTTTTTTTTTTTTAAATGAACGTTTCTTATTGGAGGTAGTCCCTACCCGTTTCAGTTTGTATTCTTCCGTTTGGTGCTTATTAATGAACATGATCCTGGCTTGGATACCAAACATGGTGGTGTGGACGTGAAAAGCTTTACCTTCCTTTGTAGTGTGAGAGGAAGGGGTTGGTTGGTTGGGTGTCGCCCTGAGAGTCGCTGCTGAAGGGGTTGCTTGAGCGCAGGTCTCCAGAGCTGCCCGAACGCCCCCCGTTGTTGGTCTTGCGTCCCTCCTTCTTCCCGGTCACACGTTCCAGCAGGCTGACCTTCTCCTTCTTCTCCTTTTTCTCCCCTCGGTCCCACAGCTGGCCCTGCTCCCCCTCGAACGGGTTGCGGTTGCGTGGGAGGGTGGCGTACTTCTGCGGCAGGCCGTCGCTGATATGAGTAAAAGGATCACCGTGCCCCTCGCTGTCCTGGTAGCCTGGCACCTCGCCCTGGGAGCGCCGGTGAGGGGCGGCACCACTCCCTTTCTCTGTGAAACACAAACAATTTACCTGAAACATTCATGGAAACAATACTAATCACAGACAAAGAAAGATGGTACAGGTAGGCTAATACAAGTAAATACTAAAATAGGCCTAATACTAGAGGAAGCTGCTGTCCTTACCCAGCTGTTCCATGGAGTTTCTAGAGTCCAGCTTGGGGCGGAAGTGAGTGCCAATGAGGTCAGACATAGAGCGGGCTGCAGAGAGCGTATGGGAGCCGGCCAGTAGGTGTCTCTTGATCTTGGGCTCTGGCTGGGGCTGATGGTCAGATGCACTGGGTTGGCGAAGGGTCTCCGAGTCACACATGGCGGAGCGGGGCAGGATGGCTGAGGTGGTGTCGGAGAGACCACCGTCGTGCCTGCGCCCCTTCATCTTGTCCTTGAGTTTGGTGAAGGGCGAGCGGGGCTTGTCCTTTACGGAGAGGTCAAACATGCTGGCCGTCATGTTGTTCCTCATGAACTGAATGCCGACCTGGATCTTCCCTCTCTCCTTCCTCTTCTTCCCTGGCCTGGAGTCCAAGGAGTACCAGCTAAAAGAAGGGATGATGATATTAGCCATCTGTAAATTGTGTATGTGGCACATTTAAATGAACACAGGAATATAAGATTCAAGGATGAAAGAAAACCTCCGGTGCCATTGTTGGGTGCTAAAACAGAGCATTTTCAACAAGTTAAAAAGAAATGTATGTTTTTATTCTGAATTCATTTTACGTTTGTCATGGCAATGTATTCATTTTTAAATTAATACTAAAATGTATGTTTTCCAATATTGGTGTAAAGTGGTCAAAAAAAAAATTGGTGGAAAATATAGGCCTATTATTTAATGCATCTAAATTCTAGGCTTTGACATTTTCTTCAAGGTGATATGCTGCATCCATTTGGAGGTGAAAACTATCATTAAAGGAACAATACAGAAATCTGAGAGTACATACACTACCGTTCAAAAGTTTGGGGTCACTTAGAAATGTCCTTGTTTTTTAAAGAAAAGCATTTTTTTTGTCCATTAATTAAAATAACATCAAATTGATCAGAAATACAGTGTAGACATTGTTAATGTTGTAAATTACTATTGTAGCTGGAAACGGCTGATTTTTTTATGGAATATCTACATAGGCGTACAGAGGCCCATTATCAGCAACCATCAGTCCTGTGTTCCAATGGCACGTTGTGTTAGCTAATCCAAGTTTATCATTTTAAAAGGCTAATTGATCAATAGAAAACCCTTTCGCAATTGTGTTAGCGCAGCTGAAAACGGTTGTTCTGATTAAAGAAGCAATAAAACTGGCCTTCTTTAGACTAGTTGAGTATCTGGAGCGTCAGCATTTGTGGGTTCGATTACAGGCTCAAAACGGCTGGAAACAAAGAACTTTCTTCTGAAACTTGTCAGTCTATTCTTGTTCTGAGAAATCAAGGCTATTCCATGCGAGAAATTGCCAAGAAACTGAAGATCTCGTACAACGCTGAGTACTACTCCCTTCACAGAACAGCGCAAACTGGCTCTAAACAGAATAGAATGAGGCGTGGGAGGCCCAGGTGCACAACTGAGCAAGAGGACAAGTATTATTATATTGTATTGTATTATTATACTATTTAATGAAGCTGCCAGTTGAGGACCTGTGAGGCGTCTTGGCAATTTCTCGCATGGCATAGTGTTCATTTCTCAGAACAAGAATAGACTGAGGAGTTTCAGAAGACAGTTATTTGTTTCTGGCCATTTTGAGCCTGTAATCAAACCCACAAATTCTGATGCTCCAGATACTCAACTAGTCTAAAGAAGGACAGTTTAATTGCTTCTTTAATCAGAACAGTTTTCAGCTGTGTTAATATAATTGCAAAAGGGTTTTCTAATGATCAATTAGCCTTTTAAAATGATAAACTTGGAGTAGTGCTTTTCTTTAAAAAATAAAGACATTTCTAAGTGATCCCAAACATTTGAACGGTAATGTAACTGAATGGAGCTGCTTCATTTTGAAGAAATTAGTAGAGTGGGGACCAAAAACAGTTTCAGTGTCCGACACATTTCCCTGTGGAACAGCCACAACCATTATGTATTAAAAAAGTGACTCGGGTAAAATGTCTGTGGTGGAACTCCCCAATTTCACTTTCACTTTTCACTTTCACTTCAAATAAATCCACGTCATTGGAAGCTTTCGCCTCCCTGAGAATGCATATTACAGGCTACCCAGACCCCTCTTTTACGGTGGTGCTACTCTGTTTATTATCTATGCAGTCACTTTAACTCCACCTACATGTACATATTACCTCAATTACCTCGACTAACCGGTGCCCCCGTACATTGACTCTGTACCGGTACCCCCTCTATATAGCCTCGCTATTGTTATTTTACAGCTGCTGTTTAATTATTTGTTACTTTTATTTTCTATTTAACACTTACTTTTCTTAAAACTTCTTAAAGCATTGTTGGTTAAGGGCTTGTAAGTAAGCATTTCACTGTAAGCTCTACAGCTGCTGTTTTCGGCGCATGGGACAAATAAAACGTGATTTGATATGAGGGATAAACATAATTCCCTGCAAACTGTGATGGTCTGAATCTCGAGAAGAATGTTGAATAATATTGTTCGTCGAGGCCATTCTGCTCCTGTTTGTTTAACCTCTTTGCTTCGCCTGCTGGAAGTAATACGATTGATGCCTTCGCTGTGAGAAAAAGGGGTGACATTTGCACAAATCTGGCCTTTGTTCAGAACTGCTATGACAAGCAATTGGGAAATGACAAAGGCAACGGTGCAAGACAACCACGCAACTCATACATGCTAATGAGAATGATGGCTTCTAGCCTAGGCCTAGTTCATACAAACCAAGGGTATGTTGATTGCAGAAATGTAGAATGAAGAAGAAACCTCACTCAAAATACAAAGTCAACATTTAAACCACCTCTCAAACAGCACAGGTGTTCTGGCAAATTCCACAATTCCTTAATGAGCACAACCTCTGACTGTCCAAGCTTTAGCCTACTTCTGTCATGGGAAAAGTGGACAGAAGGTGGACAGGGATTATATTTTTTGCCCTAAACTGTCCTCAGACCGAGTGGCCAAAGAACCGCCATGGCATGGGCCTCTCTTGGTCGAGCTAGCCTAATTCCCATAGTAGTGGTCTCTGTCCTCCGGAGCATGATCTAAGAGCCACACAGCATTCTGCTGAGAGGGGGCCTGCCCTGTACTTCACATGGATGTCAAGGCCAAGATAAACCTCCCTCTGCCTGGAACCACAATACTCCCACTCTACCCAGACCGCTGGGAAACTCCTCACAATCAACAAACACAGGTGTGCGATAATTAGGGGCTGCCTACTCCGATGTCAAGATGGACTCTCCTCCCCATGCGTCTGCTTGAAAACACAGCGAACGGACACAGCTAGCTAGCAAACCTGGAACTGCTCCAGTATATGGATATGGTAGCACAAGAGTAGGCTTAGGCCTCTGGCTCATTCTATGCAAGTCAGTTGTGTTGATGACTAAATTCCAGTCCATTGACATCTCCACAACAGCTCTGTACTTGAATAACTGCAACCCTGGAGGTGCATCAGCTCTGGCACCTTAAATAAATACAACCATCAACAGTTGATTATGACATATCGCAATTCGCCCCAACTAGCGGGTAAAGAGGAAGTGTGGTCATGTGTTTGCATGATGAAATGTACTGATGGCTAATTGACACCAGATCCTCCTAATTATGTTCCTGTTCCTCTGAGCAGAACGTAGGCTTAGGCTACTCATCATGTAGGCCTAGCTAACTACAACAATTTGTGCAATGGTAATTCTACACGGCCAAAAATAACTTTATGTAGCGGCCTGGATTGGGTGGAGCTGGTGTGGTGTTTTCTCCATACATTCACACCACTGGAAAAACTATTATCATTTGAATCAGAATTAGTAACAAGACATGTCTGGCCAGCTCCACCACATTCATTTAACATACGCTAATACCCAAAGGGACACATCACAACATTCAGCCGATGCCATGTCCGTAAATGCCAGTTTACCATCTCAATTCCAGTATAAGGCAAGAATAAGCAAGGACATTTGTTCATTGTGTGATTACTGGAATTGAGGTGGAACAGTTTGCTGTATTAGCACCTACGCTGTGACAAGACACAGAAATAATCTGATAGCCTGTTCACTGCTGTTCTCGCTGGACTAGTTCACCAACTACAAAGACTACACCCAAGTCAACTCAATTACACCATGAATGGCAGCCTATTCTCAAAAGACTAACCTCTTGATTCATTATCAACAAAGCCCATTTTTCAACGAACACAATGGCGTAGCCTATGTCACAACAAGACAGATGTACTGGAAACCTCTGTTTGGGGCCCAAACTTTGGGCCTAGGCTAAAGTGGCGAAATGGAGGTGGTTTCGAATTGAAGAATCTTTATTCGTACAATTATGCCCGCATAAAAACATGTGGAAAGCTGACCACATACTCTCTGTGTATGTGTTTTTCCCACAACATCAGGTGCTCTAGGCTAGTCGACCCTACTCTCTGAATCGTAATCCGAAATAAGAATATGTTCAATGTTATTTCTGCAGTTTAGCCACACGACATGAACGAGACAGTTCTGCAAATCCACCCTCTTTCCTACTCTTTGCTGTTCCTGAAACATCAAACAGAGAACTAGGGAACCAAAGGCCTAGCACTGTTCAACGTGACTAGGGATTCTTTGTGGCCAGTGTGTTTGCGAGTGTGGGGCTGAGAGCAGAGCAGAAGACAAATTTCCTATTTAACAGTTATAAAGTTGTACTGTACTCAGGGTATCTGCAGGGTCCATGAAATTGAATTTAAGACTTTTTAAGACCTTTAATGCCACTTGGAATGCAATTTAATACCAATTTTGAGGTCTGTGCACGCCACACACCTGCTAATATTTCCCTCCAGAAACGAGCCCAGGTTGGGAAAAAGTTGTATTTTCAGGGCTGGTTCCTTCCCCAAAGGCTATAGCCTACATGGCTCATATTATCAGGCAGGTGTGCTATTTTAGCAACGCGCATTCTCCTGTAGCTTAACGAATTTGTAGCATAGTGGCTAGGCTTTAGATGACTGAAGGATGGGGTGGCTCATCTGCATTTGTTTAGGCTACCCCAATGGGTTAATCATTAGCTAGATCACAAACTCTTAAGCGTTTAGAATTTTGGCTTCGATACCAATACTAGCTGTAATGATACGCAATACCACAAAAATGTCTTAAAGTAAAATATACAGCACTGTTACTGTATAAAACAGTGACAACTCTCCATGAAGATGGCTCTATTTTCTTATTTTCTTAAAACTGCATTGTTGGTTAAGGGCTTGTAAGTAAGCATTTCACTGTAAGGTCTACACCGGTTGTATTCAGCGCATGTGACAAATAGAATTTGATTTGATTCTGATTTGATCTGGAGAGCTACGCCACTGGGTGTGCAGGTTTTTGATCCAGCACTTGTTCAAACACCTGAGTCAGCTCAATAAGGTCCTTCTCTCATTCAGTGAATCAGGTATCAAATGGCTATCCTTCAAACCAAGGTAGCTAAGCGGGAGGGCTTTTTTTTATTTTTAAACAATACAAAACATACACATAAAAAGACAGCAGCATACAGATGCACACAAACATCAATGACATCACAGCTGCCCAGACCCACCTGCTCACACCCACCTGCCCAGACCCACCTTCCCAGACCCACCTGCTCAGACCCACCTGCTCACACCCACCTGCCCAGACCCCCATCTCTAGCACCCACATTACTACCCGGCACATGGCCTCAAAGTGCACCATTTTGTCACCCACCTACTTTTAACATTTAGATAATAAACCATTTGACCTTTCCATTGTCTTAACGATGGAGGATCGGTTGATTTCCTGTTAAGTATCATTGTCTCCAAGATGATTGACGAGAAAAGGATCGTCCAGCCCATTGGGTATCTCACCGCGCCCTCATGTGCCATGTCTTGAAATAAAAATGCAGACAGACGGATTCAAATGAAATGTACATTGTAATACTTCTGACAGCCAACATTGTAACTCTGCCCATAACATTTGTTTTACAGCATTCCTAGAAGGCATAGATTGAGTCATTGCTAGTTTTACACTTAAGACATGACTCTGCTGTGGTGCTGTAGAACTTGTGAATTTGTCTCTTGTATAATACATTAGTTTATACTGGATTAAGCGCAAACTTTCGTTAACTGTAATTTCATTGCTTATGTTCCAACACTCCCTTCATCTTGTGCCAATATCAGTTCTTTTTAAGTCTTGGTTCCAATAGTTCTCTTTTCTTTTTTTTTTTCCTAAGAGATTGTCAGTTGGATAGGCTCTCTGCGAAGTTTTGTATATCTTACCATCATATACATATAATTTTCTGACTCAAAAAGTATTCCCTCCAGACTGCTCTGATGTCCAAAATATTTCAAATCATAATTTCGTGATATGAAACCTTTAAGTTGCATGTATTGGAAAATATCTACATTGGTCTGTCCAAAATTGCTTTTTAATTCTGTCATAGAAATAAATGCATTTCCTATTACCAAGTAATTTACGGTTTCTATGCCTAGACTGACTTTTTGCTGTGCAAAGTAAGACATAAAAAAGTTAGCTAGTTCATCTGAAATGGCGCACAGAGGTGGATAGCTCTAACATCTTGAACGTGTGCCTCGAGTATTATTTGATGTTCAGTTGTTTTTATTTCTCACCACGGGGGCAACAATTAAGCAGCAGCGCAACATAACGGAAACACTGTAGCCAGTTCTGTCACATTTAAGACTCTTGAAACAGAATTTAAGACATTTTAAGACTCAAGGCCTTTAAATCAGATAAATTCATTGAAGTGTAAGACTTTTTAAGGATCCGCGGACACCCTGTGTACTTTTGTTCTGAAACTTCCTTGAAAGGGAAAAACATGATTTAGTTTGATTAGTTGGTGATACTTACTCTGTTCTCCTTCGCTCCTTGTTATCAAAAATATCATTGAGATTGATGGTACTCTGGCCCAGGAATTTATCCATCCCCACCAGGGACCTGTGCATCACGATAAGGCATAATTCATAGATTTCTGGATTGCCCTCCAGAAGCAGACCAGGCAGTTCAAAGGAGGCTTCTTCTCTCCACGCTGGGTTGAGTGTTTTCTCTGCCACAGATGTCGAGTACTTCTCTTTGCCCAGCTGGATGATAGCGTAGGCGTCGTTGGTGCCATGCTTACCCTTAGCTTGTAGGTCAGTTGCTTGGAGAACAGTGGCTTGGACATGAGTTGGGAACCACGTTTGTGACTGCTTTGCTAGTGACATGATCAGCTCTGTTTATGTGTGGTTAGTCATTCAAATGTATGTGCAGGTGAATTGACCTTAAAAAGTGATGACAGAGCATGCAAATATTAACAACTTATTTGTAGGGCCATGTTGTCCATGTTGATTAGCGATATGTAGGTGTAGATAACTTACAGTGCTTTTTGGTCATATATTTACATGTACAGCTAGTAACATCTCAAAAGTCTGCAGCTAACTAATTCCCTCAGTCCATCTTACACACTTGTCTTTTGTGATTAACGTTAACATATCACAAATGTCCAGGCCACTGTAAGGCAAGTCATCTGAAAGCAAAATGGGAGATAAGAGTTACACATTGTAAGAGGTCGTTGCAGGTTGACTAGATAACTTATCTACTACAGATGTGCTAGTTAGCTAGCTAGCTATGATTGAAGCTAAGCAGGCTAGCTAGTTAACAAGCTAAACTGCTGACATCAATCACCATTTCCAGCTTGGCTGAAGTAAGCTGAATAACTATGTAGCAGGGCTCTCCAAACCTGTTCCTCGAGAGCTAACGTCCGTTAGGGCTTCGCTCAACCCTAAACTAGCACACCTAGCTAATTCAAATAATTAGCTAACGTTAGCGGATTAATAACTGGGTTGAAGCGTAAACAAACAGGAGGGCAGCTTTAAAGGAAAAGGGTTGGATAACTCTTGATATACAGCAACAACAACAAAAAAGCATGTTCTTCAGTTCTGTTGCGTTTGTCATATTGTGACACACCACCGGTTATTATACAATAATAACGTTGCAAAGTAGTAGTATTGATTTACTAGACGTTCATTAGATTGAACAGCTGATGTTGGCAAGCTAGCGAAACAAGCTTCCTCACTACTGTACCTCGTCATTTTCTCAAATCTTGTGACATGTTGCCATCCTGTAAATCCACTCGATTGTTGTTGGACATATTTCATAAATAACACATTTGAAAATGATTTATTGGAGCTTAATTTCGTTATTTTACAGCCTGCTAGCTAGCTGTACCAGCCCAAACTAGCTAACTTCCTTGTTGGTCTACTACATCCGCCACAATCACAGGTGAAAGTTCAAGCTCCTCCTCTGTTGCTGTGGAAACTAAATGTTTCAGGAGCACGCGCCTTATCTTTGATGTGTCAAACAAGTTGTTCCTGCCCTACGTACACAGTAGACTACACAGCCTTTGTTCATAACCAGAAAAAAGTCCAAACCATGGAAGAAGAATGTATCTTTTTGAAAAAGCAGGTAAAACATATCCGTGTGATACTCATGTAGGCACAGTATATAGGCACTTGATTCAGTTTTCTAAATTTGGAGAGTTTGTTCATGCTGAAAATGCTAAATTGCTCTACAAATCAAGTTTTTGGTTAGAGGAGTGAAGCCTAAGCATATAGTAATTTGCAGTAATTCATTAAAACTAGGAAGATGTAGAAGGTTGAAACTATGTCTTTATGATTCACGCCCCCAAATCTCTGCAATGTAAATATCTGGTTGGTTTTGCTCCCCTACAATTAAAGGAGAAAAGGAGGCCCTGGCCAATGGCATTCCATGGGGTTCAAACACCTCCTCCCTCTCACCTGTGAGGTTTGTGGGTGTCTGTGGGTGGAGGGGAAAGAGGGTGTACTGTAAAGAGGTAAATCACAAGAACATGGGATCTGCTTTGTCTCCTGAGTGGCTGCATGTAGGTGCAGATAAGAGAGTTCATTTGAATGAATATAGACATGCGTGTCACCCCACTTGACAAGTACATCTTAACCAAACACACCTGCCTATGTTGGCTTTATCGTCCTGCCATGAAAAGTGCAGTGTGTACATACCACAATCCCAGGGATGGGGCTGGGCCATCCATCACAGAGAGATTATTACTCTTATCTAGAGTGCATCTCTAAATTAAATGCTATGGCTTAGTGAAATATTGGGCCGTAGCCCAATAAAATGTGCTTTAGGCAGCTTTAAATAAAGAGGCACCATTTCAACTTGCAATTTTGTGTCAAGTCTGACTGCGAACACCAGAAAACAGCAGGGGAACCATTGGAGTAAAATGTAAGATGGTGTCCAGAATGACAATGTGAGGGATAACGCGTAGTAGGCAACTTGTTGAGTAATAAAGGCTAGCAGAAGACCATACACTACAAACATACAGTATAATGTTTCACCCAGTATAAGAAATCAATGTTTCTGAGGACTAGGCGAAGATCTTCTTGACTTGAAACTCAATACATGTAGGCATATAAACTACATGAATTACCAACCAGCTGCTTTCCCCTGATTGATTATGTTCTATGTTCATGCTTGCTCCAAGTGTATTATATATACAGTATATATAGTGCATTCGGAAAGTATTCAGACCCAAGATGGCGTATTCATAGTCCAAGATGGCGTAGCAGTGCAGACGTGGTTTGTCGTTCTCCCGTGTACATTTTGTATTTTTTTTGTATACATTTCAATTTATTTTCAATCTCTTTTCCATTTTTAAATTAAATATACCTTCCGGCAACCCGCCTCACCCAATGTGATACGGATCCGCTATTTTTAGACCTTATAGCCAGAACCTCCCTCAGAAGCTAGCCATCAGAAGCTAACAAGCTAATTAGCTACTAGCTATTTAGTCATTGTCAGCCACTGCTATCGGGCTTTACCTTTTGCACAGACACCAGCCGCTTTTAGCCTGGATAATACCTGCCAGCCTGCCAGTATGGGACTGTTTTCTCCACTACAAAGCCGGATTCCTGCCGTAAGCCCTGGACCATTACTCCTGATCATCACAGCTAGCTAGCTGCCACCGAGTGGCTCAGCCCCGAAGCTAGCTCTGAGCCAGGCCACCTCCCTGCCTGCTCAGTGATCATTCGGCTACACAGCTGATGCCTCCGGGACTCTTCATCAACACGACTAGAATCCACTACTCCACCGGATTCTTGCCGTAAGCTCTGGACCTTTGCATCGGATCATCGCTGCTAGCTAGCTGCTACCGAGTGCTTATAATGGCAAACGCCCCTGTCCCGAAGCTAGCACCAGTTAGCCGCGAGCCAGGCGCATCTCCCGGCTAGCAAACAAAATTACTCCAGCTACAATACCTCTTTTTCCAACTGGCCTGGACCCTTTGTCGACACGGATCCCCGCCGTTCCAGCAGGACTGGTCTGCCGACGTAACTCCATCCATTGTGCCCTCAACCGGCCTTTGCCGGACGTCGGAGCAAACGCTTCTACTAGCCCCGGCCTGCTAACTTTTAATTTTTAATTTTATTATTATACATTTAATTTTTTTGAACACCGTGTCTCCCACTTGCTAGTGAGGTAACGGCCACCCAGCGGCTTCCCTGTTTCATCTATTGCTGTTCACTGGAACCTATGATCACTTGGCTACATAACTGATGCCTGCTGGACTGTTCATTAATCACGGTACTCCATTTTGTTTATTTTTTGTTTGTCGGCCCCAGCCTCGAACTCAGGCACTGTGTGTAGTTAACTGACCCTCTCTGCACATTCATCGCCATTTTACCTCTTGTTGTTGTCTTAGCTGATTAGCAGTTGTTGTCTTACCCGTTGTTGTCTTAGCTAGCTCTCCCAATCAACACCTGTGATTGCTTTATGCTTCGCTTTATGTGTCTCTCTAATGTCAATATGCCTTGTATACTGTTGTTTAGGATAGTTATCATTGTTTTAGTTTACTGCGAAGCCCCTAGTCCCACTCAACATGCCTCAGATACCTCCTTTGTCCCATCTCCCACACATGCGGTGACCTCACCCAGCATAACTAGTGCGTCCAGAGATGCAATCTCTCTTATCGTCACTCAATGCCTGGGTTTACCTCCACTGTACCTGCACCCTACCATACCCCTGTCTGTACATTATGCCCTGAATCTATCCTACCACGCCCAGAAATCTGCTCCTTTTATTCTCTGTCCCCGACGCACTAGACGACCAGTTTTGATAGCCTTTAGCCGTACCCTCATCCTACTCCTCCTCTGTTCTTCGGGTGATGTGGAGGTTAACCCAGGCCCTGCGTGTCCTCAGGCGCTCTCATTTGTTGACTTCTGTAACCGAAAAAGCCTTGGTTTCATGCATGTTAACATCAGAAGCCTCCTCCCTAAGTTTGTTTTACTCACTGCTTTAGCACACTCCGCCAACCCTGATGTCCTTGCAGTGTCTGAATCCTGGCTTAGGAAGGCCACAAATTTCTGAGATTTCCATCCCCAACTACAACATTTTCCGTTAAGATAAAACTGCCAAAGGGGGATGAGTTGCAGTCTACAGCAGAGATAGCCTGCAAAGTTCTGTCATACTTTCCAGGTCTATGCCCAAACAGTTCGAGCTTCTAATTTAAAAAATGTATCTCTCCAGAAATAAGTCTCTCACTGTTGCCGACTGTTATAGACCCCCCTCAGCTCCCAGCTGTGCCCTAGACACCATATGTGAATTGATTGCCCCCATCTATCTTCAGAGTTCGTTCTGTTAGGTGACCTAAACTGGGACATGCTTAACAAACTGTTATAGACATATATAAGTTAATAAACAGATCACTGACCATTTCGAATCCCACCGTACCTTCTCCGCTGTACAATCCGGTTTCCGAGCTGGTCACGGGTGCACCTCAGCCACGCTCAAGGTCCTAAATGATATCATAACTGCCATCGATAAGAGACAATACTGTGCAGCCGTCTTCATTGACCTGGCCAAGGCTTTCGACTATGTCAATCACCGTATTCTTATCGGCAGACTCAACAGCCTTGGTTTCTCAAATTACTGCCTCGCCTGGTTCACGAACTCCTTCTCAGACAGAGTTCAGTGTGTCAAATCGGAGGGCCTGTTGTCCGGACCTCTGGCCGTCTCTATGGGGGTGCCACAGGGTTCAATTCTCGGGCCGACTCTTTTCTCTGTATATATCAACGATGTCGCTCTTGCTGCGGGTGATTCCCTGATCCACCTCTATGCAGACGACACCATTCTGTATACATCTGGCCCTTCTTTGGACACTGTGTTAACCTGTTTGGGCTGCAGGGGCAGTATTGAGTAGCCGGATAAAAGGTGCCCATTTCAAACGGCCTCGTACTCAATTCTTGCTCGTACAATATGTATATTATTATTACTATTGGATAGAAAACACTCTCTAGTTTCTAAAACCGTTTGAATTATATCTGTGAGTAAAACAGAACTCATTTTGCAGCAAACTTCCTGATAGGAAGTGGAAAATCTGAAATCGATGCTCTGTTCTAGGGCCTGCCTATAAATGTCCTTGATATTTATTAGAATACATGCACTTCATACGTCTTCCACTAGATGTTGACAGGCAGTGAGAGAAGAAATGGAGTGTATAACTTGATCTGGGGTCGAATAAAAGCTCTTTGTATGACGTGTCACCAGTTTCCTGTTTTCTGGAGAGCGCGTGAAGGGACCTGGTTTTGCCTTCTGATAAGCTGTCGTTATAGACGACTAATATCTCCGGCTTTGATTTTATGTTTTTTCAATATAGTTTTATTAGATTATTGAAATTTATTCGGGACGTTAGGCGTGTTGCGTTGTGTGCCTTTGTTCAGGAAGGAGAGCTTTGCGCTACTTTGCTAGCTTTCCATGCTAATTGACTGGAGAAGAGGACATTCTAAATCCAAACAACGATTGTTCTGGACAAAGGACCCCTTGTACAATATTCTGATGGAAGATCGTCAAAAGTAGGACCCATATTATGATGCTATTTCATATATCTGTCGAACATGTTGTACTAGTAGTTTGCGCCCAGATTTTGGGCACGCTCTCGCCATAACGTAAACTGCATATCGTAATGAAGTTATTTTTAGAATTCTAACACGGCGATTGCATTAAGAACTAGTGTATCTATCATTTCCTATACAACATGTATTTTTTAGTAACGTTTATGTATAGTTATTTGGTCAGAATAGTTGAGTGTCATAAAAATATCCGCACATTCTGGGAAAAAGATGCTACGTTAGCACAATGTATAACCACTGATTTCAGCTCTAAATATGCACATTTTCGAACAAAACATAAGTGTATGTATAACCTGATGTTATAGGACTGTCATCTGATGAAGCTTATCAAGGTTAGTCAAAAATTATATATCTTTTGCTGGTTTGTTACGATCGCTAACTTTTGCTGCTGGGGAATGGCTTGTGTTTCTGACTATTGTGGTAAGCTAATATAATGCTATATTGTGTTTTCGCTGTAAAACACTTAAGAAATCGGAAATATTGGCTGGAATCACAAGATGCCTGTCTTTCATTTGCTGTACACCATGTATTTTTCAGAAATGTTTTATGATGAGTATTTAGTTATTTGACGTTGGTGTCTGTAATTACTCTGGCTGCTTCGGTGCCATTTCTGACGGTAGCTGTGATGGTAGCTGCAATGTAAAACTAATTTATAGCTCAAATATGCACATTTTTCGAACAAAACAGATTTATTGAATAACATGTTATAAGACTGTCATCTGATGAAGTTGTTTCTTGGTTAGTTTGGTTGGTTCTTGGTTAGTTAGGTTGGTTTTGTGCATGCTACCTGTGCTGTGAAAAATGTCTGTCCTTTTTTGTATTTGGTGGTGAGCTAACATAAATATACGTGGTGTTTTCGCTGTAAAACATTTTAAAAATCGGACATGTTGGCTGGATTCACAAGATGTTTATCTTTCAAATGCTGTATTGGACTTGTTAATGTGTGAAAGTTAAATATTTCAAAAAAATATATTTTGAATTTCGCGCCCTGCACTTGAGCTGGCTGTTGTCATAAGTGTACCGACCTCGGGCTTGCAGCCAGAAGAAGTTAACAAACCTCCAAACGGGCTTCAATGCCATACAACACTCCTTCCGTGGCCTCCAACTGCTCTTAAACGCTAGTAAGACTAAATGCATGCTATTCAACCGTTCGCTGCCCGCACCCACCTGCCCGACTAGCATCACTACTCTGGACGGTTCTGACGTAGAATATGTGGTCAACTACAAATACCTAGGTGTCTTGCTAGACTGTAAACTCTCCTTCCAAACTCATATTATACATCTCCAATCCAAAATGAAATCTAGAATCGGCTTCCTATTTCGCAACAAAGCTTCCTTCACTCACGCCGCCAAACATACCCTCGTAAAACTGACTATCCTACCGATCCTCGACTTCGGCAATGTCATTTACGAAATAGCCTCCAACACTTTACTCAGCAAACTGGATGCAGTCTATCACAGTGCCATCCGTTCTGTCACCAAAGCCCCATATACCAACCACCACTGCGACCTGTATGCTCTCGTCGGCTGGCCCTCGCTACATATTTGTCGCCAGACCCACTGGCTCCAGGTCATCTATAAGTCTTTGCTAGGTAAAGCTCCGCCTTATCTCAGCTCACTGGTCACGATAACAACACCCACCCGTAGCACGCGCTCCAGCAGGTATATCTCACTGGTCATCCCCAAAGCCAACACCTACTTTGGCCGCCTTTCCTTCCAGTTCTCTGCTGCCAATGACTGGAACGAATTGCAAATATCGCTGAAGTTGGAGACTTATATTTCCCTCACTAACTTTAAACATCAGCTATATGAGCAGCTAACCGATTGCTGTAGCTGTGCATAGCCCATCTGTAAATAGCCCATCTGTAACGTCCTGACCAGAGTTCTTATGTGTTTTGCTTGTTTAGTGTTGGTCAGGACGTGAGCTGGGTGGGAATTCTATGTTGTGTGTCTAGTTCGTCTGTTTCTGTGTTCAGCCTAATATGGTTCTCAATCAGAGACAGCTGTCAATCGTTGTCCCTGATTGAGAATCATATATAGGTGGCTTGTTTTGTGTTGGGGATTGTGGGTGGTTGTTTCCTGTGTCAGTGTTTGTGCCACACAGGACTGTGACGGTTAGTTCGTTTGTTATTTTGTATAGTGTCTATGTCTAACATTAGTAGCTTGTGTATTGCACTTTCGTTTGTAGCTTCACGGTCATTTGTTGTTTTGTATTAGTTTGTCAGTATCTTGTCTTTGTGTTAATTAAATTCATGGAAAATTACTACGCTGCACATTGGTCCTCCGATCCTTCTCTCCTCTCCTCGTCCGAGGAGGAGGAAGAGCTAGACTGCCGTTACAGAACCACCCACCAAACTCGGACCAAGCAGCGTGAGTACGAGCAGCAGCGGCCCACTACACAGGAATCCTGGACATGGAAGGAAATTCTGGAGGGTAAAGGACACTGGGCTCACATTGGAGAATATCGCCGCTCTCGGGAAGAGATGGAGGCAGCTAAAGCCCAGGAGCGGTGGTATGAGGAGGCAGCACGGAAGCGTGGCTGGAAGCCCGTGAAGAAACCCCAAAAATTTCTTGGGGGGGGGGGGGCTAAAGGGTAGTGTGGTGAAGGCAGGTAGGAGACCTGCGCCCACTTCCCATGCTTACCGTGGAGAGCGGGAGTACGGGCAGACACCGTGTTATGCGGAAGAGCGCACGGTGTCTCCTGTACGTGTGCATAGCCCGGTGCGGGTTATTCCACCTCCCCGCTCTGGCCGGGCTAGATTGAGCATTGAGCCAAGTGCCATGAAGCCGGCTCAACATATCTGGCCTCCAGTACGTCTCCTCGGGCCGGTGTACATGGCACCAGCCTTACGTATGGTGTCCCCGGTTCGCCAACACAGCCCAGTGCGGGTTATTCCACCTCCCCGCACTGGACGGGCTACGGGGAGCATTCAACCAGGTAAGGTTGGGCAGGCTCGGTGCTCAAGGGAGTCAGTACGCCTGCACGGTCCGGTATATCCGGCGCCACCTTCCCGCCCCAGCCCAGTACCACCAGTGCCTACACCACGCACCAGGCTTCTAGTGTGTCTCCAGAGCCCTGTTCCTCCTCCACGCACTCTCCCTGTGGTGCGTGTCTCCAGCCCAGTGCCTCCAGTTCCGGCACCACGCATCAAGCCTCCTGTGCGTCTCCAGAGCCCTGTACGCACTGTTCCTTCTCCCCGCACTCGCCCTGAGGTGCGTGCCCTCAGCCCGGTACCACCAGTGCCGGTACCACGCACCAGGCCTATAGTGCGCTTTGAGAGTCCAGTGTGCCCTGTTCCTGCTCCCCGCACTAGCCTTGAGGTGCGTGTCTCCAGTCCGGTACCACCAGTTCCGGCACCACGCACCAGGCCTACTGTGCGCCTCAGCAGGTCAGAGTCGGCCGTCTGCCCAACGCCGCCTGCACTGCTCGTCTGCCCAGCGCCGTCTGAGCTGCCTGCCTGCCCAGCACCATCTGAGCCATCCGTCTGCCCAGTGCCATCTGAGCCATCCGTCTGCCCAGCGCCATCTGAGCCATCCGTCTGCCCAGCGCCATCTGAGCCATCCGTCTGCCCAGCGCCATCTGAGCCATCCGTCTGCCACGAGCCTTCAGAGCCGCCCGTCTGTCCCGAGCCATTAGGGCGGTCCGCCAGTCAGGAGCCGCTAGAGCCGTCACTCAGTCATGAGCTGCCCTCCAGTCATGAGCTGCCCTCCAGTCATGAGCTGCCCTACAGTCATGAGCTGCCCTACAGTCATGAGCTGCCCTACAGTCATGAGCTGCCCTACAGTCATGAGCTGCCACTCAGTCCGGAGCTGCCACTCAGTCCGGAGCTGCCCCTCTGTCCGGAGTTGCCCCTCTGTCCGGAGTTGCCCCTCTGTCCTGAGCTACCTCCTAAATCATGTGGGGGCCTTGGGGAGGATTCTTAGTCCAAGGTCGTGGGCGAGGGTCGCCACTCAAAGGACGCTAAGGAGGGGGACAAAGACAGTGGTGGAGCGCCGGAGCCGCCACCGCGGACAGATGCCCACCCAGACTCTCCCCTTGAGTTTTAGGGGTGCGTTCGGAGTCCGCACCTCAGGGGGGGGTACTGTAACGTCCTGACCAGAGTTCTTATGTGTTTTGCTTGTTTAGTGTTGGTCAGGACGTGAGCTGGGTGGGAATTCTATGTTGTGTGTCTAGTTCGTCTGTTTCTGTGTTCAGCCTAATATGGGTCTCAATCAGAGACAGCTGTCAATCGTTGTCCCTGATTGAGAATCATATATAGGTGGCTTATTTTGTGTTGGGGATTGTGGGTGGTTGTTTCCTGTGTCAGTGTTTGTGCCACACAGGACTGTGACGGTTAGTTCGTTTGTTATTTTGTATAGTGTCTATGTCTAACATTAGTAGCTTGTGTATTGCACTTTCGTTTGTAGCTTCACGGTCGTTTGTTGTTTTGTATTAGTTTGTCAGTATCTTGTCTTTGTGTTAATTAAATTCATGGAAAATTACCACGCTGCACATTGGTCCTCCGATCCTTCTCTCCTCTCCTCGTCCGAGGAGGAGGAAGAGCTAGACTGCCGTTACACCATCCGATCTACCTACCTCATCCCCATATTGTTTTTATTTACTTTTCTGCTCTTTTGCACACCAGTATTTCTACTTGCACATCATCATCTGCACATCTATCACTCCAGTGTTAATTTGCTAAATTGTAATTTCTTCACTACAATGGCCTATTTATTGCCTTACCTCCTCACGCCATTTGCACACACTGTATATAGACTTTCTTTTTTTCTATTGTGTTATTGACTGTATGCTTGTTTATTCCATGTGTGTTGTTGTTTGTGTCGCACTGCTTTGCTTTATCTTGGCCAGGTCACAGTTGTAAATGAGAACTTGTTCTCAACTAGCCTACCTGGTTAAATAAAGGTGAAATAAAAAATGTAAAAAAGACCCCTTGTCCTTTTCCACATTTTGTTACATTACAGCCTTATTCTAACATTTAAAAAAATGTCTCAATCTACACACTACCCCATAATGACAAAGCAAAAAAAGGATTAGATTTTTTTGCAAATGTATAAAAAAAAAAAAAAAAGGTAATTTACTTAAGGAAATTAAGTAAAAACCATTTACTCACTTTGGCAGCAATTACAGCCTTGAGTCTTCTTGGGTATGACGCCACAAGCTTGGCACACCTGTATTTGGGAAGTTTCTCCCATTGTTCTCTGCAGATCCTCTCAAGCTCTGTCAGGTTGGATGTGGAGCACCGATGCACAGCTATTTTAGGTCTCTCCAGAGATGTGAGCTCCTGAGCGCTCTGGAGCAGGTTTTCATCAAGGATCTCTGTACTTTTCTCCGTTAATCTTTCCCCTTGATCCTGACTAGTCTCCCAGTCCCTGCCGCTGAAAAACATCCCCACAGCATGATGCTGCCACCACCATGCTTCACTGTAGGGATGGTGCCAGTTTTCCTCCAGACGTGACGCTTGGCATTCAGGCCAAAGTGTTCAATCTTGGTTTCATCAGACCAGGGAATCTTGTTTTTCATAGTCAGAGTCCTTTAGCTGCCTTTTGGCAAACTCAAAGCGGGATGTCATGTGCCTTTAACTGAGGAGTGGCATCCGTCTGTCCACTCAACACTAAAGGCCTGATTGGTGGAGTGCTGCAGAGATGGTTGTCCTGGAAGTTTCTCAAATCTCCACAGAGGAACTCTGGAGCTCTGTCAGAGCGAGTTTTTGGTCAACCCTCTTACCAAGCCCCTTCTCTTCTTCCCAGATTGCTCAGTTTGGCTAGCCGGACAGCTCTATGAAGAGTCTTGGTGGTTCCAAACTTTTAGATTTAAGAATGATGGAGCCCACTGTGTTCTTGGGGACCTTCAATGCTGCGGACATTTTTTGGACCCTTCCCCAGATCTGTGCCTCGACACAATCCTGTCTCGGATCTCTACGGACAATTCCTTTGACCTCATGGCTTGGTTTTTGCTCTGACATGCATTGTCAACTGTGGGACTTTATATAGACAGGTGCGTGCCTTTCCAAATCATGTCCAATCAATTGAATTTACCACAGGTGGACTCCGATCAAGTTGTCTAAACATTTTAAGGATGATCAATGGAAACAGGATGCACCTGAGCTCAATTTCGAGTCTCATAGCAAATGGTCGGAATAATTATGTAAATAAGATATTTCTGTTTTACATTTTTGGTTAATTTTACACAAATTTAAAAAAAAAACTGTTTTCGCTTTGTCATTATGTGGTATTGTGTGCAGATTGATGGGGGGGGGGGGGGGGGAGGGGACTATTTAATCCATTTTAGAATAAGGCTGTAACATAACAACATTTGGAAAAAGTCAAGGGGTCTGAATACTTTCCGAATGCACTGTATATATATATATATAACACAACATGTGAGCATGTAAGGTGTTGGTCCCATGTTTCATGAGTAGAAATGAAAGATCCCTGAAATTTTCTATATGTACAAAAAGCGTATTTCTCTCTAATTTGGTGCACACATTTGTTTACATCTCCGTTAGTGAGCATTTCTCCTTTGTCAAGATAATCCATCCACCTGACAGGTGTGGCATATCAAGAAGCTGATTAAACAGCATTATCATTACACAGGTGCACCTTGTGCTGGGGACAATAAAAGGCCACTCTAAAATGTGCAGTTTTGTTAAACAACACAACAAGGCAGTGTGCAATTGCCATGCTGACTGCAAGAATGTCCACCAGAGCTGTTGCCAGATAATTTAATGTTCATTTCTCTACCATACTTTGCCTCCAACATCGTTTCAGAGAATTTGGCAGTATGTCCAACCAGCCTCACAACTGCAGACCTCGTGTATGGCGTTGTGTGGGCGAGCGGTTTGCTGATGTCAACGTTGTGAACAGTGTGCCCCATGGTGGCGGTGGGATTATGGTATGGGCAGGCATAAGCTACGGACAATGAACACAATAGCATTTTATCGATGGCAATTTGAATGCACAGAGATACCATGACGAGATCCTGAGGCCCATTGTCATGCCATTCATCCGCCGCAATCACCTCATGTTTCAGCATGATAATGCACAGCCCCATGACGCAAGTATCTGTACACAATTCCTGAAAGCTGAAAATGTCCCAGTTCTTCAACCGCCTGCATACTCACCAGACATGTCACCCATTGAGCATGTTTGGGATGCTCTGGATCAACGAGTACGACAGCGTGTTCCAGTTCCTGCCAATATTCAGCAACTTCGCACAGCCATTGAAGAAGAGTGGGACAACATTCCACAGGCCACAATCAACAGCCTGATCAACTCTATCTGAAGGAGATGTGTCGCACTGCATGAGGCAAATGGTGGTCACATCAGTTACTGATTGGTTTTCTGATCCACACCCCTACCTTTTTTCTAAGGTAGCTGTGACCAACAGATGCATATCTCTATTCCCAGTCATGTGAAATTCATAGATTAGGGCCTAATGAATTGATTTAAATTGGCTGATTTCCTTATATGTACTGTAACTAAGTAAAATCGTAGAAATTGTTGCATGTTGCGTTTATATTTTTGTTCAGTACATATATATATATATATATATATATATATATATATATATATATATATATATATTGTGTTGAGCTTTGTCAGTTTGTATTTAGTGAAATAGCATGATGTTGCATCCAATGGTATACACTAGGGTCACGACACAGATCCTTAATTTGACAATTTGTCAAACACTTTCATGTGTTACCCTATTGGAAACAGTACCTCAATCTCTCCATCTTGTGCGGGACAATGAACATGAAAGGCATTGCATTCCAACATCACCTGTATCCTTTTATTATTTTCCTCTGATAGAGTAAAAACCGACGTATATATATATATATATATATATATATATATATATATATATATAAAAACATCAAGTCATAAATTAAAGAACAGTAACGTATGGCCTCAGTCTATACTTTCCAGGGGAACAACACTGAAGCCCCATAAACTGTCCAACATGTAAAGGGAACCTCTATTGCATGGCAGCCAGGTCCACATGTTGAGCCATATTAGGCATCCCCTTTAAAGGCCACAGTCTACCAAGGGTCTCTCGCCACGGTCAGGCAGATGGTTCTGGTTTAGACTCCTTTCTTCAACACTATATAGGTTGTATTACATTTATTAAACACTTTAAAAAAAATCTTTGGCTGCAAGATTGTCCATCTGTTGGGGGGCAACACAATATACTATGAAGGAAGTATGAAGACCGGTGGGGGGAGGGGTAATCATTGTGATGTCAGTGCTGCTCTTAATGTGGTGCAGGTCTAAGTTCGGGATGGATGATTGATTTAAAAGGGCCCGCTTTTAGCTGAGCGAACATTTAGATCACAGATGAAAATTTAATAAAAAAAGAAGGAGAAAGGCACACAAATCACCTCTAGCTTTACTCTCTGGAATGTTTTTGCGCACAGATTTGATATATAGTGGTGCAGATGTGCGACTAGCGCGTGACGGATAGAGCTAAAAGAGTTGCTAAATGTGTCAGCCTGGTGGTTCCCAAAAATGCATTTTCTTAATAACCCCTGATTCAATCGTGTTTATCGGGGAGGCATCCCTATTCTATTTCACCTTCAAATGCACCTTTGGTGTGGTGGCAGAAATCGGTGCAATAAAGGCCAACACAATGATGCTGAGTAGCTTTGGTCATGCACAAAAAAAAACATATCCACTGTCATGTATATTCCCATGTGCAAACACACACACATTAAACAACTATTTAACAATTTTGAAAATTGTTAAAAACATATTTTAATACATGTGGAAAACTGACCAATGTTAGGTCTAGTTGAGGTAAGAATAAGGAAAGAAGAGTTATAGGACAAGTTATACTGTAACCCGTTTTAACATGAGGACTTCCACCATTTTAAAGTAGTCAACTGGGTGGGGATTCCTATGAATTGGGAGCAATCAGCCAATGAAGACGAAGAATATTGACTATGTTAAAATGGAGATAGCCTCAATGGCACTCCCATGTTGTCACAGACGCTATAATGTCACAGACACAAAGATGAGTCCTCTGTCTATCCATATGGCCTGTTGTTCATATGCGTATCTGCCCTCTCATTGGCTAGAATGGTCGCACCTGCTCTCACGTCCCGCCTGTCTTCCATCTTTGAGGACATATATTTCCATTGTTAGAGCAGTCAATTGACTATCTTGTCAATATAATACACAATCTTTGCTTTAGTTCCGTTTGTAACACAGCATAATGAGCTTTCCTTGAGTTTCTATCCAGTAATTTTATATAATTTGCTGAAAATGCATTTACCAGTCATCTCATTTATTGTGCAAAAGGCATTTTCTGGACATAAACAGAATACTTAAATATGTTTGTTAGTGTACTAATAGTGGTATCTGTAAATAGTTCACCAAGGTTTTCTGCATCATACTGGCCGCCTACTTGTTTAATTTTTAGATTACCTGCTCTTTAGGGGCTTACCTCCCACTGCCCTCATCTCACTAATAGTGGCATACCTGGAACCCCCTGGTGTTAGGCTGTGTCTCAGTATCTCTGTGTTATCTTATCTCTGCCATGATTTGCATGGACATTTTTGTAAGTGTTCAGGACATGAGTAGCCTATGCTGGCAACAGAGCACAGTTAAATTCCAATGTACCAATAGTTTTCGGTGTTCAGAGATTTGTCAGAAGGTATTATGCAATGGAATCCATTTCATTGGTCCTGATAGAGAAATTAGCAGTGATAACATAGTTGTTGACATATGTTATATATTGTGTGTCTTGAATTAATTTGCGTTGTCTTCGTCATTGTTGCAGGTATTTTCACCATGCATCATTGTGTGCAGATTTGAATTTGTGTAATTCAGATTCCAAACTCCAGTGGATTACACTGGGTGGGCTGGGGTGCGGTGGGGTTGATCCCAGTGCTAGGCTCTGGTCATCGCGGGTTCGATCCCAGTGCTAGGCTCTGGTCATCGCGGGTTCGATCCCAGTGCTAGGCTCTGGTCATCGCGGGTTCGATCCCAGTGCTAGGCTCTGGTCATCGCGGGTTCAATCCCAGTGCTAGGCACTTGTTTTGTCATTTTGTTTGTTTGTTTTAATCCTAACCCAAACCTTAACCAGTCGAAATTATATTTGTGATATGCATACATTTAAACCTACATTTAACTGTGCATTCAAATTCGGTTTGACTTTTGCACAGTTTGACTGACAGCTACAGTAACAGATAGCAACACACTCCGTAATCTACAGACGGCACCACACTCCGTAACTGAAAGGCAACACACGCCATAATCTCTGTTGCCTGCCATTACTACAAATGTCTCGACTTGCCTTAGAGGTTATATTGATCATTTTTTATACTGTAATTATTGTACTTCAGTTCTATATACTTTAAATATCTTAGCATCCATTTAGGCTAGTTGTAAAGAGAGATATGTAAAGATATGAGAGAGAAAGGATTATGTCAACAAATTACACCAGTTACTTATTTTATTCTCAATATCAATGTAAAGTGTACTTCTGAGTGATTTGTAACAGAAAAGTGTCTAAACATATGGTCATTAATGTACTCATACATATGGTCAAGACTGCAAATCTGGTTGAAAGAGAATATCACTGACATGTCCCTGGACTGGAGGTCTGGATGATTGCTTAATGTTTTTGAGTTTATAGTGACACGGCTGCTCAAGAGCTGACACAAAGAATGGATAATCATCAAGCCTGAATATACAATTCATGTAATGTGCCTTTTGTTCTCTTGTCACCTTACTGACAGCTGTCTAATTGTGGGATATCTTACACAGTCAGTCTGAAAATGGCGATCCGCTGTACTGTACCATTGCATATATCTGAGTTGGGCAGAATGTCTCCAGTTCTATAGGCAGCCATGTGTTAAACAGCCACGATGCCTAGAGATTGACTGAGCTCTGAGGTCATGTCTTGTGGGGGGCAGGAACAGGTGTCCTTCCTGCTCTAGTTTTTAAAGAAGAAAATCTACCAGGGCCTAAAGGAAGCTAGCAGGCAGTCCCACATGTGTGTGCCCCACGGTCTCTCTCAGTCTCTTACAGGATGAAATGATCCTTCAGTACAGTGCTGAGGAGGTATTTGAGGTGTAGAGTTCAAAAGCATGCTAATGACAAGTGCATGTTGGGAGAGAGAAGAAAAACTGCCAGCTTTGAATAAATTGGGGAAGGCATCAAGGGAGGTCATGTCATTAGGCAAAAAAAAAATTGCTGTACTAGAGGGCGCTTGCAAAATAACCCGCTGAGATTTGTCGAAATAGCCTATGCCTCAAAGACTACAGGATGGCTGTTGTCCCCTGTCTGTTGTTGTGCGTCGCTAAACTACTGTTGCATGGTGGATGTATGATACATACAGTATTTATGTCAAGAGACTAGCTCTCAAGCACAAGTATATTTGTTGCGATGAATAGCTAATTACATCCCACACTAATTACTTACATTCAATGCACACTGTGGTAAGAACAGACATTTTTCCCATTTGTTCTTTATATCCTTACAATCTGAAAAAAAATATATATATGCATTTTGTTAAGAAAATGGCTCATTTTCCCATAGCTTTGAAATGTTCAACGTTATTATTCCATTGGATTCTACATAGCCTCAAGTGGAAGATGTAACACGCCGAACGAGTCGTTCGAAATTACCATTTGCATACTATTGACATATTTGCGCTATGCCTACATGCAAGAGAGAATATATTTATATGAAAGCAAGTATAAATTGAAGGTGATCGTGTATTTCAAAAACAACAACATAGTATTACCTTGGCATGAAAAACCAGGAGTGGGATGTACCATTACGTCTCCTCAGCTTCAAAGCGGGAAAACAGAATTGAATAAACTTATTAACAGTCACTGTAGGGATGAACATCCCACTCAGCAACTTAGTCTGTACATGTAGTCATTTGCTTACATTAAAGCAGTCAAAAACGGGATTTCCTGTGTTTTGTATATATTTCCACACTGTGAGAGAGAGAGAGAGAGAGAGAGAGAGAGAGAGAGAGAGAGAGAGAGAGAGAGAGAGAGAGAGAGAGAGAGAGAGAGAGAGAGAGAGAGAGAGAGAGAGAGAGAGAGAGAGAGAGAGAGAGAGAGAGAGAGAGAGAGAGAGAGAGAGAGAGAGAGAGAGAGAGAGAGAGAGAGAGAGAGAGAGAGAGAGAGAGAGAGAGAGAGAGATTATTTATTTATTTCCCACAAGTCATTGTTGCGTTAATGTCATTCGATAGAGAAATTGGATACAAAAAGGTTGATATTTGGCCATTAAACACTATCTACTGTAGGGTAATGTCAGTAAGGTCACCTGAGATAAGATAATAATGTTCCTCCTATTGCTAACGCTTTACCAAAATTCATAGCCTTGAGCCAGAGTCTAAGTCTCGCTCTAGCTAGCTAATGAAAGTCGGCCCGAGAGAGATTACCAAATTGATGACCTTTGCATGCACGCTTATGCTAAAGGCCATGCGCGTGTGTTCACGACCTTGAAGGATATGTTTCACAGATAACACCATGGGATGACTTGACGTGCACCTCCAGTGTTACGTCATAGTTTAGTTAGTGTCAGAAGCACAAACCTGGACGTTTTTAGCAACTACAATGGTTACACAGTATGTCACCATTTTTTCATATTGTAATGAGAGTATGTTGATCTTGTGAAATATAGTGGATTACTACAAAATAATCATGCAGAATGCTGTTTATTCCACTCAATGCAAACACATTTTTAGAGGTGTATGTTTATACTGAACAAAACTATAAACGCAACATGCAACAATTTCAAATGTTTTACTGAGTTACAGTTCATATAAGGAAATCAGTCAACTGAAATAAATTCATTAGGCCCTAATCTATGGATTTCACTTGACTCTCCCGAGTCTGTACGGGAGTTGCAGCGATGGGACAAGACTGTAACTACCAATTGGATACCACGAAATTGGGGAGAAAAAGGGGTAAAAAATAAAATAAACAATAAAATCAATTGTGTTTGTTGTCCATAGCTTATGCTTGCCCATACCATAACCCCACCACCACGGGGCACTCTGTTCACAATGTTGACATCAGTAAACCGCTCACCCGCACAATGCCATACACGTGGTCTGCGGTTGTGAGGCCGGTTGGACGCACTGCCAAATTCACTAAAACGATATGGTAGAGAAATGAACATTCAATTATCTGGCAATAGCTCTGGTGGACATTCCTGTAGTCAGCATGCAAATTGCACACTCCCTCAAAACTTAAGACATCTGTGGCATTGTGACAAAACTGCATATTTTTAGAGTGGTGTTCTATTGCCCCCAGCACAAGGTGCATCTGTGTAATGGTCATGCCGTTTTAATTCATCAGCTTCCTGATATGCCACACCTGTCAGGTGGACAGATTATCTTGGCAAAGGAGAAATACTAACTAACAGGGATGTTAAAAAAATTGTGCATAACATTTGAGAGAAATATTTTTGGGATCTTTTTTTTTCAGCTCATGAAACATGGGACCAACACTTTACATGTTGCGTTCATATTTTTGTTCAGTGTAGTATATATTTGAAATGTTTGTATGATCAAACTCAACCTGCATGTCCCATTATATTTTGCAAAGAACATAACTGATATTGGATGCATAAAAATTGTACCAATAAATGGAAGATGTGTGGGAGATGTGTGTACATTCAATACGAACCTAATGTTTGCAGTCTTTGTACATGCCTCTTGTATACATGAGGTATCTGGTCATTGCTCCCTGGAGCCGTACCTTGTGCAGGTCATAGAGACATACAGGTCTCTGCTGGTCTGTCACCATCACTCTTACTCTCCCACTCTGGGACACGTCAGTGGTTCACTGCAAACTTACATGACCATATTACAGCAATAATGGATTTTCCAGATGTTGTGATCAGGTGTCTGTGACTTTTGCACTTTTATACTACTATCTCTTAGAATGATCATCACTGTACTCTATACCTTTTATGTTCTATGTACATGTATGTTAGTGAGTTTTGCTAGCCTGGGTGCCAGTCTGTTTCTCTGAATTGTCATGCCAAAAATATTTTTAACTTGACAATGACAATGGAGTTGGCAAAAGCACAAACTGATCTGGGACCAGGCTGGAGTTTTGCATGCAGATGGAAAAAAATTGAGATATTGATACAGTATTACAGATCTGCATTGCATGACAGCTGAGGTGACAAAACATGATGCAGTTACTAAGGGAATTATTCCCCCAAAATAGTGTTGTTTCTTGTGTTTCTTGTATCCTTTCAGTAAAAAGGGCATGCCCTCTCAGAGTAGCATGATGATGAAGAAATGATGCAGTATTGTCTGATTCTAAAGTTTGAAACAACAATTATCAAGCCGAAACTCAAAAAAGACTGATTGTAAACTCTGCGCATATTGCAGATGTATTCAGAAAGAAAACATTTTATGCCCAAAATCATTGACGAAATCATTGACGTAGGGGACAAACATGTGTCCTGTGTAGACCATCCCAGTAACATACCAAGCCCAGCACACAGCATGCAGTGGCTTACCAACCCACTATTCCTTTAGTTTAGTATAGCGTTTTCTAATTCAATCTTCGCATCAGCTATAGGGCTGTGAACTCTAAGCTTTGTTGTCAGTGTGCTTGTAAATAAATCAAATAGGATTATAATGAAATATTTTCTTATTGGACCCAAATTATAGTCCCTGCTACCCATAGAAACATTTTCAATTATAAAACGTTTAAATCTCAGCCTTATACTGAAAAGTCACCCCAAAATAAGCCCTTTGCCATACATGTGCAACATTCCATTAGAAAGGCCAATTTGATGCTGATCATGTGCCCTTGTTGTGTGATACCTTGAGCAGTTCAAAGAAAATCAATGCAAAGAGGGATTACATATTTCAATATTTTGCTAATCATTTATGAAATGCTTAATTATCTCACCCACACGTTGAGTGGATTAGACTACATTGATTTTTTTCTTTCTCTGTAAATAGTACTGTACCTAAACCTGACAAACTATGTAATAGATATTCTTGTGTATGATAAACATAGTTGGCAGAGCGTCATTGGGGTTCATATTGCATGCAATGGGAATGTCTAATCCTTGAAATGTGTGGGTGGGGTGATTAAAACAGACAGCAGCACTGGATATATGTTTGCTTTGAAACTCTGAATATGATATGACTATGTCACTATGAATAATTGGCAGAGAATTGGAGCTCACTTAGATCTAGAACTCAAATGCAGTTTATGACTAATTGTGTTAAGTGAAAATAAAGTGCACTTTTGTTCTTGGGATAATTGGCTGTTTTTAATGTTGCACGAGTGAATGTGGTGCACTTGGGCTCCAGTGCTTTTGGAGTGAACCCTAGCTCCCCCAACGGGTAACATCGCTTGTTGCACACCATTTAGAAGACAGGAGCTAAGCATCATATTATAGTAAACATTGTGGAGGTATCGCTGTGACAAAATTCTAATTTTGACAAATTATATTCAAATGTTCTTACCACAACATTTTAAAGCTGCAGGGTATTGTTTATGCTCCCAACGTGAACATGTAGTGGCTCACACAATATGTTTATTGATTGTACTAGTTGTATAGTGTTTGGATACATTTTCTATGAATAATACCTAGCATCCATGGAAATGATCTCTTGTTACCAGTTTCCATAACTTTTAAGTACAAACTGAAAGGGAACGAGTCATTTCTGAACCAGTCTCCTTTGGATGCCGTCATATAACCATTAGTTTACGTGTTTGAAAAGTACTTTGCACATTTGTCATTTAATTCACCACTGTGTTATTAGTTCCCCACTGGCGACCAACGTAATATACAGCTTTGATGCTTGTATATTTTAGTACCCATCATGCACAGAGAAGGTGGATAACGCCGAAGGTCTGCAGAGTTTTTTTTCTCATGTTCTCCACACACCCCATGCTCGATCCCAAAAGTTTGGGCCAGAGCTGGCCTGCTCTGCCTGCCGACCGACCACTCAGAGCCTGGGCACTGGATAATTGGAATCAGTTATTCAAAACATCTCTAAATGTGATTGAAATGGTGAGGATTTATGGTACGTAGAAGGAAACCATTAAAGCAGGAAGGCAAATTCCGATTTAGGAGCAGAAGACGACGAGGAACGAGGAACGAGAAAAGAGTTGAGGGGGGGGGAGGTGAAGTAAGCGGGAGAAAGCAATTACTCGATGTAAAGGCCACGAACAGAGCTCCTGCCGTCACTGAGAAATCAAATCTGTCAGCAATTAGGAGGATCTGAGGAGGCCAAGCTGCACTCGCCAGTGGACAATGGGGCAACGGGAGAGGGGGTTAGCAATTATGAGAGCTGATAGAATAGCTTTATTTATCTAAACAGCAGGTTAGTCGCCCAATCGCCTCTTTTGTCAGTTGCTGCACACATGGGAAAGGGGCACCACTTAATCCGAATGGTGTTCCTTGTCGCAGCCAATCGGTATTGTACGTGGGGGTAAGACCTGGAGAGGAGATGCTTTTTCCTTTCAACGCTGGGTCAGAGTAACCCATTGGGTTGATCTAATGCTCTTGCAATGCTTCCTTCACTCCCAAGAGCTGATCCGGGATCCTTTACATTTGAAGCTATTTATTAAAGGGTCGGGAAGAGGGGGCACACTCCTCTAAAACATGTACTCAGTATCAAAGACCGCTGCTCCTTGAAGAGGCCAAAAGCCTCACGTTGAGGACGAGTCTTGGGAGGGGTATTGAAGGTCTGCGGTGCTTACCTTGCACTTGAGACCCTACTGCAGACAGGGCACACTAATAACTACTCAGCACCTCGCAGTATATAGGATAAGCTCACAAGCTCGGGGAGATTTCCCTTTCTTTAGCACAACAAAGGCTTGCAAGAATCTTTGCACAAATGTAGCATCGTGCACGTAAAAGCATCAGCATAGCTATTTTAGGTCTAGATCATTTCCCCTCTTATGTTCTAATTTGGTAAGGAAGTCGGTGTCCATATATATACCAAGTTGTATTGGTATTGACAAAGGTAAAGGTCTAATAGTGTCAATAGTGGCAGATTCAATAGGACCCTCACTAGATTCCAAGATATTGGTATTTAAATACTAAATGCAGTGTACACTTCCTGACATTTACCATACACCATTGGTATGTTCAGTAAAGTATGGTCTTGTAATGAATAAAACGATTTCAAGTTATTTCTGGTAAGACGTACAGTATGCCTTTGGGTGTCATCTGTTGCTAATGGTTCAAAACTAAGAGGAGAACATCAGAATGATTGGGAAAAGTGAGAGGAGACCTACACCTGCACACATATGTCAAGGATCTTTTATAGTGACTCAAAATCAATGACACGTGCTTTCTTACAATGCCGGCTATCTGCTTTGACACAGGAGAAAAGAGAATGTGAGGGAACAAGTCTATAAAGTGTCCGGAGATTCGTTATGAAGTTTATGGAGAAAAAAAATTATTCTCTCAAATTAGTCCCAAAATGGAGAAATGTGTCATTTGCTGATGATGTGGGTTCATTTCAGTAATGACGTGCAATTGTAATTGAATCCAATTAATATTTCTCTGGTTTGAGCACGTCTGCATTGTCCAAAGAAAATGAAACATCTAGACTAATGCATACAATCGGGCGTCATGACTTCGTTATCCTGATGCTGACATAGGCACAATTCTAGAAATAGCCCCAGATAGAAGAAAATAAACTTTTCCTTTATGGAGCTCATATCAACATCATTCTTCAAGTGTTGCATTACACGAGGAGATTCATTAAAAGTCCAATTGGAATTCTATACATTTTAACTAAGTTTTATAAATATCAGGAATAATTAACATTTGTAACTTTGAAGTTTTAGTAAGGCGTTTCAGCTACTCGATTAATTTCTTAAAATTGGTCCAAATCAATCTATTCATTGATAATAACATCGTACTGCAATAAGTCCATGACAAATGCTTGACGCAGCACAGGCCTAATGCATTACATACAATCTATATTATTAAGTAAGTCTTCTGTGCCACGGATACTTACAAATACTTCACAAAGCAAACACATGTTCGACTGCTGCTTCTCCAGAGGAACCTGAACCTGCAAGTGAGGTCCGTTGAAAATAACTTCTTGATTACAGTACAAGACATTATCCTTTATTGCAATACCTAAAACAAACCAAATGGAAGAAGCATATGAACTCAACAGGGCCTCTTGGCAAGTGTGAATATCTCAAACGTACGTTTCTGGTTAAGTACATGCTTCACGGTGTATTTACCTAGTTGAAATTGACACCATATACTTCTTGAAGTTCACAACTGCATAAAACTTTATGATTTCACCATATACCAGCCTATTACTTCTGATATATTCAAGAAATCATTTTTATTACGTAATTACAAGGTACAATTTGTCATCCACGTGCTTGACTCTGCAGCACACCTTGCAATGATACAGTACAATTGTCAATAAAGTATATGGATGGTCCAGTACCGGAGCAGGCAATATCTTAAAATGGGATTCATAAATGGGAACCAGATGTCCAAAAATGAAATCCCATAAATTATCTAAGGTTGATTATCCTTCTTCATTTCTCAATTGAAAAATGTACCAGGACATCACTCATGGCTCTAAGCAGATTTCCAAAGATTACAGGGCTGCATATTTTCTAAATGGTGCAAGTTTTTACTGTGGTTTTAGAACAGAGAACTCCACGGAGCAGGCCTAATAAGCTGCAGAGACCAGTGTCCCATTCTTTAAGTAGACATTTAGGTATTTGCAAGTCTCTCACACATGCTCACATGTGTTCCCCAACTACACCGCTGTCATGGTGACATACAGGCCATCCGAGGGAGTATTCATTTGCGTTCGACCTTATGCATGATGGACTCCTTTTCTTATAAACAATATATTACAATGTTGTGTTGGTACACTGTTACGTGTTCTATTTATTTAGATATAGAATTGGAAAGAAAGAGTATCTATTCAGGCCTATTCAGAAACGTCATCATATGAAGTCATATGCTCCCTTTTCAAATGTACGCAAACAAAATACAATACTCTTTTCAGCATTTATGTCAAGAAAAATGTGTCTGATTGACAGGCTCGTCAGGGAGAAATAGTTGGGCAAGGAGAACACACAAAGAACGTTGTTACCTTTCTTCAACATGCTTTCACAGCTTAAACAAATTTAATAAGACTTTTGATTGACAGGAGCGAGGTCTCCCACAATGTCTTCTTTTTGCTCTCACATTCCTCCGCAGCAGCTGTGCCCTGTTGTGATCCGGCACAGCTCACGTACTAACGGAACCGTTAACTACGAACCATTTATTCATATGTGACTGTGCAGTTCAGTTGACTGCACGCTAGTCACGCCTTGTATTTGTGATGCAAGTGCTACTTGTACTGCATCAATTGTTTTTGGGGGTCTGCAATCTTTTATCAAAGTGCTCTTTTCTACAACAACGAAAGGAGTCCTCCAATTGAGAGGAAAAGATTTAGCGAATAAAAGTCCAAACCGAGTCATTTGCGTGTATCTTCGTGTTGATCAACATTTATCCAGGAGCTATCTAACCATGTATTTGGTGCTGTGTCAGACGGAGATTCCAGCTCTGTGCTGAAGCCAGGCTGAGTGAGTGTGAGTCAGAGGCACTGCGGAGGTCTGTGCAGGTGGCATAGCTGCAGAGCCCGCCGGGGCTTTCTCTGCTCCCTCTCCACAGGTGCTTATTAGCACATAGGAGCTGCCATATGTTCCTAGCCAAAACCTGAGGGGGCACAATCAGTCTTTGCCCATAACCTGACCAGGCTTTACTAACAGGGGCACATGGCGTAGCATTTATGTTAGCGAGGCAAAAATATAGCTCAAATATATATATATTTTTTTTTTTGAGGTACAGGACAACCTTTCTCTGCATCTCCCGTCTATTTCCATATTCACCCTGTTCGAGTTAAAAGTCAACTGTGTACCGAACAAACGAATAAAACAACACCTCACAGTACGCCTCGCCACTGTCTGACCTGAACAACTCTTAGGCGTATGTACTGTATATATACTGATGTGTGGGTAACTGTCAGTAATGTGGGTAACTTTTTTAGGTTCTATTCTTCTTATTTAAAATGTGTGTAGTTCAGCCCTTGAGCTCTTCTTGTCTATTGATGTCCTGTATTATGTCATGTTTTATGTTTTGTGTGGACCCCAGGAAGAGATCCGAATAAAATACTAAGAACATGTAAGAGATATCTATTCTCAGAGGCCAAAAATGATTCAGGTTCGGCACCAATCATTGCAAAATGTTCTTTTAACAGATATCAAACAGCTTTCGACTTGTCTCACACCTGGTCAGCATGACAGAAACCCATTGTCATCTTAACAGCCCCCCACTTTATGAAATGTGAATGGTTCCGCTGTTAATATGTGCGAGAGCAAGAGTGTGTGGGGAGGGGGTGTTGGGGAGGATGGGAGCTGTCCGTGTTTGAAGTGGGCATATGGTCGTCACATTTGCATTTAATGCCCTTCAGATTACTTGTTTTAACTCGTGCTAAACACCTCACTCGGTTGAGGCTAATTTGATGAGGTCATGGTGTGACCCGATGACCCCCCCCATCTCTCCATGTTCTCTAAGTGAAACCAGCTGAGCCAGAGAGAGAGAATTGAAGGCCTCTGCCCCACTGACCATGTGTGTATAGCCCAGGCTACCCCAATCCCCAACCCAACAATCTGGAGCTCTGTGCTCACTTAGCTGCACAGTGGACCGCTGTGCTGTGTCCCCATGGAGTAGACTTAGACCCTATTCCAACCCCCTAACAGCTATAGAGCTTCACAATCCTCTCGGCCAGCAAAAAAGAAAAGAGTAGTCAAGTGTAGTTAAAACACATACAATTGATTCTCGAAAAAAATCATAAAAGCCTCAGTTTCATATCACACACTTTCCACTTTGAAGATGTTTGCAAGAGAGGATTGAGGCTATATACTATATGAGGCTATATGAGAGGCTGAGAGGCTTGCAGACCTTGCGGAGGAAAATTAGTCATTTTGAATTGTTTCTAGTCGTAATTCTCAAAGCTGATAACTGTTTCAACAGTGACGTTGAAAATGAAAAGCAGTTAATGACTTGCTTGCTATTAGAAGTTGAGCGTGTTCAGGATGTAAAAAGTGTAGATTTTTGGGCATTTGTACAAAATGATTTGGCAGAACACTTGCATGACGTTTTGTTACAAAACACTAATGTCCTTTCAAAATAATAAATGCACTCATCAAGCAGAATTGACAATATAGTAATTATAATGTTAATTTAACTGTAGAAGTTAAAATAAACATGAATTACGATTTTCATTTTACTCTACTCGAAAGGTGTTTGACTGGTGCAGTATATCTAAAAAGAAACTTACAGTACAATAAAACTCTGCTTATGTATTTGCTTTAGATCACATCATCTAAAACGTCTCACATGTCATCTAAAACACAACACACACATACACTCGCATGAATGCACACGGACACACATACGAGTATGCACACTCACACACATACACGCCCACACGCGCGCGCGCCCGCGCACACACACACACACACACACACACACACACACACACACACACACACACACACACACACACACACACGCACACACACACACACGCCCGCAGGCACACACACGCGCACACCACAACATGAAAGTCCCCACATACAGTATAGACACATGAAAAGCCCTCTTATAGAATTTCAAGGTTGCTGAGGACACCGATATGCAGTGAGAGAGCGACTCCATGCTGCTGGAGAGTAGGCTCAACTGCTGTCCAGAGAACAGTCTGAGGGGCTACGTTTTCCTAACCTCCAAGGCCGCCGCCGCGAGGCCGCCTCAAGGGAGTCCCTCTCGTGTCAGAAGGGGAAAGCCGTGCAGTCTGAAGACGGCTTTAACCTTTTGATCAGTTCACAAGTTACAGGTTTGCTCAGACCTTTTTTTCATGCAAATGGGAGTTCATCAAACACAGTGCCGAAAAACATCTCTTTCTTCTGTGCCTTAATAGGACGTGCTCTTAACATGGGGAGTTTTCACAGCCAAGGACTTGCCTCAAGAGTGTACTCAGACTACTGAAAAATAGCCTCAACTTAGGCTACAGGTGTAGACTGGTCCCTTCTAAGAACTTTTTTTGGTCCAAAGTCCTCTCCAATCGTTTCCTTTGTGTCCTTAGCAGACCACATTGACTCTCAATTAAGGGATTAGGTCAGGATAAAGATGATTAGGACACACTGCGTTCAAAGACTTTCCCACAGTATCGATAATGATCATTAGGTCGAATTCTTTCCCTTTTGTAAACTTTTTTTTGTCAATGTTTAATAGTGCGGCTCTGTTACTGAGTATTCATTTTGTAACCAGTATTTCCTTCGTCTTTTTTTGTTGAATTTTTTACAATCAATTAATGTTATAGTTTGGGCAACAACTGCATTCTATTGGACGATCAGTTCCGGATTTTTATTGTGTGTGTATGTGTTTCATATCATGTGTTTCATTGGCTCTCCAAAGCTTTTAATTATGCCCCTCTTAAAGTTCATGGTGATGTAAATTGGGAAGGGGTGAGTCGAAACTCTTGTCAAGGTCATGTTCCGACGGAAAGCGCCAACAATGCCACAGCTAATCCCTCCCCCTCCAACGCGGTCTGACCCGGGTCCCTCCGCTTGGAGGACTCAGAGGCTGGTGACGCCTGGAGGACAAGAGACCCGGCTCGCTCCTAGTCATCTTCGCATTAGGCATCCGAGAGCCCCTGGATTATCTGACAATTAGCACCAATTGTGGTGGATGGTATTAACGTAATGTTCTATATTTTTTTATACTGTTTCATTTCTGCCCCTTTTTTCTTCCACTTCTTCTCTTCAGCACAATCGAGATTGTCAGCACTCTCCCTCTGTCTTTTCTCATTTAAAATAAAAGAGTTGGGCTTTAATTTGGTATTAAAGAGCGTAGAAAATGCCCTGCCAGTGCTTGTTGGAAAGAGAGAGAGAGAGTTTGCGTGGAAGGAGAGCGAGAGAAGGGAGTAAATCATTTTATGGGGGATACTGTGAAGGACTTGTTTGAACAGGCCCCAAGCCTACCAGTGTTCCCTAATATTGGTGGAAAAGCCTGCTTTGTGTTGGAAGAACGTGTTGCCTAACTATTGTGCCCCATATGGTGGTAGGGTTTGGTGAGTTTGGATTAGGAGACTCCATTAATTTACGCTAATAACTGGACCTCGTCTTGTGAAACTGATCCTCGCGTTTTAGTGCTCATGGCTCGTTAAGGCATTTCAGTAGTTGATCTGAGGACTGTTATTACAGAAAGGAAATGTTTGAAACCTACTGAGTTAGCTAGTCATTCTTTGTCTCTCTCTAATAGATGTTGACATATATTTTGTATTTTCCATATAAAGTTATGAGTCATATTTCGCCTTTACCCTTAACCTTTCATTTACAAAAAACGATGAATCTCAATATCTGTAACTTTTAACCTCCTCTGCATGCTAACACTCAAAACCACTATAAGAACACAATTCATGAACACACATGTACAGTAATTGTCATTTTCGAGACTACTGCAAGAGCATCTCAAGTCATTTTCAACATCCTAAAGTGAGATTGTGGTGCAAATTGACAGCCTTTTCCCCCACACACCTCCATGATTACTGTGGCAAAATGACAAGAATAGTCGGCTATGTGGGGATTTCCAGATGGGTTGGAACTCTATGTTGCAATTGACTTCATCCTAACTTTAGTGCTACCTCAGAGTATTTACAAAGGACATCACAGTCAAGTACCACCCTAATGCCTCGCTACCCAGATATTTTGGCAGCAGTGTGCTGTAAGAGGGAAAATCCCCATTATGTTTGCAAGTCTTTCTGTCTGAGTTTATGGGTCGTTACAGACAACTATAGTTTAGTCTAGTTAGCAAATATCCTTCTGTGTATACTTTTTGATTATGGAAAACTGTACATTTGTGCCACATTCATTCATTACCATATTAATGCTTGCACATTTAAATAGATCAGCGTATGATTTTTAAGCAGAATATATTTTTTCTATTTTAAATTAATATTTTAGTTTCTTGGATCACAATTGCATTTCCAGGACACAATACATAGGGAACTTAACAAGCTATGGTACATTTACAAAACTTATGCTATACACCATAGTGTTGTATCAAGCAAAATAGGTTTGGGTATCATTTAAATATGTCAAATCACATTTTATTGGTCACATACACATGGTTAGCAGATGTTAATGCGAGTGTAGCAAAATGCTTGTGCTTCTAGTTCCGACAGTGCAGTAATATCTAACAAGTGATCGATCAAATTCCCAACGACTACCTTATACACACAAATGTAAAGGGATGAATAAGAATATGTACATATATATATATATATATATATATATATATATATATATATATATATATATATATATATACTGTATATATATATATACTGTATATATATATATATATATATATATATATATATATATATATATATATATATGTACATATTCTTATTCATCCCTTTACATTTGTGTGTATAAGGTAGCATTTGTGTGTATAAGGTAGTATATACATATATAATACAGTATATACATATGAGATGAGTAATGTAGGATATGTAGACATTATTAAAGTGCCATTATTTAAAGTGAGTAGTAATAACTTAATTAAATCCATTTATTAAATGTCTTAAAGTGGCAAGAGATTTGAGTCGGTATGTTGGCAGCAGCCACTCTATGTTAGTGATGGATGTTTAACAGTCTGATGGCCTTGAGATAGAAGCTGTTTTTCAGTATCTCGGTCCCAGCTTTGATGCATCTGTGCTGACCTCACCTTCTGGATGATAGCGGGGTGAACAGGCAGTGGCTCAGGTGGTTGTTGTCCTTGATGATCTTTTTGGCCTTCCTGTGACATCGGGTGCTGTAGGTGTCCTGGAGGGCAAGTAGTTTGCCTACAGTGATGCGTTGTGCAGACCGCACTACCCTCTGGAGAGCCTTGCGGTTGTGGGCGGAGCAGTGGCCGTACCAGGCGGTGATACAACCTGACAGGATGCTCTCGATTGTGCATCTGTAAAGTTTGTGAGTGTTTTAGGTGACAAGCCAAATTTCTTCAGCCTCCTGAGGTTGAAGAGGCGCTGTTGCGCCTTCTCACCACACTGTCTGTGTGGGTGGACCATTTCAGTTTGTCCGTGATATGTACACCGAGGAACTTAAAACGTTCCACCTTCTCCACTACTGTCCCGTCGATGTGGATAGGGGGGTGCTCCCTCTGCTGTTTCCTGAAGTCCACGATCATCTCCTTTGTTTTGTTGACGTTGAGTGAGAGGTTATTTTCCTGACACCACACTCCGAGGGCCCTCACCTCCTCACTGTAGGCCGTCTCATTGTTGTTGGTAATCAAGCCTACCACTGTAGTGTCGTCTGCAAACTTGATGATTGAGTTGGAGGCGTGCATGGCCAAACAGTCATGGGTGAACAGGGACTACAGGAGAGGGCTGAGAATGCACCCTTGTGGGGCCCCAGTGTTGAGGATCAGCGGGGTGGAGATGTTGTTTCCTACCCTCACCACCTGGGGGCAGTCGGTCAGAAAGTCCAGGACCCAGTTGCACAGAACAGTCTCGAACTTAATGACGAGTTTGGAGGGTTCTATGGTGTTAAATGCTGAGCTGTAGTCAATGAACAGCTTTCCTACATAGGTATTCTTCTTGTCCAGATGGGATAGGGCATTGTGCAGTGTGATGGTGATTGCGTTGTCTGTGGACCTATTGGGGCGGTAGGCAAATTGGGTTGGGGGGGGGGGGGGCTATACACGGCTGTGACTATAATCGAAGAGAATTCTCTTTGGTAGATAATAGAGTCGGCATTTGATTGTAAGGAATTCTAGGTCATGTGAACAAAAGGACTTTAGTTCCTGTATGTTGTTATGATCACCCCATGAGTCGAATCATAAGGCATACACCCCCGCCCTTCTTCTTACCAGAGAGTAGTTTGTTTCTGTCGGCGCGATACGTGAAGAAACCAGGTGGCTGTACCAACTCTGACAACATATCCCGAGTGAGCCATGTTTCCGTGAAACAGAGAATGTTACAATCTCTGATGTCTCTCTGGAAGGCAACTCGTGCCCTAATTTCGTCCACCTTGTTGTCTAGAGATTCAACATTGGCAAGTAATATGCTCGGAAGCGGTGTATGGTGTGCTCGCCTTCTAAGTCCGACCAGTAGGCCGCTCCGTCTGCCTCTCATGCGGAGACCGTGTTGTTTTGGATCGGCCTCTGGGATAAGATCCCACGTCCAGGGCGGAGGTCCGAACGAAGGATCCGCTTCGGGAGAGTCGTATTCCTGGTCGTAATGTTGGTAATTTGACCTCACTTTTATATCCAATAGTTCTTTCCGGCTGTATGTAATAACACTTGAGATTTTGTTGGCTAACAATGTAAGAAATAATACATAAAAAAACAAATAACTGCATAGTTCCCTAAGGACCTGAAGCGAGGCGACCATCTCTGTCGGCACGATCTTGATGTCCTGGATATATGTAAAGTAATTGCTTTAGGGAAGGTCAAACGATTTGTTTCTATGCGTTATGGTGTTCTTCTAATGGTCCCAATTGCTTACAGTAGCAGTAATTCTACATAGCGTCAAATTAATATTTTCTGTGTGCACTGTATGTGTCTGTGTGTCTGTGTGTGGGGGTGGGTGGGTGTGGAGTAAAGGATTCTTATTAAAATGCTAAACTTAGTGCATCTACATCAAAGCAAATTGATGGAGAATGACCTTCATTACAATGTTTGAATATATATTTTTTAAATGGTCTGTATGAGAATGCGGTACAGGCATGCATGGATTACGTATAAGGCCCATCTCCTTTGATGTTAACTGTCCAGACCAATTAGGCCTGAGGACATCGGTGATTTCTGACTGTTTCAAGGTTTCAGGTTGCAGCGCGAGCTTTCACTGTGCGCATCTGCGCCGTAAAAACCAACCAATCTACTGAGGTTTGGCTGAAATCAAAGCAAATATCAATCACGTTTTTTTTTTATACAATTCACCTATTCAATGGAAATCTTGTAAAAGTTGCTATTACAGTAAATCAAATCAAATCACATTTTAATTGTCACATGCTTTGTAAACAACAGGTGTAGAGTAACAGTGAAATGCTTACTTACGGGCCTTTCCAAACAAAGCAGAATACAAAAAAAATAAAAAATAATAATAATTGAAAAAAATAAATGGAACACGAGGAATATGTACACAATGAGCAATGATAGCTTGACTATATACATGGGGTCAAAAAGAGTTAGTGAAAAAAGGGTAAATGCAGATAGTCTGGGTAGCTATTTGATTAACTATTTAGTGGTCTTGGGGGTAGAAGCTGTTTAGGAGCCTTTTGGTCACAGACATAGCGCTCCGGTACCGTTTGCAATGTGTCAGCAGAGAGATCAGTCTATGACTTGGGTGGCTGGAGTCTTTGACCCTTTTTAGGGGCTTCCTCTGACACCGCCTGGTATAGAGGTCCTGCATGTCAGGGAGTTCAACCCCAGTGATGTACTGGGCTGTACGCACTACCCTCTGTAGCATCTTGCGGTTAGGTGCCAAGCAGTTGCCATACCAAGCAGTGATGCAGACAGTCAAGATTCACTCAATGGTACAGGTGTAGAACTCTTTGAGGATGTGAGGGCCCATGATAAATCTTTTCAGCCTCTTGAGGTGGAAGAGGCATTGTTGTGCCCTCTTCACGACTGTTGGTGTGTTTGGACCATGATAGGTCCTTAGCGATGTGGACACCGAGGAACTTGAAGCTCTCGACCCCATCCACTACAGCCCCATAGATGTGAATGGGGGCATGAGCGGCCACGCAGTTGTGGGTGAACAGGGAGTACAGGAGGGGACTAAGCATGCACCCCTGAGGGGCCCCCATGTTTAGGGTCAGCATGGCTGATGTGTTGTTGCCTACCCTCACCACCTGGGTGGCGGTCCGTCAGGCAGTCCAGGATCCAGTTGCAGAGGGAGGTTTTCAGTCCCTGGGACATTAGCTTAGTGATGAGCTTGGATGGCACTATGGTGTTGAATGCTGAGCTGTAGTCTATGAACAGGATTCTCAATAGTGATTGCGTCATCTGTGGATCTGTTTGGGCGGTATACAAATTGGAGTGGGTCCAGGGTTTCTGGGATGATGGTGTGAGCCATGACCAGCATTTCATGGCTCAGATGTGAGTGCTATTTCGCGGTAGTCATTTAGACAGGTTACCTTCCCGTTCTTGGGCACAGGGACTATGGGGGTCTGCTTGAAACATGTAGGTATTGGTAGGATTAGTAGGATTAGTAGCTGTATTGACACTTTGCTGTTGGATGGTTCGTCAGCAGCCCATAAAACATTGGCTATGCATCCCAGTGCCTTTGTAACTTGTTTTCTGCTCCTATGTTTATGCAACAGATCATGTCTACAATGGAATAGCTCATAAATGTTCAAATAAAACTTGACTGTAAGCAGGTGTAAAGCAATAAAAACCTGACAATTAAGGGATATCACACTTTGCAAGTTGTACGGTCTAAAATGAATTGTACTATGTGCATCCACTTTACATCCCTGAGTTAAGTTTAAACTTTTGCTCTTTTTTTTGTGGCTCTTTCCCAAAGTTATTATTACCAACCTGTCGCTGTATGGCCGGGGTGTTTTGCTCAGGTGGGGCCAGAGGCTCATGGTGCTATGGGGCGGTAGTCATTTAGACAATCCAGCTTCCCTTTATAGTGTTAATATGGTGTCAGGCTGTGGGCTAAAAAGCCTTGACCACAGCTGGCACATGCAGTGTCTCCATGGCCGGTGTTTTCACTACGTGAGAGAAAACAATCCACCCGCTGTTCCCCCTGGTCCGCTGGTCGACCTTGCCCTTGGGCCACGCCACCATACCCAGCTGCTGTCGCTCTGTGGCAAGGGAAAACGGACCAGCGTGTCCCACTTGCAGGGACGTTCTCTTGTCTATGCTGTGGGCCCTTCCTGCAGGTGTGCTAGGGCCCTCTACCTCCCCTCTGTTTGATTACCTCGCAGGCCCAACGCTTAGGACATCTTAGGGCTTCCCTCCACCCCAATCCTCTGACTGATTCAGGACCTCCAAATACCTTTTAGAGCCCTAATCCCAAACACTTAAGCCCTTCCTGATGGGTTCGACTCCAGGCCCTGCTGGTTTAACCAATCCAAAGAAAGCACAGGGGATACGAGTTCTACCTACCTTAAACATTTTTGTATTATTATTTTCTCTCATAACTTAGTTCTGCTGGGAAACAACCTCTAGGTAGAGTTATTGTTATAGCACTTATAAAAGTGTGTGTGTGTGTGTGTGTGTGTGTGTGTGTGTGTGTGTGTGTGTGTGTGTGTGTGTGTGTGTGTGTGTGTGTGTGTGTGTGTGTGTGTGTGTGTGTGTGTGTGTGTGTGTGTGTGTGTGTGTGTGTGTGTGTGTGTATATATATATATGGGTGCACTTGTGTGTTTGTGTGTGTGTGTACAGAATGTGAATATACAGGTACATTCTGTACATGCTTGGACAGCACGGGTTTAAACATGCAAACATAAGAATACACACACAATACAAATGAACATTTGGCTACACCTGACATGTCTGCAGACAGGAACACCTCCCTGGAAATGTCAAGATGCCTTGGACTAAAAGTAAACCATATGTTTTGAACGAATAGTATGACAGTGTGGAGTTGCCGCATCTATACAAATGAAAATGTAATACAGCGTAACAGCTTTTATAACTTTTTTAAACATGCAAAGTAACCGTCATTTTTTTGGTTTCTTTACATATTTTCTTTACATGTGCATATTTTACCTGTAAGTGCTGCACTCACTGTTTCACACAAGAGATTCGAGAAATGTTACTGTTTCTTGTGTATACTTGTGTAAGGAGCACCCAAACTGCCACTATCTCATTGTTAAACACTATACAAGGGTGGTATTTCTTCAGCAGTGCTTCCACCTCCCTCATTTAGTTTGGGTAAATAGTGGTGTCCAGGCCTGCACCTGTTTTGGGCTGCTTGAGAAATTGACTTTCCTGAAAAGTCCCTCGACCTCTGATCTCTGAGGAGCAGGAAGGGGCTGCCAGCGAACCAGTGAGCCAGTGCCCTCCTGTGTGGCCAGCTGCCATTTAACCCCCTAATTGTTACAAGGCAGCTCCTGGCCCTCAAACTTGGTTTCCGGAAATCGCTCTTAAACAATCAAATAAACGCACATGCACGGAATTCGCTATGCCCAAGGCTTGAGAGAGAGAGAGAGTTTGTGTGGGCACATTTACTGATTTTCTCAGTGGTTTAACCAGAGAAACAACATATGACAAATTATGGGGGGATTTTCTAAAATCTCGAGGCCATTTTGGACAGAGTATACAAAATATATTTTGACAGATTAGTAAGCTTAGTATTGCCGTCCATTTGAAAAACAAATATACAGTTGTCGTGTTCACTAGGCATAGCAACCATCAAGAGTCAGGCTAAAAAAGATTAAGCATAGTTCAAGAATTCACTAGGTGGCACCCAATGTAATGGTCTACTCAGCGTTCAGTTGCCATTTCACACAAATCATGTCAAGGCTATGAAAACAGGGTCATTACAGTCCTAATGATACACAAATTCAAGGTCAAATAGGGTGCAGTAATATTAAGTTCAAACACGGTGCAGTAATAGAATTCCTACCTTAGGAAAGTGATCAGTTGAATGTTTATCTTCCTTTGTTTGCATTACACCGGAGAAGATGTCTCAAGATGTTGTTGTGCATTTAGTACTATTGACTCACACCAGGCATCAGAAAGTGTTGTCGATTTCCTCAGTACTTTTTATCATGCTATGTGCTGGGGCTCATCAGGCTCTCTATGTGGTTGGCTGCACTGGGCAATTTTTTTTCCATCCCTACACATTTGCTTTTTGCTTTGGCATTCACCTCCGGTGTCAGGCTTAGAGTGTTTCCCAGCAGCCTTTCTGATAGCAGTCCTCGTCGTGATTGCTTCCCAGGATCAGAGCAGCGAACGCCAAGAGCAGGCGGCTCAGCATACCACACATGCTGCGAGATCAAAGGTCATTCTTGGAAGCCTAGGATTATGGGGGAGGTAAAAAATTATTTTTTTATCCTTCTGCTTTGTTTTTGATCACCCTAACTGACCCACCTCAACCTGTACTCCCACGCCACCTCATCTTAGACCTTAGACTCAGGTGTTATTTCTCAAGAGGGGCTCCTGCGGGGCGTAGGGGTTGAGGTTCGGTAACGTAAACAACAGACAAATGCAACGCAACCTTGAGCACCGGCAAATGAGATTTGGAGAGAGTTCTAAAGAGACGCCAAGGTCAGTTGATGTGGGAACTGGTGTTCTGTCCCGAGTCTCCCGGAAATAGAGACCGAATCAAAGGCAGCTCATGACTGATACTTCCACGGAGGTCACATCTCTTCTATTACTGCAAGCAGAAAGTATCAAATATACATTACAGTAGCTAGCATATCCACATTGACAGATACTGTACATGATACCCTCCTCTTTATTTTGGTCTGTAAATTACTGGGTTATCATGCTAGTTACTGTGCAAGTAGCTACTAATGTTTCCACAATTGTTTCAGCAGAACGGTTATTGTAATGTAAAATGTTTCACTTTGTCCCACATTTTTTGATCCTAAAAAGTTTTAAAGAATTTACTGTGAAACGCTTGAATATAATGCAATAGCTTAAATCCTTCATAAAATCTATCCAGCCTTTAACTTTAAATGAAATGTTTGAAGCTAAAAACAGATACTGTTTTTATATTAAAACGCTATAAAGATAATTGCACGCTGGTAGGAACCCCAAAAGATAATACTTTTTTGTGCAAATTGCAAAATGACTTGTTCAAAATGATAAACAATACGATGAGACGTACTTACTGTAACTCAGCCTTTACATTTTTGCACATTAGAAATACCCATTATTACTTACAGTATTTACACTAACAATTACGTTGTAAAGTTGCATTATTATTATGAAGCCTGAATATTTATACAAAATACACTGTGAAAACAATGTCTGAAATGGTGGTGGATTAATGAAACGCCACAAACAACAGATCTAGTTGTTTTAACATATTAACACCCATCATATGACCTGCATTGATCAGTCATATAGGCTATCTTTAATTCAAAATGTGCAAGAAACTGTATTAAATGCATATGCAAATGGATGACATAGTATCGCCGTCATCACGATTTACAATTAATAACAATTATAAGTCATGAGCATGACAAGTGGTAAGTATAGAGTCACATTTTATGCTGACATAAGCCATTTTGAAATAGTTAGCCGTAGGTTTGGATAAGATTTTCTTTGTGTCTTCTTGATTAAAACAACCCTCACCAACCGACCACAACTGTCCGTAAATCTGTATTGACTAATATGTATTCAAACAGTATGATTGAGTTGTGAAAAGTTACATATGTGGTACATATCTTCATTTGCTGAATGAACATGTGCCGTTCAGTATGTACAGAGCATTCAGAAAGTATTTACACACCTTGACATTTTCCACATTTTGTTGTGTTACAGCCTGAATTTAAAATAGATTCAATTTAGATCTTTTTGCTCACTGGCCGACACACAATACCCCATAATGTCAAAGTGGAATGATGTTTTTCGGGATTTTTTACAAATTCATTGAAAATGAAAAGCTGAAAAGTATTGAGTCAGTAAGTATTCAACCCCTTTGTTATGGCAAGCCTAAATACATTCAGGAGTAAAAATGTGCTTAACAAGTCACATAATAAGTTGCATGGACTCACTCTGTGTGCAATAAGAATGTTTAACATGATTTCTGAATGACTACCTCATCTCTGTACCCCACACATACAACTATCTGTAAGGTCCCTCAGTTGAGCAGTGATTCAACCTCACAGATTCAACCTCAAAGACCAGGGAGGTTTTCCAATGCCTCACAAAGACGGGCACCTATTGGTAGATGGGTAAAAAAAAGCAGACATTGAATATCCCTTTGAGCATGGTGAAGTTATTCATTACAATGTGGATGGTGCATTAACACAACCAGTCACTACAAAGATACAGGCGTCCTTCCTAACTCAGTTTCCGGAGAGGAAGTAAACCGCTTAGGGATTTTACCATGAGGCCAATGGTGACTTTAAAACAGTTTGAGTTTAATGGCTGTGATAGGAGAAAACTGAGGATGGATGATCAACAACATTGCACTTACTCCACAGTACTAACCTAAATGACAGAGTGAAAAGAAGGAAGACTGTTCAGAATAAAAATATTCCAAAACATGCGTCCTGTTTGCAACAAGACACTAAAGTAAAAATACAAAACATTTGGGAAAACAATATACTTTTTGTCCTAAATAAAAAGTATTATGTTTGGGGGAAATCCAATACAACACATTACTGAGTACCACTCTATATTTTCAAGCATAGTGGTGGCTGCATTATGTTATGGGTATGCTTGTAATCATTAGGACTGGGGAGTTTTTCAGGATAAAAAAATAACGGAAAGGAGCCAAGCACAGGCAAAATCCTAGAGGAAAACCTTGTTCAGTCTGCTTTCCACCAGACACTGGGAGATTACTTCACCTTTCAGCAGGACAATAACCTAAAACACAAGGCCAAATCTACAGTGGAGTTGCTTACCAAGAAGACAGTGAATGTTCCTGAGTGGCCGAGTTAGAGTTTTGACTTAAATCTACTTGAAAATCTATGGCAAGACCTGAAAATGATTGTCTAGCAATTATCAACAACCTATTTGACAGAGTTGAATCATTTTTAAAAGAATAGTGGCAAATGTTGCACAATCCAGGTATGGAAAGCTCTTAGAGACTTACTCAGAAAGACTCAGAGCTGTAATCGTTGCCAAAGGTGTTTCTACAAAGTATTGACTCAGGGGTGTTAATACTTACAGTACCAGTCAACATTTTGGACACACCTACTCATTTTAGGGTTTTTCATTATTTTTACTATTTTCTACATTGTAGAATAATAGTGAAGACATCAAAACTATGCAATAACACATATGGAATCATGTAGTAACCAAAAAGGTGTTAAACAAATCTTCATATATTTTAGATTTTAGATTCTTCAAAGTAGCCACCCTTTGCCTTGATGACAGCTTTGTACACTCTTGGCATTCTCTCAACCAGCTTCATGAGGAATGCTTTTCCAACAGCCTTGAAGGAGTTCCCACTTGTTGGCTGCTTTTCCTTCACCCTGTGGTCCAACTTGAATCTCAAATATAAAATATATTTTGGTGTGTTTAACACTTTTTTGGTTACTACATGATTCCATATTTGTTATTTCATAGTTGTGATGTCTTCACTATTATCCTGCAATGTAGAAAATTAGGAAAATAAAGAAAACCCTTGAATGAGTAGGTATGTTCAAACGTTTGACTGGTACTGTATGTAGCAAGGCAGCAACACATGACAACACAGCATGGTAGCAACACAACATGACAACAACATGGTAGCAACACAACAAGGCACAAAACATGGTACAAACATTATTGGGCACAGACAACAGTGCAAAGGGCAAGAAGGTAGGAACAACAATACATCATGCAAAGCAGCCTCAACTGTCAGTAAGAGTGTCCATGATTGAGTCTTTGAATGAAGAGACTGAGATAAAACTGTCCAGTTTGAGTGTTTGTTGTAGCTCGTTCCAGTCGCTAGCTGCAGTGAACTGAAAACAGGAGTGAGAGTGTACTGTACTGGAGTGTACTGCACTAACTACATGTGTGCTACAGTGCTAAATCCGAATAGCTATGATGAGCCGGAGCGCAAAGTCATAAAAAGCTATTGTTTTAAAAGGTAAAAAATCCTCTTTGTACAGCTTTCAAAGTAACAAAGTAAAGTAAACATTTTCATGCCCATTTTATATTTCATAAGAAGATCATCTTCAATATTTCAAGAGAAGATAAGGAACCTTTCTGTCCTTTCTTCTCAAATTCATTGAAATAACAGTCTATATTTGAAAGACAAATAATGATTTTTCCTTATTGAAATTATTTTGACTATCACGCTGGTTAAGTCATCGCTGGTAACATATGATTTCCTGCTGTTTGTTAAGGTCAACAGGAGTAATGGTATAGAGAAGGGGAGGCTCTGGAGTCAGGACTGCGGTAGAAGACAGGCACTGTCCCAAAGAACGATGTGTTTCTCTCCCTCTCCTTCTCCATGGCCCCTGTGATTCCAATGCTATCTCAGCGTGCTAGAAGGGAGTTGTCAGGCCCGAGAGTGCTATTAAGTGGTGTGTTATTTACACATCATAAGCCATTCTATTACATTGACATCCAGAGGGCCCTTTTTACCACTGTTCTCAGTGTGCCAGGGCCTTGCTGCTCTCTGTTTGCTCTCGGCCCCGCATGCTGATTGGGTGATTTTGTGTTATGACATTCCAATACTGTGGACCATGCGTAAGGTCGTTCCTCTGATATAGTCTGAAAGCATTCATTATTTTTGGGAAAAAAATAGACAAAAGGTCAGTGATGGGGTGGGATGGGGTGGGGCGTTATGGAGTGGAGGTGGGATTTACAATTGGGTGGGGGATTAAGTTTTCTCTCTTATATCTCTTACTTACAATAAATCCACACGTTTCCATCCAAAAGATCTTGTTTAAACTGGGGAAGTGCATGAAGCAAATCTTTGACTTATTTCAAATGCATTGAGTCCAGCATAACATTGAGACTCTAAAGGTGACCAGTATAGGGAATATCTCTGATCCAAAATATTGGAATTGTCTTCTCATTGTTGTCCCCAAAAACCATCCTGCCGTTTACCGAAACGATCAAAATATTTGACGTCTTATAATAGGATCTGTAACTAGTGTTGACATAGGTGCACCCAGGAAAATAAATCTGGTTTAGCTATTGGTGTGAGTGACCCTTGACTGAACCCATAGAAAGCCTTAATGCAGGTGATGGGTTATTAAGTTCCCCCACTACATGTACTCTAGTTCCTGGCCACAGTTATATTAGTGTAGCACAAATCGGTATGACACAGTATGCAGCGGCGGCAGGTATCCTAGCGGTTAAAAGCGTTGGGCCAGTAACCAAAAGGTTGCTGGTTTGAATCCACAAACTGACCGGGTGACAAATCTGTCAATGTGCCCTTGAGCAAGGCACTTAACCCTAATTGCTCCTGTAAATTGTTCTGGAGGAGAACGTATGTAAAATGTATAACGAATGTCGATACATTCACGTTTATGTATGTGTTGAAAAGCTGCCGAATTTACTCAGCGACACAAGAAGCACGACAATACAAGAATGCACTCTCTCAATGAACTTGTACTGTATTACGCATTATGTATTTACCATTTAAAAAAATACTCCAGCATACACGGGACAGTATCTCCCAGCACCACCAAGGAGACACGCTTGGTAGTGTGCGTATTAACCCTCTTCTAAAGTACTATGTACGTATTTAGCCCATGTGATTTTGCATTATATTTTACAGGTTAATAATATTACTATTATTATTATTATTAATAATACAATTTCAACCTCAAAGCTTTGAGCATTCAGTGTAACTAAAAGTTACAGGTAATTAGAGGGTAATATGCTGTACAACATATGAGACAAAGCTGTCTATATAACTGTAAATGATACGTTTACAGTTCATTATGGGGAACACACAGTGGTCCCACAGAACCTTAACACCAAATGTGTCACTAGTGTGATGAAAGAGCTCACAGCTCAGACATAACGCAACAGTTGTGAGCCAAAATTAAAGGACGTGTCAAGTTCCTCTTCTACACCGAGAGTACAGTATGAGTCATTTGAAATCGATAGGCCACTCCAACAATCTGGTGTTAGGGACAGAAATGTGCACCAGCCATCATGTTGTTAAAGTAATTTACAACTGACTTTTATTGGTCCGTCCCTAACAATGACATTTCCCATCTGTAAAGACAGCCATAAAAATGATAACAGTGTACAGCAAGTGCAAAGTTTTCATTTGCGGGGAAAAAAAGAGACAATAAATCATGTACGGAACCATGTGAGAAGGGAGATTGGAATCTATCGTAAAGTCTCTAGATTGTTCTCCACTCCTGTCTCTCATCCCCAGGTCTCTCCTCTAGCGAGCAGTACCTCATCAGAGTCGGAGTCAGCCCCAGTGGGATGAGTCTCTGTGGTTATCATACACCATCTAGTGGCTACAGCGGGTTAAAGGAGATGCAGCAGGCCACTGTGACCAGCAACTCTCTGTCTTCACGTTGCAGTGTGGAGAGGAGCCTCCATTCATGGAAAAGGAATGAACAGAGCTGGTGAGGATGCACTGCCAAGCCCAACATTACAGCCAGTGCAGTGTTATGTTCTGTGTTCTAGTTCTACGTTAGTCAAGTGATAGCTAAGAAACAAGGTGGATGTGGTTGTAGAAAACAATTGTTTGGGAAATATTATAAATCACAATAATAGTTATTCACAATTAGGGTAAAAGTACAGTTAATCACCTAAACGATTCACAATTATTTATTCATTTTACAAATACATGATCAAATTTCTCATGCCATATGGCTATGCCATGCAGTACCATGTGCTATTGAGATTATGCTGAATTCCTTTAGGACTAAAATACAGACATGAAAGGCATAATTTGTTGCTATAGACAGAGTAATGATGTACATATAGGCACTCAGTGAGCATAACTCTCCTAACCCCTCAGCCTGATCACTGTAATCCTAATCTCAACATGGGTTTACAGAATCATAGGTCACCTTGAGTTCAAAGGGGCAAAGGTGATTGAGATACTGTATTAGTTGAGGAGACGAATACAACGATTCGGTATAGTGTAATGGCGTACGCAGAATGTTGCCCACAGGTTCAAGGGGAACGGTATAAACATGTCAAATGAATGTTATGTTTATCATTTTAGAGGTGTTGAGATATGAGATTCAGGTTGTCCCGTCTAGGTTGCTTTGAAGCATGATGTGTGAATTGAATGTGATCTCTAAAAAGGATACAGAGGAATTGAGATTTGAGCAGAATGTGGTTCACGTTACAGAGACACGTTACAGAGATATATAAGAATGTGTGAAAGCAATGCACTTGAAATCCCCTCATTTCACAAGCCTATTATCCAATTGAAAACTGATCCTCAGTGAACTCCCATTGTGTGCCTCTCTCAAAGAAGAAATGTACAAAATAGATCTCAGGTCTCAAAAGTGGAGGCTGTGGAGTTTGAGTTACAGATGTGACCATTTAAAAAAAGTTAAATTTACTAAGAGTTCTTGCACAGAGACCCTGTGAGCCAGAAGTGCTCCACCTGTTTCATAACCTTGTTGAAGCTGGAGCACCATTTTATCTGACTTCTCTGCCCTGATAGAAAATGTCTCAGTGTGACAATGTCAAACAGGGTATGCTAATGATTCATCCCTGTACAGTAAGCATGTCATGGTAAAAGAGCCCCCACGTGGTGGATCTCCTAATGGGTTGTGACTTCTGCTGTCAACGGCCCAGCTACGCGCTCTCTTCCTGTAATTTCCACCCATCTTCACTGTTCACTGATGTGCTTTCAAAAACGTGTTTACAATAGTGTATGTCAAACCAGGAAGGGGAAATCTACAGTGTTTGTAAAAGCAGCTTCATAGAGTTTATGGATACAATTTTATAGGAGAACCTCTGGCTGATAACTCAACAAACATATTCCCATTTTATGTCCCCATTTATGTCACATACTGGGAAGAGAAATAAAAAAGGTGTCACAGAACACCTCATTTTATAGCTGAGAAAAAGAAAACTCGGTTTAGGATTTATTTTAATCAGGCCGGAACCTCCATTCCATTTGTTCCTCTAACTGGTGATGCAATCCCTGCAGTCCAAAACCCTCCATTCATTAAATTGTTTTAATGTGACTGAAAGCACTTGTGCAAATAAACAGACAGTTACAGTGGATAGAAAGGTATCCCTGTGTCCACGCATGAACCAACAGTGACTAATTCCAAGTTGTGCCTTTTATCTTATTAATCCCATGCAACGCCGTTTGCAGGTCTTAGAAAATACTTGTGAATTACATCTAATAGGCTTCAAATCAAGTACTAATTAAAACTGCATTAACCTTAATGAATCTGAAAAATGGAGACCCCAATTTATTGGAGTTGTGTTTATACAACAGCTGGTTTCAATAATACATGACGCAACCTGCTCTTTGGGATGAACTCCTCTTCTTAATGTGAACCTCGTGTGTGTGTGTGTGTGTGTGTGTGTGTGTGTGTGTGTGTGTGTGTGTGTGTGTGTGTGTGTGTGTGTGTGTGTGTGTGTGTGTGTGTGTGTGCGTGTGCGTGTGTGCGTGTGTGTGTGTGACTACGGTGTGTTTGTCCCTCCTTGTTATTACAAGCCTCGTTAGAGGTTAACTTAGCAACATTAAGGCATCTTTAGAATCAGGAAAACAGACGAAGCAGCATTGTGCCAATCAGCGTCACAGGTGTTCATAATTGTCTGACTAATTGCTTCATTACTTATTTTAAGGCCTGAGCCCTGTCGAGCACCGTCTGTGGTTCCATCACATCTGCATTTTGTGAAGCCCACTTCAGCTTCCATGGGAAGTCTCTCCAGAGTTTTAACATGTATCTGCTTGTTACCTTGATTTCCCACGAGGACATCCTTTATTTATTCGCTGATTCCAACTCAAACGCCTTTAATGGAAATTCCCATGGTGGTATATGAGCTATGGGCAATGTGCTTATGACAATTTGTTGTCGGCTATCTCATTAGTAACTGAGAGAAGAGTGTTGTAAAAAGACCACGTAAATGACGCCATTCAAGTCATTGTTTTAGCCCTATTGTTTAGGGTGCAGTGTCCTAGCGGGCTGTAGGCTAATATTGGCAGATCTTCCATGACTGCTGTGAGTTACAGCCTCAGTCTGTTGCTGAGGGGACCCAGAAGAGACCTGCCATCCACTGAGACCTGCCATCCTAATGAATCAGGGACCACAAATGAGTGGAGGACCTGGGGAAACACTGATTTTCTATCACTGAGGCATCAGCATAACCGCCAGCTAATCAGGGATCTGATTTCAACCTATGATATTATATCGGTCATGTCAAGATGTGTGTAAATGACACAACAAAGCTACTAATTTGTCACCCTTTTGAACTAGAATGTCCATGGCCGTCAAAGTATGCTATTCCTTTATGGTCATTATATTTGGAAGTATGAACAGAGCAGAGGTCCTCAATATTAATGAGACACTGAACATACTATAAACAGGAAGTACAGTGAGAAATCCCATCTCCTAGACCAATAGGACCCCCCCCCCCTCCAGGCATATACTGTAGATACCCATGTGAAATTACTTGAAAAAAGACCCCTCCAACCCGAGCCACCTTTGCCCACCCACATAGGCAATGAGGTAGTTATGGATCCATGCTCATATCTTCAAGTCTGGACTTGTGCAGACCAATTATCTCCTAATCATCAATGGATGTGACATGTGGCTTATGGCAGATGTTTGTCAAAGCCCTCATGTATCTGTCTGTATTTCAAAGGGATTTGAAGTGATGGCGGGAATGTAAAATCTATACTACCCTCTGATGGATCAGTCTCTTCCCAGCATGAAATGCTTCTGGTCAAATGTCAATCATGTAATCTTTGTCTATGCTGGTTATCCCATTGAGATAACATCGATGTATCCCAAAATGGCAAAAATCTTCAAATTCAAAATGACAATAGCGGCACAATGGCAACGGGTACAATAATGTTCACTTGAAATTCAGTCCCATGAAATTACACAAATCACAATAAGTGTTCTTATATATCCTGCAAACCATCAAATAATGAACTACTGTGGATATTGCATATCTCTAGCCGTTTGCATGTCAATGTTACTATAGTATTAGACCTCTCATACAACAAGCCTCGTTCCTCTACGTATAGCCCCTTCTATCTATGGGTTATCAATAATAATGGCCTGTCATTTCTATGACTTTTTCTCAAGAGATTAAACTGGAAGTTCATGTTTCAAAAACAGGAAACACATTCATCAAGACCTGAACGCAACACTTGAAAAGTTATGCACATCGGGGCTCACAAAGACAGGCCCCGTCCATATTTACATAATCTACACCATCCTCTGAAATAGTCATTTCCAGAGGAAAGAGTTAATTCAATTACAAATCATTTTAAAGTAGAATATCTTTCTTCTCCTTGCCAGATGATGGTGGGCATGTCCAAACTTGATTCTCCCTGACAACACAGCTAATGGTTGTCTAGTCAGTCAGGCATGCTTAAGTCTTTAGAGAATTCAGGAGTGTCTCATGTAATGTCAACATTCTAGCCAAAACATGCTATACATGATTTAAATCAGGGATCAGATCATTACGATTATTGTTAGGTAGGGGATAAACGTTGGTAGAGTCGTAAAGGAACATCAGACAGATTAGACTGAGGCACTACGAAGTGGAGAGCAAGCGGATCGAAAAAAGAAAAAAAAAGTAGTTTGACTTTAAATATATTATATGAAATAATATGATGATCAGTGAGTCAAAGCATTGTCCGTGGTGCTCCTTCAACAATGGATATTTCAAAAACAAGTGGCGAAATATTTCATGTTCTTTGCAGCTTATGTGCAATAGACTTGGCATCAATACAATAGCTATGGGAAGTGATTTATTTTCTTCAAGCAATTAAATGCCTGCTTGATCATTTTTTGGGGAAAATATTATGAGAATGTGGCAAACAAATTAAAAGAGCACTCCATGACTAAACCTATCCCTAGGATTGGGTTGAAACATCGCATTTATATGGAAGCCAAACCTTTTCATCTACATTGGCGGGGGAGGGGGGGGGGGGGGGGGGGGTGAGAAAACAATTCTGAAATGTGCATTCTATTTATGTATGCAGACGATTATTAATTTCAATTTATGTAACCCCACTTACTCCCACAGTTTAATTAATGATGCTTGTTATCAGCTGTGTTTAAGAGGTAATGGACAATGTTGAATTTTGAGTGTTTACAGTGCTGGTGAAATATCCTGCTTTGCCTCCTTTGTAATGTATTGCCAGTGAGCAAGGAGATTAACAGTGTTTGTCATTCTTCCTGCAGCTATGTTATAATGCAAACCAAGGAGGGTGGGGGGGTGGGGGGGGGGGGGCAAGCGACGAGCGTACAACTTTGAAATGGTGACTAGAAATATCTACCATGGTCAGAAGAACAGGCATCCCACTCCATCACCTGATCCACACCGCAATTCCTGTTCTAATTGGAGGGAGGCTTTGCGCCAGATAGGGTCCCCGCAAAAACACAAGAGGAGGAATGGATTGTGAGAGGGGAGGAGGGAAAGAAGGAAGGGAAAGGAGAGGGTTTGAGGAAAACATGGCTGCGTCAAGGCCTTGCAAACAATCGCTGGGGACAAGCTCCGTGGCTGCTACATTGCTCTATCATCTTTACCATGGGAGATCCTCATGATTCATCTCATCTCACTGCAACTTCCACTCAGTGGACAGCTGGTGGACATGAAACCTGATTTCAATTGGCCTCTGTAGTACCACCATGTAGTCCCTTGACACCAACTTGCCTGTACCACTGCTATGGAGCTTATCATATACTGTACAAGTACATTTCAGAAGATTTCATCAGACAGCACAAAAGTTATGGAAGGCAAAGGAAATAGACAGACAACACAATAGTGTACATTTACCAAGCAATTTTATTCAACCATCATATACAGGAATGCAATAGATGCAGGATTGGAGGCCTATCAATCCGAGAATTAACATAATTCAAAGACAGTGCTGCTGGAATAAAGAGCAGCTGGCAAAACAGGATTATTGAATAATCATAAATCACTTCACCAGGGCATAATCATATTATGACCCACTTAGCTCTTGAGTCCTGTATTTTATGGGTACTTTACAAAGAATAACTAATCCTTTATATGACATTTTTCATTTATCCCGTCAAAAATGATTCTTTTAACATTAACATCAAACAGAGCAGACTATATCGATAACAACACGTCGTGAGAGTTGAGATCCTTTCAGTTTACGTCAGTTTACATCCTTTCAATTGACTGGATTGAGAGTATTTAGTCTATTTGGGGTTGAAAAGCATCTGAACAAAGGCAAAATAAGACAAACGTGCTTCCCCAATGATGCAACGACAAAACAATGGAACATTTTTATGACTGAATAAATCTGTAAGCAGTGTAACGTTTACATTGGATTTCTTCAGCAAAGAAAATCTAATCTAAAGTAATGTTCTTTAACAAATTAAATTAAGTAAGCAATTAGAATAATGTATTTTGATTTATACCCCCCTCCCCCCCTTATTCTTCAAAAAAGGCAAAAACACTACATATTAGAAGAGGTAAATGGAAGGTCTAAGAAGCTATGAATATAGATAGCTCTATTCTCATTTTTCATACTAAGAGATGGCAGTTTACCACTTTCATCCTTTCAGACCTATGTAAAACAAATACTATTACAAAGACTAGCCTTTCTTGGCTTCAAAGTGTCTGTCTACTAAAAAAGATCAGACAGGGGCACTTGCTGCAGGTGCTTTGTTAGAATGTGGATGCAACAAAGGACGAGGCTTGGTACATATCTATATAGAGGTATTTTCTAGCCATAACGTGTAGTCTAAGGAAGAAAGAGTCATAGGAACTTAGATTATAAGGTTAACAGTACACTCATTCATTAAAAATCAAAAGCAACAGTCAGTATATGGTGTGGCCACCAGCTGCATTAAGTACTGCAGTGCATCTCCTCCTCATGGACTGCACCAGATTTGCCAGTTCTTGCTGTGAGATGTTACCCCACTCTTTCACCAAGGCACCTGCAAGTTCCCGGACATTTCTGGGGGGATTGGCCCTAGCCCTCACCCTCCGATCCAACAGGTCCCAGACGTGCTCAATGAGATTGAGATCCGGGCTCTTCGCTGGCCATGGCAGAACACTGACATTCCTGTCTTGCAGGAAATCACTCACAGAACGAGCAGTATGGCTGGTGGCATTGTCATGCTGGAGGGTCGTGTCAGCATGAGCCTGCAGGAAGGGTACCACATGAGGGAGAAGGATGTCTTCCCTGTAACGCACAGCATTGAGATTGCCCGCAATGACAACAAGCTCAGTCCGATGATGCTGTGAAACACTGCCCCAGACCATGACGGACCCTCCACCTCTAAATCGATCCCGCTCCAGAGTACACGCCTCGGTGTAACGCTCATTCCTTCGGAGAAAAACGTGAATCTGACCATCACCCCTGGTGAGACAAAACCGCGACTCGTCAGTGAAGAGCAGTTTTTGCCAGTCCTGTCTGGTCCAGCAACGGTGGGTTTGTGCCCATAGGCAACGTTGTTGCCAGTGATGTCTGGTGAGGACCTACCTTACAACAGGCCTACAAGCCCTCAGTTCAGCCTCTCTCAGCCTATTGCGGACAGTCTGAGCACTGACGGAGGGATTGTGCATTCCTGGTGTAACTTGGGCAGTTGTTATTGCCATCCTGTACCTGTCCCGCAGGTGTGATGTTCGGATGTACTGATCCTGTGCAGGTGTTGTTACACGTGGTCTGCCACTGCGAGGACGATCAGCTGTCCGCCCTGTCTCCCTGTAGCGCTGTCTTTGGCGTCTCACAGTACGGATATTGCAATTTATTGCCCTGGCCACATCTGCAGTCCTCATGCCTCCTTGCAGCATGCCTAAGGCACATTCATGGAGATGAGCAGGGACCCTGGGCATCTTTTTTTGGGGTGTTTTTCAGAGTCAGTAGGAAGGCCTCTTTAGTGTCCTAAATTTTCATAACTGTGACCTTAATTGCCTACCATCTGTAAGCTGTTAGTGTCTTATCGACCGTTCCACAGGTGCATGTTCATTAATTGTTTATGGTTCATTGAACAAGCATAGGAAACAGTGTTTAAACTCTTTACAATGAAGATCTGTGAAGTTATTTGGATTTTTACAAATTATCTTGGAAAGACAGTGTCCTGAAAAAGGGACGTTTCTTTTTTTACTGAGTTTAGGTTGGCCAACCTTGTGCAAAATTCATCAATTCATCTAATCAGTTTTTTGTTTGTTTACTGAGTTACAATTCATACAAAATGTTTTTTCTTTCAAAGGAAGTTTATTACAATACTATTACGTATATATCATAAAAATAAAGGGCTATTTGCTAGTGGAATTGTTGCATAGAGCATTTTGATATATTGGACAGCTTATCATTTACAACAGGATCATTTGTGCATGCTAGCTGATCCTTTAAACTTCCAGTCATTGCGCTAAAGCTAGTTAGCAATGGCTCCAGAAACGACCTTCAACTTCTTTCAAACTGCATACAGAGACAAAAGGAGGGTATCAATGAAGTTATTGACAAAATGTCACACCATCCCTTTTATATAAACTAGAAATATTAGAGGTCCAAGAGTCAATCCCTGTGGAACATTTGATCTCGGAGGAAGTTTACTCTTTTGAAAGTGACAGCTTGCATTCTTCCTTTTAGATTGCTGGAGAACCACAACAAGGACACAGCAATAAATCACTTATGGTGTTAAGCTTTTGCAGTAAAATATCATAATAAATGGTGTCAAATTATATGGTAATACTATGTGTATTGTTAGTTATACAAATTTACACAAATTATTACATGGGACCTCCTCACTGGTTAGATCCAGTAAACTCCCTAGTGATAACTCCTTGCATTAACAATATAATACAGTACACTGATCCAGGAATAAGATAGACAATGCTTACCAAGGTCAAGGAAGCTCCCAAGCATAATTACTAATACGGCAAACACAAAGGCATTGTTATTGGACAAGTATAATGCCAGACATTACCAGAGCAAAACGGCAGTCTCTATCACGGAACAGCCTAGGAAGACATAGGGCGGGCATCAATTTAGCCTACTTATCTAAAGTCTCTAATTACTTGGTTTATTTGATAAACAGAACAAGAAAAATCCTTAAATGATTCCGCAAGATCCAAAGGGGATTAATTTCTCACTCCTTGAAAAAACAAATCACGGGTAGAATCCCTTATTTCACTCTTTAATCACGCATTAATTAGGAGCAATAGGGGCACCAGTTACACTTGGCATTTTGGAAGATTGGGGGAGAAAAAAAGCCTCTATTAGCCTCTCCAGAGGAAGAGGCAAACACATCAGGCTAAGACAAAGGCTCCACAATCATACAGAACAGCAGGAAGTGAGGCTTGGGGGAAAGAGGATCTGGGCTCATGAAAGTCCCACACAATGCTGATATTTCCTCAATGCAGAGACACAGTAGAAACCATCAATGACACGGTCTGTTCTATTAGAACACTGTTCTATTAAAAATGACGAGCCCAAACTCCAGCGGATTCTGCGCTGTCCAGCCATTATTAGAATGGTGAAGTTACGGCATGGCTTGGAATTTCATTTCCATGGCAATTTTCAACCGTCCACTAGGGTCAAAGTGAGTGCCTGGTACCATCCAGGGTGTTGGGGATGGGTTTGAGGATGAGCTTAAAACATGAACTACGGCTCTGGGCATTGCAGGTTCAATCCCAGTGCTAGGCATTGTTTTGTAAAAAAACTAAATAATGGTTTTAACCCTATCCCAAACCTCAACCCTAACCTCAACCCTAACCTCAACCCTAACCTCAACCCTAACCACTCCTAAACTTACGTTTCGGTTTCAGTTTGACTGACAGCTAACAGATAGCGAAACACTCCGTAGTTAAAGGGTCAACACACGCCGTAATCTCTTTTGCCTGCAGTTATGTCAAATGTCTCCATATGCCTTGAAGGTTGCGTTGAAAATATCTATTTGATTGTGTATATTATGGCCATTAAATTAAATGTATGAATTACTGACTTAATCAATTAATTGATTACCAAGTCACGGATTAGTGAAATGTCTACTCAAAACGTAATTTCTGGTGCAGGAAGGTACGTTATGTTTTCTTGTTCCCTTCACTGACTTCACCTTGTGCCTCAATCAGCAACATTTACTTCAATCATTGTAAATGTGCTCCTATTAGCAACTTGTACTGAAAAACCATGTGAGAGTCATCATCTACACCTCTGAAATTCACAAGAGCGTTACTAATATCTTCATTGTATATCGCGCTTGAATACCATATATCGTATACGATATATATGACTATCGTATAGTATATCGTGATATATTAATTTATCAACTGGGTGGTTCGAGCCCTGAATGCTGGCTGGCTGACAGCCGTGGTATATCAGACCGTATATCACGGGTATGACGTTTTTTAAAGTTTTTTTTTAATAATAGCAATAAGGCACCTCGGGGGTTTGTGGTATATGGCCAATATACCACGGCTAAGGGCTGTATCCAGGCACTCCGCGTTGCATCGTGCTTAAGAACAGTCCTTAGCCGTGGTATATTGGCCATATACCACACCTTCTTGTGCCTTATTGCTTCAGTATATCGCATTTAAGCACATATTGCACTAAACTAGTGTTGATAGAGTTTAGAATGGTGGCCACCCTTCTATTCAGCATTTACCCATCTTTTTTTTACCACCACATCCCTGAATATAGCGTTGTAGAGATGAATACCCAATCTAGACAGGGGAGAACAGTGGAACGCTTTCCCCCAACACCTGGCCAAGCTTCAAACGATAGATGGCTTAGTGATGTCTGTCGACTTGTCATTAGAATCTTTTAGTTTGTTCCTTTACAAAAGGAAAAATTGTAAGGGACAGAGCGAAAAAACAAGGCTCTTAAGTGTGTTTTGAAATCCTTATTTCACCAGCTTCAATAAAGAGGTAGCTTTACAAGCAATCGTGGCCTTGTTTGTTTAAGGTAATTACTACTTGTCTTCCCATCTTTCCAGCCCAGATGATGCAAGAAAATGACTATTCCTCTACTTCAATCAATGCCGAGAAAAGAAAAGGGAGAAAGGGGAACAGAAGCAGATGGGAGAGGGGTGTTACTGAGAGAGGGAAACTCTGTGAGACACACACAGCTCCCTCCCTGCATGACAAGAAAGGGCACTGTCTCTGATTAATTAGCTGGAGTTGGTAATCAATTTAATAAGTCTGAAGTTGATGGTGAGAGGTCCCGTTTGGCGGGGCCTGGCTAAGCTTAGCGCTCTGTTCGGGGCCCTCTCTTTCTTCCACTGAGTAAACAAACAGTCTCTATTTACCAAAAGAGTTGTTTCTTTTTGCCTGGGGTCTATTTTGCCAAAACTGCCCGAAAGCCTCACACCACTGCATAAGTCACTTCCAAACGAATTTAATTGCAGCCTTTTGAAATACGTATAGGGTGAAGGCACCTCTGGTCACTGGTCCTATAAAGGAAGTTTTAGCTTCTTAGTATTCAGTTCAGTTCTCTCCCAATCCAAACTCCAGATATGGTCAGTCTTTTTCACTCAGTCTGGATGGCAAATCTCATTAAAATACTTTTGTCAGCTGAACATTGTGGAAAGCATTACTTCAATGATCTGCCACAAAGTCTTACACTGCCGTGAGCATTGCATTACACTTGATAGAACATATTAGGACTGTTATTTTCTTGTTGTAAAAAAAATTGCCAATGTGTACTTTGGTATCTGCACTCATCATCATAGATGAGTGTGATGTGGGCATCAAACATGTTCAGAAAGTCTAAGACCACCCAGGACAGCATTATCTCGTCCTTTTGAAGATGATCCATCTTCTCTCACGCACGCTCGCTCTCTCCGTCTCTTTGTCTCTGCGCTGCATTTTCAAGCAGCAAACCTTGAAATGTCACAAAAGCAAGAGATGGGATGCAGGTCTCTACACCGTTTAAGGATGACAAATAAACAGTTTCTATAAATGTGACAACTTCTTCTAAATGAATGACTTTCAGATCAATCTTGTTCAGACAGGACATAATGCCGTAAATCTATCTTGCCTGCATACATTGAAATATTTTACAATCTAATTTGGGTTCTTGTCTTCATTTACAAAGTGTGTTGGTAGCGTACATTAACCCTACCAGGTCTACTATGCCATAGGCACTTGCCATAAACGGAAATCCGTTTAAATGACATGTTATGTCCTACCCCACGTGGTCTTATATGACAGTAATGTAGGCCTTATGATGGAGAGTTCAAACCATTTTATATTTTGAATTAAAAACATCCAAGAAAATCTAACAAAAAAGGATCAAGTGAAAGATATACTTATATTACTTGTACTACTTTGTGTTCGTTTGAAAAAGTTGTTTATGACATGGTACAGCAGTTGGTTCCAAATCAAACTCACAGCCCCTGATAAGGGACTGCCACATAACCCATGCAGTTAATGATAGTCCGTTGTTACAACACAAAGCCAGTCGAGTAGCTGATAGTGCACCGAAATTATTTAAGCAGTGTTAAGTGGCCTATTGTCATTCAAATGATAAATATGCTTGGCAGAGGTTTTAGAATGGCTTTTACAAAGCATGGCTATTGTTTGTGTCGAGACAAGGTTTTAGGAAGTCCGAATTGAGGGAATTACTTTGGAGAGTTTCACGAAGTTCCTTGGGGTTTGAAGACAAATTGGTTCCGCGCTCATTAGGCCTTCGCTAACAGTCAGATGAGCCTTAAACATCACAACCTCCTGCCTTGACTACAACAGCGAGGACAGGAGTGTCACAAAGCTGCAGACGAGAGTGACGAATGGTTCAATGAAACACTACATTTTGCACACATGTATTTTCTCCAAGCAGTTCAAGACTACCATAATAGGAACATTTACTTGTGTGCACATTACATCAATGCTAAGCTAACGTTTTAAGGTACACATGTTAGCCTCTAATTTGTAGGTTATACGTATGTATATGAGCAGCTTATAAGGCCTTTATGATGTCTTATTAACCATATATTAGGCCTTAACTAAGTAATTTGTTCGTCAAACATTAGTAGTCATGTAGTACTGGCCAATCCTTAATAACCTCATCATTAGCTATAATAAAAGGTATATTTATAGTTAATAAAGAGCTACTTAAACAAGAAACAGACTCTTAGTAAGCTTTTCTCAATGTGGGACTAATACGTAGGACCTCAATATGTGTTCCCTATTCTGAAGTGTGATCATATTTTTGCTTGCAGAAAAATTGTCCAGAAATGACCTCATTGGACAGAAAGGGGCACACCTCCCCTCATATATGCCTTTCAGACAACATTTAATAACAACATTTCATTACAACATTTGATGTGAACAACAAAAGTTCCATATATACTGTACTTCCATATGAATGTCGGCTGTGTAAGATTATATTATGAATAGCAAAGAGGCACACCTGCCCACCCCTTGAGCAACAGCAAATTATTGGCTGAAACTGAGGATGTGTGTAGTTTGATAAAATGATAAATGGATTCATACAGTATATACGTCATATAGCCAGCACTCAAATCTGATGTAAACAATTGATGCAAACACATAGAAGTAATACGCCCTTATTAGTTCCACATTGAGACAGCTTACGAAGAGTCTGTTTCTTGTGTAACTTGCTCTTTATTAATTATACACAAAGTGTACAAAACATTAAGAACACCTGCTCTTTCCATGACCTAGACTGACTAGGTGCACCAGGGGGTTGCAACTGAATATTAGGAAGGTGTTCCTAATGTTTTGTACACTCAGTGTAAATATACCTTTATTGTAGCTAATAATGAGTTTGTTAAGGATTGTCCAGCACTACATGACTTCTAATGTTTGACTAACAAATCACTTAATTAAGACCTAATATATGGTTAATAAGACATCATAAAGGCCTTATTATATACATACTTACAAACTACAAATTAGTGGCCAACATGTGTACCTTAAAATAAAGTGTTACCCAAATATTTGTCCATCCTTTTTGGTGATAATCTGCTTCATCCAATGTTACATTTTTTTCCAACGAAACAGTGAAAGACAATGCATAGTATTCTTTCAGCAGTGCTTGGACAACTCTTGACTATAGCTGGTTGTTTTCAATCAAGCAAAGTTCTATAATTACGCAGCTTGATGTAGGTGGTGATTCTTTCTTTAGGAAGTAGACAGACTCACTGTGCTCATTCACGAGACAAATCAAGGTAACGTTAATTGCGTCACTTACGTTAATTTGAGCAAATCCCCCTGGAGCGATTTCGGATCCCTTTTTGTTCATTTGTAAGACAAAAGAATACTTTTTGCTCTGTCAGTTGCTGCATTGACCTCAAGGTTAGGGTGACGCAGGTGTGTTTTTACTGTAAATGGCTCTTTCTAAAGCAATTTATTCTACTCAGCAACTCTGGCCCAATTTCCTGTATGCGTGGTCACTTTACTCTCCCGTTTCTAGTCACAGCATTTCACAGTAAAAGTCATGTTACATGTTTTTGGAGAACAGTTTTTCTAAAAGTGGCATATTAAAGTACATGGTTTCAGTAGAGGTACTAAACAGAACCAATGGGTAAAACATACACATGCATACACATTGCATTATGTTGCATACTACTGACTGTAAAACAAAGCGGGCAGGGAGATACATGTTTTTTTTTAAGCAGGTATTGCTCTGGTGTTGCTTATGACGTCATTACCTTTGTGTGCATTGTTAAATAGTTATTTAAAGAAAAATACAATATCCATACAGATAAAACGCAATATGCCGTTTGCTTAGTGAAGATGAATGCATAATGGCTGCGTGCTCAGCATATTTGTTCTTGAGCGTATTTTATTCCACTTCCAGATAGCAGAAAAAATTAATTGAAAGTTCATTTTTCATTTTGTGTTCTTCAAGTTATGTAAAATGATAATACATGATCTCAAATGCTTTTGCAATTTGCAGCTCATATAATGTACTAACTAACCCACATAATAACTAACCCACAGTCTTATTTTTAATTATTGTGAAATTGTATTTGTAAGCATTCCTTTTTTTAAATCAGATTATAAAACGTTATGTCGACTTGACCTCATTCCCATAGCTTGAAAAAGTTGCAGTTTGAAAAAAAAAACTTAGGAAAGTGTTAAATACAGCTAATCGAAGTATGATACAGTGGGCATATTTCTTGCTTGGTACTTGGCAGCTTGGGTATTGGAATTTATCCTGAGTTCCAAACTTCAATTAGTGAAAGAAATAACATGCCTTCATAATTTGATGTGAAGCTTTGTGGTCACCCAAGAGATCCATTTTTCTTGCTCTGGATTTGATTTGAAAACAGTCATATGAATCTGAGGTCCTCAATAATTACTCTGAGTGAGACAGATAGCATTAAAAAGATAACAGTTTGTATATTTGCAATGTTGTTGCAAGGTATGTACTGGTTTTCTCCATGTTACGTCCACCTCCTTATTATATAGACAGTAGACACAGTAAGTGCTAATATGGTCTATATAGACACTGTATAGACCATATTAACACTTACTAATTCCATTGTCTCTCTGATACAACCTGCAATGGTGTTAAATTCTTCGAGAATGATCTTGATTCTTCGAAAGTAAGCCATTGATTGCTGTTCAATACAGTTCTTTATAGCAGTTTTGAGATTACTATTCTCATGCAGTGAATGAGACATAATAACCTTATTGTAACATAGGTTAAAAGCTCATACAGACTAATAACACGTTAAAAAGCATTATACCTAGTCTTTAAATAAGACCACTCCATTGGACTGAAAAAGTATGAACAGTCAAACACAGTCAAACAAATCTTTTCAAAGGAAAAGGGGCTAATTTGGCTCAAAGACAAATCTATTTTGGTGTGATTATTAATTGTGACAGATCCATAATCATTTAATGATTGTTGCATTAGAATAAACGGCATGTCTTTTGTGTTATAATTCTGCGCATCTTGACAAACAAGACCCATTAAACAGCCCTATGGCCTTTTTCAAGAGTGATGATTACGCTAATTAAAACTGCAAAACATCTGTGAGGTGCCGTGGACGTGCCAGAATTAAACAGGTCATTAAATCAGCCGGGGGAAATGTCAACATCCACACCGCCTGTCGCTCCGAGACTAGTTTACATTCATCAGGAATGAACGTACTGAATATAAAACACAACCAAACTCCTTCAATAAGGAAGGGGCAGCATTGACACAAAACGCAACTAAATGTTTTTATTTGACTACAATTTGAGATTGTAGTCCAATTCAAAGCCAATGTTCTGTACATCCATCTATCTACGGATGTGCGTGAGCCTACGAGAGATTCTTCTGTTCTTAGAGACCAGTCTATGGTCAAGATATTTTGAATATTTCCCCTTATCTGTAGCATCTCAGTTGAGACACGGAGATATTTTCCTGGGGTTATATCCCGGAGCTTCTGGAGTTACGTCTGTTTTTGATATTTGTTTGTTTTTAATCTAGTGATACACCAGCTAGTGATCCCATTGATATGCTATTACAAGGTACACGTGTCCCTGTTCACGGCAGAACCTTCACAACAGTGCACGACGACTACTTTTCAACCATTTAATAGGATTGTTGTTGTTGTTATTCCACTCCTGACAACAACTGCTTTCCCCCCGTAAGTGTTTCAACATGTGCCCGAGGAATTTGTCGATGCATTTCACAACAAATCAACATAGGTCAGAGGCCAAGCTTGGCCTGCAGTAAAAACCCATTGAAAATGACTCCTTAACATGGAGAGAAGGAAACAGGATTTTCCTGCTTAAAAAACAGTATCTTCTCCGCTCAAGGCATTATGTTCAAAGAGATTAATAAACGGAGATGCTATTGATACGAGGCTGCGCCGCTCTAGGCTGTACGCTGGTCATGTTCAATGAAAACACTCGTCTTGCTAACATTTAAATGGCTATATGCAGGCTAAATATTATTTTTATTTTTTTTACATATAGCAAAAGCATTTTCACAGATGCGAATTGCTTCTAGCCATTGTTTTGAGTCCACTGGTTCAACAGCATTATGCCAAGGACACAGGATGAGATGATGTACATATAAAAGGGTCTTTCCAAGAGAAGTTAAACATAATCTGAGAACAGGCCAAATGGAATATCACCCTCATAAAAAGCAGTCATTTTCTCTGAGCGTTGGGGGGGGGGGTGCAACGTTTCAGAAATGATCCACAATTACCACATTGCTAGCAGTGCAAGTTCATTGTGAAACCATTTAAAATGACAGGAAGTAGTTTAAATTATGATCATCCAGAGTGTTTCGATGCTACTCCTGTGGAAACACTGGGTTGTCATGTCACCAACGCCCAGTGTCAGGCGAAAAACACTTATCTTGATTGAATGACTTGCTTTTAATAATGTATTTCCAACACCCACAGTGTTGTGAGCTCAACACTGCCAAGTGTTCTTGATTGAATGACTGTTAGTTTTAAAATACCAGTTTCCAAAAAACACAGTGTTGGAAGCCTAACACTGTAAAAAAAAGGGGTCAATTTAAGGGTCAACTTAAAATCATTTTTTGTTAAAGTGGGTGTTAAAATGCTAAGGAGATTTTGCTTAGTTTGCATCCAGACTTTTGAAACAGCTAGGCTTCAGTATTATTGGAAATCAACATAATTAACCATAGTAAATACTGCTTGATAAATTACAAATGTGACATGTTAAAGCAATGTTTTTAGAAGGATTTGTCCAATTTGATCTTAGTTTTAGGCACCAGAAATGAACGGTCTAATGTTTTGTGTATGAAAACCATTCCAATCTTTTGCTCTGTTCTCAATTAATATGCATTTTTGAAATAATCGCAATCAAAGTGAGGACAAAAACCCATATAGAGCACTTTGACGTGATTAACATTGTTAAACTCTGTCTCACTAAAGGACTGTTAAATAAATAAATTAGATCATCTTCATATCTGACAGCCTTTCACACACACAGAGTCCTATACTGTAGGCTCCAGCGTGGAAATTATTAGTAAGTCTTCGCTCATTCAGACAATCGTCATCTGATGGTCTCAGAAACTCAATGAAAACATATACTGTGAGCAAATGTATTTTTTTCCACAGCGAAATGTCCACCCACAAATAAACAATAGTATCATGTAAAAGTGATCCCCGAAAACTATTGCCAATGATAATGACACTTATACACTTAACACTAAAAGGCCCAGTGCAGTCAAAAACATGCATTTCCTGAGTTTTGTATATATTTCCACACTATGAGGTTGGAATAATACTGTGAAATTGTGAAAAGATGATGCCCTTTTAGTGTAAGAGCTGATTGAAAAGATCACCTGAAATGTCTGCTTGTTTTGTGGGACGGAGTTTAAGCCTGACATCACCAGGCGGTGAATTAGTTAATATACCATAAGAGACTTCCAAACCTCTCTGCCACTAACACTTTGTTTTCAGACCACTCCCAGACAGTCCAAGCTAAATTGTTGCTTGAGACATTTCTCTTTGCTATGAAGCTATTTTTGTTTCTTTCAGACAATTTTTGATGAAAAATAATCACAGTAAGGTAATTAATTGTTACTCAGAAATGAAAAACAGCTGCTTCTCTTGTCTGTGGAATTCATTGTAGTTCTCAACTTTTTAAGCTGCTTCGGTCAAGTAAGCTTTTTATGCTGATGTTCTGCCCATGTCGTCTTGCAGTGAGTGACTGATTCAGCAAGACTACGAGAATAGGATACAGCATTTGGGAGTGGGTGCACAAATGGGTGAAAAGCAAACAACTGAGGTGGATAAATCCAGATTGCCTTGGAGCAAAGCAATCATTTTGCATTGTTAACAAAATAATGTAAGGTTATGAATAACGGCAATTAACAGACTTGCTATTTTTCCCGCATGAAATCTGAAATGTCAATTATCGCAATCGGCATGGGGGGGGGGGGGGGGGGGCATTTGGGTTGGACCAGTTGGGAGAGGTCATTGCAGATCAAAATATGATCAAGGTGCAAAGAAACTATAAAAGACTGGCATCAAATCTACTGGGTACAACAACAACATTGTTAATCATCGCTCAGACTCTTCACAGCCGTAGAGTAGGCTTCTCAGAAATACCCTGTGCTTCTTGTTTAAGCCGAGGAACAATGGCATCTTTCTCAGCATGGGTGAAGGCCAACACCAAAGCCTCCGTTTCATGTCTCATACCCTCTCTGTTGACACAATTTACAGTTTATGACTGCTCAGAACAGTTTACAGCAGCCAAATTTCATTTTGCACTGGCAAATCCTATCGCACATTATCCTGTACATTGCATTAGGACCCTAATCTCTTCTTTCTCTACCTCCTCAGAAGAAAGGAGCGCCTTCATGATTAACCCACTTTACAGCAATAAATAAACGCATCATCCAGTAATGTACACCAGATTTAATTGGAAGGAAAAAGGCCCAGAAATGCTCAAATCACAGAAATGGAAATGGAAAATAGCACACACAGCAGCCACCATGGAGTGCTCAGAGAATTCATTTGAACATTCCATAATTCTCATCTTATACGGGCTTTGTTTTTTTATTGTTATTGTTTTGTAGAGTATCCTGACATTTCCTCTCAAAATTGCACTGGTACAAACATCTTTTCGAACAAACTTTATTAAATTAACAGAGAAATTACACAAATCTTGACAATTTTTTTTAATTTTATTTCTCTTCTGGGTTTATGTCACATATATCCCATGTTGCTTTTGGTTTCCCATCTTTGCTTGGCTTCAAACCTGAAACAATAATAAAATACTGATTTAGCAAAAACCTATTTTGAGTACTTGGAATAAAAATCCTGCAAAATGTATTCTCTTTTACAGAAAAGACAACAATTAATTTCTGTATGAAATATACATATTTCCAAGTTCTTGAGAGCTTGAAATGACAGTAAGTTGAGTGTAGTTCTTAAACATTGGCATAACACATTTTACACATATTCTAACCATGACATCCACTGTGACAGTTCAAAATGGCGTCTATCTAATTTTACGAGACGGCTACAGAACACGCTTTCTCTGTATAGGCGAAACTTAGCATGTACGCATACCTGTGCATGAAATAAGTGGGAAATAAGCTGGCAAGCTAGGCAAATATGCATAATAAAATGTATGTCACTAACAAACTGTGATGTAATGTAAATTAAGGCGATAATTGTGGGGAGGAGAGCAAAAAGACAACACACCCCCAAGCGATTTGCGTCTTCCTTTTCTGGGCTGCCCGAGAAGCCTCCGCTTCCTGTTTGCTTTGCACAAAGTCACGGCAATCGGCGGCTTGAGCGATTTTCACGGCCAGCTATTGAGAGGGAGACAAAGACAAGGCCCATTAGAGGATGTAAATCAGTCTCTCTGGCAAGCAGAGCTCTTCCAACTGATGTGTCAGGGTGGCTTCCCATGAGTGCCTCCGGTCCCCGTTTTGTCTCACCCCGACCATGATGCAATGACAGTCATGATGGCATAAAGATCCCTGGGTTGGTGAAGAAGAAAAACAAACATGGTACATACACACAGACAACTGCTTAACAGTAATAAGACAGTCAACCATTTACCACGAACGTGCAAAAATAAATGTCATGACCTTTCCTAAATGGTTTGAATGTACACTAAAGGAGACCGAAAAGTTAAAAGGAATGACTGTGACTGCAAGTGGCAAACACATTTTGTTCAAATCCCAGGGAGGAAGTGCATGTATTGTAGAGCAGAATAATCCCAATAACCCCAGCACGAGAAACAAAAGGAAAAATCCTGTCACTCCCGAGATAGGTTTATTATTCGACCGAATGAAAAGTTTGATAAACACTTGGAACAAATTACCCTTTCTAAAAATGCAGAGTACAATCAGGGGAAAGAGAAAAAAAGTCTTAAGGTAATGAAGAAATGGGCCGCCATTTCTTAACTGGAAGAAAAAAAACCTGCTGGTGATTTTTTTCCTTTCAATTATAATTAAGTGGGATAAACTTTATTAGAAAGACTAAAACTAAAATATCTCCTAATGCATGCTGGGATTAAGCAGGTCAGAGCGAGCAGCCAGGACAAATGTAACTCTAAAGGCTTTTTATCACCATATTTCAGGAACCAAGGGTGTAAAATGTTCTAATTTGGGATACATTAAAAGCCATAAAGGTCTTTCAAAAAGATTAATGGTACTTTGCTTGGATTTAAGATAAGGGCTTCAGCTGGCTGCAAGTACTGGGCTCTGGCTGGGCCCTCGAGGCATTAATCTATACAGTCACTTGGAAGATTTGTAAAAGCGTCTGCATAACCTGAAGCTAACATACTATGACAGTTTTCTAATTCCTTGCCATTTTTTATAGGTTTTATAGCCAATAAATTATGTTTTGTAGTCGGAATGCAGGAGAAAGGGAAAGTTACAATGGGTGTTCATTCTCATGTCGGGAGTAGATTTGCCAGCAGATAATTCTCATCAGGGCGTTTTGAGCACCATGTTTAAGTGGTGTAAGTACTAAATGCATTTGCGTGGCTGTGGCACACGCTGGGATTGTACATCTGAAGGTTTATTAAATTATTGACAAATCTCAGAAAGGCTCCTGTGTTCACACATTTTCCAAAAATAAAGTAAATTGGGTAAAAGGCATAGTTTTGAGAGAAAATAAATTGAAATCGGAGGATGCTAAATGGCTCCTTTTGAATTTTACACCCAGAGATGTATATTCTTTACAACACAAGGATTACCCACATTAACCTGCTCTCCTGTGTGGATCATTTGAAATGCAAAGGTCTAGAAACCACGCCTTCCTAAACATTCTTCCAAAACCAAAATTAAAACCCCTCACATTCCCCCCTATTCTCTTTCAAATGAAGCCACGGAGCGGTTATTATATTTAAAGCGTTAAAGGTCTTTAATTTTTTTATCAGTTCAGTCTACAATCCCTGATTGTCTTTACTGGGGCTCAACATTAATGTCAACCAAGTTACCTAGGCGACAGAACAGATCAAAGAGACAAAAAAAGCCCTCAAATGTCTGATTAATCAAGCCTGCAAACAGCTTATTTCTTTTAGCCTGCATGCAAGTATGAAAATGAGATTCCGAGAGCAGTACATTGTGCAGATTTGTTCATTCTTATCTGAACAAAGCCAGCGGCAGCTTATTTCATGGATCACTGGCACTGTCAGCGCTGTGGCGCCGAGCAGGTGACGGCTCCTCTTTCTGTGGCGAGAACAAAATTAGCAAAAAGTCGGCACAAATTAGCCTCTCATATTTTCAGTAATATGACATTATTTTTCATTTACTTTTTTGATCCACTTTTCAGGATTTTTTCCTCCCCCTCCTTCTTGCGTCTTAGTGCCAAATCCTTTCACATCACAAGCCGGCAGAAATGAAAAAAATGTGCTGCCAGAATAAAAAATACAAAGCTAGAAAAAAAGAGACATGAGCCTACACAACAGGAAAAAAAAACCCTCATGTGTTCTTTGTTTAAGGCAGTCACACAAGCCAATCCATGTTTCCTTAAAACCCATATTAAAAGAAGATTTAGTGTCCGATACCATCAGCCCCCCCCCCCCCAAAACCATTGTCTTTCCTTTAAAGTCCGTCCTGAGCACAGCCTCTGTTTAACACAAGGTTTATTCAAAGGATTAATACTGTGACCTTTGGAAGGTTTGCAGGCAGAATATTCATGGTGCATTATACCGCAGCAGCATCAGCAGCAGCAGCAGCACCTTAGGACCTAGGAGGGTTAAGACAATAGTAACGCTTTCTGTTGTCACTCATGTTTGGCTCATCGTAGACATTCAAGTGGACCTCCAAATATGGGGCCTTGTTATATTACATGTCACTTCAGCACAGACCATGTTAAAGATAAGGCTGTGATAAGACATGTCCATTGTATGGACACAAAATAGTACTGAGTAACACGAGGTATTGTCATAGTCGTCCCCCCCCTTCCAAACATCCCTTCCAAAAGAATCAAGACATTGGGGATCATGCCGGTAGTGCTACCAGTTTACCAACACGACTGCATACAGTCTTCAGAATGCGTCGTTGTCAGTAACTTCTGGATGCCTGGATATCCCAAGGTACACATTACAAACAACAGCAGCTTCAAAAGACAATGGTAGGGGAGAGACGATTCAACTTGAAAACGTGAGCGCTTTTCTATATGGATAAAATGTTCAAGCTGGTATTAAGAATATGAAATAAATGATGGCTTTAAGGGAGAAATGGCCTTAAACCCATTCATAAATGTCCTATCCAGGGAAGCCTCTTCCAATTAAAACGTGTGAGAGGTGGATTAACAGGGGCTAGGTGGCTTTGCCTCGCTAAATCACCACCCCGAGCTGCTCCGCTGCATTTGACGTGTAAACGATTAATGACCAGCCTAATTCCCTTATCACACTACCTTAATGCCTAAATAATGTGCCCTTAGTCAACTTTGGGAAGCAGGGCTATAGAAGAATGGAATGAATATCAGATTAGCAGCTCATATGTCATTTCAATCTAATTTCGAGGAATCGAGGTAGGGAGGAAAAATGGATTTCTAGTCTGAAAAGTCAGATTGTTTTACCTCAAATTGATCTTGTTTATGCCACGTAAAAGCATTACTGCGGCAATGAAGCACAAAGCAGTTTGTCCACTAAATTGCTTTGATGTCATTCAATCTATTTCCAATTATTGGTTGTCCTATCTGTGCAGGTTAAACAAAGAAATGCCTATGCTGATAAGAAGAATTAGGTCGAGTTCAACCCCCTGAAAAAGCCAGGGAGGAAACATGAAAGTTAATATTCTGTGTATCTGTGGAAAATATAACATTTGTGATCAAAGAGATAATGGATAACCGAAAGTCTTGACAATGATTTGAGTGAAGTCTTGCTCAAATGGAATGCCTAGGCCTAAAGCTTCACCTCTACGAGTGTTAGATTATGCTGACGTGCTCTTATTTCACTGTGAGCCCAATGGTGTGTAGGGCCATGCAATAGAATGTAGCTAGAAGCTACCTTAACCCAACACCTAGCTACGGTACACCATCAAGAGGTTCAGAGTTTTTCTCTCTCTGCATAACGGCTACAAAGGGTTGGGATGACAATCTCATGACCCAAGTCTGAGACCAGGTCAAGGCAACACATGAATTTGTGAATTGGTGTCAGAAGTGTGACGGCGCTACCGTGAGACCATCGAAAGTGTGCCCAGGCATTAGGAACTTGAGACGGAGAAGGAAAGGGTAGAAGAAGGGTAAGTGTAGCAACTTTAACCCAACACCTATTAACTTCGTCAAGAGGTTTGGATCCCTTGGTAAGCTACGGTGTTGGCCGCTGGAACCGTTTGAGTCCTGGACGGGGGTGAAACTTGGTCAATAGGAATGTAACGATTCACCGATACGCATCGGTCCCCGGTTCAAATGTTTACGATATGAGTGCATCATTTATTTAGTTATTTAACTAGGCAAGTCAGTTAAGAACAAATTCTTACTTACAATGACGGCCTACCAAAAGGCAAAAGACCTCCTGCGGGGACGGGGATTAAAAATACGAATAAATTAAATAAAAATATAGGACAAAACACACATCACGACAAGAGAGACAACACAACAGAGAGACCTAAGACAACAACATAGCATGGCAGCAACACATGAAAACACAGCATGGCAGCAACACAACATGACAACATGGTAGCAGCACAAAACAGGGTACAGACATCATTGGGCACAGACAACAGGGCAAGAAGGTAGAGACAACAATAAATCAAGCAAAGCAGCCAGAGCAAAAACAGCCATGTTTGTGAAATGGCTTGCACAATATTAGGCTTTATTAGTGGAGTCACAGCCAATGTAATTTGCTAGGTATTTTTTTTAATCAAATGCGCTGTTGAAAAATATGTTTTACCAGAAAGAAATGGCCTAAGCTACCGCCGGAGACACAACTCTCATCTGGCTATAGGTAGGATACATGCTGATCGGGGTCTAGCCTATATCCGTTTTATTTCGATTGTTCAGGTTCACCATCAGTAATAGTTTTGCTTGACATAATCAGTATATATGGTAATATTTTTGATATAAAGGGTAATCATTTCATAATGAGGACAACAATCACTTTTGCTACCCCGCACTGCATGGTCCAAACGCGGGAGAAGAAGAGTCCATCAAAAAAGGTCTAAACCACTTGATTATGAGATGGGGTGAAATTCAAAGTTGTGCTATACACTCAGGTCATTTTATTAGGTACACCCATCTAGTACCGGTTCGGATCCCCCCTTTGCCTCCAAAACAGCTTGAATTCCTAGGGGCATGGAAACATTGCTCAATTGGTATCAATGGACCTAAGGTGTTCCAGGAAAACAATCCCCACACCAACACACCACCAGCCTGTACCATTGACACCAGGAAGGATGGGGCCATGGACTCATGCTGCATACGCCAAATCCTGACTCTGCATGACACAATGTCCGGACCAGGCAATGTTCTTCCACTCCTCAATTGTTCAGTCTTGGTGATCTCGGTGCCCACTGAAGCCACTTCTTCTTGTTTTTAGCTAATAGAAATGGACCCCGAGGTGGTCGTCTGCTACAATAGCCCATCCGTGACAAGAACCGACAAGTTGTTGGTTCCCGAGATGCCGTTCTGCACACCACTGTTTTCAAGTAATCCTTGACCTAAAGCGGAAATTCTTGCTACGGTTCCAGCTCGAAGACTGACGCAGTCTGCTAATACATATTCAGGACTTGGGGGTGGGAACATTTTAGTGATTTCCACATGTAGCAGCGAAATAACAAATAGGGCACTGACTGAGCGCTCCAAGTGTAACTAGCTAGCATGCTAACCTTAGCTAGCTAATGAAAGTTTATGTGAAGGCATTTCAGTTAAGACAGGCAATACTGTAAGTCAGGTGAAAATAATTATTTCAGAAAAATAAATACCCGTCAAGAGATGAGTCTCAGCTAAACCGTGCCTAAACGAGCTATGGACATGTTTTCGGGTTGATGTTTGTCTGACTTTCCGTTTGATAACTCCAGTGCAACGGTGTCGGATTAACATAAACCTCTTACACGACTGCCCCCTGAACGACAATAATGATCATCTTTATTGAGAGAATATGACTCAGGAAATCCTTTTACTGAGGAGTGGCTTCTGTCTGGCCACTACCATAAAGGTCTGATTGGTGAAGTGCTGCAGAGATGGTTGTTCTTCTGGAAGGTTCTCCCATCTCCACAGAGGAATTCTGGCGCTCTGTCAGAGTGACCATCGGGTCCTTGGTCACCTTCCTGACCAAGGCCCTTCTCCCCTGATTGTTCAGTTTGGCCCGGCGACCAGCTCTAGGAAGAGTCTTGGTGGATCCAAACTTCTTCCATTTAAGAATGATGGAGGCCACTGTGTTCTTGGGGACTTTCAATGCTGCATAAATGTTTTGGTACCCTTCCCCAGATCTGTGCCTCGACACAATCCTGTTTCGGAGCACTACGGACAATTTCTTCGACCTCATGGCTTGGTTTTTGCTCTGACCTTATATAAAACAGGTGTGTGCCTTTCCAAATCATGTCCAATCAATTGAATTTACCACAAGTGGACTCCAATGAAGTTGTAGAAACATCTCAAGGATGATCAATGGAAACAGGATGCACCTGAGCTTGATTTCACACCGAATCGTTTCAAACTAAAAACGTATCGTTCCCGCATCGTATCGGAGCCCATGCATCTAGATATGTATCAAATCGTCTTGATAGGAAAAGATGCACATCTCTATTGGTCAATATACAATTTCAGTCAAATGTTTTGTGATGACGAATAGTCTTTATTCTGTAGGTGTAAAAAAAATAAAAATAAGTCCAAGTACATGAAAGCATTACTGGCATTGGTTGTCTGGCGAGACCATTTGACTGCTTATCTAATCAAATCCATGAGCTGTATATCCTCCCCATATTATTTTCTATTCAAGATGCATTGTCATATTCTCTCAGTAAAGAAGGGCAGTCGTGTAAGAGGTTTATGTAATCTTGCTGCCAATTTGACAAACAGCATTACATGACATGCAAAAAGAGAGCCACTCCTGGGAAGATGCTGCCGAACAGCCAGTGGTATAACACATGTCTCGATTTTTCTGTGCCCTAATAATCTGATGCTAGATACTGTCATCTTTAGGGACTGAAAAAGAGTCTGAAAGTTTGCCCGCTTTGTACATATTCCATTATCTTGCCTCTTCTGAGTAGGGAAGGCTTATTAGCAAGCTTTGAACTCACACTTACAATAATGTACCATCAACAGTTTTATAAGCTAATTAGAAAAACAGTTTAATTAATGACTGACTGGCAATAAAATGGCAATCATGAAAAAAGAAACCGAGGGTGCTAAGCTTCCACTACCACCAATTAAGGCCTAATTACAAACAAATTATATATGTGTTTTGCTGTGGGCTTTAATTTAAAAAATGGCTTTAATTAAAAGAGAAAACATGCTAATTAATTAAACAGCACAAAAAATCTACATTGAAAAGTATGCTTTGTCTATCAAGTAATTAATGAAATACAATAATCCAAATGAGATTCCCAAGCATTTGATAAAAGCTTAGTACCCATTTCAAAATTAATGGGTGAGAATTTAATGTGAGTCATACAGAGATACAATAAAAGTTCATTCTGTGATAAATTGCTTATGGTGCAGGGAAAACGAACAAAGAAAATACTTTCCTTAACTGTTTCTCAGTCGCCCGGGGACCTAGCATGGGTAGGCGAAGAGAGCCTCGTGTTCTGATGTGGGGCGGGGACAGCGGAAATCTGATAACGAGTGTTTTCCACAAAAGCCATGCTCATTACATTTTTTATTACAAACACGTGGCATCTTAGGCGAAGGCACTGAAAAGGGAGAACACACAAATAACATAAATAACATGAAAACACTGTGTTCAGCTCTTTGTCTCGCCTAACAAAGCCCGTTTGAGCCACTTTTGTTTCACAATACTTAAAGCAGTGCTTTCTAAAGGGATGCATGTCAAGGGTGGTTTGGCATTCTTTCGTATAGCTCTAGTTTCATTGAAATGGTAGAAGTAATGAGGGTTATAATAATCTCAAACCATTTTGAGTGGTATAAGAAGTAGTGATAACCCTATGCAAGTAAGCAACCACCATTTACATGGCTCTAGATCTATATCTCAGACCAACAATGATCTAATGTCAAGTGACTATTAAGTTGGTCCTTTACACCATATTTAGATATCCAGAGTTACTGTAAGAATCTGGATTGCCACGAGCCGCACCTGTAGATAATTTGGCTTGGATTCCTGTGTTCAACTATCTATGGTATATGTTTCAGAGTGTCATTTCTCTGGGATCTGTACATTAGTCTACCAGCGGTTAGCCAAGGGGTTATGATGAACCATGCAGGTGTTTTCTTTCCAGAATTGTCATATTCTTCCGCTTCTGGAATTCATGAAAAGGACATGCGCCTCCCCCCATTGTGTCAGACTAGAGAGTTTCTGTTTCGAAGTGGTAATGCTACGCTAATAGCTGTGATCAGTGCTAGGGGGAAACTGGAAGCACTAACATGGTGTGACATTTTTTTGTCTTGTATTATTCTCTCGTACTCTATAAAGTACTGCCGCGGAGTATTTCAAAGGGGAGCTTATTGCTTGGTTTGTACAGGAGAGGGAAATGAGCAAGTGTTGCAGGATGGATGTTCGCTGAAGAGGCAGTGATTTACAATAGGCATTGGATTAAGTAGCGCGTAGCTATTTAACCTACCTACATCTATGGTTGGGGGTAATCTGTTAAACTCTTTACACCACGTGTGTAACGCATTGTGAATGAATCATAGGCATTTATGAACTTGTGCAGGCCGTTATAAGGAGCCACGAGCTGTTATGAGCAGTTGCTGTACTACTGAATTACAGTCTTAACCCGAATACAGCCTTCGTTTCATTTTCAGGAATGCTTTCTGGAATTCATCTTTCAAATAGAGCTGCTGGATCCTATTAACTCTCTTGACAAAAGGGTGTGCGAGTTATATATAGCACTTAATATTATGCTAATTGCGGAAATTAATTACACTATATGTAACCTACAGCTGGGTAAAATAATGTTCAATAATCAAAGGATGGAGTCGCAAGTGCCCTTATTGGAAGACATGCACCACTTAATATACTATATTAATATTAAGAAGTACTTTAGGGACCAGAAGCTATTCCTAGTATTTTGTGACTTCTATGGCGGCCTTTGAGAAACAAGAAAAGAACGGCTCGGCAAAAGATCAACAAACAAAACTGCACGTGAGAAAAGAAGAAACACTGCCAATCCTATCTGCAAACAATGGTTTTCTAAAATGTAAAAGGTATTAGGGATGAAAACTGAATGCTTCCTTCAAAACAGTCTCAGTAAGGTACCAGTTAATAGTATGAACAGATACCTCTGAAGGAAAGTGATTGCTTTGTATCACCTTTTTTTTGGACTTAATACTTAACTTCCAACTTTAAAGAAGAACATAGCTTTAAAAAAAAAAGTGCTAAAAACAAAGAATTGCAGCCTCTGGAGAATATATTTAAATATATACTTTAATGAGAACACAATCTCAAAGTAACCGGACAGATGAAAGCGCATGTATCAGAGAATTTTGTAAGGAGCCTTAAAAAAAAAAAAAAAAAAAGGTTTTACCAAATTGTTTTCATATTCAGATTAAAAAGAAGAAAGCAAAGGCAACAAAAAAAAACATTAATTGATTGCGCAAGCTCAAAACACAGCAGAAACAAACATTTCCTTTATTGGGAGGAACCTTATGACAGGCTTTCTTTCAATCTTCAGCCATTTCACTGTGGTTCAAAGAGATACGTGCAATGCTGGTAGATTGAGTATGAAAATGCTGTGATACATAGTTGTTCACAGTGTACTAGGTTCTTTACAAATAATGCCTTGGGGGACAGACACACCCTCTTGAGTACTTCACAGCTGTCTATTCCTTTTCCGTTCTTTCCGTGTTAAAGACCTATTCCTGCACTGAAAAGCCTGCCATAATGTCTCTCAAGTGTTATGACCGTAAACAAATTAAACATATAAGCCATTACATACAGTATCAAATGAGACTCTTCAATAATAACCTTGAAATTGATTCTGGCCCCAGTTGAGAATATTGACGCTCTAAATGTTTTTCACCCTAGGACTGTCCTGAATCAACGCTTGTGACTCAAACGTCATTGCAATGATGTTGAACTCAAAACAGATTAGACATGTGGGTGTAGAATTCTCCACTTAGATGCACTTTTCTCCAGAGCATGTTTCATACACCACATGCCATTACTTATCAATAATAAGGCCACGTAGCCACCACTTTTAGCCAAAGTGATTTACATTTAGACTTTCGATTCGAATGCAGGAATTTAAGCTGCAACCTAGGTGCTTCCAGCAGCCACTTGAGCCATTTGTAGCAAACTACACTACTCTCAAGTTTATCCACTCTTTAGATACAGTATATTTGGTCCAACATCCACTACTGAGACTGAGCAAAACATCTTTGAAAAGGGACATTGCAGCATTAACACATAAGTAGGGTTGGAAAACTACCGGTAATTAACAGGTAATCTATGGCAACTTTGGTCATTTATACTTGAATAACTTCAATATATTCATAAATAGTACTTTTTTTTTTTTTATATCGGTGTCCATATTGTCCATGAGTTTCTAGTGGATAGATCATATGGTTCAAGAGAAAATATCCTAATGAATTAAAAACATCTAGACAACACTGGCATTATTTTGAATTAACTCCGCAACTCTTCCAACTATTGACTTTTTTTCACAACTGCCACCAGCTTGGCACCAAAACAACAAAAATATCCTTCACATAAAAAAAATATATAAAATATATTTTATGCTGAAAGTCATATTAAACACCGGTGGTATTCATTAAGTTGATGGTTTACATTTAGGACAATGTTTTACAGCTTTGTTTTTCTATTTTTATTTCTTTATTATTTCATATATTTGACATGTGATAAGGCCACACAAATGGCCAGAAATAATTATAGACACCTGTGATAATTTGAAGTACCCAAAAAGGACACTGTGCTAAAATTCCCTCCAAAACTTGAAAGTTACAACAATTCTGGTAGTTTACTGGTAAAAGTTACCAGTAATATACCCTCCCTTTGCCACCATGAAAAACATCAGTAGGCTTGGGTGGTATACCGTATATGGAGGTATTTGGAAATAGCCACATTTTTCAATACCGTCTAATACATTTGAATTTTTTTAGCTACTTTTTAAGTAAATACCTGCAGTGAACTTGTGCAATATGTTAGGGGACAAAGATCGCGTTCTCCATTTCACCTGTCACATAATCATTTATTATGAAGCTTACCAGTAGTACCCAGTCACGTGGTGTTTGTTTACAAGCACACGACGACGATAGACTGGAGCCTTGTGAGTCACTCACTGCTGTGCAGCACGCCCAGTTGATCAAGTTCGAGTATGGAATTCACATCTGTGTTTGTGAATTCCATGTTTGCCAGCTAGATATCTTATAACTATTAAGTGAACTGTCTAAAATGTGCTAAATGCTCTGCAATTGTGCATTTGGTTCGCTAATTTAGTAGCTAGTTCGCTAGATAGCTACGGTTAGCTTTTTCAAAAATCGAGTTTTGCTTGCCGCTAACGCTGAGAATCCCCTCCCGGATCAAGAGTCTTGCTGTGTAATATTTGCTTTGTACGTGCGGCAAACTGTGCGTAGCATGTTTGAGTTACGTGTATAACTTTATGACCTGGGTTGTCTGTCCTGAAAATAGTTTAGGTCAGAGACTGCATAAAATGTTCATAATGCGATTGTTAGCATTCAATATGGGATTTTACATGTACCTGTGCCGGTATTACCGAATGTCCCGGTATGGCACAAGGTCGGTATGAAGGTATGATAATCTGGATACCGCCCAAGCCTACACATCCGTATCCACTTCTGTACAACATAGTTAACATACTACAGTAGAATTAATGGTGAAATCTCTATCAATGTCCTACTCATTCACGGCACTGTATGCTGCTTTATTTTCACAAGAAGTACGGTGGAATTTGTAGGTCTGTCGTCATCAACTCTCATTATCATGTAGAAAACATTTCCGTCGGGCTAATAAATGGCCCAAAAAAAAGCAAGTGACACAGAACAATGAACGCAGTCTCTTGTCTCACCAATTCTGTTGTACGTGATAGTTCCTTCTGATACTTTGCCCCCCCCAAAACGTCAGTCAATTCACTGTTCTCATCATGAAGTAAACACAGCTACAGAGTGAGCTATGGCTGCCAGACTGCTGTCAAGCCCATCCTTCATGTTCCTGGCAAGCCACAAGGGAGGTGACAGATAGGTCGAAGAACCTCCGCTAAGTCTGCCCAAATCCACTAGTGCTCTAAGAGGCTTTCTGGAACTACAGGTGCCACTTTGTCATCAACAAAGCAAGTCATTCAATTTTTCTAATCTTTCCTTTGGCCACTTGCATTATCGTATTTTATGGTCCGTTTTATATTATGCTGGGTACAAGAATCAGCCTTCAACAAACAGTCTGCTTGCATGTAAAATCAAATCCCTTACTGCGCGTGTCCCTCTTCAACACTTTTAATAAGACAACCAGGTTGATGTTTGACAGAGTACGAAAAGCATCACGATTTGCGTGCATGGCCTAACTTTAGTTGAAGTTCAAATGTTCATCTGAACGAAGGTTTAGGTACAGTGCCTTCAGCAAGTATTCACACCCCTTTAAAGTTTAGATGCCAATCACCATATAAGTTCAAAGATGAAAAAGCCTGGAAGGAGGAGAGATGACTAGAAATTATTCGGTTGGCCGTTTTATGTGTGGATTTATTGGCGGAATAGAGGAGCTTGTGCATTTCAGGTAAAATAACAACTCAATGTTTATATCCCAGGACAAATTAGCTAGCAAGTGCAAGCTAACTAGCTAAATTGCCATACATGTTTAATGCTTTTCGACCTGTCCCCAAATTAATGTCATTGGTTCAGAGTTGGTTTTGCTATTTTAACCTGCGTGTCGTGATCGCGTTTGGTGTAGGGGGACAAAAGGAATTTATGCACGATAGCGCACGCGCGCAGCCGGTTTGGGTTCCGTGTTAGTCAAGGGATATGAATACTTTCTGAAGACACTGTACATAGCTGACAGACTGAAAAGTGTATGCTGTAATGATCAGCGTTGGGTAGGTTACTTTCTAAATGTAATCCGTTACAGTTAATAGTTACCTGTCCAAAATTGTAATCAGTAACGTAACGTTTGGATTACCCAAACTCAGTAACGTAATCTGATTACATTCCGTTACTTTTAGATTACTTTCCACTTAAGAGGCATTAGACGACAGAAATGTTACCAATTGAACAACATCTATTGCAGGATAAATCAATGTTAAAGATTACATAGCTGGCCATATGATGTTAAATTTTACTTTATGTAGGCTTCTTCTAACCCATCTCTCTCTACTACATATAATAATAAGATTCAATTATATCTTTACATTAAAAACCAACGTTAACAGAATTCTAGTCATTCCAATCAATGTTATAACCCTTGATCTTCAAGAACAGGACTTGGAAATATGGAAGTATAGATTAGCTAAATTGTTTTACCTGAACATGACCCTAAATCTAAGGACTTATTAGCCAGTCCTACTCTGTTGTTTATGATTTTGTTGTCATGGAGGACTGATTGAGCTCATTGATTCGAGTTGAAAAATAAATGCTGCGCTCACGGAATGGCATGCTTTGAGCACTACTGAAAAGTGCTATTTACATGTGAAAAATGTATGCCATATGCTGCATTTGCTATAGGCCTAATGTTTACCTCTTTGTTGGTGACACTTTGGGCAAATCCACAAATGAAACATTAACAAAACGGTCACCCCTTCTCTGTTTTGGTAAAACGCTGAGGGATGGGCCTGGAGAAATGTAACTACTCTCAGAATAATAGACAGAGCTGTGGACGCAAGGACTGACCATCCATTATATATATATTTTGTTTTAACCATGTTAAAATATATATATACAGTGTTTATAACATTGGAGTAAAACAAGCTTATATTTTGGGTTCTCATGGAGTGTGACAGTTGAACTAAGCACATGAGGAATGTATAAGTTATATTAGTCAAGAATCAATGGATATATACACTACCAGTCAAAAGTTTGGACACCTACTCATTCAAGGGTTTTTCTTTATTTTTTACTATTTTCTGCACTGTAGAATAATAGTGAAGACATCAAAACTATGACATAACACATATAGAATCATGTAGTAACCATGATGAAGGGAGTAGTACCCAGCGTTGTACGAGATCTTCAGTTTCTTGGAAATTTCTCGCATGGAATAGCCTTCATTTCTCAGAAGAAGAGTAGACTGATGAGTTTCAGAAGAAAGGTCTTTATTTCTGGCTATTTTGAGCCTGTAATCGAACCCACAAATGCTGATGCTCCAGATACTCAACTAGTCTAAAGAAGGCCCGTTTTATTGCTTCTTTAATCAGTACTACAGTTTCAGCTGTGCTAACACAATTGCAAAAGGGTTTTCTAATGATCAGTTCACCTTTTAAAATGATAAACTTGGATTAGCTAACACAACGTGCCATTGGAACACATGAGTGATGGTTCCTGATAATGGGCCTCTGTACGCCTATGTAGATATTCCATTTAAAAAAAATCAGCCGTTTTAAGCTACCATAGTCATTTACAACATTAACAATGTCTACACTGTATTTCTGATCAATGTGATGTTCTTTTAATGGACAATTTTTTTTGCTTTTCTTTCAAAAACAAGGACATTTTTAAGTGATCCCAAACTTTTGAACAGTAGTATATATTATTATATATAAATTTATAAATCCAAAAATAGATGTAGCAACTACAGATTGTCCCTTTAAATCTATCAAACTTGTGCAAGTTTGAGCATGTTTCCATTAGGCCTATGGATTTTTTTTTATCAGTATCAAATTAGATTGAGCAATAAAAGCCCCACTTTTATTCCATTGGCTGGGATCCACACTATATAGCTGTTGCAAGAGCACATTTTTCACTGGCTGTCCATTGGTTACAAAAACAATGATTGATAGGCAGCTTAAACTTCTTGAATTCAACCATTATTGTGTTCAAATACACATTTAGATTTGTGAACAGCCATCCACAACAACCACAATCTGTAAGGCGCAAATAGCTAAATGAGAGAGCAGCAGTGTGATTCACATCAATGTGCTATGTAGATACCAATAATAAGTGATATCCGTAGACTACACCACTGCTGTCATCCTTACCTCTAAGCGTTTATTAAAACTGGATAATCTTTGGATGCCGACAACAGTCACACTATTGGCTTGGACTGTAGCCTACAAAAGCCTATTCCTGCTCTTTCCCTGCAATCCATCAAACACATTTGGTGTGTCATCATAGTGGTCTGACTTGTGGTCAGATTCGCTCAGCCGGAACAAACTTAAACTTGCGCCTTTTTTCAACGCCAATTTAAATGTCATTGAGAAAACAGAGAAGTGTCAACAACAACAAAAAAATCCCCAAACATCCTTTCCGAATTCAAAAGTAATCATCTAGTTTTGACAATTGAACATACTGTAATCACCAACTATGAAAAGTAGTAGCGGTGTCTTCTTAAGCGCAATTATGGGTGTGTGGGCAACTTTTTCTGCTAAATTAGCTTCAAACCGCTTGATCCCCGATGCCTGCCGAGACGAGTCGTTTCGAAACTGCAGGCAGTGCATTTAGGGAAGTGTGCACTTCAAAGGTATGAAACTCGCACCTTGAGAATGTTTTAACAGTTGGCTTGAAAGCAATGTAGACCTTCATTAAAAAGCTGAGCCAAAAGTGCTTTTGACACTGCCGAACTCCAAAACTAAGGGGGAGGGCTTTCCATTAAGTCAATGGGAAAGGGCTGCAGGACTTCTCAATTGCGGGTGCCTGTGTGTGTTTTTGTTCCCCTATGTCTTGGAAGGAAGAAATGGCCACGGATCCATTAGTTCAATTTGTCACAGCAGGAGCACCCCAAAGATCTCTTATCGGTACAACATACCTCTCGAGTGGCGAGTCTGTCGCTCATCTCCTCCGCCTTCCCAAAGTCCCCTTCAGCGATGGCGCTCTCTATGCTCTTGTCTAAGCTGGACTGGAGAGAAGGGGAAAATGTAGTGATTTTAGAAATAGAAAAAGGGGGGGAGGGGGGGGAATCAAAGAGTAACTTCAAAAGTCCCCTGGGCCTTATTTTTAATATGATTGCTATTACTACAAATATGTAGATTTTCCTTCACAAATGAAAACCTTTTTGATTGGATATTAGTGGGGAAATCTTCAAAAATGCTACTGGAGATTACCAAACATTATGTGACTCTTTAATTACACATTTCCATTACAGGCTGGAGCAGAGGGAGCAAAGATGCCCCTGGTTACTGATGGCAGGGGTGGTTCTTCAAAAAATAGGAGACTATCTGAAGAAGTAGAGTTAAGATCATTTCTTCAATAATTTCACAGAACGCATGAAAGTGAGATGTTGTCATTTTAAATTAGGGGAACCCTCTCGGAAGCATCTTCAAACGAATGATTCAAGGACTCAGGTTGTTTATAGACGCACACTCATCCCTCAAATTAATTTGGACAAAGACAGCAAGCTGAGCCTAATAATGATGTGGCAATATAGTAATAATTACAGAAAAACAAATAAGAAATCTACCTCTATTACTACCACAACTTTACAGTGGTCTATTTGCTGGCAAAGTGGCAATGTTCATGTTCCAAATGAAATATTTTGTAAATGGGATTTCAATGTGTCACATTGGGATCAACATTTCAAAATGGTTAAAACATTTTTTTTAAATGCAGTTCCACATGTGTCCTTACATACCTTAAGGGAAGTCTGGGACGGGAGCCGTATGGTTAGTGAAGAAAGTCCCATTGCAAATGTACGGTCCCTTACCTGACGTCTTAATACGTCGCAGAAAATCGCGGACGGCGTCGGGCCGTGGGCGGCGGAGAGCTCTTTCAGGAAGTCACTCAAAAAAACGTTTCGGAATTTCGGTTTCCGTTTTATAAAAATGACAAATTTTTGACTTTTTTCTGCATTCTCGAAAATTCCCACAAGAGGGAAAATAAATCATATTGCAGGCGCACGAACACGTGGCAAACGAGCGCGGCCTTTTCTCCTAAACTGAAAATATTTCGAAGACGAAACTCGGCGAGCGTAGGTTAGGAGTAATGGGCAGTTGGCCCCGAACGAGATGGCGTCGAGACCTCGGCGCTTTTTGAGTTATGGCCATTTTTCTGGGATTAAAGGGTTAAAACGCAAGTAGGGTGCTAATTTGACCGCTTCATGTCAAAGTACATAAGCATATGGTGTCAGGAAAAAAAGAACCAGCCATTTATCTATCGTAATTTAAGAGAAATCGTACATTGACCGTTTGGTGATGTTCACAAAGAGGATTTTTTTTTTCAAAAAAATCACAGATCCAGTTGCAGTGTGTTCAGACGTACATTTTTAAAGTGGGTCTCGAAGCTCTGCGAGAATCCTGTGATTTTATATGATTTTATGAAATAACACACACTCCTTTAACCCTCTTTAAATAAGTCCGCTCTTAACATAAAGACTTAAAACTCAATATTATATAAGAGTCTACACAGAGGAGGGTATGTGTTCACTCTCAGCTTCCTATGTCAACTGGAAGTACCTTAAATGGTGCCATAGGGTCAGGTTTGAAGGGTAATAAAGGTCAGATCTTTTCAAAACTTCACTTGTGTGATTAGACAACCCTCATGAACTGTAATATGTCATTTTTCCAAACAGATGTCAAAGAAAAGCTCTCTCACACAAACGCACAGACACAAAAAGGAAGGATGGAGTGAAAAAGTACGGTGCTTAAAGAAACACAAAGCCCACAATGGCATTAGTATTATCTCTAGGCCGTGCCGAGTTCAACGAGATGCCCCGCTTGACCGTAGCTCGCTCGATCTGAGCGCAGCGACCGTTACAAGAGAACGGACACAAATGACCTTTTGACCTCAATGCCAATTTCATTTGCTTTTGGGACACAGAGAGAGAACCGTTAAGGTTAGAAACACAATTTCACCTCAGGAGTGTTCTTAAGGTCCTCCCGATCTGTGCAAGCCTAACCCTGACCTTGTGGCATTAACCCTTCACAGTTAAAAGAAGGTGTTTACATCAAATAGTTTAAAATGAAATGTCTCCCCATTGGAATACATTGACTGCACCTCTAAATTCAACCTAAAGCCTATGTGGGTTATGATTGTCTTATGGACCTGTCTTTGATGTCAGTCCATCAGGCCACCATGAGGTCTACCTGTGTCGATTCTAAGCTTCCTGGAGCAACCGGAAGTGGTTAAATCACCCTAAAAGTGTTTGCCATACCCAACATGCAGTTTGAGAGAAATAGTGCATTCAACCCTATGTAAATCAGTCAATTTTTAACATACAGACTTAAAACTCAGGATTCTGTAACAACATACTCCAGTGATGATATGTGTTTTTTTTCAGCTTCCTGTGCCAACCGGAAGTGCCATAATTCGTTTCAAATGGGCTGTTTCAAAGGGTTAAAAATGTCAAATCTTTCCAAAACTTCATATATGTGAATAGACAACCTTCCTGAACTGTAAATCAGTCATTCATCCCATCAGATTTCAAAAAAATAAAAATACACACCCACACAGAAATGATGGAGGGACACTCTGAGGGGCTAAGAGGCAGACAGTGCCTGCAGTAGTTACTTTTGTTCCAACTTTTAAAGAACCGTCAGACCTAGAGTTCTGAAAATTTACAAACCTGTTCTAGACCTCAGGTCGATTGTGCACGGTGAATTATATGGCTCTAGAAGGTTCTCGGATCGATAAAAAGCCTCGTGTATTTGCCATGTTTTCAATTCATTTTGACCTCAACGAAACGGACGACATTTAGAAAAGTCCCAGAGTCTCAAGACTAGGTGCGTTGAAACCGGCTCGGCCCATAGAGACAGACCCCAACGAGCCTGTTTGATTGCTCATTCAAGGACCCCGTAGCAAGGCAATGAAAAAAGTGGAATTTCAGCACCAATTAGGGTTTTGCTCGGGCACCGAATGACCTATCGAGCCGAAACTTGGGATTCGAGGTCGCTTCACATAGGGCTAAACATAATGTGTGAACTGGACCCGCAGCTAGAACATAACTACGTATTATTTGTTTTATTATGGTTTAAATGGAAGGCGCTGTGAATTTTGGGCCTGCTCTGAAATATGTTATAGTTGGCTTCTAAAGGAGTTGGAAAAAGTGAGTTTGGAGTCAGATGGTATCAGTTTGGTGTCTGAAAATATCTATTTGACTGATGGACACTGACTTGCTCGTTGACTTTTGTACATTTGCAATATGTTTCAACGGGGAGGTACCATGAGGAAAAAGCGACATGATGAAATTTCACGAAACGAGCGATGGAGAGGAACCACTATCACTGCCCGGCCATCCTGAGGTCATCAGACCGTTGACTTTTGCATTTCTAAAGTATTTAAGAGAATGTACGTTACATTTGCAATATGATTCAACATCACATCATATTGCAAATGCACGTTAGATTTGCAATATGATGTGATGTTGAATCATATTGCAAATGTAACGTGCATTCTTTAAATACTTTAGAAATACAAAAGTCAACGTCCTGATGACCTCAGGATGGCCGGGCAGTGATAGTGGTTCCTCTCCAACGCTCGTTGCGTGAAATTTCATCATGTCGCTTTTTCCTCATGGTACCTCCCCGTTGAAACATATTGCAAATGTACAAAAGTCGACTAGCAAGTCAACTAGCAAGTGTCAACAAAAGTCAACTAGCAAGTGTCCATCAGTCAATTGGATATTTTCAGACACCAAACTGATACCATCTGACTCCAAACTCACTTTTTACAACTCCTTTAGAAGCCAACTATCACATATTTCAGAGCAGGCCCAAAATTCACAGCGCCTTCCATGAATGCACCAAAATAGCATTCTGAAATCACCACTAAAATGACAATGCCATATTCTCCAGGCCGTGCCGAGTTCAACGGGATGCCCCGCTTGACCGTAGCTCGCTCGGTCTGAGCGCAGCGACCGTTACAAGAGAACGGACACGAATGACCTTTTGACCTCAATGTCAATTTCATTTGCTTTTGGGAGACAGAGAGAGAACCGTTAAGGTTAGAAGCACAATTTCACCTCAGGAACAATCCTAAGGTCCTCCCGATTTGTGCAAGCCTAACCTTGACCTTGTGGCATTAACCCTTCACAGTTAAAAGAAGGCGTTTACATCAAACATTTTACAATGACATTTCGCCCCATAGGAATACATTGACTGCTCCTCTAAATTCAACCTGAAGCCTATGTGGGTTATGAATGTCTTATGAACCTGTCTTTGATACCAATCCATCAGGCTACTATGAGGTCTACCTGTGTTGATTTTAAGCTACCTGGAGCAACCGGAAGTGGTTAAAATCACCCTAAAAAGTGTCCAGATATACATGACTTGCAATTTTGAAAATCACTGCATTCAACCCTATGTAGATCAGTCAATTCTTAACGTATAGACTTAAAACTCAGGATTCTGTAACAGCATACCCCAGTCAAGATATGTGTTTACCTATAGCTTCCTGTGCCAACCGGAAGTGCCTTAAAATGGTGTCATGGTGCTGTTTCGAAGGGTTAAAAAGGTCAGAACTTTTCAAAACTTCATTTGTGTGATTAGACAACCCTCATGAACTGTAAATCAGTCATTTCTCTAAGCAGATGTCAAAGGAAAGCTCTCTCTCACACACAAACACATACACAAAGCAATGATGGAGTGAAAAAGTACGGTGCTTAACGACACACAAAGCCTGCAATGGCATGACTATTATCTCCAGGCCGTGCCGAGTTCAACGAGATGCCCCGCTTGACCGTAGCTCGTTCGGTCTGAGCGCAGCGACCGTTACAAGAAGACAGAGCAAAATGACCTTTTGACCTCAATGTCAATTTTATTTGCTTTTGGGAGACAGAGAGAGAACCGTTAAGGTTAGAAGCATAATTTCACCTCAGGAACAATCCTAAGGTCCTCCCGATCTGTGCAAGCCCAACCTTGACCTTGTGGCATTAACCCTTAACAGTTAAAAGAAGGTATTTACATCAAATAGTTTACAATGAAATGTCTCCCCATTGGAATACATTGACTGCACCTCTAAATTCAACCTGAATCCTATGTGGGTTATGAATGTCTTATGAACCTGTCTTTGATGTCAGTCCATCAAGCCACCATGAGGTCTACCTGTGTCGATTCTAAGCTTCCTGGAACAACCGGAAGTGGTTAAATCACCCTAAAAGTGTTTGCCATACCCAACCTGCAGTTTGAGAGAAATAGTGCATTCAACCCTATGTAAATCAGTCAATTTTTAACATACAGACATAAAACTCAGGATTCTGTAAAAGCATACTCCAGTGATGATAAGTGTTTACTTTTAGCTTCCTGTGCCAACCGGAAGTGCCATAATTGGTGTCAAATGGGCTGTTTTGAAGGGTTAAAAATGTCAAATCTTTCCAAAACTTCATAATTGTGATTAGGCTACCCTCCTGAACTGTAAATCAGTCATTAGTCCCATCAGATTTCAAAGAAAAATTTACACACCCAAACAGAAATGATGGAGGGACACACTGAGGGGCTAAGAGGCAGACAGTGCCTGTGGTAGTTACTTTTGTTCCAACTTTTAAAGAACCGTCAGACCTAGAGTTCTGAAAATTTACAAACCTGTTCTAGACCTCAGGTTGATTGTGCACGGTGAGTTATGTGGCTCTAGAAGGTTCTCAGACCGATAAACAGCCTCGTGTATTTGCTATGTTTTCAATTCATTTTCAGCTCAACGAAACGGACGACATTTAGAAAAGTCCCAGAGTCTCAAGACTAGGTGCATTGAAACCGGCTCGGTCCATAGAGACAGACCCCAACGAGCCTGTTTGATTGCTCATTCAAGGACCCCGTAGCAAGGCAATGAAAAAAGTGGATTTTCAGCACCAATTAAGGTATTGCTCGGGCACCGAATGACCTATCGAGCCGAAACTTGGGATTCGAGGTCGCCTCACATAGGGCTAAACATAATGTGAGAACTGGACCCGCAGCTAGAACATAACTACGTATTATTTGTTTTATTATGGTTTAAATGGAAGGCGCTGTGAATTTTGGGCCTGCTCTGAAATATGTTATAGTTGGCTTCTAAAGGAGTTGGAAAAAGTGAGTTTGGTGTCAGATGGTATCAGTTTGGTGTCTGACAATATCCAATTGACTGATGGACACTGACTTGCTAGTTGACTTTTGTGCATTTGCAATATGTTTCAACGGGGGGGTACCATCACCAAAATCGACATGATGAAATTTCCACGCAACGAGCGATGGAGAGGAACCACTAACACTGCCCGGCCATCCTGAGGTCATCAGGACGTTCAATTTTGTATTTCTAAAGTATTTAAAGAATGCACGTTACATTTGCAATATGATTCAACACATCATATTGCAAATGTAACACTGTGTGTTATGTTTGCAATATGATTCAACACATCATATTACAAATGTAACACTGTGTGTTATGTTTGCAATATGATTCAACACATCATATTACAAATGTAACACTGTGTGTTATGTTTGCAATATGATTCAACACATCATATTGCAAATGTAACACTGTGTGTTATGTTTGCAATATGATTCAACACATCATATTGCAAATATAACAGTGTGTGTTTGCAATATGATTCAACAGTGTGTTATGTTTGCAATATGATGTGATGTTTTTCACTGTTGAATCATATGCAAATGTAACGTGCATTCTTTAAATAAACCCTATGTGGGTTATGAATGTCTTATGAACCTGTCTTCAATGACAATCCATCAAGCCACTATGAGGTCTACCTGTGTTGATTCTAAGCTTCCTGGAGCAACCGGAAGTGATAAAATCACCCTAAAAGTGTTTTACCCAACCAGCAGTTTGTGATATATAGTGCATTCAACCCTGTGTAAATCAGTCAGTTCTTAACGTATAGACTTAAAACTCAGGATTCTGTAAAAGCATACCCCGATCAGGATAGGTGTTTACTTATAGCTTCCTGTGCCAACCGGAAGTGCCTTAAAATGGGGTCATAGGTGCTGTTTCAAAGGGTTAAAAAAGTCAGATCTTTCCAAAACTTTAAGTGTGTGATTAGGCAACCCTCATGAAGTGTAAATCAGTCATTTCTCTAATCAGATGTCAAAGAAAAGCTCACACACACACACACAGACACACACAGCAAGGATGGAATGAAAAAGTATGGTGCTTAAAGACACACAGAGCCTTAAATGCTTTTAGGGGGGATCCAGACTTCCATACCCGCTCTGGGAGCACTATACTACGGGCAAAAATCAATGGGTGCTGGCCTGAGTGATTTATGGAGGTTTTCAAAAAAAGTCAAAAAATATTCTGTTTCATGTTTTGGGTTACCACACACGATTTTCAATACAGTTTTAAATGCTTCATTTTGGCCTTTAAAAAAAAAAAGTTATTTTCGACTATGAAGGGGGTGATACGTTTTTTCCAAATTTTTGACATTTTTTACTTCCTATGAAATCACATTCCAAATGCACAAAACATATTCCTTAAGTCCAAATAAAAATGTCCTAAAAATTATGTTAATAAAATTTGACAAAAGTATTTTCATACAGTTCTTACACATGTGTAATTGACATAAAACTCGAAAGAATTTCGAAAAAAGGTCCAGAAAGCACTTTTTTAAGGGGGTTATAAATTTTTGCCAAAACTTTCAAAATCTCAAAATTTTACTCTTGGGTCTTGACTTGCGTTACAAAAGGCCTATGAAAAATTTAGATAGAAAACACTCGCCCACTATAGGATTTTTGGGGTGTTACACAGCTCATTTACAATATGGCATTTGCCATCAACTTTGGACGAAACAGCGCCGGATGTAATATGAAATCCCACACAATCCCATCGTGTATATGGTCCGCTCGGTGCCAATAAGTTGCCATGTTATTTTGTACAATTGAGGGGGGACTTCCCTTACAGGAATAAAAGTGAATATGCCAAATTGGCAAATCACTTTGCCTAACAACAGCATAGACCTAGGACTAGCAGTTATATCTTTAAAATTGCAGAAGTAGTGTAATATGGACACCAAAAATGTATTTGTCATGTAATTTCATAACCAGTTCATGTTGTGAAAAATGGCCTCTAGGCTACTATCTTGTCATTCTAGGTAACACTTCACTTGACACCCAGCGCCATGACACGTTACGACACGGTCAAAACCATGTCATAATGCGTCATAACACCTGCCATAACATGGTCATAACACTGTCAGGACACATATTTAGACCTGTTGTGAAAAATATGGCTGGTTATGACAGTGTCAAAACCCACAAAACCTACCACACAAGGCAAAACATTCCATTACACCATAAACACACTGTTGACAAGTAGTCCATGTTATATGAAACTGTCTGAAATGTACCATATTAAATGATCACTGTAATTGCGCACACATTGATGTCAGACATGCAACTAGCCCAATCAAATCAAACTTTATTTGTCACATGCGGCGAATACAACAAGTGTAGACTTTACCGTGAAATGCTTACTTACAAGCCCTTAACTATTCTTGAACTGCATTGTTGGTTAAGAAAGTATTTACCAAGTAGACTAAAATAAAAAGTAATAATAAAAAAGTAACACAATAAGAACAACAATAATGAGGTTATATACAGGGGGCACCTGTACCGAGCCAGTGTGTGGGGGTACAGGTTAGTTGAGGTAATTTGTACATGTAGGTGGGGGTGAAATGACTATGCATAGATAATAAACAGCGAGTAGCAGCAGTGTACAAAAGGAAGGGGGGGGGGGGTCAATGTAAATTGTCTGGTGGCAATTTAATTAATTGTTCAGCAGTCTTATGGCTAAGGGGTAAAAGCTGTTGAGGAGCCTGTTGGTCCTAGACTTGGCGCTCTGGTACCGCTTGCTGTGCGGTAGCAGAGAAAACAGTCTATGACTTGGGTGACTGGAGTCTCTGACAATTTTATGGGCTTTCCTCTGACACCGCCTATTATATAGGTCCTGGATGGCAGGAAGCTATGCCCCAGTGATGTACTGGGCCGTTCACAGTACCCTCTTTAGCGCCATATCAGGCGGTGATGCAACCGGTCAGAATGCTCTCGATAGTGCAGCTGTAGAACCTTTTGAGGATCTGGGGACCCATGCCAAATCTTTTCAGTCTCCGGAGGGGGGAAAGGTTTTGTCGTGCCCTCTTCACGACTGTCTTGGTACGTTGGGACCATGATAGTTCGTTGGTGATGTGGACACCAAGGAACTTGAAACTCTCGACCCGCTCCACTACAGCCCCGTCGATGTTAATGGGGGCCTGTTCGGCCCGCCTTTTCCCGTAGTCCACGATCAGCTCCTTAGTCTTGCTCACATTGAGGGAGCGGTTGTAGTCCTGGCACCACACGGCCAGGTCTCTGACCTCCTCCCTATAGGCCGTCTCATCGCTGTAGGTGATCAGGCCTACCACTGTTGTGTCGTCAGCAAACTTAATGATGGTGTTTGAGTCTACAAGTTATTTAAAATATGATGAAAAAACATGACTGTAAAGAATTCATTAAAACAACAAACGAAAGGAAACTTCTTGGCACGGAAAAAACACGTTTGAATCCATGCGGGTATTGACACTCCTGTGTAAGTGTCATAACCAGCCATAAAATAACATAATATATGTCACAACAGGTGTAAATATTTGGGTCCTGACAGTGATGACCATATTATGATAGGTTATGACAAATTATGTCAGCTGTTATGATATATTATGACATGGTTATGACGCTGGATGTCAAGTAATGTGTTACCTCATTCTAATGTCAGATGCATATTGCCATCACACTGCCCTATCCCATCTGGACAAGAGGAATACCTATGTAAGAATGCTGTTCATCAACTATAGCTCAGCATTCAACACCATAGTACCCTCCAAGCTCATCATTAAGCTTGGGGCCCTGGGTTGAAACCCGCCCTGTGCAACTGGGTCCTGGACTTCCTGACGGGTCGCCCCCAGATGGTGAAGATAGTAAACAACACCGGCACTTCGCTGATCCTCAATACAGGGGCCCCACAAGGGTGCGTGCTCAGCCCCCTCCTGTACTCCCCTGTTCACCCATGACTGCGTGGCCACACACGCCTCCAACTCAATCATCAAGTTTGCAGGCGAAAACAGTAGTAGACCTGATTACCAACAATGACGAGACAGCCTACAGGGAGTAGGTGAGAGCCCTGGTGGAGTGGTGCCAGGAAAATAACAAAGGAGTTGATCGTAGACTTCGGGAAACAGCAGAGGGAGCACCCCCCTATCCACATCGACGGGCCCGCAGAGGAGAAGGTGGAAAGCTTCAAGTTCCTCGGCGTACACATCACTGACATTTCTGTGTGGACCTCTAGTTTTGCAAGGGGACATTGCCATGCTGAAACAGGAAAGGGCCTTCTCCAAACTGTTGCCACAAAGTTGGAAGCACAGAATCGTCTAGAATGTCATTGCATGTTGCAGTGTTAAGATTTTCCTTCACTGGAACTAAGGGGCCTAACCCGAACCATGAAAAACAGACCTAGACCATTATTCCTCCTCCACCACCAAACTTTACAGTTGGCACTATGCATTGGGGCAGGTAGCGTTCTCCTGGCATCCGTCAAACCTAGATTAGTCCGTCGGACAGCCAGATGGTGAAGCGTGATTCATCACTCCAGAGAACGCATTTCCACTGCTCCAGAGTCCACTACTGAGACGAGCTTAACATCACTCCAGCCAACGCTTGGCATTGCGCATGGTGATCTTAGGCTTGAGCGCGGCTGCTCGGCCTTGGAAACCCATTTCATGAAGCTCCCGACGAACAGTTCTCGTGCTGACGTTGCGTCTAGAGGCAGTTTGGAACTCGGTAGTGAGTGTTGCAACCGAGGACAGACAAATTGTACGCACTACACACTGCAGCACTCGGCCGTCCCGTTCTGTGAGCTTGTGTGGCCTACCACTTTGCGGATGAGCCATTGTTGCTCCTAGATGTTTCCACTTCACAATAACAGCACTTACAGTTGACTGGGGCAGCTCTAGCAGGGCAGAAATGTTATCAACTGACTTGTTGGAAAGGTGTCATCCTATGACGGTGCCACGTTGAAAGTCACTGAGCTCTTCAGTAAGGCCTTTCTACTGACAATGTTTGTCTATGGAGATTGCATGGCCGTGTGCTCGATTTTATACTGTCAGCAACGGGTGTGGTTGAAATACCCGAATACACTAATTTGAAGGTGTCCTCATACTTTTGAATATATAGTGTATGACCACTAAGCACTTCTGGACATAAGATCGACAAATACTAACGTCGATTTCGACTTCAACTCGACTCAGCTGTTCATACCGGACCCTATTCCTTTGTTCCATGGGCTACCAAAACGACGTAGGCATAGACGCGGGAGACGAGGAGGAGTCCTGGTGAAATTGAGGCAAAGAGTAAAGCGAACAGCGCTCCTGTCTGTTCCATTGGCAAATGTCCAGTCACTCGAGAATAAGATGGATGAGCTTCTTTTCAGAGTCTCCTGCTGCTTTAAGTGTGAGGGAAATCTCAAGCTTTCATTCACCTGATATAGATTCCCTCATGGTAAGCTGCAGACCCTTCTATCTACCAAGAGAGTTCTCATCCATAATTATCACAGCTGTCTACATCCCGCCCCAAGCCAACACCACTCTGGCACTCAACGAACTGTATGGGGCCATAAACAAACAAGAAATTGCTCACCCAGAGGCAGTGTTTTTGGTAGGCGGAGAATTGAACATGGGAAGACTTTAAACCGTCCTACCTCACTTCTACCAACATGTCTCATGAGCCACTAGGGGCGCTGAAACTCTAGACCACTTGTATGCATTTCTGTGGGTAGAATAAAAGGCCTTCCAAGCAAATCTTACCCATGACTCCATTCTCCTGCTTACTGTTTACAAACAAAAGCTCAAACAGAAAGTACTAGTGATGCGCTCAATACGGAAGTGGTCAGATGAAGCAGACACGAGGCTACAAGATGGTTTTGCTAGTACATACTGGGATGTGTTCTAGGCAGGGAATAAAACTAACACCCGCCACCTGCGGGTAGATTTAGGTATTGGCGGGTAAGAATGTCTATTTTATCAGCCACGTTGGCGGGTGGTCAATTTGCAGTGCTCTACAGTGCAAGCGTTACATTTGCGACTAAAAATAGCAAAAAGTCAAGTATGTGCAATTGTGCGCCGCCCTATGGGACTCCCAATCACGGCCGGATGTGATGCAGCCTGGAATCGAACCAGGGACCGCAGTGACGCCTCTTGCACCGAGATGTAGAGCCTTAGACCGCTGCGCCACTCGGGAGCCCCAATAGCATTGAGGAGTTTACCACAACAGTCACGGGCTTCATCAATAAGTGCATAGACGATGTCGTCCCCACAGTGACTACAAGAACGTATCTAAACCAAAAACCATGGATTACAGGCAATATCCGCGCTGGACTAAAGAACAAACGGCTTACAAGGAACGGGACATGGACACATACAAGAAAGCCCAATACAACCTCCGACGAGACATTAAACATTCGAAAGGACAATATAGGAAGAAGGTGGGATCCTATTACACCAGTTCCGATGCTCGTCGTATGTGGCAGGGCTTGCAGACGATAACGTATTACATAGGGAAACCCAGCCATGAGTTGCCCTGCGATGCAGAACTACCAAACGAGCAAAATGCCTTATGCTCGATTCAAAGAATTTAACACTGTGACTTGAGTGAAAGCCGCTGTTGTTAAGGATGACTGTGTGATCTAGCTCTCCGTGGCCGATGTGAGCAAAACATTTAGACAGGTTAACAAATCACAAGGCTGCCGGGCTAGATGGAACAACAGGGCACATTCTCAAAGCATGCGCAGACCAGCTGGCAAGTGTCTTCACAGACATTTTCAATCTATCCTTGACCCACTCTGTAACCCCAACATGTTTCAAGCTGACCACGATTGTCCCTCTTCCCAAGAGCTCCAAGGTAACCTGCCTAAATGGCTAGCTCCATTTACTATGAAGTGTGAAGTGCTTTGAAAGGCTGGTCACGACACACATCAATACCATCGTTCAAGACCCCCTAAACCCACTCCAATTCGCATTCTGCCCCAACAGATCCACAGATGACGCAATCTAATTGCACTTCACACTACCCTCTCCCACCTGGACAAGAGGGTAAATAACTGAGAATATTGTTCACAGACTACTGCTCAGCGATCAACACCATAGTACCCTCCAAGCTCGAGACCCTGGGACTGAACCCCTCCATCTGCAACTGGATCCTGGACTTTCTGACGGGACGGCCCCAGGTGGTGAGGGTAGGCAACAACACCTCCGCCACGCTGACCCTCAAGATGGGGGCCCCTCTGGGGTGTGTGCTTAGTCCCCTCCTGTACAACCTGTTCACCCACGACTCCAACACCACCATCAAGTCTGCTGACGACACGACGGCGGTAGGCCTGAGGGAGTTGGTCTTAGCAGTGTGGTGACAGGACAACAACCTCTGCATCAACGTCAGTAAGACCAAGGAGCTGATTGTGGACTATAGGAGAAAAGAGGGGAGAGCACGACCCCATCCAGATCGACGGGGCTGTTATTAAGCGGGTCGAGAGCTTCAATTCCTTGGCGTCCACATGACTAAATACCTAACATAGTCCACACACACCCACACAGAGGGTTGTAAAGAGGGTACGTCTCTTCCCCCTGAGGAGGCTGAAAAGATTTGGCATGGGCTCTCGTATCCTCAAAAAGTTATACAGCTGCACCATTGAGAGCATCTTGACTGGCTACATCACCGCTTGGTATGGCAAATATATCGCCCTTGACCACAAAATGCTACGGAGGGTGGTGCAGACAGCCCAGTACATCACTGGGGCCGAGCTCCCAGCCATCCCGGACCTCTATATCAGGCGGTGTCAGACACTCCAGCCACCAAAGCCATAGACTGTTCACTCTTTTACCGTCCAGTAAACGGTACCGGAGCATCGGCTCTCGACCCAACAGGCCCAGGGACAGCTTCTACCCACAAGCCATAAGACTACTAAAACGCCAGACTGATAAATAGTCAATTAATGGTACCTGAACGATCTGCACTGACCCTACAAACACTCACTATTTGACCTAGACAGTTTGTGTGTATGTATTGATGTGTAGGCTACATGTGCCTTTTTTAAATATGACGTAGTTATGTTCTTGTCTATTAATGTTCTGTATTATGTAATGTTTCATGTTCTGTGTGGACCCCAGGAAGAGTAGCTGCTGCTTTTGCAACAACTAATGGGGATCCCAATAAAATAACACTAGACTATATAAACCAACCATATACACACTCACACTACATTGACACATACACACACACACAATCAAATCAAAGTTTATTTGCCGCATACAACAGGTGTAGACCTTACAGTGAAATGTTTACTTACGAGCCCTAACCAACAGTGGAATTTAAGTAAAAAAATAGGTATTAGGTGAACAATAGATAAGTAAATAAATTAAAAACAACAGTAAAAAGACAGTGAGAAATAACAGTAGTAAGGCTATATACAGTAGCGAGGCTATATACAGGCTAGGTTAGTCGGGCTAATTGAGGTAGTATGTACATGTAGATAAGGTTAAAGTGACTATGCATATATGATAAACAGAAAGTAACAGTAGCGTAAAAGAGGGGTTGGCGTGTGGTGGGACACAATGCAGATAGTCCGGGTAGGCAATGTGCGGGGGCACCGGTTAGTCGGGCTAATTGAGGTAGTATGTGCATGAATGTATAATTAAAGTGACTATGCATATATGATAAACAGAGAGTAGCAACAGCGTAAAACGGGTTGTGGGGGGTGGGACAATGCAAATAGTCCGGGTAGCCATTTGATTACCTGTTCAGGAGTCTTATGGCTTGGGGGTAAAAGCTGTTGAGAAGCCTTTTGGTCCTAGATTTGGTATTCCGGTACCGCTTGCCATGCGGTAGTAGAGAGAACAGTCTATGATTGGGGTGGCTGGGGTCTTTGACAATTTTTAGGACCTTCCTCTGACACCACCTGGTGTAGAGGTCCTTGATGGCAGGCAGCTTAGCCCCAGTGATGTACTGGGCCGTACGTACTACCCTCTGTAGTGCCTTGCAGTCGGAGGCCGAGACGTTTCCGTACCAGGCAGTGATGCAACCAGTCAGGTTGCTTTCGATGTTGCAGCTGTAGAACCTTATGAGGATCTGAGGACCCATGCCAAATCTTTTTAGTTTCCTGAGGGGGAATAGGCTTTGTCGTGCCCTCTTCACGACTGTCTTGGTGTGTTTGGACCATTCTAGTTTGTTGGTGATGTGGATACCAAGGAACTTGAAGCTCTCAACCTGCTCCACTACAGCCCCATCGATGAGAATAGGGGCGTACTCCACAATCATTTCCTTTGTCTTGATAATGTTGAGGGATAGGTTGTTATTCTGGCACCACTCCACCAGGGCTCTCACCTCCTCCCTGTAGGCTGTCTCACCGTTGTTGGTAATCAGGCCTACCACTGTTGTATCATCAGAAAACTTGATGATTGAGTTGGAGACGTGCGTAGCCACGCAGTCATGGGTGAACAGGGAGTACAGGAGGGAGCTGAGCACGCACCACTGTGGGGCCCCCGTGTTGAGGATAAGCGTGGCAGAGGTGTTATTATTGCCTACCCTTCCCACCTGGGGTCAGCCCATCAGGAAGTCAAGGACCCAGTTGCACAGGGAGGGGCTCAGACCCAGGGCCCTAAGCTTAATGATGAGCTTGGAGGGCACTATGGTGTTGAACGCTGAAGTATTCCTCTTGTCCAGGTGGGATAGGGAAGTGTGCAGTGTAATGTTGACTGGATAGGGAAGTGTGCAGTGTAATGGTGATTGCGTCATCCGTGGATCTGTTGGGGCAGTATGCAAATTGTAGTGAGTCTAGGGTTTCGGGTAAGGTGATATGGTCCTTAACTATCCTCTCAAAGTAATTCATGACGACAGAAGTGAGTGCTACGCGGCACTGCTCATTAAGTTCAGTTACCTTCGCTTTCTTGGGTGCAGGAACAATGGTGGGCATATAAGCAAGTGGGGACAACAGACTGGCATAAAGAGAGATTGAATATGTCCGTAAACACTACAGCCAGCTGGTCTGCACACGTCAGAGGACGCGGCTTGGGATGCGGTCTGGGTCGGCAGCCTTGTGAAGGTTAAGACGCTTGAAAGTCTTACATCGGTCACGGAGATCGGGAGCACACAGTCCTCGTGAGCGGCGGGGGCCCACGTCAGCGGCTAAAGTGTTGTTTTCCTCTTAGCGGGCGAAGAAGATGCTTAGCTTGTTCAGTAGTGAGGCATTGGTGTCCGCGACATGGCTGGCTTTCCCTTTATTTATTTACCCCTTTTTCGTGGTATCCAATTGGTAGTTACAGTCTTGTCCCATCGCTGCAACTCCCGTACGGACTCGGGAGAGGCGAAGGTTGAGAGCCGTACGCCCTCCAAAACACAACCGAGCCAAGGCGCACTGCTTCTTGACACAATGCTGGAGGAAACCCCATACACCTGGCGACCATGTCAGAGTGCACTGAGCCCGGGCCCGCCACAGGAGTCGCTAGTGCGCGATGGGACAAGTAAATCCCTGCCGGCCAAACCCTCCCCTAACCCGGACGACGCTGGGCCAATTGTGCACCGCCCCATGGGTCTCCCGGTCGCATCCGGCTGCGACAGAGCCTGGACTTCTAGTGGCACAGCTAGCACTGCGATGCAGTGCCTTAGACCACTGCGCCACTCGGGAGGCCTCGCTTTCCCTTTTAATCCATGATTGTCTGGAGTCTCTGCCACATGCGTCTTGTGTCTGAGCCGTTGAATTGCGACTCCACTTTGTCCCTGTACTGTCGTTTTGGCTCTTTGATTGCCTTACGTTGGTTGGATTAGTTTTAATCATCACAGTAGGAACAACATCCTCTATGGACTTTCTGATGAACCAAGTCAGAGTCAGTGTGTCGACACTATTCACAGAGGCAACCCGGAACATTTCCCAGTCCACGTGATCAAAACAGTCCTGAAGCATAGATTCCGATTGGTCAGACCAGCATGAATTTGATTGAACATAGCTATGTTCCCCCCTATATCTTAATATAATCACATGAAATTGTTTTGCAGATTATTATCAATGACTTATTAACAGCTGTAACAAGTTGTCCACCGCAGGGATTTCTCACTGGTGCCGTAGTTTATAGAAAGACCCAAATAGATTTTAATTGTCTAGCACTTTAATTGACTTAGGCCTAACATTTTTTTATGTCATGTCAATATGTAAATGACATTGATCACTAATGAGAATGTTTGAAAATGGAGGAGCAAGGCCTTTTCGTTATGTTGACTTCACAAGTTCTGTTTAATTTAGCTTCTTGTTAAATATATCTTATCCATTCAAAGTAGGCCGTTTTTGCTGCAAAAACAGAGCAAAAACTAAATTTGATGGTACTTTCAGATAAACGGAATTTTCTATACACCTTTTTCTATACACCTTTTCATCAAAATGTAGGCTAGTGCTATGTAGGCTAGAGTCATATCCATGTAGGCTAGATCCATGGGCCTGACAATTAGGCTATTCAAAGTGTGAGAGGCTATGTTATTGTGCATGTACTGAGTGCACTCTGAGCTTTCCACATACAGTAACACGGTGAGCAGGAGCTGTTGGGTTTCTGTATAGACATTCAGTACAGACACTTCTCTCTAGAGCAAATCTACATTTTACTTTAATCTCAACCCAAAAAAAGTGGAATGGAGAATCATCCCAATGTCAAGATTAAGGTAATCTCATCATTAGAATGTAACACAATCGTTTATATTTTACACAATGTCAGGTTTGAGTCTAGAAACCTCTTAAGCCGCCTGTCATATTTAATAAAACAATGAGAAGTTACACAGGTATGGATACAGAAAGACAGAACATGTTCAATGCTTTTGCCATAACTTGATGGCATTAGACACATGCAGACTATTTTTTTTTTTACCTTGGGAGCAGGCTTGTAACAGGCAGGGGGTTGAAATCTATCATTGATGCCAAAGTACTGCGTCAGCCCATCCCAATGCTTGTCATGCTCTGCTCGAGGCTCTCTGGTGAAGAAGAAAAATTAGTGTTCATGTTTATTATCGGTTCAGGACAAGACTACAGCATATGTTAAGGCTATAAACGGGTGCTAAGTACCAATCAAATTTTTGGAATGCCCGGGTAGAATAGGCTTTCAGTTAGGCCTACACCAACAACAAGGCTATATCCCGATTCTCCACCCTTTTCCATAAGTGTGCACGTGGACACTCCTTGTCATGGATTTAAAGCATAGGATTGGTGTAGCCTAAGCATTGGCTGGAGGGAGTTTCCATGCATGGAAGTGTGCAAGCTCTAATGCGCACTTTGGGAGAATGGTGGAAAATTGGGACAAAGCCTTTGAAGACTCTTTAGTAGTTAGTGGAATACTGTATAGAACTATGTTTGAACAGATTTTGTGATACATTTAGGCCTACGTTACCTTTCATTGTTTGATTCCATGTTCTTAGTCCCTGATTCATCATCTGTTTAGTGACATGAAACACAAAGAAATGAATCTTGTCAACTCCAAAATCACCCAATTTTACAGTCCGTCGTATTGTGTCATAACTCATGGCCTCAGAAATATTAACGTACACTGTGATCATATCCAAAACATTGAAAAGAGGTAGACCGGCTGACTATTTCTTTCAGTGACTTTCAATGGAATAGTATATTATTTAATTATGTTCCACTCAGATCCATTCCAGTTCAGCTTTTATAGGCAAAAGACTAACTCAATTATAATACCATTTTGAATTTAACAAAGGAACACAGCACTTTAACAAAAACACTAACGTTGGGGTCATGAGACACTTAGAATTTGGACACAGGATGAACCCTCTTCTTTCCACATTTCCATTATTTCTGGGATAAGTCAAGTAGGTTACATCTGACCAGGGCAAAGACGTCCTGGATCGTTATCTTTTCAGTGGCTGTGTGGTTAAAAAGAAGTGCAATTGACCTTTCTTATGTCGTCGTCTTCCCCGCTGTCTTTTTTTGGGGAGCTTCATTGTCTTGATCTCGTCTTTTTTCTTCTGTAGCTCTTTAAATCTCTAAAGAACATGAAGTGTAACCATTCATTTTAGCAACAACAATGTACGCAACAAAAGCATTTACCCGACTCATGAAAATCTCCCTTTCAACAGTTGATGAATTGTGTGTAATGTGTATATGGTAGAAAAACATAAAATGTAGCTTTACAAAGATGAGTAGCTTATCCACATTTGACTTGCTTTTGAAAGTGGCGCTGATCCTGGGAAACGGGAATAAGTGGTATAGCCAAGCAATGCAGCCATTTTGTTATAACACGTTAATGTTTTCCATGCAGGTTTCATCATTCATGGACTGCCTATCCAAAAGTAGTAGGGGATGCTATAGAGTATATAGGCAACATCGCTAACTAGCTAGCTAGCTAACGTTAGCTTGATATGCAACACCTGACTAGCAAGCATAACATGTGTGACATACTTGCCACTTCTCCTCGGAAATCCCGGGTAAGCAGTCCAACGACTTGTCATGTTCTATGACGGGCTGTGTATGAGAAGAACTTGTGTCTACAAGTGTCCCACAGTTTTCCTTAAGACCACGCGGAAGTCCAACTGCACGACATTTGTTTGAGGCTAACGTTTTTTCTTGATCTGCAACTACACTTTGTCCTTGGTCGTCCTCATAATCTGAACTAATTTCAGCATCGCTCAGACCTTTCGGTAAAAGTCCGCTATACATCTTGAGAATGGCAAATCAACAGCAACTCTGTTTATAACATGTTAGTCACAATCCAAAACAAACTGAAATTTAAAAAATGCATCGAAAACTACTTGAAGCGTTGTAAACATTTTCACTTCCTGGTGGACATTGTGACTCTTGCAAAACAACTGCGCCGATTGGGAAAAACAATATAGTCTCTACCAATGAAAACTGTTCTATCGCTGCACTAAAGCCGATGGTTGCGTTTCAGGTCGTCTTTATTACAGTCGCGCTGCGCATCTCAGATTATTGCTGAGATGTTGAACGATTGTCCCTCTCAGAATTAACCTAATTATAGAGAGATAACCACCATAAATGTGTTGGTATTCCATGGTTAGTTTAAAATACATATCCTATTGCTGCTATTGTATTTTTCAAAAGGTCAGCACATTTTTTTAAAGTAGTTTAGCAGACGCTCATATCCAAAGTGACTTACAGTTAGTGAATTCAAATTAAGATAGCAAGGTGGGACAATCACATATCACAGTCATAGTAAGTAATTTTTTTCCTCGATAAAGTATCTGTCAGCAAAGTCAGAGCTAGTAAGGTGGAGAAAAGGAAAGTGCAAGTATTAGTTCACAAAAGGCCTCATTTATTTATGGGGGGGGGGGGGGGGGTCAGATGATAGGGTGAAGAGGTAGGGTTTCAGATGTTTTCTGAAGATGGGTAGGGACTCTGCTGTCCTAGATTTAGGGTAAGCTGGTTCCACCATTGGGGTGCCAGGACAGAGAAGAGCTTCGACTGGGCTGAGAGACCAGAGGTGGCAGAAAGGAGTGCTCGGGTTGGAGCGTAGGGTTTGACCATAGCCTGAAAGGAGGAAGGGACAGTTCCTCTTGATGCTCTGTAGACAAGTACCATGGTCTTGTAGTGGATGCGAGCTTCGACTGGAAGCCAGTGGAGTGTGCTGAAGAGCAGGGTGACATGGGAGAACTTGGGAAGGTTGAACACAGGCGGGCTGCAGCGTTCTGGATAAGTTGTAGGGGTTTGATGGCACAAGCGATGTGCCCAGCCAACAGCGAGTTGCAGGAGCCTACACTATGTTTAATAGACTAGGTTTATTCTATTCAGATTTTTGACTGTTTAACAAAAGCATAGGCTATTTCACTGGTTTGCCAATAAGGGTAATAACTATTTGGCTTTCTCGATCTAGAAATTCAGGTAAAAAATAATTTAGATTCAGCCAACAGTATCGCCAAGGAAGTTATACAGTGTTAGTAATTGTAGATAAGTGGTTTGTTATAACTGGCAAGTAAATCTGTTATTTATGCCATGTTCTCAGGAAGATAAGTATTCTATTTTGTGACCAATGGTTCACAATTTATTCAAACAGCTGAAGGCATTGCATTATCATTAGAATGATTAGCATGCAAATCTTGTATAGCCCTTGGCATTGGCAAAGGAACATCTACCCTTAAATTGCTAATTCAGTAAATCACATCAGTCTTTTTTAGTTGCAAGTGATTGCCAAACCAATAATCTACATGAATTATGTCTATATGAAAAATGTTGCCTACGATGGAGTGTATATGCCTGTTTGTTTCAATTGTATGGAAGGATGTGGCTGACAACAATAAATGTGTGCATATTCTCTCTGGACTATATTGATTGGTAGACAGCGAACATTATTGTTTACAGATGTCAAAATATGCATAACAGGGTGAAAGTCACAACTAATGACCCAGATCTTCCTTAAAGGTGACCCTCAATCAAAACAAAGGTGAATGACCAAGTAATCTCCTTGACCTCCCTGCACCCTTTGTGGGAAATATTCTCTACTCTACTTTAAATAGAAATGTAATATGCTAAATAAACCAGGGTGATAGGGCTTATGCTATCCTAGTATATTAAAATGTCATTCTGAAAATGTGAAATCTCTATGTTATCCCCTTAAATATGCTACCATTAGCTGCTATCACTCACTCAGAATTATTACCCATTAAATTACTTATGTGATGGAAAAAAGCAGGGTGAACTCTGAAGGTAAACGAGGAACCACAAAGTCCGGGTAAATATTATTTAATAACATGGTGGCAGTAGAAGCTTGAATTATTTTGTATTGATTACCAGACTTTGTGTTCTATTTCACAGTTGAATTATTGTCTCTCTGAGCTGTCTCTCTCTCTCCTTGGCATGTACTCCAGCTCATTATTTCCATAATTTCTTGGTAATTTGGAGTTGGCTGTTTTAAACTTGGAGTCTCTTATTAAGTTTTGGCCATGGTGGATAAGAGGCAGCAGTACTGTAAGTGCAGAGAGATAAACTAATCATCTTAAACCCTTAATTATTAGTATCTTAGTGTGACAGACTGTTTTTGCGAGCTCACCAAATTGAGCCTCAAATGAGGAAAGGCATATCTGTGGAAGTGGTAATAATTTTAAGTAATCTCGATCTGGCTTGGGGTGGCAGAATTCATTAGTGCAGATTAGCACTGTGTGTACAAAGTAAATGAGATATCTAATAGCAAACGTGGAGGTCCAGGGATTCATCATTTCCTGACAAAGATGAGGGATGATGTTAAGAGGCGATTGTATATATTTTAATATTCTGACTTACCCTATATGGATCCGTGTGTGCCGTTAGCCAGTCAGTTATACTTTTTCACCTAGCCTTTGACCTTCCACACATGGCAGTCAGCCACTTTGAACGTTGTATCTAAAACGGAAAAATATGAGGCGCAAATCAGATTATGCAGTGTTATCCGACAGGGTATTAAGAAGAATTGTTTTCTGCAAGGATACGGAGGAAGCTAATTTTGTGTGTAAGGAGAAGGTTGTGGGAAAATTATAAGATTACAAAGAATAATTTGCTGATATAATTACACCAAAATTGGGTACACACAATCATCAAATACATGTATTGCTTGACCTGGGTTAGCCAGTGAAATAAATCTTCCTTCTATAGCCTTTGTTAATTTGTTTTTATCATCTCCAAGTGGTGTTTGTGCAGGCAGTTCAATTTGCATGTGTAATTCCACTGTGCAAATTGACAACAAGTAGATAATTCTAGGAAATAGGCTGGTTGCTGGCCCCAGCTATCTTCCCAAGCCTATTCATTTTGAGGAACCGCTGAGGCATGAAACTCATACATCAACTATTTCCTGACAACGCTCAGGCTTATTGTCCCCTAAAATGTCATTACAGACATTATTTATGAAGCTAATTCATTTATTAAACCATATTTACTCTGACGGAATTTGTCACATTTTATCCATATACCACGCATAGCTTTTGAACAATGGTGTTTTTATGAGTAAAGTCAAATTTCACAAAGTTTTAATTCACCTTAATGGGTTTCACACATGGCATTGTTAAAATATATAAACATGTAAATGGATCATGGTTTTCGAGAGTCTGTTGATGAAAAGTGAGTGCAATCTAACGTCATCCTCAGAAAATATAATTGTGTTAGTTCTCTGTTACTGTAGTCTGGTCTCAGATCTGTATGTGCTGTAGCAAACTCCTCTGACTATCATCGACAATGATATAGTTGAACAAGCTGGATAAAAGCACATACCGATAAGGCCACCACATGCAAACTTGAGGCCACCATTGAATATAACATTGTTATGTTCGATATGTAGCCCCTGGGAGTTATTGTTGTGTTCCTTTTGACTCACCGTAGATGTTCTACGGGAGCCACTGTACCTTGGCTAAACAGCTGTTGTTATGCTAGATCACGAATGTGAGGATCTTAGAGTTGTGGCTAATAAATCTGAGCTGTTTCTAGAGAACTATGTCTCATTCTTCATCCACCTGTCATTCCCACCCTCTCTCTGCCTCCTCCAGACTCGTTTCTGCTTCACCCAGGCGATCCTGTCATTCCCTGGGAGCAATGGAAAGGCTTGCTTGAAACGTACCTCACAGTTATAGGACTGTTTTGCAACTTGCGGTAACTCTCCATGGTTCTAAATCAATAGTTGTTTAGTAGTCCGAAAATGTCAGAAACAATTTTTTATTTTTTATTTAGGGGGTAGATCAGCTTTAATTTTGCAGATAGATTGTAGCTTCCATCAATGTAATTGTCTGCATCACTTCCAATCCCCCATACATTTGTTTGCAAATATATACACTACCGGTCAAAAGTTTTAGAACACCTACTCATTCAAGGGTTTTTCTTTATTTTTACTATTATTCTACATTGTAGAATAATAGTGAAGACATCAAAACTATGAAATAACACTTGTCGAATCATGTAGTAACCAAAAAAGTTTTAACATATCAAAATATATTTTATATTTGAGATTCTTCAAAGTAGCCACCCTTTGACTTGATGACAGCTTTGCACACTTTGTGTAACGTAGACGCTGGGAGTTGAGAAGCAAGTGGTAAGTTTAATATAACAAAGAACATGGAACGATACATAGGACATAGGAGTAGCGTCTTGACATGAAACACAGGAACAATACTGCCTGGGGAAAGAACCTAAGGGAGCGCTGGAGAAAGGGGAGGTAATGAGTGAGGTAATGGAGTCCAGGTGTGCCTCATGATGAAGCACAGGTGCGCGTAATGATTGTTGCCAGGTGCGCATAATAATGATTGCCAGGACCGGTGGTTACTAAACCGGCAACGTCGATTGATGGAGCTAAAGTTCTTGATGAAACGGTGGTAGAAGTTGGTAAACCTCAAAAACCATTGTAACCCCTTTATGGTGGTTGGGACTAGCCATGACCTGACCACATCTACCTTCTTGACGTCCATCTTCACTCCTTGTGGGCTGATTTGGTAGCGTAGGAAGGAGACAGCTTCCAGATGAAACTGGTACTTCTCAGCCTTGACAAACAGTTGGTTAGTCAGGAGGCATTCCAGGACTACTTGGACGTGAGTGATGTGATCCTCCAAGGTAGCCGAGTAGACCAGGATGTCGTCGATATACTTCGTTGAAGAATGCCTGGGACACTGACAGAGCATTGGCTAAGCCAGTGATGAAGAGGGGATGCTCACACCTGCCCCAGAGGTGGAAGATCACGTGACTGTCCCTCGGCTCTCGTGGATCCTGACTTAGGACATACCGGATACTGCTGGAGTTGGTGCCATCCTTGACTAGGGTTAGGGTTTGGCCGGGGTAGGCCGTCATTGTAAATGAGAATTTGTTCTTAACTGACTTGCCTAGTAAAATAAAAGATTAATTAAAAAAAACTACAATAGAGAGCCCCAGCTGTGTCTGTCTGCGTCGCTCCGCCGCGGGGAAGCATATGACTCCTACCTCCATGGGTTCAGGCTCTAATCCAAAGTGTTCACTGAGGGAGGGAGAGAAGCGATGAGAGTGCCGACGCTCCCGAAGTAGGTTATCCAGACAGATGGCCATCGCGATGAGTGCGTCCAAGGAGAGCTTGTTGTCTCGACAGGCCAGTTCCGTCTGGACCTCCTCGCGCAGTCCTCTTCTGAATAACGTACGAAGCGCCGGCTCATTCCATCCGCTAGATGCTTATCATAATTTGGTTGTAATCCAGAGAGGCTAGAAAAAGTATCTAGATCCTCTATGAAGCTGTGGAGGGATCCAAATGGTTGATTTAAAATAAAACATAAATCATCAGTGTACAAGGACACCTTTGTTTTTAAACCCTGGATTTCTAACCCCTTGATATGATTGTTGGATCTGATGTTAATAGCTAACATATCGATGGCAATAATAAAAAGATATGCCGATAGTGGACAACCTTGTTTTACTCCTCTTGACAGTTTAAAACTTTCTGAGAAATAGCCATTATTTACAATTCTACACAAGGTTACTATACATGATGTTAACCCACTTTTCTGGAGGAGCTTTCCTCCTCCAGAGCGATATTCGGGGAATCCTGGTACCTGCCTGGGTTTTCTTTCTCAGTGCTTGCTTATTTTTGAGCTACAGCCATCTTCGTTTTCTTCAGACCGATCGAAGATAGCGTATATAATTATGCTAATGTCGGAAAGGGTGCTCTCCTGGGCTACGGCAGTTTGGGAACAACAATCTGCCATTTGCGGTCATTTGAAGGAATTCATGGCAGAGGTGAAGTTTTTGAGCCTCCGGTATCCAGGAGAAAGGCGGCCAGCAAACTGCTTGACTTACATCAAAACTCCTGTATTGTGGCAGACTACGTTGTGGACTTTCGCACGTTGGCTGCCGAGAGTGCCTGGAATCCAGAGTCTCTTTTCAATACTTTTCTGCACGGATTATCTGAGGAGGTTAAGGATGAGCTAGCTGCTCGGGAACTGCCGGTGGACCTCGACTCTCTTATCGTCTTAACCATTAAAATTGATGGACGCCTAAGGAAACGCAAGAGTGAGAGGAGGTCTGGACTCGGGCTCACTCGCGCACCCGATATGGCGCCTTCACTTTCTATGGAATCTGGAAGTTTCCGAAGGCAGCTCTTCCGAGAGGAGTCGAAGCCACCCGAGCTCTCTCGTGAATCTATGAGGGGTGAGTTGGATACTCCTGAGCCTATGCAGTTGGGAAGAATCAGTTTGGGAGCGCTCACGGAGAATGAACAGTAACTGTTGTCTGTACTATGGAGGGGCAGGACATTTTATAGCTACCTCCCCTATTAGGAAACCCCTGTCTTTAGTGGGTACCAGTACCAAAGTGAGTCAGACTGAGAGTTCCCTAATTCCCATAATGTTTGCTCTTGTGCTGTGGGGAGACCAATCTAAGCCTCTCCGAGTGCTCATTGACTCTGGGGCTGATGAAACTCTTATGGATGCCACGATAGCTTCGGAGCTTGGTATTACCACTCAGCCTCTCTCTGTGCCCATGTATGCTAGAGCACTGGACGGCCGCTCTATAGGGGAAGTCACCCATAGTACTGTGCCCGTTCAATTACGGGTTTCTGGTAACCACAGTGAGACAATACAGTTCCTCCTCATTACATCTCCCCATGTTCCGGTTATTTTGGGGATTTTCCTGGCTCCAAAAACACAATCCTGTGATTGACTGGAACACAAGCTCCATCCTGGGTTGGAGCCCATTTTGCCATTCCCACTGCCTTCAAGCAGCACAGCCTTCATCAAGTCATCTTCCTCAGGATGTTAGCAAGACTGTGGATGTCTATGCTATCCCCACAGAATACTTTGACCTCCTAGAAGTGTTCAGTAAAGCACGTGCTACTTCCCTTCCCCTGCACCGTCCTTATGATTGTGCCATCGATCTTCTCCCAGGCACTACACCACCATGGGGTCGATTGTATTCTCTGTCTGGTACAGAGACCAAAGCTATGGCAGAGTACACAAACCTGGAATATCTCCGTACAGCCAAGGGCCTCAACTCCAGGCAGGCCCGGTGGGCCCTCCTGTTCACCAGATTTAACTTCACCATCTCCTACTGCCCAGGGTCAAAATGTGAAGCCTGACGCCCTCTCCCACCTATACAGTTCCTCGAGGCTCAATTCCTCCAGGCTGACCTGTCATCCAGGGTCCAGTCGTACACTAGCCTTCCTTCGACAACGTTTCTGGTTGCCCACTGGTTCCTGACATCTTTCTTCGTCACTGCATACACTATGTGTGCTCAAAACAAGACTCCACGGCAAGCTCCTTCTGGCCTCCTGCAGCCACTACCGGTTTCTCATCGTCCCTGGTCTCATATCTCTGGACTTTGTTACTGGGCTCCCTCCGTCTGATGGCAACACTGTCATTCTGATGGTAGTCGATCGGTTCTCCAAGGCCGCCCATTTCATCCTTCTCCCCAAACTACCTTCTACCAAGGAGACGGACCAGCTTATTGTGCAGCATGTCTTCTGGATCCATGGTCTCCGATCGGGGTTCTCGTCTCAGTTCTGGAAGGCATTCTGCACCCTTATTGAGTCGTCGGCCAAGCTGTCATCCGGATTCCATCCCCAAACTAACAGTCAGTCGGAGCAAGCCAGCCAAGACCTGGAGACCACCTTAAGGTGCCTGGTCTCAACCAACCCCCACTACCTGGAGCCGTCAACTGGTCTGGGTGGAGTATGCCCGGAACACACTTCCCAGTTCTGCCACGTGACTCACCCCATGGAGCACTCGAAAGGGGACTCAGCCTCCACTCTTCCCTGAACAAGAGCAGGAGGTCAGCGTACCCTCGGCCCAGATGTTTGTCCGCCGCTGTCGACGTACCTGGAGAAGAGCCAGGGCGGCTATTCTCAAGACCAACTCCAGGTATGGTTGACAAGCGGACCGTCGCCGGACCCCAGCTCCCCGCTACCGCATTGGGCAGAGGGTATGGCTGTCCACATGGGACCTGCCCCTTCAGGTAGAGTCCCGGAAACTGTTCCCCCGTTTTTTTGGTCCTTTTGCCATCTCCAGAGTCCTGAGTTCCACTGCTGTCCGTCTCTTGTTACCCCGTACCCTCCGTATTCACCCTACGTTCCATGTGTCTAGAATTAAACCCATGTCTCAGTTCTTTGTCTTCTGTCCCCAGGCCCACCCCCACTCCCCGTGTCATTGATGATGTCTCCTGGGTGTTCGACCACGGGGCAGGGGTTTCCAGTACCTGGTTGACTGGGAGGGTTATGGCCCAGAGGAGAGGTGCTGGGTTCCTGCTAGAGACATCCTGGATCCAGCCCTCATCGCCGACTTCCACCGCTGACACTCCGGTCAACCAGGTATGCACCCAGGTAGGACACCAGGTGGCACCCCTAGGGGGGGATCTGTTTCTCCCGGTTTTGACCCTTGCCTGTTCTGGACTCATTACCCACCTGCCTGTCCATTCTGCCTGCCCTGACCTTGAGCCCGCCTACCACTCTGTACCTCCTGGACTCTGATCTGGTGATGACCTTTGGTTGTGGACAGGCAATTCTCTTGCCTATTCCCTTTGGATTTATTAAACATCTTAAACTCCAAACATCTGCCTCCTGTGTCTGCATTTGGGTCTCGCCTAGTGTCATGATAAAAAATCCCAGTGGCTAGATGTGCCAAGCTTATAGAGACATACCCAAAGAGACTTGCATTTGTAATTGCTGCAAAAGGTGGCTCTAAATATTTATGCATGCTCAAGTTCAGTATTTATTTTGTCTTATTTGACAAAAAAAAATATTTAGCATCTTCAAAGTGCTAGGCATGTTGTGTAAATCAAATGATACAACCCCCCCCCCCCCCCCCAATTAATTCCAGGTTGTAAGGCAACAAAATAGGAAACATGCCAAGGGTGGTGAATACTTTCGCAATTCACTGTATGGTGAGCAATATGTTTGCAACATCGAATCGCAATAAAATCACAGTATTGAATCGCATTACATATAGAATCGTGAGAATCGCTATACATACTGTGTCGTATTGGCACCTAAGTATAATGATAATATCGTATCGTGAGGTCCCTGGCAATTCCCAGTCTGTAACGGGTGTCCTCCTCCTCTTCGGAAGAAGAGGAGGAGTAGGGATTGGACCAAAGCGCAGCGTGGAATTTGGACATAATGAAGTTTATTAAAGTAAAGACGAAAACCGTAAACACTTCAACAAACTACAAAATAACCAAACGACGTAGACAGACCTGAACATGGAACTTACATAAATACACGAAGAACTCACGAACAGGAACAGACTACATCAAACGAACGAACAAACCGAAACAGTCCCGTGTGGTGCAACATACACAGACACGGAAGACAATCACCCACAAACAAACAGTGTGAACAGCCTACCTTTATATGGTTCTCAATCAGAGGAAACGTCAAACACCTGTCCCTGATTGAGAACCATATAAGGCTAATTACACCTGACCTAAACATAGAAACACAAAACATAGAATGCCCACCCCAACTCACGCCCTGACCAACTAAACACATACAAAAATAACAGAAAACAGGTCAGGAACGTGACACAGTCCTAAGAGGTATACTTAGATATGCAGGAAAATATATATATTTGTTTACATAGAATGAAGTATAATGATTGTCTCTAGACTGCAAGAAAAAGCTGTTTCAAGTGTTTGAAAAAGTCAAAATTCTCCAACTTTTGGCATAGCCCCCTACAGACCATCCCCCCAGCCATTCTTGCTTACTTTGTGCCCCCTCGGATTTTTCGGGTGCATGACGCCCCTGGCAGTATACCATCTAGACAAAACTGTTTCATACAAAATTGTGGTACATTTCCTGGAGCCAGAGATGGAAGGACAGGGGAAAGAAGCATTGACGTGGTGAGGGTTGAGCTCGGCATATGGGAACTGTTGGTGCTGTGTTTTTTTTATTCTCAGGGTTTAGGGCATGGATGGGCAACTGGCTGCCTGGGATCAATTTCCAAAAACGGGGCCCCCGACCCCCAAAAATATACTTTTAATTTAGTTTCGAAAAAAATGTAATCCAGTTGAATTCACTAACTCTCAACTTACTGTTGAAATGTAGAGTACACAAGGGGCAATTTCAAAAATTGGTTGTGCATCAGCAGTGTTTCTCTTATGTCAGTCACTGACAGTCAATTAGCCATGTCAGCTAACAACTTTTTATTGGTAATTAAGGCAGCCGGATTGGTAAATGAGTTAGCCAGCTATCTAAACTTGTAGTTGTCAAGGCTCAGGAGAAGACCCAGATGCAGACAGTTTTGAAGTAACAAAAGTGTATTACAAAAACAGGGAGGCAGGCAAACGACACGTCAAAAGCAGGCAGAGTTCAGTAGTCCAGAGCAGAGTCCAAAAGGTACAGAACTGCAGGCAGGCTCAGGGTCAGGGCAGGCAGAGGTCAGTAATCCAGGGTGGTGTGACAAGGTACAGAACTACAAGCAGGCTCAGGGTCAGGGCAGGCAGAATGGTCAAAAACCGGGAAAGCAAGAAAACAGGAACTAGAGACAGAAAGGAGCATGGGGGGAAATGCTGGTAGGCTTGACGAAACAAAACAACTGGCAACAGACAGAACACAGGTATAAATACACTGGTGAACACTCGAAAGGTGAGAGCCAAGAGATTCCCAATACCACTGGAACCTGAGGAGACTTAATTAGCAAGAATTGGATAGCCTCGCTGTGGTTCCATGAGACTTGTAGGTTGATGGGAGTGGTATTGTGGGTAACCCAGCCTATAGAGTGCCCATTCAGCACTCTAACGTCCATGGGAATGGAGAGTGGCTGAGTGGTGATGCCCAGCTCGGACACCAGGGTAGCATCCATAAAACTCATCTGCCCCAGAGTCGATGAGTATCCGGAGAGATTTCGACTGGTTCCCCCACAGCAGGATGGCATGGAAAGGGGTGTGAGTAATGGGAGAGGAAAAGTTCTCCGTATGGAGAGTACTCACCCCTACTGGTTAGCCTGGTATTTTAGTGGACACAAGCATTTCACTACACTCACAATAACATCTGCTAACCATGTGTATGTGACCAATACCATTTGATTTGATAAGAGGACACAAAATTACCAGTAGTCCCGCAATACAGGCAACTCTTTGTGTGAAGCCGGTGTAGACGCTCAGCTGGGGACAGCCTAGCTCTGCCTAGTTGCATCGGCTGAGGAAGAGGTGATTCGGCAGACTTCTGAGACTCTTGGGGGAACAGATACATCGGGGACTACCGGGATGCCACGGAGGCAAGGTGGAATCGTTGGGCGGGTGAGTGGAATCGGACCCCTCTCCTTCCTGCGTTCCCGTAGCCACCCATTGATTCGGATGGTCAAGGCAATGAGCGAGTCGAGATCCGTTGGTAGTTCCCAGGCTGCTAGTTCGTCCGTAACCACCTCCGATTGCGATTCCGGGTTCCAGGAATTCTCAGCTGCAAACGTGCGGAAATCCACTGCATAGTCTGCCACACTGCCAGAGTCTTGCCAAAGCTAGAGTAACTTCCGGACAGCCACTCTCCCGGACAATGGAGAATCAAAAACCTTCTTTACCTCTGCACAAACTCCTCCAGACTGAAGCATACGGCCAACTGTTGTAGCCCAGGCAAGAGCCCTCGCGGACATCAGCATGATGAGGTACACTAACTTCTAGCGGTCCGAGGGGAAGGAGGAGGGCTGCAGCTCGATGATGAGAGGACACTGTGTGAGAAACGCCTGACAGTTTCCCAACTGTCCAGCGAAGCGTTACGGGGAGGTAAGCGTGGCTCTCAGGAAACCGGGGTGGTCGGGGAGGCCGCGCTGCTAACAGCCGGGTTACTAAGGGGCTGGGAGGTTACCGTCGTGGTAGGCTGCCTGACAGACAACCCGCGGAATTGCTCCAGCAAAGTGTTCAACGAGCAGTCATGGTGTTCGGTTGAGGTCTGGAACCCTTCCATAAGACCACGAAGCAACTCCTTGTGCCTTCCAATGGTGACTCCTCGGGAGGAGACAGTGTTGCGGAGCTGGTCCGAGTCTGCTGGGTCCGTCATGGCCAGTTCGTACTGTCAAGGCTCAGGAAAAGACCCAGATGCAGACAGTTTCGAAGTGAAGTTTGTTACAAAAACAGGGGGGCAGGCAAACGACAGGTCAAGGGCAGGCAGAGGTCAGTAGTCCAGAGCAGAGTCCGAAAGGTACAGAACTGCAGGCAGGCTCAGGGTCAGGGCAGGCAGAGGTCAGTAATCCAGGGTGGTGTGACAAGGTACAGAACTACAAGCAGGCTCAGGGTCAGGGCAGGCAGAATGGTCAAAAACCGGGAAAGCAAGAAAACAGGAACTAGAGACAGAAAAGAGCATGGGGAAAAATGCTGGTAGGCTTGACGAAACAAAACGAACTGGCAACAGACAAACATAGAACACAGATATAAATACACGGGGGATAATGAGGAAGATGGGTGAGACCTTGAAGGGGTTGGAGACAAGCACAAAGACAGGTAAAACGGATCAGGGTGTGACAGTAGTAATCATGGCTGAATACTGACCAGGAAACACATGGCATGTGCCCAGGGGCCCTGACCTCCAGGGGGCCCCCATTTGATTTTGTTGGTCTCCCTCAGATATCATATTAAGATGGCAGAAGTCATAGCAAAAAAAAATGAATTTCAAGAAATTAGCTTTAAAACTGCAAATATTTCTCTCCACCGCGTAGAAAAAAATTATATAATTGCAGGAAATCAGCCACTAAACGACCAAAACATTTACTTTTGCCCCGTGGTAAAATAAGTAGAATTTCATGAAATGTTTTAGAAAATTGAACAATTATTTCTCTGCCCCGTGGCAAAATGTTTAGAATTGCACAAAACATGTCTTAAACCTGCAACATTTTCTCTACGCCCCATGGCAAAATGTTTAGAATTGCAGGAAATTAACTTTAAAACTTAAAATGTTCTCTCTGCTGTCAAAAAGAGTGTAGGTGGGGGGGCTCCCAACCAATTCTAGCTTAGGGCCCCCAAAAGGCTAGGGCCGGCCCTGGCTACTGGTATAAGGAATTTAATTAAGTAGTGCAACTGCACAAATTGATTGATTACACAAATCAGTTGACTGCATGTGTGGGTATGGATGTAGGTACGCAGACCCGCGAGCCACTGCAGATTCTTTGTGGTCCCAAGCTCCATCAAAGTTGCCCATCCCTGGTTTAGAGTTCAATATGTCTAATGTTATGAACCCAGGAATAGACTAGTGGTTAGGCAGGTAGATTAGTGGTTAGAGACTTGGGCCAGTAACAGAATGGTTGCTGGATCGAATCCCAGAGCTGACACGGTAAGAATCTGTCGTTCTGCCCCTGAACAAAGCAGGTAACCCACTGTTCCCTGGTAGGCCGTCATTGCAAATAAGAATTTGTTCTTAACTGACTTGCCTAGTAAAATAAAGATTGCTTACTACTGTAGAAATAGCATGGCCTTCACACTGACAACATGAATAAATATATAAACACAAATGGGTAAATCCTATTTTAATAAGGACTCTGATCTATTCCGCTCCGTCAGCCACCTTTCCAAATGAGTGTCTAGTCAATGTTACACACAGACAGCAGTTAAATAAGTGAAGCTAGACGTTTCTTGCACCTAGCTCCGTGGCCTGTTTCTGCTGACTTGTGGATATGTCAGTTTAGCAGAGTACATGGCAGTGTGAATAATTTGCAACTGTGAGAGATGAAGTAACACATAAGGGGTCACACATTTTTTTGTTACATGTTCTCTGGATAATGCCATCACGCCATTCTCCTATACTTCCTTCTTTCAACTCACCTGTCACCCAAAAGCACTTATCACAGCAGCTATGTTGAGTTGTGTCTGAACTGTTTTACAATATTGATTTGGAGGCATGACATTTTAATTAATACTGGGTCTTAGCTGCTGGCTGTGCTATTGGTATGCGTATGAGGGAGATGAGGGGAGCAATGGAGATAAGAATAAAGAACGTACTGTGAAAAGTTAGTGAAAGGGACGATGTAGATGGGAAAGACACATTGATTAACTGTATTTAAGGTGTAAAAAATGTATATTGCTATCTGTCTGTGTCCATCTGTCTGTCCATCCATCAGTATGTCTGTCAGTCAAAGTTTATTCTGTGATGCACAAAAGTCATTGAGACTTAACCAATCAATCTGTGTTTTCTCTCCACAGGTTGCATAGAATGTCTGTTTAAGCAGGGAACTTGGCTTGCCAAGAGAGGGAGAGGAGAGAGAGAGGGCTACGGGGAGATGAGGTAACTTTGCAGCACTCCACTGAACAGCAATAAGCTTTGAGGGCTTAGCCAGCATAAACACATTAAACAGATGAGATTCATCAGCACTCTAGTGTCAAATCCATAATGCCCACAGGCAAATCTCAACAACAGCCAACTGCAGATACAGGGCTCTCCTCAACACACAGGAAAGCTGCTATCAATTCTGCAGGAAGCAAGAAATAAATATTTTTTAAGAAATCATAAGTAAAGATAGGCCTAGGATATTTGGTCTCCAATTGACAGCTTTCTGACCAAAAACATATAAGCTAGTTTAGACATTGCATGCATTTGAAGGAAAGTTACATGGCATCATTATTTAACAACACGTTGTGAATGTTTTGTCACAGAAATATTAATTCAGTGTAAATTACACAGGATTGAAACGCAATCTTTTAGCAGATCATGATACTAAGTCTATTAAACAAAGGCTGGAATTCAAACTAAACTAGGCACAGTGATGTTTATGCAGTATCTTTATTTACCAACTACAGTAGCTACTATACTTATTACAGGAAAATGCGATAAGTTAGACATGCATGCTAGCAACTGGTTAGGGGTAAGGTTAAGTTTAGGCATGATAGGGAGTGGTTAGGGTTAGGTTTCAAGGTTAAGGTTAGGTACTGGTATTCCCTGTATGTAGCTCCATTCTTGTGTATTTTATTTTATTCCTATTGTGTGACTATTTTATAATTATTTTTAAACTCTGCATCTTTGGGAAGTGCTCGTAAGCAAGCATTTCACAGTAAAGTCTACACCAGTTGACGAGTAGCCGCATGTGACACACAGATTTTACTTGATTTGAAGGTAAAACCTTGGCAAAACAAAAACGCCATTGGATTACATCCCCGTATTCCTGTTCCCAGACACTTCAGCCCAAATGAGCGAAGAGTCTAGTGGACCAACGAGTCGAACTTGGCCATCGTTAGCCTATACAGAGGGCCAATAGAATTGGCTTAACCTTCCAACCAATCATCTCCCACAACACCTTCCCCCTAAACTTCCCTCGTATGATAGCAGAGCCACGCACAGAGCCACTCCTCGCAGCAGTGTGATTCGCTAAAATTGAATTATGACAAATACTTTACTCAGTATGTTCCTGCCTTACAATTCTGTGGTCACTCCCACTAAGGCCAACTTTGAGTGGTTGATATCCCAGGTTTATATGCGTAGTGCGCAATAGCCTGGGGATGAGGATATATCCCCCGCCACCCCCAATTTGCTTGAAAATGCAAGCCACGTACATTAAAACACATGTTTGTCGATTTGCTGAAAGTTCAACACATTTCATCTTTAATTAGTTTAATCGCCGAGCTGCACAGCTGGAGCAGTATATCATAGCCTGATAAAATTATACATTTAAATTGAAATATTTATCCTCTGAGGTACTGTAAGGGGGGCCCTTCAACTTTATTTCACCATTTATCTGTTGTCTCATTTTTTCCCAAGTCATTATAGCCCTTTTGGATCGTTTCACTGGAGGCAGCCAGATCAGCATAAAATGAAGCTCAGTTTGAATCTTTACATGCTCCTATAAGATGGGCTGAGATTCAATCATCAGCTGTCTGCCCTACCGGAGTGAGTCCCCTCTGATGAAATGGACAACATATTCCTAGGTTCACTTACATGGTTGATTATAGCAGCAGAGATAGGAGGTACAACCTTCCTTACATGTATACATTCTTTCAATTTCCTTATGTGAAAATGAAGATTTATAATGGCCCTCATTGATTGAGTCTGGAAGTGTTGCGAACGAAAGGGAGGAGAACTCATCTCACGTGGTGGATAAATACAATATGAACAAAGCATCTTGTCTTCAGTTAGTTTACTCCTATACTCTCTGATGTGTTAATGCATAAAACAGCCCTGTTCATTCATTTCCAGTTGCTTAATGTATCATTTACAGCAGAGAGAACGTTGTGTTTTGCTGCTAATTTGTGTTCATGCCCTTGCTATCATTCCATTGCCTTGCCTGACATAAAATAATGCCTTTGAATAATGGGAAATATTACCTGATGAATTAATTTACACGATAGCATCTGGGGTAAGAAGCTTAAATGCCATCTTAAATTACATGCAGGCATTGGAAAACTTTCAACTTGTCTCATTTGCATAAGAGGAGCACTAAGTGGAGCCTTGCTTCTCAGAGAGGCCGGCACACTCCCGGTGAAGGCTAATTGATGAAATAATTGTAATAAATTATAAATCATACAATTAGTGAGCAGAAAATATTATCCACTAATTTTTTGGGGTATTTGGTCTAGGCCTTTGGTCATACTTAAATATACTGCCAACAATTAAGCTATTACTCATTAGCACCAAACTGTTAGCATCGAACTGTGTCACTGGTCCACATCACATGGAGTGCATCATTGCGTACCAACCATCATAAATGGTTAGGTTTGTCATGTCTTTTTTTCTGTATAACCTCTGACAGGGGAAAATACTCCTTTCAAAAGTGGATTATACAGTATGTGCAACAAGTCACTTTAAGACTTCATAGAGGCATACGAGTGTAAAAAGAGTTGGGTAGTTGTTTGGAAAGTGTTTCAGAAATATATCCAGAATCAATTGGGCCTTGTCGTAATACTAACAAAACAAAACATGTCTAGTATGGCTAGAATCTTTTCACACAATCAAGTTGAACCTTACCAAACTGGATGATTTTACAGCTTGGCTAGGCTTCATAGTGTGAAAAGAGTAGAAGTTGGTACCAGTCTTGATAGTGATTCTCATACATCGGTCACCAAATCACAATGTAAAGCACACAGCACTGAAATTGTATTCCTGCAATAGATAACTGGAAACAAGGTCATTATTAGTAAACACATTTACAATGTTCTACTAAATAGCATAAGTGTTATAATGAAATAACTCCTGCCCAGTTTACACCAAATATAACATCGAAGGCTTCACCCTATTCCTTTAAACCTAATTTATTTTCCCAATGAAAGTAGTGGTACAACAACTTGTTCCATTTTCATTTCATTTTAATGTCTGAGATGACATTCTGTTTGAAAATTACTCTCTACAGTCATTTTAATTGACTAAAATGAGGGAGGGAATGTCAATTTAGAGAGTGGAAATAAAAAATGCTCAGCTGACTGATATCCTCTTTTTAATTTTGGTCAGTGGAAATGTTCATGTCATTCAAATGCCTTACTGATGGAAGAAGCAGCTGTGACAACAATGCTTCTGAGTCTAGGCGTCCTCTTCGTTTTAAACTAGGAAATCACAAACAGTTTATGGGGTTGGGAGCCAGAATGTCACTCAGGTGTGTCCATCTTGAAAATGGCAAAACCTGCTGAAGTGTATTGATGTTCAAAAGTATTGTTCCACTGGGAAAATATTTCAGTGATACGTTTAGTTTTGATTTACATTTGATTGAGTTGTCAACTAACATTAATTCAATGTGAAATCAACAGAAATTTGAGCCACGTCATTGGATTTAGGTTTAAATTACTTTATGTTGACTTTTGTAAATCCAATCAGTTTCCACGTTAATTCAATGTCATGACATTATTTATGATTTTGAAATGGATTCAACCAGTTTGTGCCCAGTGGGGTTGTAACGGCTTTCTTCCTGGGATGAAGGAGAGGACCAAAATGCAGCGCAGTTAGTGTTCAACATGTTTAATTAAATAATAAACGATGAACATTAACAAATAACAAAATAACAAACGTGAAAGCCGAGACAGTCCTATCTGGTGCAGAACACAAACACAGAGACAGGAAACAACCACCCACAATCCCCAACACAAAACAAGCCACCTATATATGATTCTCAATCAGAGACAACGATTGACAGCTGTCTCTGATTGAGAACCATATTAGGCTGAACACAGAAACAGACGAACTAGACACACAACATAGAATACCCACCCCAACTCACGCCCTGACCAACTAAACACATACAAAACAACAGAAAACAGGTCAGGAACGTGACAGAACCCCTAAAACTCAAGGGGAGGGTCTGGGTGGGCATCTGTCCGCGGTGGCGGCTCCGGCGGTGGACGAGGACACCACTCCACCACTGTCTTTGTCCCCCTCCTTAGCGTCCTTTGAGTGGCGACCCTCGCCCACGACCTTGGCCTGAGAATCCTCCCCAAGGCCCCCACATGATTTAGGAGGTAGCTCAGGACAGAGAGGTAGCTCAGGACAGAGAGGTAGCTCAGGACAGAGAGGCAGCTCAGGACAGAGAGGCAGCTCAGGACAGAGAGGTAGCTCAGGACAGAGAGGTAGCTCCGGACTGAATGGCAGCTCCGGACCGAATGGCAGCTCCGGACCGAATGGCAGCTCCGGACCGGAGGGCAGCTCATGACGGGAGGGCAGCTCATGACTGGAGGGCAGCTCATGACTGGAGGGCAGCTCATGACTGGAGGGCAGCTTATGACTGGAGGGCAGCTCATGACTGGAGGGCAGCTCATGACTGGAGGGCAGCTCATGACTGGAAGGCAGCTCATGACTGGAAGGCAGCTCATGACTGGAAGGCAGCTCATGACTGGAAGGCAGCTCATGACTGTAGGGCAGCTCATGACTGTAGGGCAGCTCATGACTGTAGGGCAGCTCATGACTGGCTGGCGGCTCCTGACTGGCTGGCGGCTCTGGCAGCTCCTGACTGGCTGGCGGCTCTGGCAGCTCCTGACTGGCTGGCGGCTCTGGCAGCTCCTGACTGGCTGGCGGCTCTGGCAGCTCCTGACTGGCTGGCGGCTCTGGCAGCTCCTGACTGGCTGGCGGCTCTGGCAGCTCCTGACTGACAGACGGCTCTAGCGGCTCCTGACTGGTGGACGGCTCTAATGGCTCGGGACAGACGGGCGGCTCTGAAGGCGCTGGGCAGACGGATGGCTCAGATGGCGCTGGGCAGACGGATGGCTCAGACGGTGCTGGGCAGACGGATGGCTCAGACGGCGCTGGGCAGACGGATGGCTCAGACGGCGCTGGGCAGGCAGGCAGCTCAGACGGCGCTGGGCAGGCAGGCAGCTCAGACGGCGCTGGGCAGGCAGGCAGCTCAGACGGCGCTGGACAGACGAGCAGTGCAGGCGGCGTTGGGCAGACGAGCAGTGCAGGCAGTTCAGACGGCGCTGGGCAGGCAGGCAGCTCAGACGGCGTTGGACAGACGAGCAGTGCAGGCGGCGTTGGGCAGACAGCCGACTCTGACCTGCTGAAGCGCACAGTAGGCCTGGTGCGTGGTGCCGGAACTGGTGGTACCGGACTGGAGACACGCACCTCAAGGCTAGTGCGGGGAGCAGGAACAGGGCACACTGGACTCTCAAAGCGCACTATAGGCCTGGTGCGTGGTACCGGCACTGGTGGTACCGGGCTGAGGGCACGCACCTCAGGGCGAGTGCGGGGAGCAGGAACAGGGCACACTGGACTCTCGAGGCGCACTATAGGCCTGGTGCGTGGTACCGGAACTGGAGGTACCGGGCTGAGGGCACGCACCTCAGGGCGAGTGCGGGGAGAAGGAACAGTGCGTACAGGGCTCTGGAGACGCACAGGAGGCTTGGTGCGTGGTGCCGGAACTGGTGGTACTGGGCTGGAGACACGCACCACAGGGAGAGTGCGTGGAGGAGGAACAGGGCTCTGGAGACGCACTGGAAGCCTGGTGCGTGGTGTAGGCACTGGTGGTACTGGGCTGGGGCGGGAAGGTGGCGCCGGATATACCGGACCGTGCAGGCGTACTGGCTCCCTTGAGCACTGAGCCTGCCCAACCTTACCTGGTTGCATGCTCCCCGTAGCCCGTCCAGTGCGGGGAGGTGGAATAACCCGCACTGGGCTGTGTTGGCGAACCAGGGACACCATGCGTAAGGCTGGTGCCATGTACACCGGCCCGAGGAGACGTACTGGAGGCCAGATATGTAGAGCCGGCTTCATGGCACTTGGCTCAATGCTCACTCTAGCCCGCCCAGTGCGGGGAGGTGGAATAACCCGCACCGGGCTATGCACCCTTACAGGAGACACCATGCGCTCTACTGCGTAACACGGTGTCTGCCCGTACTCTCGCTCTCCACGGTAAGCCCGGGAAGTTGGCGCAGGTCTCCTACCTGACTTCGCCACACTCCCCTTTAGCCCCCCCCCCCCCCCCCCCCCCCCCCCCAAGAAATTTTTGGGTGAGCCTCTCGGGCTTCCAGCCGCTCTGCCTTGCTAGCGCCTCATAATGCCGCCTCTCCGCTTTAGATGCCTCCAGCTCCACTTTTGGGCGGCGACACTCCTCTGGCTCTGCCCAGGGTCCTTCTCCGTCCAGAATCTCCTCCCATGTCCATTCCTCCTTGAACCACTGCTGCTGTCCGTTAACCCGCTCTTGATCCGGGTTTGGTGGGTGGTTCTGTAACGGCTTTCTTCCTGGGATGAAGGAGAGGACCAAAATGCAGCGCAGTTAGTGTTAAACATGTTTAATTAAATAATAAACGATGAACATTAACAAATAACAAAATAACAAACGTGAAAGCCGAGACAGTCCTATCTGGTGCAGAACACAAACACAGAGACAGGAAACAACCACCCACAATCCCCAACACAAAACAAGCCACCTATATATGATTCTCAATCAGGGACAACGATTGACAGCTGTCTCTGATTGAGAACCATATTAGGCTGAACACAGAAACAGACGAACTAGACACACAACATAGAATACCCACCCCAACTCACGCCCTGACCAACTAAACACATACAAAACAACAGAAAACAGGTCAGGAACGTGACAGGGGTACCAATTGTTACTGTATTATCCCTATGGTATGGTATAATAGCAGCATCCTCAAATGCCTTTCCCTGAGCATTTCCTATTTATAAATTCAAGTTTTCTATTTGCCATTTGCTATTCTCAAGTTTTTCTTTTGAAGTCCATCCACAAAAGGCAGCCATTCATTCTGTACTCAGAGATGGCCAGTTTGGTCAGAGTTTAGGGATCCTACATTTCCCCATTACAACTCGTATGTGTAACAAATGTTATACATGTACTATATGTCTTTAGTGATCAACAACAGATCCACAATTGATCCCCGACATTGTTATAGCAACATCCTTTGTTCATGAATTATTTCTCTACTGGGGATTCATATTGTAGCTGTTAGATCCATTGTTGTCGTTTTGAATGGAAACAGAACCTCAGAAGTAGTATCATAGTTTTCAAATGTTTTGTCATTGGGAACACTTTCAGGAGTTTTTTTTATTTTTTTGCTTGTGATCCATTGAAGGATTTTTCCTTTCATTTTTTGTTTAAAAGATCCCTCTGCTAATTTTTTTCACCTGTAGCAAAGTGCTCAGGTAAGCTCTCCGTCATAGCACAGGGAGACAGAGGAAAAAAAGCCCCCAGATTGTGAAAATCTCCTGCCTTTAGAGGAAGAGAGGGAGAGGAATGCCTTGCCTTCCTCATTACACTGCTGTCATTTACTCTTCATCCCCCGTACTCTTTAGTGGCATTAAGACGGGATGTAAATTTGACAGTTAACGCTGTTAGAAAATGGCTGGTTCAAGAAGGGCAGGAATTAGAGATGGGCATTAGGCACTGATAAGCTCCTTTCCTCCGCTGTGGCGGCTGCTTAACATTCATGGGAAAGTCATCATCAAACAACGTTATCGCAGCTCTGTTGACGGCCGAGGAACATCATCACTATGATAATTTTTTTTATAGCTGTGAGCCAAAAAAAGCACTCTTTTATTTCAGCGGTTTGTTAATGAGATAGGAGCTTGTTGGTATGGGCAATGCAAACTTGCCACTCTCCAGCATTTGTTTGAGTCCCCCAGTCTCCCGTCCCCCACTCCTGCATCCCCACTCCTCCCCCTCCACGCTGTTTAATGTGGCAGGGAGACGTTTTTATGTACTCCAATAGAAGTGTTCTGTGTACATTGCCGAAGGAGGGCCTTTATGTGTACCTTCACAGATCAGTTGCTCAAAGTGATATCAGCAAACACTCTAAGCAGCAAGGTACCTGGCATGTGGCACCTGTCAATCACTTACTAGCATATACGGTCACGGGTGCAAGGATGTGTTGTACTATAGGTAACAAGATATACACTGAGTGTACAACACATTAGGAACACTGACCAGGTGATTCCAGGTGAAAGCTATGATCCCTTATTGATGCCACTTGTTAAATCCACTTCAGTCAGAGTAGATGAAGGGGAGGAGACAATTTAAAGAAGGATTTTTAAGCCTTGAGAAAATTGAGACATGGATTGTGTATGTGTGCCGTTCAGAGGGTGAATGGGTGAGACAAAAGACTTAAGTGCCTTTTGAATGGAGTATGGTAGTAGGTGCCAGCCGCACCGGTTTGTGTCAAGAACTGCAACACTGCTGAATTTTTGACGCACAGCAGTTTCCCGTGTGTATCAAGGGGAGGGGGGGTGCAATTCAATATTAGGAAGGTGTTCCTAATGTTTGGTATACTCAGTGTACTTGGTTGGCCTATAGATATTTTATTTATGGTATATGTCTGGTATGACCATCATAAAGCTTCATTCCCATGTCCCTCACCAACAAAAGTGGTTATTATGATATCTCAGGCCTTTGTTCTGTAGTTAATGCTCCTTTGCTGGATTTCAAAGAGTAAAATGTTATTTAGTTGATATTTTGTTTGTTTAGTGCTGATGTAATTTGACTAGGATCATATCACCTCCGCCTTACCTGCCACCCTAGACCCATTTCAATTTGCATACCACCCCAATAGATCCACAGACGATGAAATCGCCATCACACTGCACACTGCCCTATCCCATCTGGACAAGAGGAATACCTATGTAAGAATGCTGTTCATCGATTACAGCTCAGCATTCAACACCATAGTAGCCTCAAAATTATCATTAAGCTTGAGGCCCTGGGTCTCAACCCCGCCCTGTGCAATTGGGTCCTGGACTTCCTGACGGGCCGCCCCCAGGTGGTGAAGGTAGGACACAACATCTCCACTTTGCTGATCCTCAACACTGGGGCCCCACAAGGGTGTGTGCTCAGCCCCCTCCTGTACTCCCTGTTCACCCATGACTGCGTGGCCATGCATGCCTCCAACTCAATCATCAAGTTTGCAGACAACACAACAGTTGTGGGCTTGATTACCAACAACGATGAGACAGCCTACAGGGCAGAGGTGAGGGCATTCAGAGTGTTGTGTCAGGAAAACAACCTCTCACTCAACGTCAACAAAACAAAGGAGATGATCGTGGACTTCAGGAAACAGCAGAGGGAGCACCCCCCTATCCACATCAACGGGACAGCAGTAGAGAACGTGGAACGTTTTAAGTTCCTCAGAGTACACATCACGGACAAGCTGAAATGTTCCACCCACACAGTGTTGGGAAGAAGGTGCAACAGTGCCTCTTCAACCTCAGGAGGCTGTAGAAATGTGTCTTGTCACCTAAAACTCTCACCAACTTTTACAGATGCACAATTGAGAGCATCCTGTCGGGCTGTATCACTGCCTGGTACGGCAACTGCACCGCCCACAACCGCAAGACTCTCCAGAGGGTGGTGTGGTCTGCACAACGCATCACCAGGGGCAAACTACCTGCCCTACAGAACACCTACAGCACCCAATGTCACAGGGAGGCCAAAAAGATCATCAAGGACAACAACCACCCGAGCCACTGCCTGTTTACCCCGCTACCATCCAGAAAGCGAGGTCAGTACAGGTGCATCAAAGCTGGAAAACAGATTCTATCTCAAGGCCATCAGACTGTTAAACAGCCATCACTGACACAGAGAGGCTGCTGCCTACACACAGACTTGAAATCATTGGCCACTTTAATAAATGGATCGCTAGTCACTTCAATAATGCCACTTTAATAATGTTTTAATATGTTTTAATAATGCCACTTTAATAATGTTTACATATCTTGCATTACTCATCTCATATGTTGATGGAAATTATGTAAAAATGTACCACTAGCCACTTTAAACAATGCCACTTAATATAATGTTTACATACCCTACATTACTCATCTCATATGTATATGTATATACTGTACTCTATATCATCTACTGCATCTTGCCATCTTTATGTAATACATGTATCACTAGCCACTTTAAACTATGCCACTTTATGTTTACATACCCTACATTAATCATCTCATATGTATATACTGTACTCTATACCATCTACTGCATCTTGCCTATGCCGTTCTGTACCATCACTCATTCATATATCTTTATGTACATATTCTTTATCCCTTTACACTTGTGTGTATAAGGTAGTAGTTGTGGAATTGTTAGGTTAGATTACTTGTTGGTTATTACTGCATTGTCGGAACTAGAAGCACAAGCATTTCGCTACACTCGCATTAACATCTGCTAACCATGTGTATGTGACAAATAAATTTTGATTTGATTTGATTTGTATATACTGTATTCTATACCATCTATTGCATCTTGCCTATGCCGCTCGATCATCGCTCGTCCTTATATTTATATGTACATACTCTTTATTCTATCCCTTTACTTAGATTCGTGTGTATTAGGTATTTGTTGTGGAATTGTTAGATTACTTGTTAGATATTACTGCACTGTCGGAACTAGAAGCACAAGCATTTCGCTACACTCGCATTAACATCTGCTAACCATGTGTATGTGTCCAATACAATTTGATTTGATTAATGGTGGAATTGCAGAATAGACCTTCTTATGTAGCCCATTATTTGTATTCACTTTCACTTGCTAGGCCAACCAGATGAGTAACCCACTGGGCACAGACGTAAATTCAACGTCTATTCCACGTTGGTTGAACGTAACTTCTTTTGAAATGACGTGGAAACAATGTTGATTCAGCCGGTGCCCAGTGGGATGCGAGTGATTTCTGCCGCACATCACTATTGGATTGTCATCCTTGATGCATCAGATCCTGTATTTTGCCCTATAATGGCCCAGAGCAGAGTTTTTACAGCATTGGAAACCATTACAAGTTGAGCGACGCATAGAGTGTTGTCGCTGCCAGCACAAAGAAGCTCTGTTTTGGATGGGGACGCATACACTGTGGACTGTAGATACCCCAAATCAGATTTTGGATTTATGACTTAGCTTTTGTTTGTTGAGTGGTTTAGCAGATATTTGATCTTTTGAGATCCCTACCAAGGGAGCCTACCAAGCATATCTAACTTGCTTTAATTAGTTCAAACATTTTCTGAATGTGAACTGTACTGAAAATTGTGATGTGCTATTCGTTCATGCTCATTTCAGATATTCCATAAATCATAAACAATGGACTTCTTTTTCGGGTATACAGTGATACACCCTAGTATATACTTTTCACTGTCTGGAACATTACTTCGCAACATTTCCTGCTTTGAACTCAGACTAACAGAGCAGTTATAGCCTAACTGAATGTTCTGTTGGCTAGAGTTGTTTGTTTTTATACCCATCCCCATGACCTGTTCATTTCCCACCGTAAGGTCATTCTATTGCTTTCAGAATAAAAGCATTTCCTCGTGGCCTCCAAGTCCACGGCACAAAGCGGCGGGTTTGTAAATTCTCTATTGGTTTTTAGTGCTTCCATGCGCTTCCATTTATTGAACAGAGAAAGGGCAACTTTGTAAATCAATCAATGTTTATTTCTTACCAGTTTGTACCCTAGGCATATTTCATAAGGATACTATTGAGTGCACCCATGACAAAAGTAGGCTACAGTATTTATAATGTTGCTATTCATTTTCTTAAAAATGTGCTACATGGCGTTTGTGTCTCATTGCCTTGAAAACATTGACAAAAAGCAGCCAAGAAGAGATTACAAACACAATTCAATTGGCATTCCCTCTTTAGCGTATCTTAATCTATATATTGAGTCGAGACTTTTAAACAGAAGACAACTGTTTTAGTACCAGGTTGTATTAGTGTCTGGCATGCCTACTGTAGTTAGGTTCCTTCAATACATGTAAACCAACAGTCTTTATGCCCAACTCTCCCAATAAGGAAATATTTCAGTAATGCCCTTCTGTTTACAGAGAGCTTGTATTAGAGACCAAGCAGGGTGTTTGGGGGGGGGGGGTTAATGTTGCTTCCACATGTCCTGACACCAATAGGGGAGTGTTTGCCTGGGTTGGGGGTGGGAAAACAAAGCTTTGTTCCACTTGTGTAAAGTCATAAATACCTACCAAAGTGGACTGATCGAGTAATGTAGAGGGTTATGATGGGGTTTAAAATGGTTATTTAATGGAAAGTGGAAATGAAGTGTTCATAAACCCTTTGTGAAGCCTAAATAGATGGTAAATACATCATTCATAGTTCAGTAAATGTTGTGCTATACAAAACGGGACAAAGAGATAATGACACGTTTCGAGACGTATCAGATCTGAGGGCCTTTAATGCCCTTTATGCTGTGTGCTTATAAATGATTTGTGATGCATCTATGTAGTGCTTATGAAGACTCTAAGCTTTATAAGTTGTTTGCTTAAAGAGGGTCCAGTCAACCTTTTCTGAGTACATTTACTTCATTTAATTACTGTTTCTCTACAGTACCCGTATGTTTCAGTAGCCCATTACTTAGTAATCACATTGTCAAAAATCCTCTGTGCCTTTCATCCGTCCCACACCCTGCTGCTGTATTTGTGGTCCCTTCTTTCACTCTCTCCCTCTCCCCTGTTCACTCTCGCTGTTTCCCTCTTTCACTTCCCTTGCGTTGGTGTTCAAATTCCGAGGGAATGAATGGATTACACTTACTGAAATAGCTGTAACTCACATTTGAGGTCAACAGCAAATCCATTTCGGAAAAAAACCACACAAATAACCCCACTTTTCTCTCTCGTCCACAGTGACCTGCTTTTCAACAGTTCCTCGTCGTGTATGAGCTGAGCCAAGAGCTTAGTGCCACATTGATAGGAGGTAATCTGCAACACTTTTTCTTCCCTAATATATTTACATTATAGTATTAGACTAAAATAAGCGCCGTATGAGGGTGAGAGGTTGAGTGTTGTTGAATGATTACCTACAAGACTGACAAACAAACAGACCCCAAATGAAAGGGGAAGCAATGGGTAACGGTGGGAACATACTGTGATGCAATTCTTCACATTCTGGATTCTAAAGAAAGGCTTGGTTTTGTGACTTCACAAGAATGTGTCTCAACCCTTTCATCAAAAAGCATGCTACAATGCTTTAATTAACTTACAGCAAAACTACAACTTACAACTCACAATTAATGTGTAATTAGCAGGTAATACTTCTTAATTGATACTGATACTGTTTTAATAGTTTTTAGGAGTACAGTTTCAACAGAAACAAATCCACTCATTCAATACAATCAAACTGGTTGCATGAAAGAAAGAAAGTGAAAAAGCAAAGAGCTTGGAAGTCAACGAAGTGTATTACACACATATTAAAGTAATTTCCTCTTTGCCTCCCAGACCTGGCCAAAACACTTTTAAGTTCCCATTGTACTCCAAGGTATGTCATTTTTTTTATTTTTTTTACTTGTTAACTTTGAAGTAAGCTGGAAACCGCATATAGGTAGAGAGGGGATGGCATCAAATAATCAGCAACTTCAAAAAGCATGCTGCCACTTAGCTCTCCCAAAGCTAATGTCCTCGAGACATTCCGAATGGAAATTATTCAAACTCATTTAGTGGCAGCAAATTGGTCTAAGTTCAATCAGAAAACAGACTGACACTGAACAAGAAGTGCAGCCTAATTATACTTGTTTGTCAAATGAAAATTTCATTTGGGCAGAAATGAAACCTCCCAGCAACTTCTTTTAAGGTGAGCTCCTAGTTGTATTATCAGCTCAATGCAGTAAAATCCATAATCATATGGTGATAATGAAAATGAAGCCAATGTTAACATTCAGGCTTCCATTGCTCCAGGCACACGGCGATAAAAATTAAGTACCATAGTCCTCTGGCAGGCACGTTGACACCCGGGCTGGTCTTTAGCCGCTTAGATGCGTTTTTTTGCATTTTAAAAACTTTATCAAAGCACTGTTGCCTTGTGGAAAATGTCAATGTGAAATGCACTGAAGGCAAATTGGAATTTCATTAATTGTAAAATTATTGCTTTTGACTGATGTATTACTATGCTTGTTAAGAGCTCGAGAGTGGAACGCTCGTCTGTCTGCTCGGCAGTCTCGCCTCCTCTTGTTCCGTGTCATTTGCTGAAAGCTAGAGATCTACTTTCTGCCCAAAATGGAAACGAAAAGTAGTTGTAGTGACGGGCAAGTAAGGCAGATCTAGTCGGGGGACATTCATTTCTGACATATTAGCATTATCTTTGTCTATTTGGATCTGAAGGTTGACACACAGAGAACAATTATGTGGAAAGAGGAAAGACAATGGACACATGATCAGATATATTGTCTATTTGGATAGAAATGATGCCATACAGAGAACAATTATGTGGAAAGACAATGGACACATGATCAGATATATTGTCTATTTGGATAGAAACGATGCCATACAGAGAACAATTATGTGGAAAGAGGAAAGACAATGGACACATGATCAGATATATTGTCTATTTGGATAGAAATGATGCCATACGGAGAACAATTATGGGGAAAGAGGAAAGACAATGGACACATGATCAGAGATTTGTAGAGACTGACTTACATTAGAAATGTACTGTTGGGAGTGTGTTTTCCTAAATCTTAAACTCTTGTGCAGTCAGTTACAGCGTGAGCTACAACACATCACATACATATGGCATTAGACACAAGGGTTGGTCCTAGATGAACCAATGTTATTATACAGAGAGGTGACCTTCCATGGTCTAGTTGGTAATGACCCATATGGTTCACCATGAAGATAGGAGCTCTCTGAATACAGTTTATCAACCAGTGCTACAAAGAGTGTTGAGCTGCAATTACAACAAGGCTTAAGAGATGCCCTTGTGTGCAGGTATCAGAGAGTCCACAGAGTGTAGGTATCAGCTGATGTACCTGCCCTCACAGAGCTTGTGTGTATTGATTTACCTCTTAATCCTCTGTATTTCAATGTCGTCAATGGTGTAGAAGTGAAGGAGTCAATGAGTTGACTGATCAAGTCCATGCGATTTATCAACAGCAAATGGAGACTAAATATTTTCAGTAAATTGGGTGTAAAATAATGTTTTGTATGACCCTTTGACTCCTGATGGATTCGAAACCCGACTCTCTATAAAGTAGTTACAGTACCATGACACAAGTTTGGAAGCCGCATTTATCTTTCATTTGTTCTTCCACAAATTTCCACAAACTTCTTCTTCTCTCACCTCAAGTTTGCTATTTACCATACACTAGCACAATTGCAAAAGCAATATGCTGCATAGAATATCAACTAAACATAATTTAAAATATATATATATATAATATATATATATGTGTATATATGTTTAAACTATACATACAGAATTGTCACACGGCTCATCTCGATTATTCACATCCTTAATTGGATTTGTAATGACATTTTATGCCAACTTATTTCAATATTCAATTTTTTCAAGCATTGGCCTTTAGGATAGACAGAGAGCTGCACACAATTCATTTCTTGCAACGATGAGAACAGTTGCAAATGTATTTGCAGTGGAGCTCTGACCTCTTGTGAACCAACCAGGTAGTGCACTAGTGTGCTACTTAATCGAGAAATACAGAATGAATTATGAATAATTTTGCCACTGTGAAAACCAGCAAAACTCTTTTGGGCAAATTTTTATGCATCTAGACTTTGTGTGAATGCAAAGTATGATAGAATATATTTTACTGTATGTGGCAAGATCATTTAACCCATGACTACCCATGTGAAACATTGAAGTCACTTTAGGACTTCACATTATGTGCAATTGGATAGTTTGAGTTTGCTGTTTGACCATGTTATATATAAAAAAAACTGCTTATGTATGTAAAATCTTCCGTTTTCTACCTATTATCCAGCATTGAGAGCTGAGATTCTGTTTCATGAGATGTCTACAGTACACAAAATACTATTATTCAACACCAACAAATGTTGCTGACAACTACAACATATTCCATATGACAGTGGGGATAATCAATGGATGAAAAGCATACCGTATGCCATAGACGGTTTTATTTTCTCACCTCTGTGGTGCAGTTTGGTATTTTTACATTGTCCCATGTCAATCTGTTACTCCTTGACATCATTTAATTAGATACTGGATTAAGCAAAAAAAATAAGGCCGTACATTTAATCATACACCTGCCATGGGTGGCACCTTGCTAAACATCTTTTCACTATATACCCTATTTATAAAAAAATATACCTCTGATGTTCCACATTGTCAAGGATTGCACAAAACGTCAGTACGTATGCAGAATATTATGTAGCATTAGTCCATTTTCTGCCATAAACTCTGTACTTGTGGACTACCTGTCCACAGTATTCTGCCATCTTTCTATATTGAGACAATATAAACACTGTTACCTTTACAATGAGGCCACCCTACAAACGTTCTGTTCAAAATGAAACAATTATCTCCAACTAGACGCGCACCGTGCCCAATATAAACAAATAAAGCAGGAATAATCTGCTGGACAGCATGATTAGTGTAGGCCAAGGCTGACATCCAAATTGGCTGTCTTATCATGTCCAAGTGATTCCAGCGGAGCAGAAACAGTAGATGAAAGCAAAATGATCTTTAAATAGTAGTTTAAGATGGTGGCTCGATAAGTTGTTCCACAACAGTTTTGATCAATGAAGCATACATTCGGTATATTGCCTATTTAGATACTCCAGATTAGGCTAACTGGTCCTTGTAATGGTTCACAAATAATATTTTTTTGTCAGTGGTAATCTCTTCACAACTTCATTGTATTATCAATGTTACTGACAATAGCATGCAGCAGCAGTGGTGGGAAATATAAAAATTGTAAACTTATTGGTTTTCATAGTCTTTATTTTTCTGCTGTTACAAGACCAAAATATACAATATTAGCAGTAACAATTTGTCATAAATTACTGTCAATAGCAGCAACAACTCGTTTGTTTTAGTAAAAAAGGTAGTAGAATTGATAGTTTACTTTTCTTTAGGTTTAAGTTTATTTTTAATTTACCTAGGGGTGTATTCATTTCATCCAAACTGTTTTCTAGTTAGTTTGCAGGTTATTACTAAGCAACATCCAGAATCTCCTGGCTAGCCAAATCTGTCTAGGAAAGGCACAGAGATACTAAAAACTTGAACTGAAAAGTGAACTGTGCCTTTAAGGAAGACTTTTGAAATCTAGCTAATTATAATAGCGCAAAATGACTTGGCTAAAACGTAAAACGACGACAACAGTCAAACGACAACAGTTTAGGAACCACCCCCATGTATTTTGACAATGACAAATTGAAATTGGACCCTTCAGTGGCACACATATCTTCGTATGACTCTGCCAATGACTACCTAATGTCTAAAAGTCCATGAATAGGATTTGTTGTGGTCTCTTATGAGTAAGCCTCTCAATAGAATGTCCCTGCTGAGGGAAATGTCAATGCTATCCTCCGTGCTAGACAATGCAATGTTTGTTTAAATAATAATTGGAATCTTATCCTGCTGTTTGCTCATCATTTCCCGTGTGTGGTTATTCTCAACCTAAACTCCATTTAAGTTTATAATAACATTTTAGAATAGTTCCAGTTCACGTAAACAGAAGGTCTGACGGAGGTAAATTTGATTTATTTCTGGGCTACAAATGGAGCAGTTTTATCGAGGGAAACAAAACTTTGCTCAGGTACTCCAGCACAGCATACGGTATAATCTACCTATACGCATGAAAACACTGGGGGAATATAGGAGTGACATACACTGAGTGTACAAAACATTATGAACACCTTCCCTTTCCATGACATAGACGCATGAAAACACTGGGGGAATATAGGAGTGACATACACTGAGTGTACAAAACATTATGAACACCTTCCCTTTCCATGACATAGACGCATGAAAACACTGGGGGAATATAGGAGTGACATACACTGAGTGTACAAAACATTATGAACACCTTCCCTTTCCATGACATAGACGCATGAAAACACTGGGGGATATATAGGAGTGACATACACTGAGTGTACAAAACATTATGAATACCTGCCCTTTCCATGACGTAGACTGACCAGGTGAATCCAGGGGAACGCTATGATCCCTTATTGATGTCACTTGTTAAATCCACTTCAATCCATGTAGATGAGGGGAGGAGACGGGTTAAAGAAGAACTTTTAAGCCTTGAGACAACTGAGACATGGATTGTGTTTGTGTGCCATTCAGAGGGTGAATGGGCAAGACAAAAGATGTACGGGTTATGGTAGTAGCAACGCTAATGGGTTTTTCACGCTCAACAGTTTGCGTGTGCATCAAGAATAGTCCACCCCCCAAAGAACATGCAGCCAACTTGACAACTGTGGGAAGCGTTGGAGTCAACATGGACCAGGATCCCTGTGCAATGCTTCTGACACCTTGCTTATACTTACACTACCGTTCAAAAGTTTAGGGTCACTTGGAAAATCCCTTGTTTTTGAAAGAAAAGCAAATGTTTTGTCCATTTAAAAGAACATCACATTGATCAGAAATACAGTGTAGACATTGTTAATGTTGTAAATGACTATGGTAGCTGGAAACGGCAGATTTTAATGGAATATCTACAGTACATAGGCGTACAGAGGCCCATTATCAGCAACCATCACTCCTGTGTTCTAATGGCATGTTGTGTAAGTTAATCCAAGTTTACCATTTTAAAAGGCTAATTGATCATTAAAAAAAACTTTTGCAATTATGTTAGCACAGCTGAAAACTGTTGTACTAATTAAAGAAGCAATAAAACTGGCCTTCTTTAGACTAGTTGAGTATCTGGAGCATCAGCATTTGCGGGTTCGATTACAGGCTCATCCCAGAGTCGCCTCTTCACTGTTGACGTTGAGTCTGGTGTTTTGCGGGTGCTATTTAATGAAGCTGCCAGTTGAGGACTTGTAAGGCGTCTGTTTCTCAAACTAGACACTCTAATGTACTTGTCTTCTTGCTCCGTTGTGCACAGGGGCCTCCCACTCCTCTTTCTATTCTGGTTAGAGCCAGTTTGCGCTGTTCTGTGAAGGGAGTAGTACCAAGCATTGAATGAGATCTTCAGTTTCTTGGCAATTTCTCGCATGGAATAGCCTTCATTTCTCAGAACAAGAATAGACTGACAAGTTTCAGAAGAAAGTACTTTGTTTCTGGCCGTTTTGAGCCTGTAATGGAACCCACAAATGCTGATCCTCCAGATACTCAACTAGTCTAAAGAAGGCCAGTTTTATTGCTTATTTTCCAGCTACAATAGTCATTTACAACATTAACAATGTCTACGCTGTATTTCTGATCAATTGTATGTTATTTTAATGTACAAAAAAATGGCATTTCTTTCAAAAACAAGGACATTTCTAAGTGACCCCAAACTTTTGAACGATAGTGTATGTTGATAGTTTGTCATCATTTGTATTACTGTGTTGTATCTAATGATTTATGGAAAACTAGAACAAATAACTGGTATGTCTTATAATGACATATACCTAATATCTCGCTGCAAATTACATATTACTAATATGTCACTTTTGGTTAAATATCACTATTTTTACATTTTCTAATGAGACCATATTGGGAAATCCTAATTTCCACTCTCCCACCCTGATTGGGTTAAAGAAGTGCAATACTGATCTCAAACTTGAAAAACAATTTTCTGTTCTCGACTCGTTGAAGAGTTTATTGTTAGTCGGCACAGAAACATACAGTGTGATCATCCAAATTTAACTACCAATTAAAATAATTTCAAATATGTTATCATATTTTGTACAGCAACCTCTGACGGCAAAACAAATCTCAAAGACAGAAGTTAATTTCTGAAGATGTATCTGTGTGGCCTAATGTGAGTGTGTAAATACAATTACCTGAATATATTTTCATTAGATATAAGACTCCATATGCAGTGCCTAAAACTATTCTCAGATCGTTTTAGATTTCTTTCCATTAGCGTCTCATTGTGTCTGAGGGACTGCTTTCCACAAGTGCTGGCTAGCTGCTTACCAAATGAGGTTATAGTGTTTCCCCTACCAACTGTACATTTCAATAATTTGTTGGAGAGGCCTCTCACTGTCACTTTTTATCATATTATCAATGACGACTCAATTTCGCTCTGGCCACTCCAAATGGAGTGCTGACCCCGGCCCTATTACAGTCCTGTAATGAAGTGCAATGGAGTGGTAATTGGTCCACATTATACCAGATCAGGTAACATTAGACGTATTTCCTTATCACAATGAGCCCTGCTGCTGACTCTCAATGAGAAACGAAACACAGTGCCTTTCTTATGCAGGCTATCATCCAAATAACATTTTAGCTACTAGGCTATACCACCCCTTCCTATTTCAGTTTTGCATTTCAAGATTGCACTCCACATACTTAGGTTGCAACTTGTTTCTGGTTTCCCTCTGCTCTAAAACTCCTGAAAAACTCCCTTATTACTAATGCAGATATGTGGGAGATGTCTCCAAGGATGGGGAAGTACAGTGAGTGAGCTGGTAACATGAACGTCTTCCTGTAATGTGAGATGTACAGTCCTGGTCTGGCCCATTGTGCCTCTGTGGCTCCATCCATGTCTCCACGCCATGCATTGCAATATTGTTCTCTTATGTCCTGGTGTAAGTAAAATGAATCGGCATAGTCATACTCCACCTTTTTTTAAATGATATCTCACTCTACTCTAAGAAGTGTTTTTCGAACAGAAAAATGGCACATTTCTGAAAAAGTTAATTAATTTCAGGATATTTCAAGATAGCACTTCAAATCCCAATCATATCTTTGAGATGAGAACATATCCCAGGGAAATTCTAGTAATAGTGAACATGCAGATATTGCTCTACATTTGTTGAGAATGACAGTGGCCTGGGTTATAATTCTATGAGTCATACATATGTTTAACTTTTCTACTATTTTGTCAAATTGTGAATTATGCAATTTCCAAGTTTCCGTCTGCTGGAAAAACTGAGCTGAATAACCCATTTCCCTAGCGTTACAGTACATGAAACAAGTTTTCCAAATCTCAAACGTTCAACCTTTAGATTATTTATCCTCTCAATAGTGGTAGGCGGTAGGTAGCCTAGTGGTTAGAGCGTTGGACTAGTAACCTGAAGGTTGCAAGATTGAATCCCCGAGCTGACAAGGTCAAAATCTGTCGTTCTGCCCCTGAACAAGGAAGTTAACCCACTGTTCCTAGCCCGTCATTGAAAATAAGAATTTGTTCTTAACTGACTTGCCTGGTAAAAAAAAGAGAAACGTGACACTGCAGGGTCAGTTTTACTGCATATCATGTATAGTAGGGTTGAGATCAATACAGTGGAAGGGACAAGATAAATGGAAAGCAATGACAATGTCTAGTATTGTTTCATATACTGTAACGCTAGTGTGTACAAAGTGAGCATAGAATTGACAGAACAATGGTCCAGAAGAACAATGAACTTGCCATTCTGAAACACTGCACTGCAGCCCCTGCTCTGAACTGAGTCAGGTTCTCTGGTAAGGTCAAAGCCATGGGTTGAACACTCACCGAGGAATAAAATACAGGATATTGGATAACAAGGTTAAAATATAGGAGCAAAATATGCTCTTATTAATCTCAGGCTGCAGGGATTTGACTTGAGCCACTTATTAATAGACAGTGGTTTTGAGGGAGTCCAAACAAAAGATGAAGGTACAGTCGTGCTAATGGCAGAGTTAAAAGAAATAAGGATATTTCCACAGGAAATTGAACTTGGAGACAGGTCATGGATCACCAGACTTCAGAGAGAGTTACAGAAGTCAGAGGTGAGCGTTTCTTAGAACTATTAAAAAGACAACCGAAGGGGATCAAAACAAAACAAATGGCTTAGCTGTCCTGGATCTGCACAGCTCTGCCAGGGCCTGGGATCGGGAGAGACACTTAAGTGTTTTAGTACTATATCTCTTGACACAATGATGAAAATGATCATGGCCTCTAAACCTTCAAGCTGCATACTGGATCCTATTCCTACTAAACTGCTGAAGGAGCTGCTTCCTGTGCTTGGCCCTCCTATGTTGAACATAATAAACAGCTCTCTATCCACCGGATGTGTACCAAACTCACTAAAAGTGGCAGTGATAAAGCCTCTCTTGAAAAAGCCAAACCTTGACCCCGAAAATATAAAAAACTAATCGGCCTATATCGAATCTTCCATTCCTCTCAAAAATTTTAGAAAAAGCTGTTGCGCAGCAACTCACTGCCTTTCTGAAGACAAACAATGTATACGAAATGCTTCAGTCTGGTTTTAGACCCCATCATAGCACTGAGACTGCACTTGTGAAGGTGGTAAATGACCTTTTAATGGCGTCAGACCGAGGCTCTGCATCTGTCCTCGTGCTACTAGACCTTAGTGCTGCCTTTGACACCATCGATCACCACATTCTTTTGGAGAGACTGGAAACCCAAATTGGTCTACACGGACAAGTTCTGGCCTGGTTTAGATCTTACCTGTCGGAAAGATATCAGTTTGTCTCTGTGAATGGTCTGTCCTCTGACAAATCAACTGTACATTTCGGTGTTCCTCAAGGTTCCGTTTTAGGACCACTATTGTTTTCACTATATATTTTGCCTCTTGGGGATGTTATTCGAAAACATAATGTTAACTTTCACTGCTATGCGGATGACACACAGCTGTACATTTCAATGAAACATGGTGAAGCCCCAAAATTGCCCTCGCTAGAAGCCTGTGTTTCAGACATAAGGAAGTGGATGGCTGAAAACTTTCTACTTTTAAACTCGGACAAAACAGAGATGCTTGTTCTAGGTCCCAAGAAACAAAGAGATCTTCTGTTAAATCTGACAATTCATCTTGATGGTTGTAAAATCGTCTCAAATAAAACTGTGAAGGACCTCGGCGTTACTCTTGACCCTGATCTCTCTTTTGACGAACATATCAAGACTGTTTCAAGGACAGCTTTTTTCCATCTACGTAACATTGCAAAAATCAGAAATTTTCTGTCCAAAAACGATGCAGAAAAATTAATCCATGCATTTGTTACTTCTAGGTTAGACTACTGCAATGCTCTACTTTCCGGCTACCCGGATAAAGCACTAAATAAACTTCAGTTAGTGCTAAATACGGCTGCTAGAATCCTGACTAGAACCAAGAAATTTGATCATATTACTCCAGTGCTAGCTTCCCTACACTGGCTTCCTGTTAAGGCAAGGGCTGATTTCAAGGTTTTACTGTTAACCTATAAAGCGTTACATGGGCTTGCTCCTACCTATCTTTCCGAGTTGGTCCTGCCGTACATACCAATACGTACGCTACGGTCACAAGACGCAGGCCTCCTAATTGTCCCTAGAATTTCTAAGCAAACAGCGGGAGGCAGGGCTTTCTCCTATAGATCTCCATTTTTATGGAACAGTCTGCCTACCCATGTGAGAGACGCAGACTCGGTCTCAACCTTTAAGTCTTTACTGAAGACTTATCTCTTCAGTAGGTCATATGATTGAGTGTAGTCTGGCCCAGGAGTGTGAAGGTGAACGGAAAGGCTCTGGAGCAACGAACCGCCCTTGCTGTCTCTGCCAGGCCGGTTCCCCTCTCTCCACTGGGATTCTCTGCCTCTAACCCTATTACAGGGGCTGAGTCACTGGCTTACTGGTGCTCTTTCATGCCGTCCCTAGGAGGGGTGCGTCACTTGAGTGGGTTGAGTTACTGACGTGATCTTCCTGTCTGGGTTGGCGCCCCCCCTTGGTTTGTGCTGTGGTGGAGACCTTTGTGGGCTATACTCGGCCTTGTCTCAGGATTGTAAGTTGGTGGTTGAAGATATCCCTCTAGTGGTGCGGGGGCTGTGCTTTGGCAAAGTGGGTGGGGTTATATCCTTCCTGTTTGGCCCTGTCCGGGGGTTTCTTCGGATGGGGCCACAGTGTCTCCTGACCGCTCCTGTCTCAGCCTCCAGTATTTATGCTGCAGTAGTTTATGTGTCGGGGGGCTAGGGTCAGTTGGTTATACCTGGAGTACTTCTCCTGTCTTATCCAGTGTCCTGTGTGAATTTAAGTATGCTCTCTCTAATTCTCTCGTTCTCTCTTTCTCTCTGAGAACCTGAGCCCTAGGACCATACGTCAGGACTACCGGGCATGATGACTCCTTGCTGTCCCCAGTCCGCCTGGCCTTGCTGCTATTCCAGTTTCAACTGTTCTGCCTGCGGTTACGGAACCCCTACCTGTCCCAGACCTGCTGTTTTCAACTCTTAATGATCGGCTATGAAAAGCCAACTGAGATTTATTCCTGATTATTATTTGACCATGCTTGTCATTTATGAACATTTTGAAAATCTTGGCTCTCTCTAATTTTCTCCCTCTCTCTTTCTTTCTCTCGGAGGACCTGAGCCCTAGGACCATACGTCGGGACTACCGGCCGTGGTGACTCCTTGCTGTCCCCAGTCCGCCTGGCCTTGCTGCTATTCCAGTTTCAACTGTTCTGCCTGCGGTTATGGAACCCCTACCTGTCCCAGACCTGCTGTTTTCAACTCTTAATGATCGGCTATGAAAAGCCAACTGAGATTTATTCCTGATTATTATTTGACCATGCTTGTCATTTATGAACATTTTGAAAATCTTGGCTCTCTCTAATTTTCTCCTTCTCTCTTTCTTTCTCTCGGAGGACCTGGGCCCTAGGACCATGCGTCGGGACTGCCGGCCGTGGTGACTCCTTGCTGTCCCCAGTCCGCCTGGCCTTGCTGCTATTCCAGTTTCAGCTGTTCTGCCTGCGGTTATGGAACCGCCACCTGTCCCAGACCTGTTGTTTTTCAACTCTTAATGATCGGCTATGAAAAGCCAACTGAAAATTATTCATGATTATTATTTGACCATGCTTGTCACTTATGAACATTTTTGAACATCTTGGCATAGTTCTGTTATAATCTCCACCCGGCACAGCCAGAAGAGGACTGGCCACCCCTCATAGCCTGGTTCCTCTCTAGGTTTCTTCCTAGGTTTTGGCCTTTCTAGGGAGTTTTTCCTAGCCACCGTGCTTCTACACCTGCATTACTAGCTGTTTGGGGTTTTAGGCTGGGTTTCTGTACAGCACTTCGAGATATTAGCTGATGTACGAAGGGCTATATAAAATAAAATTGATTGATTGATTGAAATGCAATCTGTTATTAAGCCCCAAGAGTCGATTAGCGCACCGTTGCGTCAATCTAAGTAACATGATTCAAAATCCATCAGTTTAAACTAGTGATATCTGTTTTTTGTTTTTTTTGCATTGGATGCGTCTCATTCCACCGCATCCGCCGATGTCGCACATCTGAGGTGAAAGGTGGCAGAGCTAAAGCGATTTTGGTGTTTGTCAGACCATGAGAAATCTCGAAAATCGGTCTACTCAGAGCTATTTTCACGAACACGATGATGGTCTTCGTTTTGCTCTACAACCCCCACAAGTGTCAGGAGACTTGTCTGAAGTCGATTCAGTCGATGTGCCAACTTCTGTTTGTAGCATCCGAAACGTTTGTGCTTCAAACTAATGTGACCCAACCGTGAAAAGGGGAGATTCTCACAAACACAATGACCCCACAAGTGTCACGGAACTCATCTGAAGGTAACTGGTACCGGTAAAAGGAAAATGGAAGTATTAAGTATATTTCCTGAGCTTTCTTATATCTCCTAGATATAGGACAAGCACTTAAAAACCTTGTTTCTTATGATAATTTTTTTTACTGTCTTTTTTGCCATTTATGAATATGTTATTCAATGTGTTTCTCTGGGCTATAGTAGTAAAGGCCAAATTCAATATTTTATCAAATACAATTATCCATAGTATGACCATCTTAAAACAATTCCATATGTCAGCTTAGAAACCCCCCAATGGCTTAGAGTTTTACGAATTTAAGAGAAAAGAGAAGTGCACAGTGATTCCATGCCTGGGGGCACCAACATTATTTCATATTTAGATCATTCAATAATATGTATCAGTCTCATATAGCTCTAGAATTGTAATTGTGGAAACGTCCAATATTAGGTAATAGAGTAAACCTTTAGAATCGATGATTGGTATGTGTACACTAGATGGCCAGAAGTATGTGGACACCTGCTCGTCACACATCTCATTCCAAAATCATGGGCACTAATATGGAGTTGGTCCCCCTTTACTGCTATAGCAGCCTCCACTATTCTGGGAAGGCTTTCTACTAGATGTTGGAACTTTGCTGTGGGGACTTGCTTCCATTCAGCCACAAGAGCATTTGGGAGGTCAGGCACTGATGTTGGGTGATTAGGCCTGGCTCGCGGTTGACGTTCCAATTCATCCCAAAGGTGTTCGATGGGGTTGAGGTCAGGGCTCTGTGCCGGCCAGTCAAGTTCTTCTAGACCGATCTCGACAAACCATTTCTGTATGGACCTCGCTTTGTGCATGGGGGCATTGTCACTGTTGCCTCAAAGTTTGGTGCACAGAATCGTCTAGAATGTCATTGTATGCTGTAGCGTTAAGATTTCCCTTCACTGGAACTAAGGGGCCTAGCCAAAACCATGAAAAACAGCCCCAGACCATTATTCCTGCTCCACCAAACTTTACAGTTGGCACTATGCATTCGGGCAGGTAGCGTTCTCCTGGCATCCGCCAAACCAGATTCGTCCGTCGGACTGCCAGATGGTGAAGCGTGATTCATCACTCCAGAGAACGCGTTTCCACTGCTCCAGAGTCCAATGGCGGCCAGCTTTACACTACTCCTGCGAACGCTTGGCATTGCACATGGTGATCTCAGGCTTGTGTGCGGCTGCTTGGCCATTGAAACCCATTTTATGAAACTCCAGACAAACAGTTATTGTGCTTACGTTGCTTCCAGAGGCAGTTTGTAGTGTATGTAGATTTGGAGCTGGAGTTTGTCTTTGCATTCAGTGATAACATGCTGCCCTCTGGTGGGCCTGTGTTACTGGACTGCAAGGGTAGGCAACCCTGGTCCTGGAGTGCTGCAGGCACATCATGTTTTTGATTTAACTGACCTGGAAGACCAGGTGTGTTGAATTTAGGCAAACACTGAACTGATCAATTAGCTCAGTTGGTCAGGTGTGGTGCCTAGTTGGAACAAAATCCTGCCTTAACTGCGGCACTCCAGGAACAGGGTTGCCTACCCCCGCCGTACAGCCTATACGGTTCTGGAATACCTCTCAGATGTGCTTATGATGGTTGTAATGTGGGTTTGGTATGAGTACTTGATGCCGATACAGTCCCATCCATAGAAATTTCTAGCAACACAAACTGGTTTTGAAATATATGCTGCACTGAATAGGCTATTTGAAGCTATGAGATGAGTTGTATGTAAGTGATGTGTGAACGCAAGATGCCTATGACAATATGTAAACTCACACGTCCCCTCGGTCTCTGACATGCTTTTTGTGATGTTTTCAGGTTGACATTGAAAATCACACACACACACTGTGTAAGGAAGTGAAAAAAGGATAATGTGACAACTATCAGGTGTGTGGGTGGGTGGGTGGAAAATACAAGATACAATGACTGCTTTGTTGTCTTGGTATGTTTGCTCTGTCATTATTGGTTTGACTTGAGGTTTGTTTTAGTTTTAGTTGTCAGACCAAACTTTGTGAGAAGAGAGAACTCATGTGAAACGTGTCACAAGCACTAGATCATGTCGACACAAGTGATAACACGATACAATAAACTGCATTTCCCTCACACTTATCGCAGGGGCAGGTCTCACATGTCACATCTGTTTTAGGAAGTGACAGAGTGTCACCCAATAGCAGGAAACAACCCGTTTCTATTAATATGACAGTACAAGGGGAGTTATTGGGTGAAAGCTGCTCATGAGAAGAGTCTAAATTCTGTAAAAAGAAAGGCTTAAGTCCAAAAAGTAAGACGAGCCATTCACAAGGGCAGATGTTTTGTGCTGTGGGGTGAGTTGATGCACCTGTTCTGAAACTTCACAATTATGGATGGAGTTGTCTCACCCTCAGAATCAGGTAAGAGGTGGTCTTGTTTGACTTCTTCTTACACTTCTTTATTTTTTTTGTCTGACCTTAGCCTGACAATAAAATACAAACGCTTCAAATTCTATAAACTAAAGCAATACTATAAGCGCTCACTGCACACTCATGGTTTTAAAGAATTGAACGTTTTCATTAAGAAACTTCAATATGATATCTACCTAAAACGGCAATGTTTTTTTGTTTGTTTGACTGACGTATAATGTAAGACCATTGACAGATTTGGTTTAGAAATAAGGAAGTTAGTGTTTTACTCTTCCTGTAGTTATAGTTGACAGCTGCATTGGTGACAAGTTTTTGCATGTCCACTCAGCAATATCTTTGCAAAAAAATGTCTGTACAGTATGATTGAAGCACATTTAGGATTGGGGTTAACCCACGTTTAAAAAAAAAAAAAGACTACATTTTACTATAGAATACTGTAGTACATACTATACAATTCTATAGAATTCTGTAGAAAACTGTAATATACTATAGAATCCTATACTCCACAATGTAGTATCCCTTGATCATGTAGTGCTTACTATAGACTTTTGTAGTGTACTGTAGAATACCACACTACACACTGTAATATTCCTTGATCATATAGTGCTTACTTTAGAATTGCGTAGTATACTGTAGAAGACTGTACTACACACTGTAGTATCGCCCTCCTTTTAGGTTTTACAAGGGTGAACTTGGCTTGATTAAGTAAAGTAATGAGTTACAACAAATTACCCGGACCAATGTTGACTCTGGTCAGTGTTTGCTCAGCTACTTATTGACTGTACTCGGTGTTGACATCTCAAACAGCACGCCTATTCATTCTTTAACCCCAGCAACCTTGAAATCGCATAGCTCGGGCTGTTTTGGACACCTGGTATCGTGTACAGTTTCTGTGCAACATTAAGCATAATCCCAGCATTAATACCTTGACTTTTCTTTTTCTCAAATCATTTCAGAGAGAAACAAATATATCTATGAATATCATTTGATATATGAATTTAGGTGTTAAGTACAGTTATACACTGTTCTAAGATTATTGACACCCTTGATAAAGATAGGCGCAGACTAAGGATATCGAGGATCTGGAAGGATTCTGTACGGAGAAATGGTCTAAGCTCCTTCCCAATGTGTTCTCCAACTCATAAAACATGTGTGACTGAATTCAGGAAGGTGAGCTTATGTCAAATTTTCAAGGTTGGCTTTTTAATTTTGTTATTTTATAAAAGTACAGACTCTGAGCTTCAAAATGGTATATGATACACAGTTGGGAGGACTGCATGAGGAAATTATGCTTATTTGAAATAAACTTGTTATGCTTATTTGAAATAAACTTGTTATCCCACTTTGGGAACAAGTAGCAGAAAAATGACCATGAATGACTTTCACACTTTCTGGAGAAATTGTCTTTGTTTACTCCCATTCATCAACGTTCACACCGTCTTAAGCCCTAGCATTTTCCATCTCTTTAAGAATTCACACGTAAACACATGAGTCGGCATGGCATTGTCCTCCAGAATGTAGTCCCTCTATTACCACCCTCCATTGTCTCCGCCAATCACGGATCCTGCCTTTCTCCCTACATAGCTCGTGCTTTCTCCTTGGCTAAACTAGGCTCATAATTGAACATTTGTATTCATATTTGTAATTAAGGCATATGAAAGTTCACATGTTCAAGAAGGTATTTCTGCAAAATGTTCAGCAAAAAAGGCCCTATAACGGCCTTTCTGTGAAATAGGAAATGGCGTCAACGCTTACATTTTAAGAAAAGGCTTGGTGCCAAAAATGTATTACTGTATCTCTTTCTCTGAGCAATTGTATTAGTATAAAATAATTACATTTAAAAAAACAAAATGCATACAATAAAGCTCAGTATTTGAAATATTTATCTTATAGTAATTTTTGCTCATCTTTATCAAGGGTGTCAATAATTTCAGACTGCACTGTACGTAAATAATTCAATTGTTTTTTGATAATTAATTGATAAGATATTAAATCCCATAATTTTCTGTCTTCCAGCAATGTCTGGATTCCACAACACGTGTGAGCTGTTGATTGTACATTCTTGCGAGGCTCAGGAATGGGCTACATATCTGCAGAACATCTTGAAGTCTTCACGCAAGTTTCCCAAGAGGTCTATCGTATTGTATGCAGTTGACCGTGCTGAACAGCTACATGAATGCGAATTTAACATTTTCTATAATAGTAAATGCATCGTGCTGCTGCTGACAACAGCAATCCTGGACATTCTAAATGACCCTGAAGTCCTAGGAACTTTTCAGAGACTCCTTCATCCTCCACACAGAGTGGTGGCGCTGTTGTGTGGGATGTCGGAGGATGACATACCCACTGAATGGTTTGAAAACTGGCAGCGCTGGAGAAAACTGTATGCTGAAGACGAACCTGCTCTTTACATCTCCACCATTCTGGAATCCATCGCTGACTGTATGTTCGCTTTATAATACCCATGTCGTTTTTCTGCCTGACTTTGTTTCAAGTTTTAATGTCACGTGCACAAGTACAGTGAAATCCCTTTCTTGCCAACTCAAAACCCAACAATGCAATAATCAATAACAATCTATTACGAGAAGAAGAAAAAACACACGATAAATAAGAATATGATAAGTAAATTAGCATACTATATACTGGAAATATTTAAAAAGTCAGTGTCTATACCATTTTTACATGTGCAGGGATACTGGAGTGATGGAGGTAGATATACGTATATAGGGGTAAGGTGAATAGGCAACAGGATATAAGATGAACAGAGTAGCAGCAGCTTGTATGTGAGTGGGTGTGCGGGTGTGTAGCGTCCGTATAAATGTATGTGCATATTATTTGTAAGTGAGCAAATTATAGAGTTTGTTTGTGTTGGAGTGACAGTGTGTGTGAGTGTGTAGGGCTCTGTGGGTGTGCATACTGAAATAAAAGATTGATAAAGACACGAGGTAAACTCGGTCCGTGTAGCTATTTTATTAGCTATTTATCAGTCGTATTACTTGGGGATACCTCTTGCCGTGTGGCAGAAAATAAAATAGTCTATGGCTTTGGTGGTTGGTGTCTTTGAAGATTTTACAGGACTTCTTTTCCCACCGCCTGATATAGAGGTCCTGGATGGCAGAGAGCTCAGCCCCAGTGATGTACTGGGCTGTCCGCACAACCCTCTGTAGCACCATGCGATCGAGGGCGGTGCTATTGCCATACCAAGCAGTGACGCAGCCAGTCAATATTCTCTCAATGGTACAGCTGTAGAACCATTACAGGATTTGAGGGCTCATATGCCAAACTTTTTCAACCTCTAGAGGGGCAAGAGGAGCTGTTGTGCCTTCTTTGTGACTGTGTGTGTATTTGGACCATTTTAAGTCTTTAGTGATTTGGAAACCGAGGAACTTGAAGCTGTCTACATGCTGCACTGCCACCACGTCGATGTGGATGGGGTCGTCCCCCCCCCCTGTTTCCTGTAGTTCACGATCAGCTCATTGGTCTTGCTGACGTTGAGGGAGATGTTGTTGCTCCGGCACCACACTGTCAGGTCACTGACCTCCTCCCTGTAGGCTGACTCATCTTCGCCGGTGATCAGGCTTACCACCGTCGTGTCGTCACCGAACTTAATAATGGTGTTGGAGTTGTGCGTGGCCACACAGTCGTGGGTGAACAGGGAGTACAGGAGCGGACTAAACACACACCCCTGTGAGGCCCCTGTGTTAAGGGTCAGCGTGGTGGAGGTGATGTTGCCTACTCTCACCACCTGGGGTCGGTCCGTCAGGAAGTCCAGGATCCAGTTGCAGAGGGAGGTGTTCAGACCCAGAGTCTTTGTGACGAGCTTGGAGGGGATAATGGTGTTGATTGCTGAGCAGTAGTCAATGAACAGCATTCTCACATAGGTATTCCTCTTATCTAGGTGGGTGAGGGTAGTGTGGAGAGACATTGAGATTGCAGGTCACGGTTGGGTCTTCCTCTGTAATCCGTAATAGACTTTAGCCCCTGCCACATGCCGCGGGCGTCAGAACCTGTGTAATATGATTCCACCTTATTCCTATATTCTCCTTTTGTTTGTTTGATGACTCTGCGGAGGTCATAGCAGGCCTTCTTGTGCTTATTCCCGTCTTCGGCCGTAGCATCAGGGTTTTCTACGATAGCCCTGTGTGCAGTAGCCCTGCTCTTTAGTTTAGCGCCAACCTCCGTGCTAATCCAGGGCTTTTGATTGGGGAAGCAGCAAACCTTCAGCGTGGGTACAACGTGAAAGTATATAGCCAGATTCTCATAACATTCAGAGATACAATAACTGGACGAGTTTATGTTCGTGAGTTTTTGTGTCTTTGTTTAAGGTGCATGAGTAATTTACCATTAGTGTATTATATTCACAAAGGATCACATACCCTCTAGTTGTGAACTTACAGTCTTGTTAATTCAATTCACACATTTACCCATATTCAACTGAGAACAAGTGATGATAGGCTTTTATTTTGACTTTTGTATTCAAAGGTAACGCAGAAGAGGCTGAACATGAGGCGGAAGCTACAGCAAAACCAGAACCAAAACCAGAAGCAAAAACAGAGTGTGAAATCCCTGTGGTTATGAACCCCAAAGCTGAGGGGACAGAGGAAGAGTCCGTGACACAACCAGAGTGTGTCCAGGACGACAAGGACGATGTGAGAACAGAGATCCACCCAAACCAGGCAACGAGCCCCACACATCCCATCTGTCTCACCGTTCAACCAAACAGAGTTTTATGCGGGGTAAGAATTGCTTAAACATACATATAGACCACTCTGAAATGGTCCTGAACAATGTTCAAATATTTAATCTGGAAAGCACCACATAAGGAAAGATTAATGTTACATAACAGGTACATGATACTGTCGTAAGTATAAAAGTTTGTGGAGTGTATAGTGTCGGACAACCATGCCTCTTGGTTCCTTCATATATTTTGTGTTCATTTTTTTAAATGATTCATTGATTAATATCAAGGCACAACTCCAAATCACCCTCAAATTGTAATCAGGCCAGGACAACTTTATTTGCAATGGCAGTTTTTTGAGGAAACAACTATTAAGCATAGAATGCAATTGTCTGACCTGTTTTACAGGACCATGCAACTATTTTTATAATCTTTTCTAATAAACTGGACAACCAGTTGAAAATGGAGGTGGTGTTTGCCTCTGATGATTCAACTGCAAAACGGGTTCTAGGGACTTTGGAGAATGAATACACTATCAGTATTAATGCGCCTGGTAAGTAAACTACCTTTAGAGTCCTTCGATCACAAATCTAAAGAGGAACTTTTAGACCACTTACCCCAGTCTTCTATTTCACTTTTACTTATTATTCTATTTCATTTTCACATTCCTATTGTGGACATTTTTTTCCACCAATGTGAATAATTTGAAGTAATTTGATAAGCCAGTATAAATACAGGACGCTAACTCAGATAACATTTGTCTTTCCCAGATATGCCAGCAGGAGAGGTGTCACTCACTCTGTATAGCAACGACTCACCAGTCTGTTTGAGGCCTGTAACATACTACACAGCCATGGGAGAAATCAGCAGTTACCTTGAACATGCAGCTGCTCCCCTGAACTTTATGTGTCAGGTGAGTCAGCTCAGTATAGAGTAAAAATAGGTCACACTTTATTTGGATAGTCCGGATAGTCCATCTGTAGATGCTCTACAGATGGTCATACTATCAACAAACTATCTGTTGATAAGCAACTGCTTGCTAAGGTTATGGTTAGGGTTAGTTTTAGAATAAGGATTAGGGTAAGGGTTAAGGTTAGAGCTATGGTTAAGGTAAGGGTTAAGTTTAGGGTTAACATAAGGGTTAAGGTTAGGGTTAGGGCTAGGGTAGGGTTAGGGTTCGTAGGGAGTTGAACTGTTGAACTGTTACTGCATATAGTCTGTTAAGCATCTACAGATGGACTGTCCAGATAAAGTGTTACCTAAAAACATAATACTGAATAATGACAAATTCACTTTTCATCAACTCTAAATACATTTATTTTTATTAAGACATTGTTCAATGACATTGAAGGTGTGATCTCACACAGACCAAAGCCTCAAGAAAGCCCCAAAAAAGATTTGATTAAATTCTTTAGGCTGGACGTATAATATTTTCTTTAATAGTGTGTTATTCATTTCTGTGTTTCTAGGCATTCAATTTTACATCCAATACCACAGAGTCACTTGACAATTTGCTGACAGACTCATTACAATGCAGGATCCCTGCAAGTGGACTTCATGTATTTGGAATCAGACAGCTAGAGGAAGACAATATGGCTGCATGTAAGTGTTAACATTTTTTACAGAAATTATAACGGAATGATACATTTGCTTGTCTACACATCAACAGTTCTACAGCGATGGGACAAGATTGTAACTACCAATTGGATATCACGAAATTGGGGAGAAAAAGGGAGTAAAAAAATAAGTAAATAAATGTCATATTTACATAAGTATTCAGACCCTTTACTCAGTACTTTGTTTAAGCACCTTTGGAAGTGATTACAGCCTCGAGTCTTCTTGGGTATCATGCTACAAGCACACCTGTATTTGGGGAGTTTCTCCCATTCGTCTCTGCAGATCATCTCAAGCTCTGTCAGGTTGGATGGGAAGCGTCGCTGCATAGAAATGTTCAGGTCTCTCAAGATGTTCGATCGGGTTCAAGTCCGGGCTCTGGCCGGGCCACTCAAGGACATTCAGAGACTTGTCCTGAAGCCACTCCTGCGTTCTCTTGGTTGTGTGCTTAGGGTCGTTGTCCTGTTGGAAGGTGAACCTTCACCCCAGTCTGAGATCCTGAGCACTCTGGAGCAGGTTTTCATCAAGGATCTCTCTGTACTTTGCTCCGTTCATCTTTCCCTCGATCCTTACTAGTCTCCCACTCCCTGCTGCTGAAAAACATCCCCACAGCATGATGGTGCCACAACCATTCTTCACCTTTGGGATGGTATTGGCCAGGTGATGAGCAGTGCCTTGTTTCTTCCAGACGTGACACTTGGCATCCATGCCAAAGAGTTCAATCTTGATTTCATCAGACTAGAGAATCTTGTTTCTCATCGTCTGAGAGTCCTTTAGGTGTCTTTTGGCAAACTCCCAGTGAGCTATCATTTGCCTTTTACTGAGGAGTGGCTTCCGTCTGGCCACTCAACCATAAAGGCCTGATTGGTGGAGTGCTGCATAGATGCTTGTCCTTCTGGAAGGTTTTCCCATCTCGACAGAGGAACTCTGGAGCTCTGTGACCATCGGGTTCTTGGTCACCTTCCTGAACCCTTTAACTGAACCGAACTCTCGTTTTAATATGGTAAAACTAGTCTTTTCTAAGTTTCTAAAGAAACATTGAACATCTAAAAGTCAAGTAATAGTGTATTGTTTCTGGCCGTTTCCTGGTGTTTTGTGGACGAAAACTAAGCATTTCGAGCATAACACGTCAACCCTGTCACCCATAGATAGGCTCGGAATGTTTTAACAAGTTCAAATGTTTTGTTAAGCTTGCATTCAATTGCCCCTCCTTATTGCACACAACAAGCTTCCATTCCCCCGGTCACAAGGGGATTTACGGCTGATTTAAGATGAAATCGTCAACCCTGTTACGGTCAACCCTGCTACTTTAATTGTCAGCTTTTCTAGTCATCTTATTTATTTTTTTACCTCTGGAGATGGGAAAACATGGTTATTATGAAGTTGAACATGTGCTTTTTATGACAGCGACATTTTTTGGGGACAAAATTACACTATCCAAAAGGCACTCGATTAGTGCAAAATTAAGTTATATCTAGTACCTAAAAGGGTTCTTCGGCTCTCCCCATAGGATAACCCTTTGACGAACCCTTTTTGGTTCCAGGTAGAACCGTTTATGGTTCTTGATAGAACCCTTTCAGGTTCCAATGTAGAACCTTTCCACAGAGGGTTCTAAAATGGAACCCCAAAAAGTTCTACCTGGAACCAAAAAGGGTTTTCCCATGGGGACAGCCGAATAGCCCCTATGGAACCATTTTTTTATAAGAGTGTGGAACGACCCATCTAATCATGTACACAAATCTTATCTGGAGGTCCAAAAATGTTGTCCACACCCATTGACATATGTTGACATCCAGGGATGTGATCCAAGTTCCAAAAGATCAATTAATGATGTGTACTAGATGAACTGGCAACGTTTCACTTTTTTTGCAAGTTCAACTTATATCCTGATAGTTTTCAAGTCGTCAAGAACGTTCAGAAAAGTGGCATGGATTACATTGATTAATTCGACTTTTTCGTGTCACTCAGATCAGCGAAAGGAGGAGCTTCCCACTCTGCTTCATTTTGCCGCAAAGTATGGGCTGAAGAAGCTGACAACAGTCCTGCTCCAGTGTCCAGGTGCCTTACAGGCCTACAGCGTGATGAATAAGAATGGAGACTACCCAAATACACTGGCAGAGAGGAGCGGCTTCTCTGAACTGAGACAGTTCATAGATGACTTTGTGGTAAGTCCATTGTTAGTATTTTCATTCCGTGATGTATTTATCTTTTATCTCTGAAGTGTGATCTCAATTATGTCAATGGCCACAGCCAGCTCACTGTCACCTATACCAAATGGAAATGCATTATGCTTATACTATGAATTGCACAAGAAGGAATGAAAAGCTACTGGTAAATGTTATTGTTGTAGCTTTCTGAAAAACATATATTTCGTGAAGACTATATTCACAATATCTACTCTGTAGGACACAGCTGCCACGGCTGAAGAAGATGAGGAGGTGTACGAGTCCATGTCCAACTCCTCTCAAGACGTCACGAACGACTCCCTGAACCCTGGGTGTCAAGAAGACATCTATGAGACCATGATCGGGTTAAACCCCGACTCCATGGAAGACCTATGTATGACTAACTATGACTAATCACATGAAGTACCATTTATCTTTGATGATGAGGATGTTAATGATAATGATGATGTTGAAGATCTTTGACTATTTTATTTCCCTCAGATGAGGACATGGAGAAGGCATTAGAAGAGTCTCATAACCCGGAGGAAGTCATACTTAGAACATTTTTTCAAGGTAAATTTGCAAAATACTGCATTGTACTGTACTGTAATTGGACTTGTGGACTTAAGTATGGTTTATAGTCTACATATTCAGATCCTAAAATGCCTTTCTCTTTTTTACAAATGATGTGGCTTTTCTTTTTAGGTAAACCTGATGCAGGTGTGCCCCAAGTTGGGGAGCATACAACTAATGAAGAGGCGGGAGACCAGGTGGAAGAACCAGAGGAGTTTGAGGAAGAAGAACTTTACAATATGTGTATTTCTGATCAAATCTATGACACGGTGGACGAGAATGCAAGCTATCTCCCGGAAATTGTCAACCGTCCACCAGCCCCCGTTCCGAGACCTGTAACATTTTCAGAGCCTGAGGAGTCCAAGACCTACATCTCAAGAGGTAGATGGTTAAACTGTTCTCCAAAGGTATTAGCTAGTGCATGAGTTGTCAAACCAGTGTAAAGTATTTTAGGTTGAGGTGAATAACAATGATTTTTGATTCACAGTGTTTTCAGCAAAAGAAGAATCAAATCCACAGATGGACCTCAGAGAAACAGAGTCATCCAATGGTATGTATCAAATTGAAAAGCAGATTAGATGATTTTATTTGTCCTGAATCACATCTTCTCCACTAATTAGTAAACAATGTATGTGCCTCCAAAACCTCCAGTGAGGCCTGTGAGAGATGGAGCCTCCACCTCCTCTTCCCACGACCCCTATGCTGAGGTGAGGACCCAAGGCCAGAGGCAGCTCATAGCCTTGCAGGAGAAGGTGAAGGTGGGGGTCCTGACTGTGGATGATGCTGTCAAGGAATTCAAGACCTGGCAGTTTGATGAGAATAGGAGATCTCAGTCTCTGCGTAATCAACAGGTACAGTAGTAGATTATAGTTCATACTCAAATCTCTTGGCAGAACACAAGAAACATGTATTTTCTGTGGCCCAAGCCTAGCCTCTGGGGGGTACAATGATAACCTGAAACACTACTTCATTGAATAAAGAACAACTTTTTTGTTACAGGAAAATTTGAAGAGATTACGAGGCAGCATTACCAGACGCCACAAAGAGAGGGAGAAGATTGGGAAGGAGATCGGTAAGAATATTTGGAGACTACTAGCTATACTTTGTCTCTACATGTGATGAGCATAGTTTGTACTTCAATTGCAATCACATTTCATTTGTCAGGGTTACTGAAAAGTGTTTGTTTTGATATTTGACTATGCCTAGTTTCTGTAGGTCACAAGACAGCATCAAAGGTCATATTTGATACAAAACATGATAATATCTTAGCAGTTGCTGTTAAACACTGAAATGGATATACATTATCTATACAAAAGTACGTGGACACCCCTTCAAATTTGTGGATTTGGCTATTTCAGCCACACACGTTGCTGACAGGTGTATACAATCAAGCACACAGCCATGCAATCTCCATAGACAAACATTGGCAGTAGAATGGCCTTACTGAAGAGCTCAGTGACTTTCAACGTGGCAACGTCATAGGATGACACTTTCAGTTTGTCAAATTCGTCAAATTTCGGCCCTGCTAGAGCTGCCTTGGTCAACTGTAAGCTGTTATTGTGAAGTAGAAACATCTAGGAGCAACAACGGCTCAGCCGAGAAGTGCTAGGCCACACAAGCTCACAGAATGGGACCGCCAAGTGCTGAAGCGCGTGGTCGAATCATGACGTCAATGATCTTCAGATCGGAACTCTAGAAAGAGGCCCGAGTACCCGACTTGGAATTCCGAGTTGGATGACGTAATTTCCCAGTCGGGGCTTGTTTTTTTCCGAGTTCCCAGCTGTCTTGAACTCACTGAAGTCTGAGAACGTGGCAGAAATCATGCTGGATTGACAGTATGGCCAATGTATTCAACCTTTTATTGCCCATGGTGTTGAATGTTTATCCTTTTAAGCTTGGAAAAGAGACCTTTATACCCAGACTTGGACCACAAACCCACTCCACTGAATAGCATGCTAGTGATTGCTTTGCAAAGCTTGCAGTTAGCCACTGATTCCTTCCAAACCACTCATTATTGAATTTGCGATTTCCAACTTGTTGTGTAATGTTTTTGTCCAATGGCCGATGAGCACCGATACGTTTCATCTATAATTTCTCTTTATAATACAAGGATTGAAAAGAATTTGCCAGTAGATTATTAACTTCATTCATGATGATGACTGCTAGCTTGCTAGCTAAGATTTTGAAAGTATGATGTTGAATTTAGTTTTTTTAAATTGAACCTTTATTTAAGTAAAGTCAGTTAAGAACAAATTCTTATTTACAATGACAGCCTACCCAGGCCAAACCCTAACCCGGATGACCCTGGGCCAATTGTGCGCCGCCTTATGGGACTCCCAATCACGGCCGGTTGTGATACAGCCTGGAATTGAACCAGGGTCTGTAGTGATGCCTCTAGCTCTGAGATGCCATGCCTTAGACCGCTGCGCCACTCGGGAGCCCAATCACACATGATCAGTCCAATCAAAGCTACGGTAGATATAACATGATTTGACGTCATTTTATCTGTAGCCAATGACCTTTAGGCTTCTTGGATGGGCACTAATGTAACTCTATGGCAGCACCCAAGGGGCTGGAAATTTCGAGCTCTACCCGTAGATTTTGCAGTGACGTAGTGTCTCCATGAGTGACATGGGCGCAACTAGAGAACATTACCAACACCTACGCTCCATATTATCCGCTGGCTGCCCCACCACTAAGAAAGCACTGAGCTAGGCTGAAACACTTGCATTTTGGTGCTGCCTTACTCAAGAAAGCAAAAAAGAGACCATGTTTGCAAACTGATATGTGACACGTATTAATGCCAAAAGAACATGCAAAACAGGCAACAACAATATATATATATTTTTTTATAGCTAAACAGTTGGGGCTCAGAACCACCTGCCCTGAATGACAGGCCACTACTGGTACTTTGTAACACCAATGAAGGTATGATATTTAGCTTATTGTTGATGAGTGATGCTTATTGTTGATCTGGCCTCTACCCTGTGAGGTCTGGAGATAACCGCCCCACTGCAGAGGAACCTTCCCTGGAGCTCCAACACGGCTGTGGAGTGTTCTGTGTACGAGCCCACCCCACGGGTCATTGCCCTACCCCCTCCTGTGACACGGTCAAGCCAGAGAAGCACCTGGAAGACTGGCAGTACCTCCAGCACATCCAGTGAGTACAATCTTTGTCGTTTGAATGTCACCATGAGCCTAAATGGTAGTACAAAATGACAACTGATGTAATTATTAAGTTGGTCTTTTTCTGTCGTTTTGATGCTGTTTATATTATTGTTATTATCAAAAATCTGTATTAGTACCAAGATAGTGCTTTTGGAAATATCATTTTCATTTGGAGAAGTGATGAAATCTGAAACGCAATTGGCCGTTTGTTTGGCTGATCAACTCTGATTATTTCCATATCCCGTATGGTCATTATGTCTAAAAGATGAAAACCTGTAGCACAATTACTCTCCCCATTTATTGTTGCTCTATTCAGCTCCTCTCTCTAAGTGGCTTTCATCTCTAGCATTTAATGTGCACTCTTGGCTATTCGTAGCAACCCACCACAAGCTCTTGTTGAAGAAACTGTTTCATAATCACTTGTAGTGTTTCTTCCTTTACTGACCTTACCATTATTTACTTTTACTTTCCCCAGGTAGTGGCAGTAACAGACTCAGCACACATAGTACGATTAGCTACAGCAGCGGAACTGAGCCTGACTTTGAGGTGAGACCAAACTGCTCTTTAAAGTCTCTTCAAGGCCCAGTTCACACAAAACACTTTTAGTATATGTCTTTGTGAATCCACGGTTCAGTAAACAAGGCTAAATAGCTTATTTGTATTCATACATGTTGTTGCTGGAGAGATATTCAATCCGATGGAATCAATTCACCGCAAAAAAAACCATTTAAGTTACATTTAAGTTACATTTAAGTACATTTGTGATGGACATATTGCGAGAGAAAAAAACAAGCATACTTATGAAGGCACAATGTACTTATTTACCATGTACTCCAGTCAATGTATTTACAATCTGTCAACTGCGACAGTGCCTTTGTTAGATTCTCTCATGATTTCTTATGCTGTGTATTGATTTGATCCATGGAAAGGACACAGCAGACTTCTTCCCTCTACCCCCACGGCCCGCTGAGGCCGCACCTCTACCTCCTCCCCCCAGAATCCCACCACGACTCCCAGACAGGTAAGCCCTCTCTCTGGATAAGAGAGACCCTTTGATACGTTCCTGTGTCAGGATCACTGAAACTAGCTGTAACTTGATTACAGAACGTTATATTACATGTAATGCAATATGGAATTCCAGAAAGGCAACATTAATCAGTAATATGACATCTTCATAGATAGCAAGGTGACTTCCTCCTCATGGAAATCAACAACAAAAATGCAACTTAAACATGCAATTCATAGTATGACAGCAATATGACGATTGTAAAAATGAAGGACCACAGAGGGTCTAATACTGCAGTATAACGACCAATGTTACACTATTACAATGTGATTTAGTAACGCTGTAGATAACAGCTCAACGAAGAGTAATATGCAAACCGACAGTTTCATTTCAGAGTATACGACATATTGAAAAGGCAAGCACACTTGAGAAACATATCAGTGAGTATTCTACACTGTAGGCTACACGCAGTGGTAAAGGTCAGATGACAGAAGCGATAAGGAGGAAATATTGGCCCACCACTGTCTGTGCGTGCAGAGAGGAAACCTGAAGTGTGAAGATAGGCTATATACAAGTTCAACATTTTCTCCATGTGGTCGAGAGAGGGATAGATGTTGAGTAAGAGTTTAACATGACAACGCGTATATTATTCTACTCGTAGAGAATTTCAAATGTCTAGTTTCATGTTCACCGTATTCATATGAACATTTGCATTGTAGAGCCTTGGTCAAAATGCAGTGTGAATGTAGTCATAGATGTCTATAAGCAGTTATTAGCACCTAAGTTGTCCATTATTATACATGATGCACTGCTCATGAGGAGTTAAACAGGCATTTTGAAGAGGGTATTCAAAAGCAGTGTTACCATTTATTCTTCCTAATTGTAATGAAACTGCCCAGAATATATTTATGTTGATAGTTATGTGCCACTTGCTTCTCAAATAAAAAAGTAAACCGAGTTGATAAGCATCACAAATTGCCGACCACAAAACCAACCCCAACCCTAATGATTACATTAAACACTCATGATTCTTTACCCTAGAAGTTGAGGCTATATTTTGAAATGTAAAAATAATATATGCATATCCAGCTGAAACTTACTGGACTAACCGTGAGAAAGACAATCAGCTACACTACATGACCAAAAGTATGTGGAAACCTTCTCGTTGAACATCTCATTCCTAAATCATGGGCATTAATATGGAGTTGGTCCCGGCTTTGCTGCTGTAACAGCCTCCATTCTTCTGGGAGGGCTTTCGACTAGATGTTGGAACATTTCTCCTGGGACTTGTTTCCATTCAACCACTAGTGAGGTCGGGCATTTTTGTCGGACGATTAGGCCTGACTCGCAGTCTGCGTTCCAATTCATCCCAAAGGTGTTTGATGGGTTTGAGGTTAGGGCTGTGAGCAGGCCAGTCTAGTTCTTCCACACCGATCTCGACAAACCATTTCTGTATGTACCTCACTTTGTGCACGGTGGCATTGTCATGCTGAAACAGGAAAGGGCCTTCCCCAAAATGTTGCCACAAAGTTGTAAGCACAGAATCATCTAGAATGTCATTGTATGCTGTGGCGTTAAGATTTCCTTTCCCTGGTACTAATGTGCCTAGCCCCAAACATTAAAAACAGCCCTAGACCATTATTCCTCCTCCACCAAACTTTACAGTTGGCACTATGCATCCGGGCAGGTAGTGTTCTCCTGGCATCCCCCAAACCCAGATTCGTCCATCGGACTGCCAGATGGTGAAGTGTGATTAATCACTCCAGAGAACATGTTTCCACTGCTCCAGAGTCCAATGGCGGCGAGGTTTACACCACTCCAGCCGAAGCTTGGCATTGCGCATGGTGATCTTAGGCTTGTGTGCGGCTGCTCGGCCATGGAAACCCATTTCATGAAGCTGACAACGAACAGTTCTTGCGCTGACGTTGCTTCCATAGGCAGTTTGGCACTCTGTAGTGAGTGTTGCAACCGAGGACAGACAATTTGTACGCACTACACACTGCAGCATTCGGCCGTCCCGTTCTGTGAGCTTGTGTGGCCTGCCACTTTGCGGATGAGCCATTGTTGCTCCTAGATGTTTCCACTTCACAATAACAGCACTTACAGTTGACTAAGTTGACGCTCTTTTGAAATGACTTGAAATACTGTTTGTCTCACATGAACATATGGAATTGTTTTAAGAAGGTCATACCAAGGATAATTTAGCTATTTGATTTTGAATGATAACAAGAAATATGTACAAAATTATTTTATGAAAATGTGTATTTGGCTATTAGCCCATACAAACGCATTGAATAACATTCACTACATTGAACAACAGAAGTTTGTTCTGAAGTGTCGGCCCTATAGCTAAACAGTGTCCATATATACTTCCATTCATTTGTCAACTGGTACCTTCAGACGAGTGTGGTGAGGCCTGTTGGAGTCCTAGAGCAAAACAATCGACATGTAAGTGTTTGTGAGTGTATCACCTTTCCACAGTTAGTTCGGATGCTCCAGACAGAAGTTGGCAGATCAGCTGTTCAGACTTCAGACGAGTCCCAAGACAAAACGTAATTGTGTTTTGTGAGAGTCTCATCTTTCCATAGAGGGGTCATAATAGGTTTGTAAGCCAAACCGTTCGGACGCTACAGACGATTTTGTGAGAAGACCCATTTTCGAGATGTCTCATGGTCACCTCTCTAGCTCTGTCACCTTCCGCCGCAGATAAGGAAGGGGGACGTAGACGGATGCGGTGGAAGGAGACGCATCCAATGAAGAAAAACAGATATCTAGTTTAAACTGACGTATTGTTATGTTTTGTATTATTATGCTAATTCGGGGGTATCATCTCTGTTTAATTTGTCATGCCAAGTGTAACTATGTGGTTATCTGTTATACATTTTAGGGCTGCGGAGAGTTTGCTGGAGGAGCGTTACGTATCATACCCCTCTCGAGCTCTCCCTCAGAGACCACCTCAGAGGACCACCTCTCCCCCTCTCATACCCCGGAGAACACGATGACACACAGCTCCGCTGTTATAGCATTTTAAATGACTGCCCTCCAAAATATCTATCAAGAACAAATCAGGCAGTGTTACTTACAGTATTCATACCCCTGGGCTTATTCCACATGTTGTTGTGTTACAGCCTGAATTCAAAGTGGATTAAATATTTTTTTAACCATCTACATACAATACCCCATAATGACAAAGTGAAAACATGTTTTTCGAAATGTTTGAAAATTTATTGAAACGGAAATACAGAAATATCTCATTCACATAAGTATTTTTTACCCATCTACCAATAGGTGCCCTTCTTTGAGAGGCATTGGAAAACCTCCCTGGTCTTTGTGGTTGAATCTGTGTTTGAAATTCACTGCTTGACTGAGGGTCCTTACAGATCATTGTATGTGTGAGGTACAGGGATGAGGTAGTCATTTAGAAATCATGTTAACCACTATTATTGCACACAGAGTGGGTCCATGCAACTTATTATGTGACTTGTTAAGCACATTCTTACTCCTGAACTTATTTAGGCTTGCCATAACAAGGGGGTTGAATACTTATTGACTCAAGACATTTCAGCTTTTAATTGATCTAAAAACCTAATTCCACCTTGACATTATGTGGTATTGTGTTTAGGCTGTATATGAACATCATGCATGAAGGTTTGCGTGTGTAGAACAGAACCACATAGAACACCATCCTCAAGTCAATTCAGTAAGTAAACTGAAATTCATATTTAAAAGGGAATTATTGGATTCAAACAACAACAAAGCGTCACCCTGTCACTTTTTTTGGTGAACAGTTGAGGGATGGGACTGTATAAGCATAATAAAAAACGGCATCTATTTTCAATTACTTATAAATAAGCTGAAATGGAGAAGCTATTCATTTCAAACGTTTTTTAATTTTAAAATGTTAAATTCAAATCACTTTCTGAATTGACTGACTTGAATTCTAATGACTCCAACCCTACAATAGACGCAGTGGTAGTGTAAATGATTTCGTAATAACTTCATGCATTAGAATTGTAAAGGGGTTTCAACAAATTGATCAAGTAAGGATTGTGTTTGTTTGTCACGCTTGTTCGTGGATTGTGTACTACTGTATTATTATACAACCGATCACACAATGAACTTTGATTTTACAAATGCAAAGATGAACCATTTATGTAATCTGTTTTAAAATAAATGTTTTGAGTTCCTGTTTGGCACGCACCACAAGACATGGTCATGAGCATTCATTTCCTTGAAAGGAGTGTCATCAGCAGACACGCATTTTACACCGCACACTACATAGTGTATGTAACGTACAATATGAGCCACTTGATGGCGCTCTGTACATGATTTACACCGTTTTTTGTATGAAATGAGAGTGACGTTTGGCATGTTCTTTCTTTCTTTCTTTTGTAACACTATCAATGATCTATTGTCTGATGCTTTGATGTATATTTCATTGTCAACCTGCACAACACAACACACTATTGTTTGCTTACATTTGAGTGTATTTCATGCACTTCCATATAGCTTAATTGACAAGTGAGCCCAAGATGGATCCAATAAGCTAAACTTATGGTGTATTAATTTATCACATTTGCACCTGTTCCTGAGTCACTATGCATAGTGGTCCACAGTGGTCCTTCAACCAGAAATACACTTTAAAAAACACCAACTTTACCAAACCTACTACCACCTCATAGGCTACAATTAATCAAATGCATTCAATTAATCTTACATGAATTTCGCATTTTACACGAGTTAACTTAATCAAATGATCCGTCAACATTCTAATGTTGATACATGTGTAAGAAGCCTGTAATGTAAAAGCGATGAAGATATCCCATAATACGACATAATGAGTCCTGACGCCACCTCCATCCTTTCGCCTGTCCTCAAGGAGGGAAATGTGAGCAAGGAGTGAGATTGCAAACAGTGTCGGGGATATTGGTGGGTGTGTGTGTGTGCCTGTGTGCTCGCTGTGTAGTGTAGCTCGCTGTGGCGACTGTACATTGTAGTAGAGACGTCACTGCCGCGTGTGGCAGCGATATTGATAAGGAACACTGGATTGCCACTCTACAAAGGTAAACATTTGTCATTTTATTGTCTGCCTTTCTCATATGCTTAATTTTGCTCGTCAGATAAATATCGTACATAAGACAATTTGGATTGCCACTCTACAAAGGTAAACATTTGTCATTGTATTGTCTGCCTTTCTCATATGCTTAATTTTGCTCGACAGATAAATATCGTACATAAGACCATTTGCATCATGCCCACGTTGGATAATTTCGCTCCCCTGACAACATAAACGCTGACAAATGTGTCTTTCATTTGATGGCTCGAGTGACATGCGTTAATATCACGAGTGTTTGATTGTAATTCTAGCATTTACCTATTACCTGCATTGATGCGCTAAATACCGCAGTAGAGACACATCCATCTGATATCTGCTGCTCATCCTTGTGTCGAGACACTATAGGGTTGTAAAATAGAGTATGCTAAATCTTGGAACTAAGAAATAAAACCTTTATTTTTTCCAGTGAACGCTACAAGCCGCGTGCACATAGTTGAACACCGTCACTTGAACTCTATCCAAAATATTTTCCTCTTGATTAGTTCACAATATCGAGGATTTTTTTCCATAATAGCAGAAATAACACATGGCAACATGGTATGTAGGTAAATACATGAATGGCATCATTGGTATGTATGGGCTGTAATGCACATAATGCGGCACTGATAGGTAACCCCATTCAACTTTAGTAGGCACAGTACAAAAGGCACAGTACAGTATAATGACGTGTGGATGGTTGTCTACTTACAAACTAGCGTCTCAAAATGTGAGTGTGGAAAATGAGTCCAGAGCTCCTAAACTCCCGTTGTTATTATCTTCTCTTTGCGTTGCATTCCCTGTACAGTGTAGGCCTACCTGGTTCTCTGTGTAATCTGTGTGGAGGTGTAAAAAATGACACAATGAATAACATAAGGCTGTCTGGAACTCCATACTGTGCTCTGCAGTTGGACTTAATATGATTACTGCATAACTCCGTGAATGAGCTGCAGTATTAAACAGGCAAACCAAGAAACAAACAATAGACTATTCATGGTCACCTAGTGGGAGATGAGAACCTCAACCCCTGGAAGCCGTTCCTTGGTAATAGCTTTTTTGCATGTTTAAAAAAAAAAAAAAATGAAGATTCTGGATTATGATATTTTTGATTATCTTCACAAACCCACACTTCACCCATAGAGACGAAAGCAACTGAATGCCCCATAGGGACTGAATGTACAATAGTGATTGGCACACTGAATGGCTGCCTCCATGTTCAGACAGTTTCTTTGACAAACAGGCAGGCTTCCTGATTAAGTGCATGTGACATGTACTTTCACACAACGGGGAGGGGCACGGAGGCGTTCAGTAACCACTGAATGACTGACCTCAGGGTTGACCTGTGATCTCTCCCTGGATGGAGAGCATGACAACACTGCCTCATTCACGTGTCTACACGATAGTGTTTTCGTGTAGACATCTACACCCATTCAGCCCATGTGTACCATGACTCTGCCCTGTCCTGCAAGACCAATTTGAGTACTCCTGTGAACCAGCAAAACCTCGAATCCAGGGGGGTAGATTCCGCTCAGGACTGTTGCTGTAAACCGTGCTACCATGTGAGCCAGCACACCTTTCAGGCAACCCGAGCATAAATCAACACTATATACAATGAAGGACTGTAGTCTATTGTCTAAGGAAATCTCTCTTTTACCAGAAACATTTAACATGAACATGACATAGTGATCAACATGCTGAATGGGTGACACATTCTTTATCAGTTGGCGAAGGATCAGTAGTGCTAAGTAACCCTATGTGCTTTGTCATTTAGAACAAACGTGTCCCCCACAGACCGTATTAATGCACTCCTTTTAAACCTTCACGTCAGACTTGTCCTCTTTATCAGGCATCGCTCAAATGTTGGAGCTAACTTTTATCCATCCAAAACATTTCCTCATGTGTGGCCATATTCTGCATCAGTGTTCCTATGCTGACATGTCCAATGGCACAGGTGCATTGCAAACACAAATGTCACCCCATGACATGTGAACAGCACGAAATTGTACGGGCCAACTGCGGTAAGTCGCTCTGGATAAGAGCATCTGATAAATGACTAAAAAGGAAAATGTAAGTACTCTGAATAGTTATTTTTTGAGAGAATTGTCTATGGCTTGTTGTTTCTGTCTTCCCAGGCGGATGATTAATGTCTTCTCAGGCTGATGATTAATTATTTGTGTTGAGTGGTAAATATTTGATAAATCCTTTAGAATCATGTTACTTGGACCGCTTTGAAGTGAGAAGAACAACCACGAGACACGAATCAAAACTGAATTTCAGATTTGTCTCAAGAGGTGCTTTATATGCCCATTATAAGGTTATTTTACATCTTTAGGATCTTAGTCAGAAGGGAGAATTTTCTATCGAAACCAAAGCCAGTTTATGGTAGGCTATAGCTAGACAGATTTTCTTAGACTCTAAATGCATTTATCCAACTTCTCTAAATGCATTTATCCAACTTGCATGTATTTTTTCAGTGCAAATGGAAACCAAGGCAGGTTTAAAGCCAGCATATTCATCTAGGAGTTGTTGTCAATTATTATACATCAAATACCCAAATCAAGAGCTTTTGTTATGTCATATTGCTTGATGGCATATGATTTGTTTACAGATCCTAGACAGTACCAGATTGTGAGTGCATTTGAAAACAACATTCTCTTTATTCTAAATAACTGATGGTTCTCTGGGCAGGCCGGATGTTTCTGCCAGACACACCAGAAAGGTTTCTGTTTCCATTCTGTGTTAATGTTACTGCATGTTGCTTAGCAACCTCCCTTCCCCCTTTTCTCCATCTGCTCCCATTGGCCAAAGTGGATAGTGCTACATGAAGTGTTATGCTTTGGCTTTTCGAGGTCTGAGCACACAAAGAGAAGCCCACCAATGGAAGTGAGTAAACAAGAAAGTGAATAGAGAATTTATGGTTTGGTGATTGATTTCTTGTCACCCTCTCGCTGGCACTGCAAGCTCTGGTGGAAAAACAAGGGAAAACAAAACACTTGTTGACAGCTGTTTCGACAAAAGCATCCAGGCTTGCCATATGCCCCACTCTGCACCATGCAGGCACGGTAGAATATCAAATTAAAATGTAAAAGCCAAGCATTTATTTATTTTTATTTTTTATTTTACCGTTATTTCACCAGGTAAGTTGACTGAGAACACATTCTCATTTACAGCAACGACCTGGGGAATAGTTACAGGGGAGAGAAGGGGGATGAATGAGCCAGTTGTAAGCTGTACACTGAGTGTACAAAACATTAGGAACACCTGCTCTTTCCATGCCAGACTGACCAGGGGAATCCAGGTAACAATTCTGATCCCTTATTGATGTCACTTGTTAAATCCACGTCAATCAGTGTAGATGAAGGGGAGGAAACAGGTTAAGAAGGATTTTTAAGCCTTGAGACGTGGATTGTGTACGTGTGTAACGGATGTGAAATGGCTAGCTAGTTAGCGGGTACGCGCTAGTAGCGTTTCAATCAGTTACGTCACTTGCTCTGAAACCTATTAGTAGTGTTGCCCCTTGCTCTGCAAGGGCCGTGGCTTTTGTGGAGCGATGGGTAACGACGCTTCGTGGGTGTCAGTTGTTGATGTGTGCAGAGGGTCCCTGGTTCGCGCCCGTGTCGGGGCGAGGGGACGGTTTAAAGTTATACTGTTACACGTGTGCCACTCAGAAGATGAATGGGCAAGACAAAAGATTTAAGTTCCTTTGAACGGGGTATGGTAGTAGGTGCCAGGTACACTGGTTTGAGCGTGTCAAGAACTGCAACACTGCTGGGTTTTTCACACTCAACAGTTTCCTGTGTGTATCAAGAATGGTCTACCACCCTTTTGACAGCTTGTGGAGTCCATACCCCGATGAATTGAGGTTGTTCTGAGGGCATTTCACACCGGTTGACCTCCTCCTTCTCTGCAGCAACCCCAGCAGCTGTGCAGAGCCCATCTGAGTGATCCGGGACAACAGCATCAATGTAACAGTCTTGCTTCCGTCGCTCTCCTTGTCCCAACCTGGGCTTGAACCAGGGACCCTCTGAACAAGCATCGTTAGCTATCGCTCGAAGAAAGCCGGGGTTCTTGCAGGGCAAGGGAAACAACTGCTTCAAGGTCTCAGAGCGAGTGATGTCACCGATTGAAATGCTACCAGCGCGCACAGCTAACTAGCTAGCCATTTCACACCAGTTACATCACCACACTGTCGTGATGAAGCTGAGTGCCTGCTTATCCAAATGAAAGATAAAGCTATCATTCTTGGAGCTACCAGATAATAGGCTATTAGTGCCCTGTAGTGCTTGTGTCACGGTAAGAGGATAGACAGACATGGGGTGGCACACTTAAAATCGGCAGATATTGAGACATTTTTAGAGACCTACGTTGTTACTTTTGTCTAAGTACTTGAAATGACTGGATTGTCGCATTGCTCTTTTTTTAGATATGTGTAGCTACTGTATCCTATGACAAAAGAATCAAGTAGTCAGGTCACACAACCACTCAGGGAGTTATAACATGGGGAAAACTCAACAGTAAGCCTGCATTCCATGTCTGAGTCAAAACACCACCCCGAAATAATGTGAAACTTTCAACACTCTCTCAGGAAATAACCTGAAAATTAATCATGCTCACATAAACACGTTAGGGTTCCCGATTGTCTAAGCCGACAGGAATCCACATCTTAGGTCGTGGCTTGTCCTTTGGCGGTGACAGTGTAGATGAGGTCTTCCAGTTACAGAATGATCAAATCTTATACTCTATGTCAGTCAAATGGCATCTGATCTATATCTATATTGTATGTTTAAAAAAAGAATAATCCCAGTTTCATCTTTGTATTGTTCTGTACTTTTGGCCAGGTGCCTAACAATAAGTATAATTGTTTATCCTCTCTCTATCTGTGATTCTTTGTGTATTCTCTACCAAGAGATCTTGGAGGGCAGTCTAGAGTCCTTGTGAGGCAACCGTATCGTCCCTGGTAAACTTTCAGCTCAGTGACATTCTCATTACACTGGCTCTAAAAGCTGAGCTGTCAGGTTGTGCCCAGACTGGCTCTCTAAAAATGTCCATGTGAGACATTGTGTCCATGTGGTGAGCCAGCGCCTTCCCCAGGACCTTCACACGTGCCAAGCCCACTCTGTCCTCAGGATCTGGTCATTGTCAATGCCCAATAACTGTCAGGGCTTTTCATGGCCATGCTAGCTAGCCGCAGCACCAACAACAACTACCCTCCAATCTCAGAAGCACTAACCTTTCATTAGCCAGGTCAACACACTGGGTGGATGTTTTTCCTCCTGTGAAAAGAGTGACACCTCACTTGTTTTTCACTTTATCTTGTAAGAACTTGTAGGATTATCAGAATACTCCAGTCCAGTAGGTATGTGTTGGCCATATTTTCCCTCTCGACAATTGCTAATGGTCTTTCCTGAAACACTAGAAACCCAGAAAACTAGAATATGTAAGAATTGCATGCATTTCCTTTTATATTGCAGTTGTTTAAAACTGCTAGCCCCTGAACATCCAATGGCTCTTATGTGGAATGTGTAGAACCCTCAGGCTCACAGCCAGTATGGAAGCTGTTTATGGAAGAGAGGGGTCCTCACAATTAGAGGACTAAGCTGTTTCTCTGGCCCGGGCCTTTTTCGAGCCATGTTTGGAGATGTTTGGTGAGATCCACGCTCAGCACTGGACAGCTTCTCTCCTCTCTGCCATTTGTTGAGAAAGAAAAAGTCAAAACTATATTGCGTAACAGCTCCCGCTATTTTTCTCTGTAGTACACCAGACCTTGTGGTGAGAGCTATGTTATATATGAACACGGCTCACTTGAAGTCTCAGAATGAGAGTAGGGATCCCTGGCTGTGTGAGGTTTATCATAGTTCAGCTATTTTTCTTTTAAGCAAGCAGACAGCAGTTCTCGAACATGTGGAGCCTAACGGATTGCTACAGCACACAACAGCTGTTCTCATTCACTGGTAGTGACACTGAGTTACGAGTTGAAATTAGACTGAAAAAATATACACTTAGGGAAATATTTTCCACCATACCAGTATCACATTACACTCATTTGTCTTTTTTTTAGCTTTATTTGTTTTTTTTATAGTGTTTACATCTCTTTTCATGCTTCTGAGATAGACAGTTGGAAGCTGGATGAAAAAAATCACAAAACACATGCGACTGTCAACCATGCAGTTTTACAGTTCCACGAAGACCATAATTACATTCCAGCATGCCAATGTTATGCATACATGTTGTTAATGAACTTAGTGAAATGGATTGACTGACCAATGTATGTAATCAACACAGTAAGAGAGCTTGTGAGTCAAGCCCCAGGGTTGTCCTGTAGCTAATTCCAGACATCTTGTAATGTCCAGTCTATTCTGCATGGGCTGGGTTTGGATGGGGGGGCCAAATGTTTTGATATGATCTGCTGCAGTTGTTGAGTGGGTGCCACATTCTCAGGAGGCATGTGGTGACATGTCCATCTGGGCACGCCTTGTGCTGAAAGCAACCAGAACCCCAGACTCCCTTGTTGGTCTGAGGGTGAAGGGCCCAGTCCATATCACCTCACCCAGTTAGTCTCAGAAGTCAGAAGACTGAGGAGAAAGAGATCTTAAAGAGGGTCTGTCTAGAGTCGTAGGCTTGTTGACTATCTGAGAGGGCTTCCTACTCCAGGCTGGTTGATCTGGTTTACAAAGAATCTTGTAAGTAAAGTGTGATCTTTAATGTGATGTATAGAGAGAATTTAGTGTCTAATGGGAAGTGAATCAGAGGATGTGTTTTTCCTGTATGTATACATATTACATTCACAGTAAAATGTCCGCCACAAGCAAGTTGTGTTGGACTCCTCAAATATTAGACATGAGTTTGTCACATGACATCTGTCAAGCCTCAGAACAAACAACTTGCTCTGGCTTTGAGGTGATCCTTGATTTTGAAGCTGTGCTGAAGGGAAGGCTACATTTCTGTAGCTATCTGTGTTGTGGAGCCTCAGCTGATGCATATCTACAATGAATATGCGTTTCTCTGTTAGTCCTGAATCACACATTAGGGAGAGTGAGCTTTCCTTTAAAAAAAATTGTACACTTACAGTTGATGTCGGAAGTGTACATACACTTCGGTTGGAGTCATTAAAACTCGTTTTTCAACCACTCCACAAATTTCTTATTAACAAACTATAGTTTTGGCAAGTCGGTTAGGACATCGACTTTGTGCATGACACAAGAAATTCTTCCAGCAATTGTTTACAGACAGATTATTTCACTTATAATTCACTATATCACAATTCCAGTGGGTCAGAAGTTTCCATACACTAAGTTGACTGTGCCTTTAAACAGCTTGGAAAATTCCAGAAAATGCTTTAGAAGCTTCTGATAGGCTAATTGACATCATTTGGAGGTGTACCTGTGGTTGTATTTCAAGACCTACCTTCAAACTCAGTGCCTCTTTGCTTGACATCATGGGAAAATCAAAAGAAATCAGCCAAGACCTCAATCCTATAGAAAATTTGTGGGCTGAACTGAAAAAGCGTGTGCGAGCAAGGAGGCCTACAAACCTGACTCAGTTACACCCGCTCTGTCAGGAGGAAAGGGCCAACATTTATTGTGGGAAGCTTGTGGAAGGCTACCCAAAACGTTTGACCCAAGTTAAACAACTTAAAGGCAATGTTACCGAATACTAATTGAGTGTATGTAAACATCTGACCCACTGGGAATGTGATGAAAGAAATAAAAGCTGAAATAAATCATTCTCTCTACTGTTATTCTGACATTTCACATTCTTAAAATAAGGTGGTGATCCTAACTGACCTAAGACAGGGAATTTTTACTAGGATTAAATGTCAGGAATTGTGGAAAACGGAGTTTAAATGTATTTGGCTAAGGTGTATGTAAACTTCTGAATTCAACTGTGTTTGTTATGGAGTGGCTGCGGTTCCAAATTCTTTGGAAGCCTCTTCCCAATAGCATAAAATCCTAAACTTCTGCGCTTGTGTGGGATTCTCTACTTTAGGCACAGTCTCTGCTCCACTCGTTCGGCTGCCCAGAGCACTGGCTTCTCTGGCGAATTTCAGTGATGAATGTCGAATGGTGCTCATTTAATCAAGTTAGATCAAAGCCAGTATTCATGGATGCTAAGGGGAGCCAGTCTTCCCCAAAAAATTAACCAAGAAAAAATTACAAAAATAAAATTATGTGTCTTTCGTCTCTCTGTGTTTCATCATTTTCCTTCAATTTGCAAGAGGCTGAATGTATCTCACAGGAGAAAGCATGTGAGCGAATGAAGCAGCACCTCTCTGTCTCTCTACGTGTAGGCCATCTATCTGATGCTGTCTGGTCCAACGAGTATGACATTGTCGCCACCCGTAGCATTGAATGCAAGGGAAGCCAGTGAGCATTTGGCCTTGATAAAAAAAAATATATAAAAAATGTGACAGTCAGCGTTGAGCTAAACTGAGCGAGCTCAACTGTGAATGGTCCTTTCGCACCCAAAAAAGTGTCAAGTGAAGCCAGCTTGGATTTTGCCATCACTCCTATCAAATCGCATTGAGAGCATACGTCATACGACAGAAACAACTTGAATTGTTGCATCGCGTTGTGTTGTTGTCCTCCGGTGGCTAGCTAGCTAGCTAGCTAAAATTGGCACTTTCCTAAATTAGCCATGGATTGAGATAGGGATTTGAACTTGTGGTAGTACTTAATTCTCCATACTGGCAAATTATTATAAAGGCGATTCTGATCCAACCATAATTCATGGCCTGAGAGGATGGAAGTTCAATATGTAGCTCGATGTAGCAGTGGTGATTTTAAATCTTGGTGGGGCAAACTCCCCCCCCAATTGTTTTTGAGGCATGCCAGCAAAGCCACTACACAACACTAAACAGTAGTGATGCACCGATATGACATTTTTGCCCGATACCGATATCCGATATTTTCCTTGCCAAAAAACCCTGATACCGATAACCGATATTGAAATTTTTTGCAGCCTTTTAAGCATTCTAGTACAGTTAAATAGTTAACACACACCCACGGACGCAGCGGTCTAAGGCACTGCATCTCAGTGCAAGAGGCGTCACTACAGTCCCTGGTTCGAATCCAGGCTGTATCACATCCAGACCGTGATTGGGAGTCCCATAGGGCGGCGCACAAATGGCCCAGCGTCGTCCGGGCCGTCATTGTAAATAAGAATTTGTTCTTAAGTGACTTGCCTAGTTAAATAAAGGTTACACACCACACTGACCAAAAAGTTATTTTGTTGGCATTTACGTATGTCCCCATTACCAGTGAAACATAATCAAAACCTATTTCTTTCACTTACTTGCTTTGCTATTTCGTTGTTCATTTGTTCAGTCATTTCATTCTCAACCAGGATTTCTATGAAACGCCGTTTGGGTCTTTGCGTGTCAAAAAAGATACATGTATATAACACTATTTGATGTATCAAATAACACAACATCTGTTTCTGTAGCTGTAGTTAGCTAGCTAACTATATACTGTAGCTAGGTGTCATCATCTAAAATAACCCTAATTTATCAGACAGTTCTTATTTAATTAATGGTGGTCGGACCCATTTATATGAAGCTAGCCACAATAAGGATTAGCAACATTCGTGGCCTTTGCGGTTAGCCTTCAAAATAAATGTATGGCTATTATTTGTATTAATTTGCATTACTGTCAATGACATACTTTTATTTTGAAGGCAAACTGCAAATTCCACTATTGTGCCTAATCCTTATTGTGGCTAGCTTCACAACACATAACCCGGTCTGGTCGAGCGTCATTAGCCAGATGGAGCTAGCTGGCTGCTTATAATGTTAGCTTTGGGCAACAGGGTTAAGTTGCTGACTAGCTATTTATTTTCATGAACTGAAGTTCAATTTCAATAGGTAAATAACAAGTGGCAACATAGCTAATACTTATTCACAAGGATTCCTAAATCATTGCTAAGAATAATGAAAATGACTGCAGGTTCTACTGGTCATTGTTTTCAGGCTGGTTGTATTGGTGCTAGCTAGGTACCAAGCTATAGCTAGCTACCCCAGAAGTTGCAGTCAAACAAATTATGCTTTATTACCAACGTGGTATTGTAAACACATCGTTTGTGGCCGGTGTTTGCTTGTTTGCGGACTTTTTTGTACAGCTTTGACAGTGCTACTGTATCTTCTTTGACATACAAAGACCCAAACGGCGTTCCATTATATGTATGTCGTGAAGCTAATAGCAGTGCTATTAACATCTGAAAAATAGCGCACTTGGTAGTGTGTATCGGTGTTCGACCAGTCGGTGAAAGCCAACATCACCCACGACAGAGAACGTTTGATTGTCAAGGGCAATGAATTCCATTATCTTGACTTTAATGGATTTCGCCTTTGAGTTGTATCGCTGAAATGTTCTTACTCTTTCAAATGACTGCTCGACTTGTTGACTGCTCGATACACACAGCAGACATTGTGGGCTAGTTTAGGAATGCTGTGTTGCACGTGTAGCATGAAATATTACATTATGTCATGTACCTACGTATATAGGTATGCACGGTAGCTTTGACATCAGTTTTTAACATCGGCGTTAAACTAGACATCGGGCCGATACCGATGTTGGCATTTTTAGCTAATATTGGCCGATTCTGATATATCGTGCATCCCTACTAAACAGTCCATTAATTGCATTATAACGGTGACAAACGGTGCCCACAAACTGTTAGGGTCTACATAAAGCTGTCCCAACAGTAGGCTAAATTATGAGGGGAAAATAGACCAAATTATTAGGGTGAGGCACATGGGCTACTAACAGCTTACTACACAACATACACTAAGTATTACTTTCTTAGCTACAGTATATCTCCCTGGCATATTATACATAATTTATGCAGTAGCATACAATACATTTTTGGATTCACCTTGTTGTGTTTTTCTAATTTGAACAGGAAGGTGGCGCGGCGGTCCTTCGTGGCAAATTTAGTCATCTAACTTTGTCATCTGCCATTCTCTGGATATATGGTGCTTTCAAGACAACTGGGAACACAGTGATCTTCAGGTCGGAGCTCTTGTTTTCCAGTCGGAGCTATTTCTTCCCCAGTTGTCTTGAACTCACGGATGTCTGAGATTTCCCAGTTCCGAGTTTTCAGTTGTTTTGAGCACAGCAGAAGTCATGCTGGATTGACAGCATGGCCAATGTTGAATGTTTATCATTTTAAGCTTGGAAAATAGACCATTAAACCCATACTTAGACCACACACTCACTATAGCAGGCTAGGGATTGCCTTGTAATGCCTGCAGTTAGCCACTGATTCCTTCCAAACCACTCTTTGTTGAATTTGCCATTTCCAACTTGTTGTGTAATGTTTATGTCCAATGGCCGGTGAGCACTGATACGTTTTATTTATAATTTATCTTCATTATTTCTTGAAAAGGATTTGCCAGTAGATTGTCGACTTCATTCATGATGATGACTGCTAGCTAAGATTTTGAAAGTATGATGTTGAATAAAAAATGTTTTTATATAACCTTTATTTGGCAAGTCAGTTTAGAACAACTTCTTATTTATGATGACGGCCTACCCCGGCCAAACCCTAACCCAAATGACGCTGGGCCAATTGTGCGCTTTCTTATGTGACTCCCAATCATGGCCGGTTGTGATACAGCCTGGAATTGAGTCCAATCAAAGCTACTCTAGATATAATGTGATTTGACATAATTTTATCTGTGGCCAATGACCTTGAGCCTTCTTGGATGGGCACTTCTAATGTAACTGTATGGCAGCACCCAAGGGGCTTGAATTGTCGAGCTCTACCCGTAGATTTTGCGGTGATGTAGTGTCCCCATGAGTGACAGAACACTGAGCCAATCACGGCGCAACTAGAGAACATTACCAACCCCTATGCTCCGTATTTTCCGCTGGCTACCCCACCACCACAGAAAACACTGAGTTATGCTGAAACAATTGCATTTTGGTGCTGCCTTACTCAAGCAAGCAAAAAAAAGACCATGTTTGTATGCGGCTTTATTAATTCAATGATTATTTATATTTTTACATTGTTTGGAAACTGATATGTGACACGTATTAATGCCAAATTAACATGCAAAATAGGCACATAAAAAAAATCTCAGTACTTAGTTTTTGGGTCTTGAAGTGATTAAAAACAGGGGGAAAATATATGTAATTTATATTATGTAATTAATACCAATTATGTGTATAGATACCAATCATTAACATCAATCAATATGTAATAATGTACGTAATGTGAAATTTAACTGTTGGAATTTATTTTTCTATTACTATATCACAAATCATATTATTGTTATTCAACTATTTATTTGTTTCTTGTTTTTGATATTGATTAATTTATTAGTACAGTTTTTTTGCTGCCCTGAATGACAGGTTGCCACTGTGTAGAAGGCTAATGCAAGCATTTTAGCCCAGTAGCCTAGGACAACAAAAAATAAAATGCATGTACTGTATGACAGAGTGATAGACCGTTTTGTCAACATGAAAGAGAGGAGGATGGCACTGCCGTTTCTCTACAAGTAGGGTGACATTCTAACCACACCGCCCGCGTCATTGCACCCACACCCGCCAACAAGCGTCTGCGTAGACAGGCGCTAAAATAGAACTTGGTTCTATTTGTGATGCTTGATGCGCTGCAACTCTCGGCTCTCCCATCTCCTCATTGGTTTTTAGGAGCATATACCCACATGGGTGATTGAAAGATGAACTGAGGTCCACACTCCAGTTCAGTAGCTAGCTAAATTGCCACGAATGTTTAATGCTTTTCGACCTGTCCCCAAATTAATATAGTTGGTTCAGAGTTCGTTTTGATATTTCAACCTGTGTGTCCTGATCGTGTCTAATGTGGATGGACAAAATCAACTTGCGCGCGATCACAGATGCACGCGCACGTCCGGTCTAGTTTTTCTACTTGCACGAACGCACGCACACGCACAAACACACACACAGAAATCAGAACCATGCAAAGCCACATCATATTTAACTTACGTTGATTGGACTTAATAATTTTTGGTATCTTTTAGTTGTCACTATATTAGACTAAGCAGAGGTGATTTGATGATGTTGAAGTTGAAATGGTGCTGGAATAGTGGAGGCAGCTGTCACGTTGTATAAAGGATTGGAGACAGGCGCAGGAATACGTAATAAGGGGGGTTTAATACTCCACCCAAAAATACAACATGTCATGAAAGGCAAAGGGACGAAGCCCAAAACAAACACGTATACAAAAACACAGGGATGTAACCCAAACAAAAGATCGAGGTTAAACCTCTAATAAATACACGGGTCAGGTCCAATTAGCAATGGCCGACCAATCAGCTGCTTGGGGGAATTCAGGAAACCATCCTGAAACACACACATACATACAAATACACAAACCACAACACAGAAACTGGGGAACGTAACAAAGAACTTGACTGGCCTGCACAAAGGCCTGACCTCAACCCCATCGAACACCTTTGAGATGAATTGGAACGCCGACTACGAGCCAGGCTTAATCGCCCAACCTCACTAATGCTCTTGTGTTTGAATGGAAGCAAGTCCCCGCAGCAATTTTCCAACATCTAGTGTAAGGACTTCCCAGAAGAGTGGAGGCTGTTAAAGGAGCAAAGGGGGGACAAACTCAATATTAACGCCTAAATCTCTTAAAAAGCACTTGAATGCACGCATGTTGTATAAACGACTTCACCAACTGGGAAATACGAGATTCCGAAGAGCATTTGAAGGCAGCATATGACTGCCATTGATGACATGTTTTTAATGATATACGATGATATTGTAGTGGCAACCTTGTGTTGTGTAATTGTAAATTGGAGCTAGAGTTTTGTTAATGTCCTGTATTGAAGAGAGAGCTTGTTCTACTTCTGCAATTTGATAACACACACACACACGTGAGATGTATGCAGACTCCTACTTTGCAGAGAGCTCCACCCATGTATTATCTGTCAACCAGGAAGTAGTAGAGTTCACAACGGAACCACACTGTAGCATGTAGCTATTCAGTAATGCTCGCAACATTCGGTCTAAATGATTTATTTGCCTTATCTATGGATTTATAATTGTTGGAAATAATCAACATTCAAATAACCATTAAAGATGGTTGAAGAAACAGCATAATCTACTATACATTGTGATTTCCAAGTTCTACTGACCTCACTGCTGTAAGTTTCCAAAAGTGAAAGTAAACCTCAATTCCAGAAGCCATCACAGAAGAGAGATGGTGGTGGTGAGAAAATGGCATCTAAACCTTCCCTCCCAGAGGAGGATCTCTGCTGTACTGTGTGCTGTGACATCTTCAGGGATCCGGTTTTCCTGTCATGTACCCACAGCGTCTGCAAAGCCTGTCTGAAGGAATTCTGGAAACAGAAGGGATCTCGAGAATGTCCAATGTGCCGGAAAAGATTGTCAATGGATAACCCCCCATGTAACCTAGCTTTAAAGAACCTGTGTGATGCCTACTTACAGGAGAAAGGTCAGAGATATTCAACAGGGTCAGAGGTGTATTGCAGTCTGCACAGTGAGAAACTCAAACTGTTCTGTCTGGATGATAAGCAGTCAATTTGTGTAGTGTGCCGGGATTCAAAGAACCATAAAAAGCATGACTGCATCCCCATAGATGAAGCTGCACTGGATCATAGGGAGGAAGTTAAGACTGCACTGAAGCCCCTAAAGGAGATGCTGGAGGTCTTAAATGAAGTTAAACTGACCTGTGATCAAACAGCAGAGCACATTAAGACACAGGCCCAGCACACAGAGAAGCAGATTAAGGAGGAGTTTGGGAAGCTTCACCAATTTCTACAGGATGAAGAGGAAGCCAGGATTGCTGCACTGAGGAAGGAAGAGAAGCAAAAGAGTCAGACGATGACAGAAAAGATTGAAGAGATGAGCAGGGAGATATCATCACTTTCAGACACAGTCAGAGCCATAGAGAAAGAGCTGGGAGTCGACGATATCTCATTCCTGCAGAACTTCAAGGCGACAGTCAAAAAAGCAAAGTGCACCCTGTCAAATCCACAGAAGGTTTCAGGATCACTGATCCACGTGGCAAAGTACCTAGGCAACCTGCAGTTCAGAGTCTGGGAGAAGATGCAGGAAATAGTTAAATACACTCCAGTGATTCTGGACCCCAACACGGCCCATCCGCATCTCATCCTGTCCGAGGATCTGATGAGTGTGACATACAGCAAAGACGCACTGCAGCTTCCTGATAACCCAGAGAGGTATGACGACCTCTTTGTGGTCCTGGGCTCTAAGGGCTTTAACTCGGGGACACATAGTTGGGACATTGAGGTTGGAGGAAATAAAGCCTGGGCTCTGGGTATAGCTTCAGAGTCTGTCCAGAGGAAGCAAACGATTGGCTTCAGACATGGATCCTCTGGTGTGCAGTGTAAAGACGGGGAATATACTACACATTCCTTGTCGGACGAATGTACTCCGTGCACTCCCCTCAAAGTGAGAAAGCCCCAGAGAATCCGAATGCAGCTGAACTGGAAAAAGGGAGAGCTTTCGTTTGTTGACCCAGTTGATAACGCGGAACTTCACAAATTCACGCATCCTTTCAAAGAGAGAGTTTTTCCGTACATGTCTACTTTACGTTTTAATCCTCTGAGGATCTTGCCAGGGAAGGTCTCTATATCAATTGGTTCAGCCTCTGTCTAAACCAGGTGTTAACATGCTGTAAATGAGTCAGTAAAATATCATCTTATTCGGTAATGGACAGCACTTCTAGCGACTTAAGTCTTTATGAATACAGGCCTTGATAGTATAGTTTTCTTCGACATGAGTGTGTTTTTTTTTTAAATTGTGAGTGACATGGGTTCATGGTTTGCCTGTCAAATCATTGAATTTTAAAGGGAAAGAAACAAGTACCATTATCCCATGGGGAAATGTGGGACTTAAGAATGCTATAGCATCCAGAGACCCAATAGCTGAAGAAATACGAACAACATCATGATTTACCTCCCGTAAGGGTGGGGTCCTGCTAGTGTAAATATGTTGCATTACATTTGCCGTTATCATGGGGATTTACATTGGCTGTGTGTTTTTGTATTTTTTTGTATTTTTTTAAATTCACCTTTATTTAACCAGGTAGGCCAGTTGAGAACAAGTTCTCATTTACAACTGCGACCTGGCCAAGATAAAGCAAAGCAGTGCGACAAAAACAACAACACAGAGTGATAGGACATACATTGTAGATTTGACATCATGACATTGTGACAGTGTGAGGCATTGTTCAAGCCTCATTGATCTATTCACAGTAATACCTATTTGTATGTTGGTATTAATATATCCTTAATCGTTTTTTATTCATTATTTTCTTCTTATATATACATATATAACAAATCTGTCCACACTTTATTTAGCACCTGATGTTCATGTCCCAATAAACAGTGCCTTCCTAATACATTTAAAATAATAAACAAAGCTCTGTGTTTTCATTCTCTTGCAAGAGGCAGTAAGAGGTGGCAATGGTTTTTAAGAGATTCATGTTGATGGGAAATGTCGAGATTAATGAGTGATCAGTGGCAACCCGTCATTCAGGGCAGATGGGGCACAGCTTTTAAGCTGTTTTGCATGTTTTCTTTTACATTAATACATGTCACATATCAGTTTGCAAACCATGTAGAAAATGCATAAAATAATCATTGCTTTCTTGAGTAAGGCGGCTCCAAAACACAGGTGTTTCAGCCTAGCTCAGTACTTTCTGTGTTGATGGGGTAGCCAGCAGAAAATACGGAGTGTAGGGGTTGGTAATGTTCTCTAGTTGCACCGTGATTGGGTAATGTTCTCTAGTTGCGCCGTGATTGGCTCAGTGTTCTGTCACTCATAGGGACACTACATCACCGCCAAATCTAAGGGTAGAGCAAAAAAATTCAAGCCCCTTGGGTGCTGACATGGAGTTATATTAGAAGTGCCCATCCAAGAAAGCTTAAGGTCATTGGCCACAGATAAAATTACGTCAAATCACATTATACAGTGCCTTCGGAAAGTATTCAGACCCCTTGACTTTTTCCACATTTTGTTATGTTACAGCCTTATTCTTAAATGGATAAAATAATTTAAAAATACTCAGCAATTTGCAAACAATACCCCATAATGACGAAGCAAAAACAGTTTTTTCGATTTTTTTGACAATTTATAAAAATAAAAAACAGAAATACCTTAAGTATTCAGACCCTATGCTAAGAGACTCAAAATGGAGCTCAAGTGCATCCTGTGTCCATTGATCATCCTTGAGATGTTTCTACAATTTTATTGGAGTCCACCTGTGGTAAATTCAATTGATTGGTCATGATTTGGAAAGGCACACTTTTTATTTATTTAACCTTTATTTAACTAGGCAAGTCAGTTAAGAACAAATTCTTATTTACAGTGACGGCCTACACCGGCCAAACCCTAACCAGGACGACGCTGGGCCAATTGTGCTCTGCCCTATGGGACTCCCGATCATGGCCGGTTGTGATACAGCCCGGGATTGAACCAGGGTCTGTAGTGACGCCTTTAGCACTGTGATACAGTGCATTAGACTGCTGCGCCACTCGGGAGCCCACCGGGATCCCACATGTCTATATAAGGTCCCACAGTTGACAGTGCATGTCAGAGCAGAAACCAAGCCATGAGGTTGAAGGAGTTGTCCGTAGAGCTCCGAGACAGGATTGCATCGAGGCACAGATCTGGGGAAGGGTACCAAAAGAAATTCTGCAGCATTGAAGATCCCCAAGAACACAGTGGCCTCCAAACGACCACCCCTCATCACTGTCAAACGCTCCCTAAAACACTTCAGCAAGCAGGCCTTTCTAATCGACCTGGCCCGAGTATCCTGGAAGGATATTGACCTCATCCCATCAGTAGAGGATGCTTTGTTATTCTTAAATAAGCATGCCCCATTCAAAAAATGTAGAACCCGGAACAGAGCCCTTGGTTCACTCCAGACCTGACTGCCCTTGACCAGCACAAAAACATCCTGTGGAGTATTGCATTAGCATCAAATAGCCCCCGTGATATGCAACTTTTCAGGGAAGTTAGGAACCAATATACACAAGCAGTTAGGAAAGCTAAGGCTAGCTTTCTCAAACAGAAATTTGCATCCTGTAGCACAAACTCAAAAAAAAGTTCTGGGACACTGTAAAGTCCATGGAGAATAAGAGCACCTCCTCCCAGCTGCCCACTGCACTGAGGCTAGGAAACACTGCCACCACCGATAAATCCACGATAATTGCAAATTTCAATAAGAATTTTTCCATGGCTGGCCATGGTTTCCACCTGGCTACCCCTACCCCGGTCAACTGCCCTGCACCCTCCACAGCAACTCGCCCAAGCATCCCCCAATTCTCCTTCACGCAAATCCAGAAAGCTGATGTTCTGAAAGAGCTGCAAAATCTGGACCCCTACAAATCAACCGGGCTAGACAATCTGGACCCTCTCTTTCTAAAATGATCTGCCGAAATTGTTGCAACCCCTGTTACAAGCCTGTTCAACCTCTCTTTCGTATCATCTGAGATCCCTAAAGATTGGAAAGCTGCCGCGGTCATCCCCCTCTTCAAAGGGGGAGACACTCTAGACCCAAACTGCTACAGACCTATATCTATCCTACCCTGCCTTTCTAAGGTCTTCGAAAGCCAAATTAACAAGCAGATCACCGATCATTTCCAATCCCACCGTAACTTCTCCGCTATGCAATCTGGCTTCCGAGCTGGTCATGGGTGCACCTCAGCCACGCTCAAGGTCCTAAACGATATCATAACTGCCATCGATTCATCAACCTGGCCAAGGCTTTCGACTCTGTCAATCACCACATTCTTATTGGCAGACTCAACAGCCTTGGTTTCTCAAATGATTGTCTCGCCTGGTTCACCAACTACTTCTCTGATAGAGTTCAGTGTGTCAAATCGGAGGGCCTGTTGTCCAGACCTCTGGCAGTCTCTATCGGGGTGTCACAGGGTTCAATTCTCGGTCCGACTCTCTCGCTCTTGCTGCTGGTGATTCTCTGATCCACCTCTACGCAGACGACACCATTATGTATACTTCTGGCCCTTCTTTGGACACTGTGCTAACTAACCTCCAGACGAGCTTCAATGCCATACAACTCTCCTTCTGTGGCCTCCAACTGCTCTTAAATGCAAGTAAAACTAAATGCATGCTCTTCAACCGATCGCTGCCCACACCTGCCCGCCATCCAGCATCACCACTCTGGACGGTTCTGACCTAGAATATGTGGACAACTACAAATACCTAGGTGTCTGGTTAGACTGTAAACTCTCCTTCCAGACCCACATTAAGCATCTCCAATCCAAAATTAAATCTAGAATCGGATTCCTAATTCACAAACAAAGCATCCTTCACTCATGCTGCCAAACATACCCTCGTAAAACTGACTATCCTACCGATCCTCGACTTTGGCAATGTCATTTACAAAATAGCCTCCAACACTCTACTCCAAAATTGGATGCAGTCTATCACAGCGCCATCCGTTTTGTCACCAAAGCCCCATATACTACCCACCACTGTGACCTGTACGCTCTCGTTGGCTGGCCCTCGCTTCATACTCGTCGCCAAACCCACTGGCTCCAGGTCATCTACAAGTCTTTGCTAGGTTCACTGGTCACTCAGTTCACTGGTCACCATAGCAGCACCCACCCGCAGCACGTAGGTATATCTCCAGCAGGTATATTTCACTGGTCAACCCCAAAGCCAATTCCTCCTTTGGCCGCCTTTCCTTCCAGTTGTCTGCTGCCAATGACTGGAACGAACTGCAAAAATCGCTGAAGCTGGAGACTCTTATCTCCTTCACTAACTTCAAGCACCAGCTGTCAGAGCAGCTCACAGATCATTGCACCTGTACATAGCCTATCTGTAAATAGCCCATCCAACTACCTCATCCCCATACTGTATTTATTTATTTATTTTGCTCCTTTGCAGCCCAGTATCTCTACTTGCACATTCATCTTCTGCACCTCTATCACTCCAGTGTTTAATTGCTATATCATAATTACCTCGCCACTATGGCCTATTTTATTGCCTTACCTCCCATATCTTACCTCATTTGCACACACTGTATATATACTTTTTTTCCTACTGTATTATTGACTGTATGTTTGTTTATTCCATGTGTAACTCTTGTAACTCTGTATTGTTGTATGTGTTGAGCTGCTTTGCTTTATCTTGGCCAGGTCGCAGTTGTAAATGAGAACTTGTTCTCAACTAGCCTACCTGGTTAAATAAAGGTGAAATAAAAAAATATATAAAAAATTCTTAAATGGAAGAAGTTTGGAAACACCAAGACTCTTCCTAGAGCTGGCCACCTTGCCAAACTGAGCAATTTGGGGAGAAGGGCCTTGGTCAGGGAGGTGACCAAGAACCCGATTTTCACTCTGTCTCTAGAGTTCCTCTGTGGAGATCGGAGAACCTTAAAGAAAGGACAACCATCTCTGCAGCACTCCACCAATCAGGCCTTTATGGTAGAGTGGCCAGACAGAAACCACTCCTCTGTAAAATGCACATGACAGCCCTCTTGGCGTTTGCCAAAAGGCACCTAAAGACTCTCAGACCATGAGAAACAAGATTCTCTGGTCTGATGAAACCAAGATTGAACTCTTTGTCCTGAATGCCAAGTGTCACGTGTGGAGGAAACCTGGCACCATCCCTACGGTGAAGCATGGTGGTGGCAGCATCATGCTGTGGAGATGTTTTTCAGCGGCAGGTACTGGGAGACTAGTCAGGATCGAGGGAAAGATAAACAGAGCAAAGTACTGTCGTGGAAATTTCCTGTATTACTCAATAAAGAGAGAGAGAGAGCCAACCACACACAAGTCAGAGTTAAATTATATATTCCATCTTTAATATATATATACAAGCTTCACCAAAGCCCTTTAATGACTCTCAGATCAATTCAGTGTCTATAAATGAATTCTCTGAGAGTCCTTATGAAACAATTCTTAGTTTCATTTATAGCCAAGATACTCCCCTCTCAACTTACAAAGAATCCTTTACCCGAAAGAGGAGTATCCTATCGCTAGACAGCATCAGCTATAAATCATCGTTCAGTTTGATCTCCCAAGACAAGGTTTAAATCTCATGCTTGATACTTCACTGTCTACCAAAACATTACCTCATCCAATGGCATATATCAATTGTCATTTCTAGATACTCCCAAACCTGGACAAACTCAAAATCAGACAGTGAGCCCCTTAGGTCAAATACTAGGTCAAGATAAGGGCAACCTCAGAGGGGACATACAATGGTTCCAAACACGGCCAAACTCCTTCCCCCTATGAGAAAAGTAGGGAGTGACTGGCGTACAGACATTGTATGAGATAACTAACTGGTTTCCCAATTAATAACTCCATCCCATGGTTTAGGAATAGTTACAAACAACGTTCCCATAAGAAACCAACATTCCACTCTGTCCTCCTCCCCTTCTAATATTCTACTTAGCACCACATGGTTTAACAGATACATTGACATATGAAGACAAGCCTGACCTCTCCCCTCTCTGGCCCCAAGTTACCAATCCCTAGCTCAGAAGATTCTAATGACAAGTATCTCACAAGCATATGATGAAAATAACATCTTATCTATCTATGTTACTGAGCTAAATCTGATTCTGCCACGACAGTACCGAGAGATCCTTGATGAAAACCTGCTCCAGGGCGCTCAGGACCTCAGACTGGGGCTAAGGTTTACCTTCCAACAGGACAGTGACCCTAAGCACACAGCCAAGACAACGCATGAGTGGCTTCAGGACAAGTCTCTGAATGTCCTTGAGTGGCCCAGCCAGAGCCTGGACTTGAACCCGATCGAACATCTCTGGAGAGACCTGAAAATAGCTGTGCAACATCGCTCCCCATCCAACCTGACAGAGCTTGAGAGGATCTGCAGATAATATTGGGAAAAAACTCCTCAAATACAGGTGTATTTGAATGCACTGTATCTACAGTAGCTCTGATTGGACATCATACTTTCAAAATCTTAGCTAGCAAGCTAGCAGTCATCATCATGAATCAAGTCGACAATCTACTGGCAAATGCTTTTTAATCCCTGTCATATGAAGAGAAATAATGAAGAGGAATTATAGATAGAATGTATCGGTGATCATCGGCCATTGGACAAACATTGCACAAAATCGCAAATTCAACAATGAGTGGTTTGGAAGGAATCAGTGGTTAACTGCAAGCATTGCATAGAAATCACTAGCCTGCTATTCAGTGGACTGGGTGTGTGGTACCAAGTCTGGGTTTCTTTTTTCCAAATTTAATAGGATAAACATTCAACATTAGCCGTGCTCTCAATCCAGCATGACTTCTGCCACACTCAAAACAACTGGAAACTCAGAACTGGGAAATCTGACTTCAGTAAGTTCAAGACAACTGGGAACTCTGGAAAAAAACGTGCTCCGACTGGGAAAATACATTTGGAATGGTCATCCAACTCGGAATTGTAAGTCGGGAACTCTAGGCTCTTTCTAGACCTCCAACCTGAAGATCACTGACGTCATCATGATTCAACCTTGTTTTTTTCAGAGTTCCCAGTTAACTTGAAAGCACCATAAATCCTGAGAATGCCAGACTTTTGATCTTCCTGTTCAAGTGAGCACAGCACAACAAGTTGGGTCCAAAAATGTCTTGTATGCTGCTGCATAAATGATATGCCAGGAAGATATGTATACTGTAGTTTAGAAAGTAATACTAAGTGTATGTTGTGTAGTAAGCTGTTAGTAGCCCATGTGCCTCACCCTAATAATTTGGTTCCTTTACAGCTCTTAATTTCGCCTACTGTTCTGACTTGATGGTGCACTTGTAGCCTATAGCCTGTTTTAGAGAAATGTAATCATTGAATATTGTAAGAGCTTTCGTTGTCTGCTTATATGCCCCCTTTATTTATGCTACGATTCTGACTTACTGTAAGAACAGCCCATGTTCTGAATTCTGTCTCTGTACATTTCAAAAGTGCTGAACAAATATTCCTAGCACACTCATTAATGTCTTAATCGAAATTACGGCTTGCCTCTTATCCGCTTGTCGTCCCCTTATGCCACAGTTTTTGCATCTCAATTGTCCGTAGAAACAACATTTGTTTAAGCAAGTCAGCCATATCAGCTATGTTTTTTTAAAGGCGGTAAATGAATGAACTGTTTCGCTGCCAGACAAGGCTCCGCTGATAACCAGGTGTTGCAGTGGTAAGGTGTTGGGACTGCTGTTGGGACAGCTTTATGTAGACCCGAACAGTTTGTGGGAAGAGTTTGTCATCATTATAGTGCAATTAATGTATTGTTTAGTGTTGTGTTGTGTAGTGGCTTTTGCTGGCATGCATCTAAAAAAAAAGAAGTACTTTGCCCCACCAATATTTACATGCTAAAATCACTGTAAGTGATGAATTCCATGTCGTTACAGACCGAATTGAAAGTTACCTCATTATAGAAATAAATTGAAATTCCTGAGCACAGGTTACCTCTGCTAGTTTATTGTCAACATTTCAGTCTGAGACTTTTTTAAAGACCTGAGTGTTGGCAGGGTTCACCATAATTTATTTTCAGAAGAGTTGTCCATGCACTGACACTGTCATTCATTGTCTATTGTCAGGTTTCAGCGTCTGTCTCTCTTCCGACCCAACCCCTCCCCATGTTTAACTAATGAATGACCAATGACCAGAGGCCACTGAGAGGCGGGAAACAGTTGCCAGGCAGCCACCTCATGGCCTCATAAGTGTATGACCTACAGCAGCCCTCTCATTAGATATCTGAGAGCAGAGCACTATACAGTATATAATCATCCAAACAGAATGCCAAAATGAATTTGGTTATGAATGTGGGTTTTGAGTTTCTCAATTTAGTACAGCATCTGTTTGTTCTTCAGTGTGTGTGTGCCACTGAGCCAAATTGACCTGTATTTGTTAAGGTAAATGAGCTCTAAAATCATCTCAGATTGTCCGGATCAAGAGAATGTGCATTTAGGTAGAGACTTTAGTACTGGAGGTTGACTTGATTACAGTTTATCTCAGTCTCCTGTTTGTCTTGGCCTGAGCACTGCTGGCTGATGAGCCAGACCTGTTCCCCCACCCTCTCTCTCTGGTCGGACTACTGACGATCTCTGTTCGGAGGCATCTCTCTTCCTAATAAAGACTGAAGCAATCTTTGCACTGATGTGTTTACCTAGTGTACTGTACGGTGTTAGCTGTTACGTCTTCTCTATTGTCGGCAAGGTAGATTTATGATTCAGTGTTTGAAAACACTTAGGGACGGTTTCCTGGATACAGGTTAAGCCTAGTCCTGGATTTAAAAGTGCTGTCAATGGAAAATCTCCATTGAAAATGATTTTTAGTCCAGGATTAGGCATAATTTATGTCTGGGATACCAGCCCTGTAAATTGACCATGTGTACTGTATCTTTCAATAGATTGTTTTCCGATTTGATTATAATTCCTTCAGATAGAGGTAGGGCTTCAAAAACAATGCAGTTAACTCTCATTACTCTCCAGAAAATGCTGTCCTGAAACAAACATATGCTTCATGTCAAATAGTCTTAGACTGTGTTCAGACTGGTCACGAATTATCACATCCAGTTCTTAAAATGACATCTTAGCTGACCTCTTGTGGACACTTGGGGTCAGGAAATTAGTCTGTTTATTGCACTACTGTAAGAGGAAGAAATGTAGGTGTTTTACGATCTGGTTGTACCCTTGGGTTTTGTCTGGAAACTCACTCAAATCTCTTTGTAGGCTTAATTTCAGGAGGTTGTCATCGAACCACAACTGTATATATATAGAGAGAGAGAGAGAGAGAGAGAGAGAGAGAGAGAGAGAGAGAGAGAGAGAGAGAGAGAGAGAGAGAGAGAGAGAGAGAGAGAGAGAGAGAGAGAGAGAGAGAGAGAGAGAGAGAGAGAGAGAGAGAGAGAGAGAGAGAGAGAGAGAGAGAGAGAGAGAGAGAGAGAGAGAGAGAGAGAGAGAGAGAGAGAGAGAGAGAGAGAGAGAGAGAGAGAGAGAGAGAGATCTGAGTCTGTTAACTGAATTCCAATCTTCTCTACAGCCGGGCAATATAAATGGGAGTGTTCTGAGTGTCTCTTAAATCAGTCCTCAGGGCGATATACAATGGAGGACTCCCTGGAAGTGTTTTGTGGCCTTGGTGTTGTTCTGCATGCTCCAATGATGCAGCTTGGATTAGCATACTGTATGTCTTGTTCTTCTTTCTTTCAACCAGTCCTGGAGGACACATTTAGCTGTCGCACAAGGGACTCGTTTGATGTGTTCCCTTGCATTGAGTATCAATAGCAGCACTGTCTACAGTGGTAGTACGCATCACTGTAGTATTGTTTGTGTACTTAATCATACCGCTGCTGACTAATGAGGTGAACCCCCTCTATGTGATGAACACATACCTTCCTTGGCTGCTCATTGTTCTGTGAGAATTGGATATGCAGTTTCACATGTGAAAATCTCACTTTCACATGTGGAATTGCAAGTATATGTATAGCCTAAAAACATGGTTAAAACTATAATATTGATATCATGGATGGTCAGTCCTGGCATCCATAGCGAATCGATGGATTTGAGAGTGGTTGTATCTCCAGCCCCTTCCCTCAGCTTTTTACCGAAACTGTGGCGGGGAATACTTTCTTAATGTTTCAATTAAGGATTCCGGCTTTAAATACCTTTTAATAGAGTCATAGAGTTAATATATGGTGCAATCCTCTCGCGAGTGAGTTACTTTCGTGCCATCGAGAACAGCATTCTTAGTATTGCAAACAAAAATAATGATATTGAAAGCAAAACATGATCCCAAAAGTATTGATAGCATAACAAAATATTTCTAGGAAATATTTTTTTCTTTGTGAAAATAGTTTTCAGTGATTTTTGTTTATGATAATGCAGTTTAATACAAATGCTTTCCTCTTTCCTGCAAGTTTCCCTATCTTTGGATTCGTTACCCTGGCCTTTGCGTTCTCTGCCTTTTTTTCATTTGCAAGTTTTGGCATATTCCTTCCAGCAACATAGCACCCTGCATCGCACTCTCTGCCTGGCCTTTGCTTTCTCTGCCTTTTTTTCATTTGCAAGTTTTGGCATATTCATTCTATCAACATAGCACCCTGCATCGCACTTCTGGTTTGCTTCTGAAGCTAAGCAGGGTCTGTCCTGATCGTTCCCCGAATGGGAGACCAGACGTAGCTGGAAGTGGTGAAAAATAAACGTGTAATTTTTTTTGTTGCGTGACACGTCACACGTGTCTGAAAACCACGTGTCTGACTCATGTGAAAATGTTACATTTATATTATATTGTATGCATCAGTACCAGCAGCACATATTGACCTACAGTTCATCATGTTAAAGTGATTAATTCAAATAATTAAATAAGTATGATCACTTTCTCCATCCATGTAGGCCTATACAATGTTTGCAAGTGTTTTTTTCCTTCATCTTCAAATGCATTAATGCTTGTTCCCACCATACCCCAGCCTATTCCTGCCAATAAATAAAATGCTGCTCAGACTTCCTGCACTCTCACGATGACCCTAAAAGAGCTGACCACTATGCTGTAAATTAATACATTTTTTCTCAAATCTGCTTTGCTTTACAATAACTCTCTCCCTCTGGCTTTCTTTTGTTCCAGGGCTGTCCAACAGAGGGCAGTGTGAGATTTGACCAATCCCACAGTAAGTTTCATCCACTTCTTTTCCTCATACTGTATCTCTCATTGTACTGCATAGCTCCGTTCTGCTTCCAGGAAGTGCACTGTAAGGATGAAGGAGATCGAAATAGCAAGAATCAGGGCTGTCCAGCAGGTCTCCTATATGGAAGCAGTGCAAATGGTTGAAGGAGGGAGTGGAAATGAAGAAGAAATGGCAATGGATGCCCCGCAGCCTGCAGAAACTCTTGTTCATCTGTTAACAGATCCAGAAATACTATAGTGAAGGAGGTAGATTGGTTGCGTTTATTACACAGGTGATACTGCACAGGCCAACAAACAAACAAGAAGTCAAAGACAATGGACATAGTTGTGAATGCAGCCTAAATGTTTTTGGATCTCCAGGGCTTCGAAGCTGAAACATTCCAGGGAATATTGTCTGAAGATGTTTTTCCCTTTCAGGCCCCAGAGCCTGTAAGGATCTGAGTAGACATTTGAATCTTACTAAAGGAGTAAAAACATATTATTATTTTAAAAAATTGGGGGGGGGGGTGAATAATATGAGTATGTTTTTTCACCCATTCCTTATTTTCCCGTGTTGTTTTCTGCGTTAAAGTTTCCCAGTTTTCACCGCAGACAGTAGGTGGCGGCATGCACCTCTAACATGTGTTTGCGGACCTCCATAATACCATAGAAGAGAAGAATAAGCTCTGCTGTTGCAGAAGGCTCTAGTGATGTTTAGGGTATTTGATTGTTGAGTGTCATTTTTTCATTTAACCTTTATTTAACTAGGCAAGTCGGTTAAGAACAAATTCTTATTTACAATGACAGCCTACCCTGGCCAAACCCTAATGACGCAGGGCCAATTGTGCACCGCCCTATGGGACTCCCAAACACGGCCGGTTGTGATACAGCCTGGAATCGAACCAGGGTCTTTAGTGATGCCTCTAGCAATGAGTTGCAGTGCGTTAGACCGCTGCGCCACTCGGGAGCCCTCAATGATTAAGTTAATTTGTATCATTGCAGCAGCTTACTCATACAAGAAATAGGCCAATCAAATGGTACACCACTCTAACCATACATTCCAGTCAATCAGCTAAGCATTGAGAAACAATCAAAAGCAGTGAACAACAACGAAAGTGCTTATTTATGATGGAGGGCTGACATACAGTAGGCTACATGTTAGCATGGGCAGAGTTTGTGATTGCATGCGTTTGCGGCATTGACAGCTTAGGTGGAGGGGACACAAATACTGTATTCACCCACTATTCATCATCAGAGGGAAAGTTGCATGGCAACATGCAAGATTTCATCACAATTCTGTATGTGATGTAGCTACGTAGTTGATATTCCAGTAAAGTAATCAGCGACAGCATCTGTTACTGTACACTTGTAGTTCTGTTCTCTGTCGGGAAAAGGACAGTGGCCCACTGTCTTTTTATGTTTCCAAAGGTCATTGTTGCAGCAGTGTGTCCCTATCTGCCACTATCATCTCCTCCCTGCAATCTGTCTTCCAGCTCCACTTTCCTCACTGTGTCAACACTTCTCCTCGCTGCTATCTGTCAACTCACGGGTGTTATTTATTTCATCAGGACGCTGCGTATGTCGTAACATACAATGTTAAGTAGTACAGTGTTCATCAGCTAATGTCCCAAAATATGTTGTAATAGAAAAAGACACAGGTGTACTATAGCTCTATTTTGCTGACCATTCCTTGCTGAGGTTCACTTACACCCAGGGGTTCAGTTCAAGTGTTAACACAAAGACATCCGCTTTGTTTTGCCCCTTAATGCCAATGCAACTACCATTGCTAATGTTCACTTTGGAGAATTTGCCCCCAGCTTACACTTGTACACTGTGTCTGTCTGTTGTTTTGGCAGCTCCTCCGGTCCCCTCAGGTCCTCGCTGTGTGTCTGCAGTCAGAATCACCCCTCTGACAAGCATGAAAGGCTCTCCTGATCTGATTCCGTCTGCAGGTGAACACACTCATTAACTCCTCTGCCACCTCCTCCTCTTCTCTCATCTATCTTTCATCAGCCTGAACTCTAGGTCACCTTCGACGCACTGGATATGCAGAGGAGGATCACTTGTTAACCATCTGCATCCATGTTAAACAACAATAAGCTACTATAGTGTCTCTGCCAGTGTTAAAACACAGTTGTACTAATTGGATGTAGTGACTGACTCAAATCAAATAAATTTTTTGGGGGTCACATGCACATGGTTAGCAGATGTTATTGCGAGTGTAGAGAAATGCTTAGGCTTCTAGTTCCAACAGTGCAGTAATATCTAGCAAGTAATATCTAACAATTCCACAACAAGTACCTAATACACACCAATCTAAGTAAAGGAATGGAATAAGAATATATAAATATAAATATATGGATGAGCAATGTCAGCAATGTCAGAGCTGCATAGGCTAAGATGCAACAGATAGTATAGAATACTGTATATACATTAACGTTCCAAACTTTGGGGTCACTTAGAAATGGCCTTGTTTTTGAAAGAAAAGCAAATTTTTTTGTCCATTGATATAACATCAAATTGATCGGAAACATCTGTGTAGACATTGTTAATGTTGTAAATGACTATTGTAGCTGGAAACGGCAGATTGTTTTATGGAATGTCTGCATAGGCGTGCAGAGGCCCATTATCAGCAACCATCACTCCTGTGTTCCAATGGCACGTTGTGTTAGCTAATCCAAGTTTATAATTTTAAAAGGCTAAATGATCATTAGAAAACACTTTTGCAATTATGTTAGCACAGCTGAAAACTAGAAGGCTAGCATCCCGGAGTCGCCTCCTCACTGTTGACGTTGAGACTGATGTTTTGCGTGTACTATTTAATGAAGCTGCCAGTTGAAGACTTGTGAGGTGTCTGTTTCTCAAACTAGACACTCTAATGTACTTGTCCTCTTGCTCAGTTGTGCACCGGGGCCTCCCACTCCTCTTTCTATTCTGGTTAGAGACAGTTTGCGCAGGGTTTTCTAATGATCATTTAGCCTTTTAAGATGATACATTTGGATTAGCTAACACAACATGCCATTGGAACACAGAAGTGATGGTTGCTGATAATGGGCCTCTGTACGCCTATGTAGATATTCCATAAAAAATCAGCCGTTTCCAGCTACAATTGTCATTTACAACATTAACAATGTCTACACTGTATTTTATTTTTTTATTTTTTATTTTTTTTACATTTTATCCCCTTTTCTCCCCAATTTTCGTGGTATCCAATCGCTAGTAATTACTATCTTGTCTCATCGCTACAACTCCCGTACGGGCTCGGGAGAGACGAAGGTCGAAAGCCATGCGTCCTCCGAAGCACAACCCAACCAAGCCGCACTGCTTCTTTAACACAGCGCGCCTCCAACCCGGAAGCCAGCCGCACCAATGTGTCGGAGGAAACACCGTGCACCTGGCCCCCTTGGTTAGCGCGCACTGCGCCCGGCCCGCCACAGGAGTCGCTGGAGCGCGATGAGACAAGGATATCCCTACCAGCCAAACCCACCCTAACCCGGGCGACGCACACGACGCTAGCCCAATTGTGCGTCGCCCCACGGACCTCCCGGTCGCGGCCGGCTGCGACAGAGCCTGGGCGCGAACCCAGAGACTCTGGTGGCGCAGTTAGCACTGCGATGCAGTGCCCTAGACCACTGCGCCACCCGGGAGGCCCTTCTACACTGTATTTCTGATCAATTTGATGTTATTTTAATGGACAAAAAATTTGCTTTTTTTTCTCCAAAAACAAAGACATTTCTAAGTGACCCCAAAATGTTGAACGGTAGTGTACATATGAGATGAGTAATGCAAGATATGTAAACATGATTAAAGTGCCATTATTAAAGTGACTAGTGTTCCATTTATTAAAGTGGCCAATGATTTCAGGTCTGTATGTAGGCAGCAGCCTCTCTGTGCTAGTGATGCCTTTTTAACAGTCTGATGGCCTTGAGATAGAAGCTGTTTTTCAGTCTCTTGGTCCCAGCTTTGATGCACCTGTACTGACCTCGCCTTCTGGATGGTAGCGGGGTGAACAGGCAGTGGCTCGGGTGGTTGTTGTCCTTGATGATCTTTATGGCCTTCCTGTGACATCGGGGAGTGTAGGTGTCCTGGAGGGCAGATAGTTTGCCCCCGGTGATGCGTTGTGCAGACCGCACCACCCTCTGGAGGACCCTGCGGTTGTGGGCGGTGCAGTTGCCGTACCAGGCGGAGATACAGCTCGACAGGATGCTCTCAATTGTGCATCTGCAGACATTTGTGAGGGTTTTAGGTGACAAGCCAAATTTCTTCAGCCTCCTGAGGTTGAAGAGGCACTGTTGCGCCTTCTTCACCACACTGTCTGTGTGGGTGGACCATTTCAGTTTGTCTAATGGTGTTAGCGCGTAATTAATTATATGGATGAGGGGAGTATTAAAGTGTTGGCCTGGATTTGACATTTACATTCTATTTTTATAATTTGGGGCGTGAAGTAACATGGATTCCCTCAGGACCTGAGGCAATGGAACTGTGTCTCATGGCGATTACTGAAGCTCACTCTGAGAATAGAGTCAAACAATGCGTGTCTGTGAGGATGTTTCACACATCTTTTTGCCTCTGAACAATGAGTGACTGTGAAGATCCAATGAAAGTCTGGTGCTAACATCATTGTGTGTACCTGTCCTATCTATCTATAGGGCTGGACCCTACAAGGGTGTGTAAAGGGAAGGGGGTCGTGACTCTGAGGGCCACTCTGGTCCACATAGACGACGAGGACTGCGTCAGTGAAGAATCAAACGTTGACACGGCACCAAGTAAGTCAAAGAGAACGCTGAAGCTGCTCTCTAAACTCGTAGATGTTACAGAGCATGTACATATGTACAGTATATCTAATATCTCTGGTATTGTGTGGAGTTCTCCTTCGAATACAGAGTCGAGGGAAACGCCAGCATAGCTCGGTGAAAGGGACAAGTTGGAGGCCAGATGTATAGCTGGAGTAATATAGCTGATGAGGCAAACTGGAAGGAAATGTTCCCGTTAACAAAATAGCACATTGTAATATCTTGATTATGTCATAGTATGACTCACTAGCAATAATGACTATTTTGTCATTTGTTTTGCTATCTTAATGCATATGGAGGGAAATTGCCTGTATTGCCAAGCTTTTCTGTTCACAGAAGTCTTAACATTCTTGAGATACTGTACTTCAAGTACAGCTGGACTCACTTATGCACATATTTCTGTTGTTTTGATATTAAAGTGAGATAACTTGTCACATTTGAAAGTGTATTTATATTTGGTTGCCCAGCACAACAGAGAATCGTTGACAATGATTGCTCATATTTTCCAGTGTTTTGTCAAAAAAAACTTTCGTTCGGACCTGCCCACACTGCACTTTGGAAACAGGGCCTTAATTGTGGACTTGTTTGTTGAATTCAGCACGTTACAACTGGGCTTTAAACTGGCCAAGGCTTTTGGGGAGATGCTTTAATTGTTGTTGAGACTGAATATAAAGGCCATTGGAACAAACAGCCTTTATAGACCACTGAATAGGCGCCTTGTTCTGATAACAAAGTCCACAGATTGTGGGAGAATCATTGGGTTTCTTTCTCCATGGAGATATTAGCATCTCTGTCCGGGAAAAGCGCTATAGGAAGCGTTTGGTCACCGCAGGATCAGCGGGAGATTGATTTAATTGAGGATTAATTGTTTCCTGTTTGTTGTTTGGTGTTAATCTCTGAAACGTGTTAATTGCCAAGAGACAAAGATTGCCAAGAGTACAGTGGTTTGTTTGTGTATCTTTCAGTATTGTTAGGTTTCTGGTCGTCTTGCACTGTTATTCACTGGCCAAACTGAGATTCTTTTGGGATCATTTCAGGTGGTTGGATTGGCCAGATCAATGGAGACGGCTCTCAAACGGGATTGGCTGATGGACGCTTCCACGACATCACAGCTGATTTACCTACAGTCAACAGAACTCAAGCCCAGGTGCGTTATCATCTAAGATTTGTGTTAATTCCCCCTATTTTGGGCATTTATGGGATAATACATTTGATAATTGCATGCTTGTTTTAATGTGAATAAAATCACATTTCAGCATGATATAAATAGCCGTATTTGGTGTATTTTTGTTGTTTATCATGTGTCAATTGAAGTTATTGCCTAAAAGCTGTGTTTTTCTTAGCTAACCAGAATATGTTCCTGCTCAACTACTCTCAACAACTCCAGTTTATTATTATTATTATCAAAAACGTGTATATAAGAGAGGAACAAGCATCGCTCACAAGTGTTCTTCACTCATTACCAGGGAAGTTCACCTGTGAAGACAGAAGAGCCCCAGATTCCTGCCTCGTTTGACATTCAGAACTATATTTTGTCCACAAAGGCCACCTCTGCCTACCCATCCACCACTAACACTGTCAACCCAACCATAGTTCTGCTACAACACAACAGAGGTAAGCACCCCTGATTCTGGGTAGTTCTGTATGTGGGTTACGGATGAAATTGCCATGAAATCTGTTGAGTGTGGACTAAATTCTGAATGTAGGTGCCTGGAATAGAGAGTCAAGTGAGACTGTCTGGAAGGCTGATTGGTCTTTTACTGTATGTTTCCCAGCATGGATTGACCAGCTCAAAGCAGCAGACTTGACCCCTTTGATTAGCATTGTTACATTGTCCTTTGTCCATCTCGGTCCTCTCCTCACAACAGAGCAACAGAAGCAGCTTTCTAATATGGAAGGTATGCACTGGAGCGTCTTGTGTCTTGTCCACTGCTTCCTCTTCTCGATCTTAGTTCCTGCTGGCCGGCTTCAGTTTCATTACCTGATAATATGGTCGATTTTAGCTCGTTTGTTGGTTCAAAATCGCCCCTACCTGTTTCAGTCCATCTTCTTCCGTGTAGTCAGGATCCATCTACTACCTTCACCCCTTGCTGCCTGAACAGTGCCTAAATATGTTTGCTGTCAGCCTCGTGTCGGCCCAATGTGATACGTTTTCATGCTCCTGCTCTGAGATATTGGATCATTTTTCATACTTACATAAGAAGAGTACTTCATAACAATACCAAGCTATCTTATAAATTGCTGCACTTATTATATTTTTTGGGGGGGGTTACATTTTTCATTGTAAAGCATTTTGTAATTCGTTATCTCAATTGCTGTGTGTATTTTCGTGTCATCTGTTCATAATCATGTTTTACCATTGAAATGACTGTATATCGTTTGCATAGTATGCTTGTGGATCGTATGGGGTATGTAGAGCTATTTGCCAGGGCAGATTTTGACTGGTAGGACCCACTGTAGCACTTCTCTTCCCTTTGACACAGCAATGTTGGCTTTTTCAGACCCCACCCCAGAGAGGGACAAATCGCCTGATCCGGGACCTGTAGTTGGAACAGAGAGAGAACTGAGCCAACATCCAGATATGGACGGCAAGAGGATGAGGTACTCTCAATCGCGTGTCTTGGTCCCACTGAACCAGCCCATCGTGCCAGTACGGGTAAGAAAACAATATGAAGTTACTGTATAAAGAGAGGACAGTAGCATGCCTGGTCCCAGATCTGTTTGAGCTGTATAGCCAACTCCTATGGTCGTATACAGCACAAACAGATCTGGAATCAGGCTAAGAAGACACACCTATGAGTGTACAGTCCAGATGTTATGAGTTGTGTGTAAAGTGTAAGTCCCTTTTTTTTCCTTGTGCCTTTTTTAAATAATCTGTAGCCTTTTAATATTTTTTTTATTTAACCTTTATTTAACGAGGCAAGTCAGGTAAGAACAAATTCTTATTTACAATGACGGCCTATCCCGGCCAAACCCTAACCCGGATGATGTTGGGCCAATTGTGCAGCGCCCTATGGGACTCCCAATCACGGCCGGTTGTGATACAGCCTGAAATCAAACCAGGGTCTGTAGTGACGCCTCCAGCACTGAACTGCAGTGCCTTAGACCGCTGCGCCACTCGGAAGCCCCCTTCACAGGGCATTTTTCATTTAATGCTTAGGTAGGGAGTACAGTGGTGAAAAAACGATATGCCTCACTGCCAAATGCCAATCCATTTATATATTTTTGTCAGAACCCCTGTTTGTTTTTAAATATGATAAATAACATGAATATGTTTTTTTCCAGAACACAGATAAGTCCAAGGACTGGTACAAGAACATGTTTAAACAGATACACAGAATTCCAGGTAAGGGGATCATAACAAAAATCGGACTCCCTGTTCTCATGTGTGTGTTTTGATTTGATGTTGACCCCACGTGTCTGTTGTTTCTGTCAAGCCCGTTGTCTTTGTGAGTCTGCGAGTGTGTTCGTTGTTGTCACGTTGTGTGTGTTTTTTGTCTCCGTCGCCTCGCTCAGAACCTGTTGAGGAAAACCCATATCGCCCCACCTACATATTCCCTGAATCCTATGATCCTAGGCAGATGAAAACAACAGGTACCCGATAGCAATCATGGCTCCACTTCCTGACTTTACTAATCATGTATAATCCCTTCATTATAATGCCCTTATGACTGTGTTGACTCTCCTTTTGTTTGATAGAATTGAAAACGGGTCAGTAATTGGACCACTGGTTTGCTCAGTAAAACTAAGAGTGAGATTAATACAAGACTACGCCATGAATACACTTGAACTAATGTTTAACATGAATACCGTTTTGCACGACCTAATTCACGGACCATATATTGTGAGCTCTGCTCATCTTTTCATATGAATATATTCATGAACAGACATTTCCTGGCATTTCAATTCTTCCCGATCAAAAGACGCAGTACTGGAGATAGATTGGGAACGTTTGAGACACTAGATCAGGGATGGGCAACTGGCAGCCCTTTTTGTAGGCCCGTGGATCAATTTAAAATGGAACTCAATCAGGGTCCCGACTTACTGTTGAGAGTTAGAATCGTAGAATACGCAAGGTGCAATTTCAAAATGTGGTTGTGCATCAGCAGTTGTTCTCGTGGTTTGTTAGTCAATGACAGACATTCAATAAGCCCATGCCATCGATTGTTTTATGTATTGGTAAGCTAGTCTTTAGTCTAGCCAGCTATCTAAACTTGTAGTAATCATGGTCAAATTATGGACCTGGTGGGGGGGGGGGGGGCATTGGTTTGTATGTCACTTTCACTCAGATATCATATTAACATGTTATAAGTCAAGGCAAAATGTGTAGAATTGCAGGAAATTAGCTGTAAAACTGCAATTTTTCTCTCTGCCCCATGGAAAAATCTGTAGAATCGCAAAATTGCTAAATTTTCTCTAAGCCCCATTGCAAAATGTGTAGAATTGCAGGAAAGTAATTCTAAAACGTTATATTTTTCTCTCCACTGTCAAGAGAAGAGAAAAACCAAAATGTGCTTAGGGCCCCCAAAAGCCTAAGGCAGGCTCTGACTGCATGTGTAGGTAAGGATGTGGGTACGCAGAACCGCGAGCCACTGCGGCCCCTCATGATGAGTTCAGATTTTATGTGGCCCCTACCCCCAATAAAGTTGCCCATCCTTGCACTAGATGGTGCTCAAGTGCTATGTATTACAACAACCAAGCATGACAGAGAGGCTCTGTATGTACTATCCAGGCGGTAGTAGATCACACTGTCTGTGTTCCATGTACAGTATATCAGCATTTTTACACTATACTAAGTTGTAAACCGGTCTAGTTGGTGCAAAGCCCTCTATTTGTGTGTGCATGTGTATTCACTTATTCTGTATTGACCCACTGAAATAATAGTTATTAACCTGTTTGTACTATCTAACAGTTGACAGTTGTTTTTAAATCATGAATGCCAAGCATGTCTAATGTAGGCCTACATCACCTTGCATGCAGTTTTGTACAGTATACACTGAGCATACAAAACATTAGGAACGGCTCTATCCATGACATAGACTGACCAGGTGAAAGCTATGATAACTTGTTAAATCCACATCAATCGGTGTCGATGAAGTGGAGACATGGATTGTGTACGTTTGCCATTCCGTGGGTGAATGGGTAAGACAAAAAAAATGTATGTGCCTTTGAACGATGTATGGAAGTAGGTGCCAGGCGCACCGGTTTGTGTAAAGAACTGCAACGCTGCTGGGTTTTTCATGCTCAACAGTTTCCCATGTGTATCAAGAATGGTCCACCACCCAAAGGACATTCAGCTAACTTGACACAACTGTGGGAAGCGTTGGAGTCAACATAGGCCGGCATCCCAACTCAGTATTAGGAAAGTGTTCCTAATGTTTGGTGTACTCAGTGTATGTGCTGTGTGCAGATCTACTTATTTTCCCTTTGTTTCTGCTCATGTCTGCTTCCAAGCAACCTGATGTCTGGTTATTTACTGAGTCAATCAATTTATCAATCGAATAATTGATCAAAGAAAGTGTGTACGAAAATTGGACGCTATTCCAAGATTTCCAAGAACAGCATTACTTATTCATGAAGATATGTTATGCGTCTTCCAAAGTGCTTTGTCTGACAGCCTCTGAAAAGCACTCTGTTTACAGTGTGTTTGAAGAAGTGTAATAGCTGACCTGATGGAGTAAAGGGCGTACTGTACTGTGCACCAACAGAGGAGGAAGAGACGCGTACTGTGCCCTTTGAAGAGCTGTACCCGGCCTTACAGCCTTATATTTGGATGTATTATATACGGCTCTGGCTGTACCCTGCGTTACAGCAGAAATGTATGGAATACATACAGTTGAAGTCGGAAGTTTACATACACTTAGGTTTGAGTGATTAAAACTCGTTTGACAACCACTCCACAAATTTCTTGTCAACAAACTATAGTATGTCAGCATAATGTATTTGAATTAACAATGAATATTGATTTTCAGGTATCGTGATTAGAGGTTTTTAAAAACTATACCGCCCCCCCCCCCCGGAAAGCTATTGTTGTAGATGTCTTTTTGGTCTACATTTAAAAACATTTAATTGCTATTATTAATCTCACTTCTGTTTTAGATATCTTCGACGATGCGTTAAGGAGTCCGTCTTGAGCAGTTGATTAACGTAGTAAACACATACTTGACTTTGCCGTTCCACAAGTGCACTGCTTGTAACATTGCTATAGTAAGCAGTTCACAGAATTCTGTCATTTATAGTGTGGCACTGCTGCTATCAAAGCGACCTCTACTGGTTGTACTGAGGATCTTAATATGTAGCACCACTATATCAAGCCTATTAACAGACAATAGATGGGGTCACCCACCCTTGGTTAACAATGCATAGCATAGACGTGTACAAGTGGAACTGCCAGTGGAGCAGGCTAGTATGTGCATGTTTATAGTCTATCTATAATAATGGTGTTTCTCTCTGTTGCAGATGAGGGTCACTCGCCCTGTGGTTATGTGGAAGATGGTGCGTTTTGTCATCCCCTTAGATTCAGAAATGAATCATAAGAATTGATTTAACTTGTATAGCGCTTTTTATTACAGAAAATAATCTCAAAGTGCATTAATAAGCCAAAACACAGACAAACGACACGTTTAAATTGAGATGGTAGAGATTGAGATTGAATGTCTCTATATGACTTTGGATGAAAGACTGGGAGTCGAGGCAATTTGGATTGGATATTCTATTATATATACTGTGTATATATATATATATATATATATATATATATATAACAGAATATCTATAATGTGATCTCAATAGCGTGGTTTTTGGATCTTGTTTAAATTTGGCTGTACAATCAAATTGTGAGGACGAGCCCCTACACGAACACTTTAGACACTGAGAAAGATTTCCATTAATTTCGGTTTAAGCAAAACATTACAAGCCGCTGTCATAGCAGGGTCTGGTGTTCTTGTGTGTTTATTTTTCAGTGAAAGCGGTCCCACGGTCAAAAGGTGCTGCCGAAGTTGACCATAGGTCGTCTATGCCTGTGCCAACACGGTCCTCTTCCCTCAAACCTGCCAAAAGGTAAGTCCTTTCCTATTGCCGCTCCTTTAAATATGGACAGGAGTATAGTGTGTCCTCGAAGACCTCTTAACCCAATGAACGTACTCTTCGTTATAAATGAATTGCCTTTGCCGAGCTGTTCACAAGGGGATGCGTTTTTGGTAGCACTTTTAGACGAGGGACTGTAATGAGATCCAATAAGAGGTATACGATTATATTCATTTTAGCTAACGTGTCTGGTATGGTACTGTATATTTAATAACGTAAAATGTAACTGACACACTTGACTACACACTTGTCATGGATTCAAGAATTCTACTTTTCTGGTTATATTAGATGTTTTTCAGGAATCAGAAGGGCATCTACAGTAGATGAGTACAAGAGCAGTAGGAACAGTACTTTGTTCCTCACCTTTGACATTGACTCATGCTAACCTCATGGTTACCTTGTCCCCAGTTAGGTCTTAACCTCTACTACCTCCTGTGCTTGTCACACTAGATGTGATTAGACAACCTCCTCGCCCCTCCCCTTAAATGCTAGTTCTGGCAAAGAAAATCCACTCTCTAAGGCAGGGATCATCAATTAGATTGAGCCGCGGGCCGATTTCTTCTTCAGCAGATGGCCAGGGGGCCGGAACATAATTACAAATCATTTGTAGACTGCACATTGAACACAAGAAGACAAACAGATATAATATTTGACTGAAACATAATCACTTCAAAACCTATTTTCATTTGTATACGATCACATATATGTCTCTATTATACGTGGTAATATTTTGGAACAGATTTCCAAAATTAAAATCACTTGGAGCTGATTTGCTGGTGTTTTAAATATATATATTATTTTTATATTGTAACGGTGTAACGGTATTCCTCCTCCTCTACAACCGAAGAGGAGGAGTAGTGATTGAACCAAGGCGCAGCGGGTTGTGATGACATAATTTTAATAAAACAAGACGGGAAAAACACGAAACGAAACCACATAACCCCCCCCCCCCAAGGTGCGAACTCCGGGCGCACCAGCACAAAGTTTAGGGGAGGGTCTGGGTGGGCATCTGACCACGGTGGTGGCTCAGGCTCAGGACGAGGTCCCCACCCCACCATAGTCAATCCCAGCTTGCTAATCCCCCTCAGAATGACCACCCCTCTCTTCCACCCACCTAATATAGGCAACACAAAATAAAGGTACAGCTCCGGGACAAGGTAGCTCAGGACATAGAGGTAGGTGAGAATAGAGAGGTAGATAGAGAGGTAGCTCAGGATAGAGGGGCAACTCCGGACTGAAAGGCAGCTCCGGACAGAGAGACAGCTCTGGACTGAGGGGCAGTTCTGGATTAATGGCCGCTCTGGGCTGAGGGGCAGCTCATGACTGGCTGACGGCTCTGGACGCTCATGGCTCGCTGACAGCTCTGGACGCTCATGGCTGGCTGACGGCTCTGGACGCTCATGGCTGGCTGACGGCTCTGGACGCTCATGGCTAGCTGACGGCTCTGGACGCTCATGGCTCGCTGGCGGCTCTGGACGCTCATGGCTCGCTGGCGGCTCTGGCAGATCCTGTCTGGTTGGCGGCTCTGGCAGATCCTGTCTGGTTGGCGGCTCTGGCAGATCCTGTCTGGTTGGCGGCTCTGGCAGATCCTGTCTGGTTGGCGGCTCTGGCAGATCCTGTCTGGTTGGCGGCTCTGGCAGATCCTGTCTGGCGAATGGCTCTAGCGGCTCCTGACTGACTAACGGCTCTGACGGCTCGGGACAGACGGGCGGCTCTAATGGCTCGGGACAGACGGATGGCTCAGACGGCGCTGGGGAGACGGATGGCTCAGATGGCGCTGAGGAGACGGATGGCTCAGATGGCGCTGAGGAGACGGATGGCTCAGACGGCGCTGGGGAGACGGATGGCTCAGACTGATCCTGTCTAGCGGAAGGCTTTGGCTGCTCCTGTCTGGCGGAAGGCTCTAGCGGCTCCAGTCTGGCGGAAGGCTCTGTAGGCTCATGGCAGACGAGCGGCTTTGCAGGCTCATGGCAGACGGGCAGTTCATGCGGCGCTTGGCAGACGGACAGTTCAGGCGCCGTTGGGCAGACGGCAGACTCTGGCCGGCTGAGACGCACTGAAGGCCTGGTGCGTGGTGCCGGAACTGGAGGCACCGGACTGGAGACACGCACTTCAAGCCTAGTGCGGGGAGCAGGGACAGGGCACACTGGACTCTCAAAACGTACTATTTGCCTGGTGCGTGGTACCGGCACTGGTGGCACCGGGCTGAGGGCACGCACATCAGGACGAGTACGGGGAGAAGGAACAGTGTGTACAGGGCTCTGGAGACGCACAGGTGGCTTAGTGCGTGGTGCCCGAACTGGAGGCACTGGGCTGGAGACACGCACCATAGGGAGAGTGCGTGGAGGAGGAACAGGCTCTGGAGACGCACTGGAAGCCTGGTGCGTAGTGTAGGCACTGGTGGTACTGGGCTGGGGCGGGGAGGTAGTGCCGGAAATACCGGACCGTGCAAGCGTACTGGCTCCCCTGAGCATTGAGCCTGCCCAACCTTACCTGGTTGAATGCTCCCCGTCGCCCGACCAGTGCGGGGAGGTGGAATAACCCGCACCGGGCTATGTAGGCGAACCGGGGACACCATGCGTAAGGCTGGTGCCATGTAAGCCGGCCCGAGGAGACGTACTGGTGGCCAGATATGAAGGGCCGGCTTCATGACATTTGGCTCAATGCCCAATCTAGCCCTACCAGTGCGGGGAGGTGGAATAGCAAGCACTGGGCTATGCACACGTACAGGAGACACCGTGCGCTCTACTGCGTAACACGGTGTCTGCCCGTACTCCCGCTCTCCACGGTTAGCCTGGGAAGTGGGCGCAGGTCTCCTACCTGCCCTTGGCCCACTACCTCTTAGCCCCCCCCCAAGAAATTTTTGGGTAGTACTCACGGGCTTTTCGGGCTTCCGTGCCAGACGCGTCCCCTCATAATGCCGGTTCCTCTCTCCCGTTTCCTCCGCTCTCCGAGCTGCCTCCAGCTGTTCCCATGGGCGGCGATTCACCTCCACTTTAGCCCATGGTCCTTTTCCTTCCATGATCTCCTCCCAAGACCATAAATCCTGCTTCGTGCGCTGTCCGTTCCTCCCGTTACACCGCTGCTTGGTTCTGGTTATTTGGTGGGTGGTTCTGTAACGGTATTCCTCCTCCTCTACAACCGAAGAGGAGGAGTAGTGATTGAACCAAGGCGCAGCGGGTTGTGATGACATAATTTTAATAAAACAAGACGGGAAAAACACGAAACGAAACCACTTGAAATAATTAACAAAATAACAAAACAAATGTAGACAAACCTGAACTATACGAACTTACATATAACACTAAGAACGCACGAACAGGGAAAATAGACTACACAAAAGGAACGATGTACAAACAAACCGAACAGTCCCGTATGGTGCGACAAACACTGAAACAGGAGACAACCACCCACAACGAACACTGTGAAACAACCTACCTAAATATGACTCTCAATTAGAGGAAACGCCAAACACCTGCCTCTAATTGAGAGCCATACCAGGCAACCCTTAAACCAACATAGAAACAGAAAACATAGAATGCCCACCCAAACTCACGTCCTGACCAACTAACACATACAACAAACTAACAGAAATAGGTCAGGAACGTGACAAACGGCTTTCTTCCATAGGTGAAGGAGAGGACCAAAGTGCAGCGCGGCTAGTGTTCAACATGTTTAATAAAAGAACAAGTGAAACACTACAAACAACATACAAAATAACAAAATGTGCAAAAACCGAGACAGACCTATCTGGTGCAGACAACCACAGAGACAGGAAACAAACACCCACAAAATCCCAACACAAAACAAGCCTCCTATATATGATTCTCAATCAGGGACAACGATTACCATCTGCCTCTGATTGAGAACCATATTAGGCTGGACATAGAAACAGACAAACTAGACACACAACATAGAATTCCCACCCAGCTCATGTCCTGACCAACACTAAACAAGCAAAACACATAATAACTCTGGTCAGGACGTTACAGTACCCCCCTCCTGAGGTGCGGACTCCGAACGCACCCCTACAACTCAAGAGGAGGGTCTGGGTGGGCATCTGTCCGCGGTGGCGGCTCCGGCGGTGGACGAGGACACCACTCCACCACTGTCTTTGTCCCCCTCCTTAGCGTCCTTTGAGTGGCGACCCTCGCCCACGACCTTAGCCTAAGAATCCTCCCCAAGGCCCCCACATGATTTTGGAGGTAGCTCAGGACAGAGAGGTAGCTCAGGACAGAGAGGTAGCTCAGGACAGAGAGGTAGCTCAGGACAGAGAGGTAGCTCAGGACAGAGAGGTAGCTCAGGACAGAGAGGTAGCTCAGGACAGAGAGGTAGCTCAGGACAGAGGGGCAACTCCGGACTAGTGGCAGCTCCGGACTGAGTGGCAGCTCCGGACTGAGTGGCAGCTCCGGACTGAGTGGCAGCTCCGGACTGAGTGGCAGCTCCGGACTGAGTGGCAGCTCATGACTGTAGGGCAGCTCATGACTGTAGGGCAGCTCATGACTGTAGGGCAGCTCATGACTGTAGGGCAGCTCATGACTGTAGGGCAGCTCATGACTGTAAGGCAGCTCATGACTGTAGGGCAGCTCATGACTGTAAGGCAGCTCATGACTGTAGGACAGCTCATGACTGTAGGGCAGCTCATGACCGTAGGGCAGCTCATGACCGTAGGGCAGCTCATGACCGTAGGGCAGCTCATGACTGTAGGGCAGCTCATGACTGGCTGACGGCTCTGGACGCTCATGGCTGACTGACGGCTCCGGCAGATCCTGTCTGGTTGGCGGCTCTGGCAGATCCTGTCTGGTTGGCGGCTCTGGCAGATCCTGTCTGGTTGGCGGCCCTGGCAGATCCTGTCTGGTTGGCGGCCCTGGCAGATCCTGTCTGGTTGGCGGCCCTGGCAGATCCTGACTGACGAATGGCTCTAGCGGCTCCTGACTGACGAACGGCTCTGACGGCTCGGGACAGACGGGCGGCTCTAACGGCTCGGGACAGACGGATGGCTCAGACGGCGCTGGGGAGACGGATGGCTCAGATGGCGCTGGGGAGACGGATGGCTCAGATGGCGCTGGGGAGACGGATGGCTCAGATGGCGCTGGGGAGACGGATGGCTCAGATGGCGCTGGGGAGACGGATGGCTCCGATGGCGCTTGGCAGACGGCCAGCTCTGACGGCGTTGGGCAGACGGACAGTTCAGACGGCGTTGGGCAGACGGACAGTTCAGACGGCGTTGGGCAGACGGGCAGTTCAGGCGCCGCTGGGCAGACGGGCAGTTCAGGCACCGCTGGGCAGACGGCAGACTCTGGCCGGCTGAGACGCACTATAGGCCTGATGCGTGGTGCCGGAACTGGAGGTACCGGGCTGAGGGCACGCACCTCAGGGCGAGTGCGGGGAGGAGGAACAGGGCTCTGGAGATGCACTGGAAGCCTGGTGCGTGGTGTAGGCACTGGTGGTACTGGGCTGGGGCGGGAAGGTGGCGCCGGATATACCGGACCGTGAAGGAGGACACGCGCTCTTGAGCACCGAGCCTCTCTAACCTTACCAGGTTGAATGGTCCCCGTAGCCCTGCCAGTGCGGCGAGGTGGAATAGCCCGCACTGGGCTATGCAGGCGAACCGGGGACACCACCTGTAAGGCTGGTGCCATGTACGCCGGCCCGAGGAGACGTACTGGAGGCCAGATATGTTGGGCCGGCTTCATGGCACCCGGCTCGATGCCCAACCTAGCCCTACCAGTGCGGCAAGGTGGAATAGCCCGCACTGGGCTAAGCACGCGTACTGGGGACACCGTGCGCTTTACCGCATAACACGGTGTCTGACCAGTACGACGCCCTCTCACACCACGGTAAGCCCGGGGAGTTGGCTCAGGTATCCAACCCGGCTTCGCCACACTCCCCTTTAGCCCCCCCCCCCCCCCCCCCCCAAGAAATTTTTGGGTGAGCCTCTCGGGTTTCCAGCCACTCTGCCTTGCAAGCGCCTCATAATGCCGCCTCTCCGCTTTTGATGCCTCCAGCTCCGCTTTGGGACGGCGACACTCCTCTGGCTCTGCCCAGGGTCCTTCTCCGTCCAGAATCTCCTCCCATGTCCATTCCTCCTTGTACCACTGCTGCTGTCGCTGCTGCCCGTTGCCACGCTGCTTGGTCCGGGTTAGGTGGGTGTTTCTGTAACGGCTTTCTTCCATAGGTGAAGGAGAGGACCAAAGTGCAGCGCGGCTAGTGTTCAACATGTTTAATAAAAGAACAAGTGAAACACTACAAACAACATACAAAATAACAAAATGTGCAAAAACCGAGACAGACCTATCTGGTGCAGACAACCACAGAGACAGGAAACAAACACCCACAAAATCCCAACACAAAACAAGCCTCCTATATATGATTCTCAATCAGGGACAACGATTACCATCTGCCTCTGATTGAGAACCATATTAGGCTGGACATAGAAACAGACAAACTAGACACACAACATAGAATTCCCACCCAGCTCACGTCCTGACCAACACTAAACAAGCAAAACACATAATAACTCTGGTCAGGACGTTACATATATTCATTTTCTTTGCTCCGAAAACTTGCGGGGTCAAATTTGGGGAACCCTGCTCTAAGGCGTTTGGAGGAATGAGTGATGGAGAGAAAGAAGGAAGACAGGTGATGGAGGATAAACTGCTGCTCACGGAAGCTGCAGATGGCATGCCATATTAACTCAAGCCCTTTCCTTGGTGTATACAGTGCAATGACTTTTTCCACATTTTTTTACGTTCCAGACTTATTTTAAAATGGACCCCCCCCTAAAAAAATCTCATCAATCTACACACAATACTCTATAATGACAAGTCAAAAACTGGTTTTTAGACAGTTTTGCAAATATATTACAAATAAAAAACGGAAATATAACATTTACATAAGTATCCAGAGCCTTTACTCAGTACTTTGTGTGAAGCACCTTTGACAGCGATTACACGATTACAGCCTTGAGTCTTCTTGGATATGACGCTACAGGCTTGGCATACCTGTATTTCGGGAGTTTCTCCCATTCTTATCTGCAGATCCTCTCAAGCTCTGTCAGTTTGGATGGGGAGAGTCGCTGGACAGCTATTTTCAGGTCTCTCCAGAGATGTTCAATCGGGTTCAAGTCCGGGCTCTGGCTGGGCCACTCAAGGACATTCAGAGACTTATCCCGAAGCCACTCCTGCGTTGTCTTAGCTGTGTGCTTAGGGTTGTTGTACTGTTGGAAGGTGAACCTTCGTCCCAGTCTGAGGTCCTGTGCGCTCTGGAGCAGGTTTTCATCAAGGTTCTCTCTGTACTTTCATGAAGGTTCTCTCTGTACTCTCTGTTCTTTCTGTACTTTTCTTCGTTCGTCTTTCCCTCGATTCTGACTAGTCTCCCAGTCCCTGCCGCTGAAAAACATCCCCACAGCATGATGCTGCCACCACAATGCTTCACCGTAGGGATGGTACCAGGTTTCTTCCAGACGTGACACTTAGCATTCAGGACAAAGAGTTCAATCTTGGTTTCATCAGACCAGAGAATCTTGTTTCTCATGGTCTGAGTCCTTTAGGTACCCATTGGCAAACTCCAAGCAGGCTGTCATGTGCCTTTTACTGAGGATTGGCTTTCGTCTGGCCACTCTACCATAAAGAGATGGTTATCCTTCTGTAAGGTTCTCCCATCTCCACAGAGGAATTCTAGAGCTCTGTCAGAGTGACCATCAGGTTCTTGGTCACCTCCCTGACTAAGGCCCTTCTCCCCCGATTGCTCAGTTTGTTCAGGCGGCCAGCTCTAGGAAGAGACACAATCCTGTCTCGGAGCTCTACGGACAATTCCTTCGACCTCATGGCTTGGTTTTTGCTCTGACATGTACTGTCAACTGTGGGACCTTATGTAGACAGGTGTGTGCCTTTCCAAATCAATACATTCCGAATGCACTGTACATGTTACCTCTAGTTACCGCTAGCGTGTAACCCTGCTGAGACTGCATTTGTGATGGCTATCCATTTGTGGAACACTCTGCTCTTTGACAATGACGTTTGTAACATTTTTGTCACTACGATAAGCAGTTTGATCCATAAGTAATGGGGGTAACAGCCTCCTGAGGCCCCCCCCAAAAAGTGTAGATTCATTTTATTTATTTTATTACATTGTTACATAACATACAGTAAGTGTTTGGGGTATAAAAATATAATTTAACCAAGAAAACAGTGTGAAAAAATATTGTTATTTCTCTTTTATTGTAAGTGCAAAATTAGGACGTAAATATGAAAACCGTGACATTACAGTCAATGGGTACAGGAGATGAAACATAGTGAGTCCTCCACAGAGGACATTTCTTGATAAGCTCTTATTTAGCTCTTATTTAATGTGATCAAAATTATTACACAGTCCTGACAACTCACTTAACAATTCCTGAGATATTCACTTACTAGAAACCATTTGAATATCAAAAAAGTATCATTAATAATTACACACACTTCTTTTCAAATGTCCATAAAATGTGCTAATTTTGACGGCAGACATTTCTTTTAACAACCAGGACGATAAAGTTGTCCCTCTCAAAGGGACAACAGGACTTAACACAGTGGCTTGCATGGCCTCAGAGATACGGACCAAGAACTGATGTCCACTAGACAGGAAAACATTTTATTGCTGGGTCTCAGTGTGATAGAAAGCATTTGTTTCCGTAAAAGTATTTAATGCAACACCAGGGCCAGTTGTTTTAATCTGAAACACAACCAGAAAAATCTGCAAATGCATCCAACAAGTTTGTAGAGTCACAAACTTGATGTAATCATTGCAAACTAGGATTATGGGACCAAATAGTAAACTTTTGACTACTTTAATCCACATATAAGTGAATTCCTCCCAATACTTTTGGTCCCCTAAATTGCGGGGACTATGTACAAAAAGTGCTGTAATTTCTAAGCAGTTCACCCGGTATGGATGAAAATACCCTCAAATTAAAGCTGACAGTCTGCACTTTAACCTCATAGTCATTGTATCATTTCAAATCCAGAGTACAGAGCTAAAACCCACAACAAAATTGTCACTATCCCAGTACTTTTGGAGCTCACTGTATATTCTGAAGCAAATTCATTAACCACACTTTTTATATACACTGCTCAAAAAAATAAAGGGAACACTTAAACAACACAATGTAACTCCAAGTCAATCATACTTCTGTGAAATCAAACTGTCCACTTAGGAAGCATCACTGATTGACAATAAATTTCACATGCTGTTGTGCAAATGGAATAGACAAAAGGTGGAAATTATAGGCAATTAGCAAGACACCCCCAATAAAGGACTGATTCTGCAGGTGGTGACCACAGACCACTTCTCAGTTCCTATGCTTCCTGGCTGATGTTTTGGTCACTTTTGAATGCTGGCGGTGCTCTCACTCTAGTGGTAGCATGAGACGGAGTCTACAACCCACACAAGTGGCTCAGGTAGTGCAGCTCATCCAGGATGGCACATCAATGCGAGCTGTGGCAAGAAGGTTTGCTGTGTCTGTCAGCGTAGTGTCCAGAGCATGGAGGCGCTACCAGGAGACAGGCCAGTACATCAGGAGACGTGGAGGAGGCCGTAGGAGGGCAACAACCCAGCAGCAGGACCGCTACCTCCGCCTTTGTGCAAGGTGGAGCACTGCCTGAGCCCTGCAAAATGACCTCCAGCAGGCCGCAAATGTGCATGTGTCAGCATATGGTCTCACAAGGGCTCTGAGGATCTCATCTCGGTACCTAATGGCAGTCAGGCTACCTCTGGCGAGCACATGGAGGGCTGTGCGGCCCCACAAAGAAATGCCACCCCACACCATGACTGACCCACCGCCAAACCGGTCATGCTGGAGGATGTTGCAGGCAGCAGAACGTTCTCCACGGCGTCTCCAGACTCTGTCACGTCTGTCACATGTGCTCATGTGCTCAGTGTGAACCTGCTTTCATCTGTGAAGAGCACAGGGCGCCAGTGGCGAATTTGCCAATCTTGGTGTTCTTTGGAAAATGCCAAACGTCCTGCACGGTGTTGGGCTGTAAGCACAACCCCCACCTGTGGACGTCGGGCCCTCATACCACCCTCATGGAGTCTGTTTCTGACCGTTTGAGCAGACACATGCACATTTGTGGCCTGCTGGAGGTCATTTTGCAGGGCTCAGGCAGTGCTCCACCTTGCACAAAGGCGGAGGTAGCGGTCCTGCTGCTGGGTTGTTGCGCTCCTACGGCCTCCTCCACGTCTCCTGATGTACTGGCCTGTCTCCTGGTAGCGCCTCCATGCTCTGGACACTACGCTGACAGACACAGCAATCCTTCTTGCCACAGCTCGCATTGATGTGCCATCCTGGATGAGCTGCACTACCTGAGCCACTTGTGTGGGTTGTAGACTCCGTCTCATGCTACCACTAGAGTGAGAGCACCGCCAGCATTCAAAAGTGACCAAAACATCAGCCAGGAAGCATAGGAACTGAGAAGTGGTCTGTGGTCACCACCTGCAGAATCCGTCCTTTATTGGGCGTGTCTTGCTAATTGCCTAAAATGTCCACCTTTTGTCTATTCCATTTGCACAACAGCATGTGAAATTTATTGTCAATCAGTGTTGCTTCCTAAGTGGACAGTTTGATTTCACAGAAGTGTGATTGACTTGGAGTTACATTGTGTTGTTTAAGTGTTCCCTTTATTTTTTTGAGCAGTGTATATATATTTAATTTTTTTTAAATATTTATTTAACTAGAACAAGAACAAATTCTTATTTACAATGATGGCCTACCGGGGAACAGTGGGTTACCTGCCTTGTTCAGGAGCAAAACAACAGATTTTTACCTTGTCCGCTCAGGGATTCGATCCAGCAACCTTTCAGTTACTGGCCCAACACTCTAACCACTAGGCTATCTGCCACCCCTACCTTGTGGTCTATTCTCTCAGGAAATGCAGCTAGGGTCTTTGGTTCAATCTAGTTAGCTAGCATGATTTGATTCGTGCCTTGACATGACCGTACATTTTATTCTTTATTAAATAATCTCTTAAAACAGCTCTGATGGAGAGAGCGCGAGAGAGAGAAAGAGAGAGAGGGAGACTAAAAGAGATGGAGAGTGGGAGGGGCACGAGCTTTACTGTACAGGAAAACACTGTTGATGATGGAGCTGTCACCCAAAAAACTAGCCCCAGCTAGTTGCCATGGAGACTGCTTGACTTGATAGGGATTTGCTCTCCCCTCCCCCCTACAGGAACGACTGGGAGCCCCCTGACAAAAAGGTAGACACCAGGAAGTACCGTGCCGAGCCCAAGAGCATCTTCGAGTACGAGCCAGGAAAATCGTCGGTGCTGAAACTGGAGAGAAAGGTACGACAGCCATGCTCCCAATGCCACGCGTGTGATTCTGTGTTTGCCTCTGCAGTCTCTATTCTACGCATGTTGTGTAAGCTGTTTCCCTCTAAGAGCTTAGGTGGCTGCTTCACTAACTAGGGCAGCTCTAGTAGGTAACGTATGTGTAGACTGAATTGCCATGTGTACAACATTCCTAAAGGAGGATACTATTACAATGACAGATGACCTAGCTGGTGGTGTGGACAAGCCTTGGCCATTGTCTTGCAGTGTTTCAACAGCAAAAATTGGCTTGAATCTTCTTGAAAAGAAGTCTGACACAGTACACAGTTTATGGACAAAAAATGCTATGGATATTTTTCATTATCTTTGACAGTATGAATACCTGTAGATCAGTGTCCCAATACAGTGTATGCCACCCGGGTTCAACTGAAAGGACTGAATCCGGGCGGCATTAAAGACCCACTGTGATAGGGGCATTAATGGCCCACTGTGATAGGGGCATTAAAGACCCACTGTGATAGGGGCATTAAAGACCCAATGTGATAGGGGCATTAAAGGCCCACTGAGGTAGGGGCATTAATGGCCCACTGTGATAGGGGCATTAAAGACCCACTGTGATAGGGGCATTAATGGCCCACTGTGATAGGGGCATTAAAGGCCCACTGTGGTAGGGGCATTAAAGGCCCACTGTGATAGGGGCATTAAAGGCCCACTGTGATAGGGGCATTAATGGCCCACTGTGATAGCGGCATTAATGGCCCACTGTGATAGGGGCATTATAGACCCACTGTGATAGGGGCATTAAAGGCCCACTGTGATAGGGGCATTAATGGCCCACTGTGATAGGGGCATTAATGACCCACTGTGATAGGGGCATTAATGACCCACTGTGATAGGGGCATTAATGGCCCACTGTGATAGGGGCATTAATGACCCACTGTGATAGGGGCATTAATGGCCCACTGTGATAGGGGCATTAATGGCCCACTGTGATAGGGGCATTAAAGGCCCACTGTGATAGGGACATTAAAGGCCCACTGATATTTACAGTCAATTTTTTTCCGATGACATACACCCATTGATTCTTAAACAGTATCACTTATTAATGTCTCATGAGATTCATTAGTGAGCGGGCCTTTAAACAAATGCTGCATATGGGTTTTAGCTGACAGTTGGTTTAGTTGATAGCCTCTTTGTGTGGCTCATACAGAAGAGAATAGAGATGCTTCTCTACAGTACAATAGTTATTTGATTATATCATAATGTAATCATTGTTTGTCTGGAGCTCAGTTATGGTGAGCTGTTATGCGTTAGGACCCATCCCAGTGGCACCACATACTGAACAGTAGAGATCAAGGCCTTGCTAATGCTTTCCACCATTGTCAGACAGACACTGTCTGTGACGTGACAATTTCTTTAATTACAGGACACGGTCTGTGGTTCTGTGTCAGGTTCCTGGCAGCATTAGCAGAATGCTATTCGGTCTCTTATTTTCATCTAGCCTAGTATATCTGTTGTTCTGTGAATTATGGTCTTCCTTATTGCCATTGTGGCTCGATGGTTGAAATATACTATACATAAACATGTTAGGAGATACATTCACATTCAAAGAAGTAGAATAATACGATTTCAGTAGGGATACAATCATAAGAAGCAGATGGGACCTATGAAAGCACACGTCTGTGTTTTCTCTTACACATGTGCACAGACTGCACACTGTAGTCGAGTACGATTCTGACGACTGCTTAATATTATTTGCTGATGTCACACGTAATATGCGTTCTACGTCTTTATACATTTGAGAAATGTCCATTTGTTTTTTCGCCTTGGATAACTCACCTGTCATAAAGACCAATCTCCAGGAATTCCTTTGGATTAGGAAATGTTTTGTTTAGAAATTCAGCATGTCGGGAATGTGGGAGTGTTGTCTGGATCACGTCAAGAATGTGTCAAAGCCTCACTGCCTGTGTCTGTAAATTCTGTGCTGTCTGAACTGTATTCTCTGTGTCTTTCTCCTCCTTTCCTTTTTGCCATGCCCCTGTAGACTCAGCACATTAGCCCAGAAGATGTAGATATAGAGAATGAGCCTTGGTATAGATTCTTTTCAGAGATGGAGTTTGATAAAGCGGTAAGTGGTCGCTGTCTTAAAGTGACAGTGTATTTAAACGATGCATGTGGTAATAACATCCATGTTTAAATGCCTAAACAAACTACTGAACAAAAATATAAAAGCAACATGCAACAATTTCAACGATTTTACTGAGTTACAGTTCATATAAGGAAATCAATCAATTGAAAATAAATTAATAAGGACCCAATCTATGGATTTCACTTGACTGGACAGGGGTGCAGCCATGGGTGCGCCTGGGAGGGCATAAGCCCACCCACAGGGGAGCCAGGCCCAGCCAATCAGAATGATTTTTTTTCCGACAAAAGGGCTTTATTACGGACAGAAATGCTCCTCAATTTCATCAGCTGTCCGGGTGGCTGGTCTCAGATGATCCCGCAGGTGAAGAAGCCGGATGTGAAGGTCCTGGGCTGGCATGGTTACACATGGTCTGCGGTTGGACGCACTGCAAAATTCTCAAAAATGATGTTGGAGGCGGCTTATGGTAGAGAAATTAGCATTAAATTATCTGGCAATAGCTCTGTTGGACATTCCTGCAGTCAACATGCTAATTGTACACTCCCTCAACACTTGAGACATCTGTGGCATTGTGTTGTGTGACAAAACTGCACATTTTAGAGTGGCCTTTTATTGTCCCCAGCACAAGATGGAAAAATGCTCACTAACAGGGATGTAAGCAAATTTGTGCACAAAATTGAAGAGAAATAAGCTTTTTGTGCATTTGAAAGATTTCTGGGATCTCTTATTTCAGCTCGTGAAACATGGGACCAACACTTTACATGTTGCGTTTATATTTTTGTTCAGCATATGTCTGTCTGTAAGGACTACTCCAACAACTTTACCTCACATCTGCAAACCTTTACTGAATATAAACAAACTGTTATCCCCTCCTAAAAATCTCGCAATGCGACCTTACCTTGAGTAATTTGCCTGCGATCACTTTTCCCAGCTCTATAGTTACTCAATGAACTCTAGATATAGCTCTGTCATTGTATATACAACCCATTTTTACATTTTTCTTTCTACTCTCAGTCAGAAGTGTGAAAGACAAGTGGGTCTGTGGCAAAGCAACGCAGTTCATGGCTATTAGGTTGTTTGCAATGCTCATGCCATCATCGCTATCATTGCTTGTTATTTTATTTTGCACGTTCTATACGTTCTGGAACAACTCCCATCTTTTGACTTCAGTAACACCCGAAAGTGGGCTGTCTTTTTAAAACGCTGTTCTACTTTCATCCTGATAATATTGCCACCTGCTCTTCATCTGTGAGGCTTGCTGAGTTTGGATTGTAACTTAGCTATATCAACTATGTTGGCAGCTGAACATTGTATGACGACCTAACAGTAGCAATGGGCCTTATCCGGTGATTTGATGATTTGCAATTTTACACATTGTCCATTTGCGAGGCTAATTATATATCCAATACAATTCGGGTTAGGTGTCCTACTGCCACTGTATATGATAAGGAAGAATACATGTAAGTTATAAATCCCACAGCTGTTATGGCTGTATCAGGCAGAAAGCCATCTTTGCATTTTGTCCCTTACAACAGGATCCTCTTGGCTATGCCAACACTTGCACCATGCCCTCTGTACCATGTCATTAACTCAGCACCCATGTGGAACTTTTGTGTTTGCATTGATGGGAAGCCTACAAATGGGTACACATAGCAAACGCCAGAGTCCTGGGCATGGTGATTCAACTGTGGTAACACCCTCAGATCAAAACTGTTATAACCTTTTCATACTTACATGCTGATCCGAACTGTATTGTGCTGGCTCTGATATTTTCCTTTCACATGGTCCTTTCCAGTACAGTGTCTGACAACTATACAGTCGTAGTATATAAAACCAGGCCAGCACAAAATGGCTTGGCTCAGCCCTATAGCCTGAAAAGGGTCCAACAGTACCCATGCAAGCATTACACGACAGCCCCTATTGAATCAGGAGTGCTGTCTAGACTGGTAAATTCACTATAGTATCTTTTCCAAGGGAGGGCATGTTGTCAAGGTTGATTCAGAAGTTTGAGATACGGTGGGTGGCTTTGATAAATACCGGTAGGCTACATGCCTCAGGCATCAGTTGGCACCAGACAAGTATTCAGACTCACTGGCTGCCCACAAACAGATGTTCCGTCTCCTTGCCGTCTGCTCAGTCAGTCAGTCAGTCAGTCAGGGCCAACCTCCACCTTGGAGTCTGCCTGGAAACCACACCTTCTCCTCTTCCCAACCTTCTCTTTGAGTCACAGTGGCATCCATGGAAAGTCTTGTCCGTCTGAGACTCCAGCAACTCCTGTCCGGCGACTCCTGGTTGGTTATATGAGGGTTAGGAGTGGGTAGTACTAGAAACTTTGGCCTCCAAGCGAGATGTCTCAGGGTGCGTGGATGGTTGCCAGATTAGCTCAATTTGATGATCTACTGACTCAACGCTCCAGATACACCTGGTATGTGTAGTATTTGACCCTCAAGGGGTGGGCTAGACACCTTGGCACATTGGGTTTAAATTGGCATATCTCGTCTGGATTATGGCGACTCAATCTATGAGTTCTTAGCGTGCTCATGGGATGATGGCTCCTTCTTGGAAGGTCTAGCTAGTCTAGACTCCATGTAACACATGATGATCAACCTAAGGAGGAAACCTGAGTATTCTTTCACAATATTTGTTCTTAATATTTTTCCCAAAGTTAAGTCCAAGAGCTGAATGGTTTCTTGACAGCATAATGATCTAACAATAGATAAAGTGATTTTCTGACCTCTTATACTTGTAGGACATTGTCTTATAATCACAATCCCTGTTGCTCCAAAAACCTGGTCATAACCAGTATGGCTGGGAATTGCCAGGGACCTAATGAGCCGACATTATCACGATACTTAGGTGCCGATACGATATGTATTGCGATTCTCGTGATTCTATACTGAACAAATATATAAAACGCGACGTGAAACAATTTTTTGTGTGTATAAAAAATGTCAGGGATGTTTTATTTCAGCTCATGAAACATGGGGCCAACACTTTACATGTTACGTTTATATTTTTGTTCAGTTTATATGTATTGTGATTCGATACTGTGATTTTATTGCGATTCGATGTTCCAAACAAACGTTGAAAACAAATTGGCTCCCTATTTAAAAAGAAGATGGAGAACAAGCTATGACGGAAAAATACTGGAATTTTGGTACAGGTTACAGCAAACTAGCGCAAAAAGAATATTGAAATATTGTCAAAACGACACGATATACCGTCAAAAATATTATCCCGATATGTATCTGTATCGATTTCTTCCCCCCCATCACTAAAACCAGATAGATGCAGTGATATTATTGTTTAATCACATTAACCATTAATACATCTCAAAGGTCACAACTTATGTATGAGGTCACAGTCAGAGGTCTGGCCATTCGTATGATCACAGTTACGTTCAATCACAGCTCTGTGGATATACAAGGCGGAACGGAAGCCAAAATGCCATACATATTTACGGTTAGGAAGAACATTTTGGCCTTCTGTGTTCCGACTGAGTGACTCCGTCAGTGACTAGTCTGTCTAGTGAACGCTGTCACTGAGGGGGCAGCTGCATGTGGGACCACTGATAAAGTGTCTGACTCTAACCACAGTCTTTGCACTGAGTCATACCCTGACTGATGGGTGCATCCCAAATGACACCCTATTCCCCATATAGTGCACTACTTTGGACCAGGGCCCTATAGACCCAGGTGGAAAGTAGTGCACAATAATGGGAATAGGGTGCCATTCCATTATGATAATCCATCACAACCTTAATGTTCGCCCGGAAGTAACCCATAATCCCATCAGCTCATTGTGTTTTCATATATGACCTCTGTTATATACCTAAGCAATAAGGCACGAGGGGGTGTGGTATATGGCCAATATACCACGGCTAAGGGCTATTCTTAGGCTCAACGGCTGGATACAGAGGTGCCTTATTGCTATTATAAACTGGTTACCAACGTAATTAGAACAGTAAAAATAATTGTTTGGGCATACCTGTGGTATACGGTCTGATATACCACGGCTTTCAGCCAATCAGCATTCAGGGTTCGAGCCACCCGGTTCATAATGAACCTTTATCTCTAAGCACTTTATGTAGGAGAGGGTTAAGGATACAGCTGTAACAACATGCTAGGGGAGCCAGTGTTTTTATAAGAACTTGTCTAAATGAGGATTCACGGTACCTTCATCCGCCCAGATTGGTAAACCGCTTCTAAAATGATGTGTCCCATAATTTCCATTGAAACCACACATTACACAAAGAGACGTCAGATGTCTGCAATATCTGTCCGAAATCAATGTTTGACTTCAGGGATCTTGGCATGCTAGTGACAGTTGTTCATGCACATGAACTTTCCATCTTCAGTGGCGTTCTTTTGTAGTCCACTTTTTATGGAATGTTTCTGATTGAAGGGTTAATCATATTTGGCATCCAACATATGGGTGAACCTTTGCAAAGCATGTCTGTTTCTGTTCAACGTTTTATTGTTCTGTCAACCTGCCATAGACTATACTGTATCAGTGCCGTTTTAGATGAGGGAGGACGATAATATTTTTAATGAGCATGGCCTTATTTCTATTACAGCATATTGGATGACTGTCATTCATAATCCATTTACCCATCTAAATGTAACGTCGATAGGTTTAGGCTACTACATTATACTCTAATTTTCCCTATACCCATCATGACATTGCTACAACCTAGCCTATGAATGAAAGATCCATTATTTTGTAATCAAGGTGACAGACAGTGACACATTCAATACTGCCTTGCACACTCTTGCCTGCATCTAGCTGATCTAGGGTGTAATCATTAGTCCAACAGTTGCAAACAAGAGTTTCTATTGGACATATTCTGCTATATTTATTCCCGCTTCGTTCCGTTTGCTTCCATTTAAGAAAAGTTTTTCAACAGAATCGGCAGAATGAATACACCCCTGAACACACATAAACACAGTTCACTTTCATAGCAGCCACATACAAATAGCATGATCACTTTGCTTGTTAATTCCTTCTCGCATCTACGCGCTCTCCTCCTCTCACCTTCTCTCTTCGCTTGTGGACTTCAGTGTACAACACATCAGCTGTCTGTGACCAGGCGGAAAAAAACATTCAAAGCCAAACCTTCAAATCATAACCGCTAACCGCTATACACAGCCTACATCATTGTCACCATATTAGCTAACATCATAGTCAACATAGCTGCTAGAACTAATGCATTAGTAAACCCGCTACAATCATGCAGTACTGTGTACAGTCAGCAAGCAGTTTAGCAGTTACACAGGCAGGTCCCGGTGGCAATGAATTAATAAAAACAAAAGCTTACCTTGACTTGGAAAAGTTCCAGTGCTGGATAGCCAGAGCCAGCTAGTTAACATGGAATCTCTCTCTGTTTGAGCCGGGTGTTTGAGTAGGGTAAACTAGCTAGCTGTATTCACTAGCTAAAACGTGAAAGAGAAAGTGAAATATAGCTATCTCTCTCTCTCTCTCTCTTGTTTCTCCTTCATTTCTGAAGAAATTAATTTGTTTAAAACTGTTCAACTATTGTCTTTCTCTCTCTTTGAGTCAACTACTCACCATATTTTATGTGCTGCAGTGCTAGCTAGCTGTAGCTTATGCTTTCAGTACTAGGTGGACAAAATGTCAGTTCATGCTGCAAGAGCCCTCTAGGTTGGAGGACATCCTCTGGAAGTTGTCAAAATTACTGTGGAAGTCTATGGATGGGGTTGAGAACCATGAGCCTCCTATGTTTTGTATTGAAGTCAATGTACCCACAGGAGGACGGAAACTATAGCTGTCCTCAGGCTTCACCCGGTGCTACTCCACAGAGTGCTGTTGAGGCTACTGTAGACTTTCATTGCAAAACAGTGTGTTTTATTCAATTATTTGGTTCGTGAATATATTTACTATAGATTTATCTAAAAAGGATAACTTTTTAAAAGTTGTTCTATGCAGAAATCTCTACACCATTTCCTGGTTGCTATAACTCGAATAGTTTGCCTAATTTCAGTTTATGTGACAAAATAAGCTAGTATAGTGTAGAGAATCACTGCTGTGAAATATATTTCCCATAACGAAAAATATTGTTTCAGCTGTTTGAAGCTGGTGTAACACCGAAAGTAGAAGACCCAAAAACCAAGCATATAAATAGCACATATTGAACAGATCTACCGCTTCTTAGACTTACTTTCACATAGAAATGTGAGTTACAGATCTATAATTCTATGTGAATTTGGTCGGGTTGCCCAAAAAGTTACATATTGCACTTTAATGTTTCAATATTTACATTTTTCTGAAATTCACTGAGGAGGATGGTCTTCCCCTTGCTCCTCTGAGGAGCCTCCACTGGTATCTATACATCTAACGTACATTGCTGAGAATCCCCAGGCTTGTAAATCTCTTGTAAATAATCCGAATGAGATCTACTTCTTTTAGTTCAGATAAGCCTCTCACCTCTATTTCCTGTTTATTTTCCATCAGAGCAGCGTAGTGTCAGCTCAATTAACCACAAGTAGCACGAGAAACCATTCATTTCATCCCGTGTTGAGAGGGACTTGGAGTTCAGTCAGCAGACCTGGGTTCAATTTGAGCGCTTACTTTAGCCTGCTTGGAGTGCCAGATGGGTGTGGTATGCAGTTTTGCAGCTATTCTATTGGCTCCATTGTGCCAGGCAAGCTTAATCAAGTCCAGCTAAAGTATTTGAAATGATTATCAATACTGTTTGAACCCAATTCTGTCAGACAGAGAGGGATATAAGGACAAGAAAGTGAGAAGACAGACAATTCTGTGGCAGTGGCATGTTCTCGAAGAGGGGGTGAAGTGCCCGTGGAACATTTGGCTTTATAAATAGATTAGTCTATAGACCTTCCAGGCTGAATGCTGGTCTTATAAAGATAGGCATTCATTTTGAAAGGTTATTAATGATCCTCCTCCCCTGGCAACCAGAGGGAATGAATGTTGTGGGAAATAAGCCTGTGCCGTATGCTACTGGTCTGGTCGTCTGTTTGAGATGGGGCGGGTGTGAAGACGTGTGGTGTTACGAGAAGGACCAGGCTGGCGCTTGGGATTGTGCAATCTCATTTGCAAACAACACTTGTGCTTTTATTCATAGCCCGCATGTCATGTCTGTTATTTTGACACTCTGTGACGTCGCATGGAGAAAAGCAACAGAAACAGTGGGCTAAAATTAGAGAGCTCTAAACCATTCAAAATGCTAGCGGGTGCTACCCCCCCCCCCGTCAAATACGATAACGTGTGTTGTTAGCTCGCACGGCGCAGTCCTATAGACACCCCTTCCTTGTTTGTTTATGTATGTATGCTTGTGCTTATACTATATGTCATTGTGTTGGTTTTACTTTATTTGTTTGTTATTGTAAATGTCTGACACCGTTTCTAATTGCTTTTACTGTATTCAGGAATTGTTGTTATTTGCATTATACTGTGACGATATTTGTGTGTTTCTATGTGTATGTGTGTGCACGTGTGCGCGCAAGTGTGTGTAATTTGGCCTGCTTGCACCACCAGCTGGTTAATTGTCCCCCGGTCTGGTCCAGTGGTAATGAGAGTGACTCAATACCAGACAAAAGAGAGGCCCTCTGTGAGAGACACCAGCCTATTGGCTGAGCCTAGTAAGAGCCCCCTCCACGCATGGGCCCCCTCCCCTGACCGATGCACGCCCACCCCCCTGCACCCCTCCTCACTGCCGCTTGTTCTCCAACTTGCATGCCGGCCAAAACACACGCTTGCTCCTCCATGTAAAAGCTTCGTCCAGCAGAGCTAAGAATCGCAGGCGTTGGAGAGACTACAGACAGACACAGGAGAGCGAGAGAAGAGAACCTCACGACAGCTAATGCTCCTGCATCTGTTCTAGCTGGAAGAGACCTTCCTGTGGATTTATCAATGACTTCTTTGTTTGGTCTGTTGCAGAGTGCCCCCTCTTTCAGCCCTCTGGAAACACCCTCCGACCTACAGAAGTAGTAAGTCCATGCTTATCTTACCTCTATGCTTCTGTCTTATTGCTTATCCATTCCCAAACGTGTGTTTGTCTGTGTTTAGGGTACGTTTTTAGGAGTGCTGTCAGCAGGGATTTTTTTGTGTGCATTTGAACACTCTGTGAAGAGTTCCCCTGAGAGAGAGAGAGAGAGAGAGAGAGAGAGAGAGAGAGAGAGAGAGAGAGAGAGAGAGAGAGAGAGAGAGAGAGAGAGAGAGAGAGAGAGAGAGAGAGAGAGAGAGAGAGAGAGAGAGAGAGAGAGAGAGAGAGAGAGAGAGAGAGAGAGAGAGAGAGAGGCTCCTATTAACGAGGGTAAAAGCTGCCAGTACAGTGTGTCCTCTGTCTGCTTTGGAGAAAATTTGGGGGTGGGTGGGGGGGGGGGGGGGCATGGTTACTATGTGGCAATTTATTTAAAGCTGAAAGGAAACAGCCCCTGAGTCAAACCTGGATGTCATTTGTGAGTGGAGAGAGACAGGGAACTGCGCTCTACTCCACCCCTACAGCTACGTAACTTTACAGAAAACGTTATCCCCCCCAGAGTGGGTGTGTGAAGCGCCTGTATCGTATAACAAGAATAACTTTTATATGAAAGCGGGTGTTTGGTCATTAAGCAAACCAGCAGCGTTACGACTTGGATCACTTTGTTTTTGTCAGCAGAGGTTTATGTGCTCTATTTTTGTTTCCGCAATAAAATGTAAGGAATTCTAGCCCTCGCCATGGTGACTTTCTTGAGGTCCATTGGCTGAAAGTTGTCCCTCCATTTCAACATGGAATTTTCCATCTCTCTCCAAACTTAAAGTGCATTCGGAAAGTATTCAGACCCCTTGACTTTTTCCACATTTTGTTATGTTACAGCCTTATTCTAAAATTGATTAAATCGTTTTTTCTCCCTCATCAATCTACACACAATACCCCATAATGACAAAGTAAAAACAAGTTTTTAGACATTTTTGCTAATTTATTACAAATAAAAAACAGAAATATAACATTTACATAAGTATTCAGACCCTTTACTCAGTACTTTATTGAAGCACCTTTGGCAGCGATTACAGCCTCGAGTCTTCTTGGGTATGATGCTACAAGCTTGGCACTCCTGTATTTGGGGAGTTTCTCCAATTCTTCTCTGCAGATCCTATCATGCTCTGTCAGGTTGGATGGGGAACGTTGCTGCACAGCTATTTCCAGGTCTCTCCAGAGATGTTCGATTGGGTTCAAGTCCGGGCTCTGGCTGGGCCACTCAAGGACATTCAGAGACTTGTCTCGAAGTCACTCCTGCGTTGTCTTGGTTGTGTGCTTAGGGTCGTTGTCCGGTTAGAAGGTGAACCTTCGCCCCCAGTCTGAGGTCCTGAGCACTCTGGAGCAGGTTTTCATCAAGGATCTCTCTGTACTTTGCTCCGTTCATCTTTCCCTCGATCCTGACTGATCTCCCAGTCCCTGCCGCTGAAAAACATCCCCACAGCATGATTCTGCAACCACCATGCTTCACCACAGGGATGGTGCCAGGTTTCCTTCAGATGTGACGCTTGGTATTCAGGACAAAGAGTTCAATCTTGGTTTCATCAGACCAGAGAATTTCATTTCTTATGGTCTGAGAGTCCGTTAGGTGCCTTTTGACAAACTCCAAGTGGCCTGTGAAGTGCCTTTTACTGAGGAGTGGCTTCCGTCTGGCCACTCTACCATAAAGGTATGATTGGTGGAGTACTGCAAAGATGGTTGTCTTTCTGTAAGGTTCTCCCATCTCCACAGAGGAACTCTGGAGCTCTGTCAGAGTGACCATCAGGTTCATGGTCACCTCCCTGACCAAGGTCCTTCTCCCCTGGTTGCTCAGTTTGGCCGGGCGGCCAGCTCTAGGAAGAGTCTTGGTGGTTCCAAACTTCTTCCATTTAAGAGTGAAGTAGGCCACTGTGTTCTTGGGGACCTTCAATACTGCAGAAATGTTTTGGTACCTTTCCCCAGATCTGTGCCTCGACACAATCCTATCTCGGAACTCTACGGACAATTCCTTCGACATCACGGCTTTTTTGCTTTGACATGCACTGTCAACTGTAGGACCTTATATAGACAGGTGTGTGCCTTTCCAAATCAAGTTGTAGAAACGTCTCAAGGACGATCAATGGAAACAGAATGCACCTGAGCTCAATTTCGAGTCTCATAGCAAGAACCTGTTTTCGCATTGTCATTATGGGGTTGATTAATGAGGAATTATGTTATGCATTTTTGAATAATGCACTATCGTAAAAAAAAAAGAGAAAAGTCTAGGGGTCTGAATACTTTCCGAATGCACTGTATATTAGGATTTCACTGCATGATATTCCCTAACTCTTTTGAACAGTTTATTGTCATCCTAAATCTTTGACGTCATTCATTGTCGTCAGCTCGTTGGATATGAAGTATTCAGTATTCATTTGTAAAGCTTATTGATATTGCCATGCACTGTATTGCAGTAAGTTAATTTACAGAGACATCTGTTTGTACTTATTATATTATATGTAATTTTATGAATACTACATGCTTTAACTCATGCCCACAGTCTAGATGGATTGCTTAATGCATTGGTTCAGTCTAAAGCCTTTCTTTGTCAATAAATAAACATGTATTTGTAGAGGTCTAACAAATATGTATAGTAACTTGTTGCATCAACTGTCTACTCCCAAGTTCTGAAAATTCCCATTTAAAATGAGCAACAACGATTTGTTTCTGGTCAATAGCTAATCATAGTTGCACATTACTTTGACGAACAAAAACAATAATACCTGTCAGACCACTGGCTTCGTTGGCCCGAACCGCTTTGATTTGCTATAATGTTTAATCATGTTTGTGATGCGTCAAAACAGTTTGTGCTCTGAAGCCTATAGCCTGTTCAAGAAATGTGTTTCAAATAGCCATGAGCTGCTGAGACGAAGCTGTACGTCCCACATGCTTTCCTCAAGCGGATACGAGACACATGTTTAGGGCGTGAGAGTTTTACCGGGGTTTCTTTGAAATTGGAGGCCTAGCCTATATTCAAGAACTTTCAAGTACACATTTACCTCATTGTTGTGTACCACATTGCTTACTGTATACAGGCGTGTGTATAAACAAGGGACTCAAACAGATATTTTTAGCTCTGAGTGCAGTATAGGTCAGCAACGGACGTGTGCGCAAACAGGATTCAGTCATTCGACTGTTCACGATTGAATGAGATGCTATCAGCTGTAGGCTTTGTATTTCAAATATTGCCATTTTTCAAACAGGCTAAGCTCCTATCAATCTATTCTTAGCCTTGCAATTTTATCCATCATCAAACAATCAAGCTCTCTGAGCTCGATGCCTGCTGGTTAGATGTTATTGGGTCAGAACATCTTCAGTCGTATGACAGATGGGATGTTGGTTCCAAGGAGCTGTAGAGCCAATGTAGCCTGCTAAGGGGTATTTATTTGAATACTTGCATGTACCCTATAAAGTAAAGTTTTTTTATTGAATATGAAGGCAATATCCCAAATGGTTGGTTCTTCTGAGAACTATGAAATAGGTTCTTATTAAGGGGGTTGAATTAAAAAAAGGAGGTATTTATAATCCAACATTTGGTTCTTCCTGTTAAACTGTAACCAGGCACCATGTCAGAGTGCCTAACTCATTTGGGGAAAACCTGTTACTCTCCTCACGCCTCACTTCACTTGAGCCCTCAAATGTGTGTGTCTATTGTGTCCCCAAATGTTTTTTTATTGTTCATTTGCAGCACAGGAAAGTAGAATATCCGGCAATGGGAATTAAACTACTGTTGTGTTACCCTGTAAAGATACTGTCGGTGGAGCGATTCCTTATGCTGAAAAAAGTTGTTCTCAGGCTTTGTTTTATATTTCCACGTGACTTACTACGTTACTGGAAAATTGTCGTCAGTTTAATGGCCTCCACTCGTACACGGCAGCACAAATAGAAAGGCAGGGAGGCGTCAAGTTCTCTCCTCTCCTCGGAGCAATCCTGAGAAAAGTACAGGTGCATAGCAGAAGAGAGGCAGGAGCAACATGTGGTAACGTTCAGGCAATATTTTTTCGAAATCTCTCCAAACGGCCCCTGTGGAATGCTAAGATAAGGGTGGTGAGCACAAGTAGTGAGTGTTTTACGTCAAGGTCCAAATTCCAAGCATTCTTATATGAAAGCGTCGTTATACTCTTCATGTTCCCATAATACAAGTAAACAAAAAGGCTGAATCAACAAGTAATCAACCACAGAATGTTCAAAATAAGTCGAACCATATTGCGACTCGCAAAATTGCGTAAATACAAATGCAATGCTTCTTTATCCTTTCATAAAATGCATTTTATACAACATTTTTAACTCAGTTAGACTGCACTTAATTGCCCACACTGGCATGTACTGAAGCATGCTCCCTTCTAGCTACAGTAGCTGGTTGTGTAAACACGTAGTCCTGTTCTAATCAGGCTTTCTGAGTAAAGCTGCTTTTTAGGTTGAATCACTCTTTACTCCCTGTTTTTCTCACCCCATATCTAGCTCCGGGTGTAAGGCCGGACACAGCGAGGTGGAGAAGGACGAAGGATCGTCTGGCAGCGAGCCAGCGGCTCCAGAATGCGACCGCTATGTCTACAAGAGCATCCTGGAGGGCGGTGATATTCCCCTGCAAGGTCTGCGGGCCCTCAACAAGCGCCATGCCAGCACCTCCTCTAAAGGTAGGATTCCACCACTCAACACATGTTGCCAGTAAATCGTGGGGGGAACTGAACTGGCTTCACAGTGTGACTCTGAAAGTTTTTTGTTTTTTTTAACCACTCAGACAGAACCGAATGACTTACGGGGATGATGAACCATAAAAGTGTCTGTCAGGGATACATGTGTTTCCTTTTAACTCTGAATGTCCTTGAGTGGCTCACACATTCTTTTCACACCAGGGGCCAATCATCTCGCAGCATTTATTTTTTCTCAGATGTTTATTTGATTTATTATTGATATCACGGATCTTTCACCAAACTGTCCATATCCGCTTGGAAATCCATTGAGAGTTAGGCTGTGGAAGGTTTTCCCGCGAAATCAATGAATGAAGGCTATTAGGCTAACCTTGGGTTTTCCCCTCGTCTTCAGTTATTTGCCTCTGCGGGCCAGGCGGTCGTTGGAGAGGCTTAGGGGGCAGGGCTCCGAAGTGGTACTTAAGCCAGGGAGCAAAGGTCCAGGCGAGTGGACGGATGGGGAGGAAAGGGGGAGATAAACAGGACTCTGGTTTTCACGGCTGGGCCAGACAGGGGTGAGATAAACAAGAAGGACGTAGCAGGGTGGTCAGGAATGAGGAAGTCAGCTGTCAGAGGGAGTTCAGAGGGTGTAATTCCTGCGCACATGACCAGGGGAGAGAAATGCGATGGGGAGAGGGAGAGGAAAGCAGGGAAGGGGACGAGAAAGGAAGGGGCACAGCTAGGTGATGTTGCCCCAAGCCACCATCGCGCCAGTCCATTTGGAGTTTGTTTTAGTTTTTTGCCAGATGCACAAATGTATTCTTTATATTCTTATTTTTTTGTGAGCCTTCTGCCCTTCTCAGTTAATAAGAAATATTTGTTCTCAGCAGAATGATTTTAGATGGCTAGTAGGCCTACTGTATTGGGAAACAAAGTTACCAGATGACTTGACTGCAGTTCAAGTCCCTATCCTATAAAAGTCTTGACTGAAGTCCCTTTTCCATAACATTGTGGAAACTGCTGTAAAGAGAATTCCGCCCAGAGTTATCTTGAGAAGACTTAGTCAACTGACTAGCGCACTTTCTCATTATGGCTTGCCAGAGACACGCCACCTTAGCTCTGTGGACACTCAGTTACAGTACAAACAGAGCAAGATAAAGTGCAGACAGAGACAAAGAAACAACTTGTCGTGTGGCTCTGCTTCGTGCTCTTCCAAACAATAATGGAACACTTTGTTTGTCACCGAACGTTGCTTCCTGCAGGCTGTTCTAGAGGCTAAGATTGTAACGTCCTGTTATAATGTCATAGTCATGTAAATAACAGTAGCGTTCAACTTATTCAGTGTGTGGAGCTCAAACAGGACACTGAGGATATTGCAGGTCTGCCATATATGACTGAGCCAAAATGACAGACTCATAAGAATAATGCCAGTTAGAATTTGGAATCCTTGTAGAGTTACTTTCACGACAGCTGGTGGCAGTTATGTGTCATCATTCCCTACTGTGATGTGTCATTCCTTACTGTGGTAGAACCAGCACATACAGTACTTGGCATTACTAGCACATCGCTTACTTAGGTGAGAGTCAACCATAGCCTACTCATCACAGGGGTGTGCTCACAGGGGTGTGAATGACCCTGTCGGTTTTTACCGTTTTATTTGAGACTGTGTCCCGTGATGGTCCCTGAGAAGGAAGGGCTTTTTTGGGGCTTAATTCCTCAACGCTGAGGCTTATTTCGTAAGCATTGTGTTAAGTAGTGCGTAGATAGGCAAGTAGCTTATAGAGTCATTTTGTATTTCTTATGAACACGTACTGTATGAACTGTTTTTTTAATACCCATTTTCAAAGCTAGCTCTCTGTTGTGCGGTTCAAGAGGCAAATATTAGAAAACGAAGTCCAGTGTTTCACTCGAACAACAAGCTTACCAACATTACGTCCACATAGCATTTCACGCATGCCATACTTCCCTGCTCTTTGCCCCTTTCTGTCGTTTCATTTATTTTATGTTGCTGCTTACGATCACCACCAATTGAATTCCGAATGATTGGGATTGAATAAGCATATCAGATCCAATGAAAATACTACACACTAGGGTCAAAATCAACATTTTCACTGCTCCACTCAAAGCAAAGTGTTTTACTTCATTTTACAAGTATCCTTACTAATTGTATAACAAAGTCATTTGTTGTATAACAGTCATTTGTTACTTGATGTGAAATGAATCAAGTGTTTTTCTCCCTCCCATCAACTTTTGATGGAACCTTAGAAATGTGTTGACCCTGTCTTTTCTTCAGTGTGTGTGAATTTGTGACCACTGTAACCTAATGCGCTGTTTATTCTGTTGTTCTGCATGCTTGCCAGTGGATTATCAAGGTGGGAATGGCTATATAATTTCACCCTGCTCTTCTGTAAATAGTCGATCAGTTCTTGCCAGTAATGCCCTAGGTTACCAGTGTAAGAATAAGAAGCCCTTATCCGCCGCCAAAGCCTGCATACCCCAAATCCTCCCCTCGAAGTTCAAACCTAAGCTGATGGCCCCTAGTGGTGACAGCCAGGACAGGAGGACTGTGCCCGCCAGGCACCCAAAGGCACACAGCTGTGAGGATATATACACAGGGAGCACGGGAGCAGAGGCCCGGGAGAGCGGACTACACTCAAACACAGACTCAGACTCCAATGATCTCCCCCTTGACTCTGAGACTGGTTTTCAAAATGGCAACCCTGAGACTAGAAGGAGCACAGCAGAGTTCTCCACCCTGTACCGGAACATGCACAGCATCCAGAGACCTTCCTACTCGGCGGGCTCCAGCCCCCACGGGAGTGTCCGTAGCCTGACCTCCCTGTTTGAAAAGGTGGGGATCAATGAAACTGATGGGGAGGGGGACGAGGCAGGGGGGAACATTCCCCGGCGGGACGCTGTGTTGTCAAGGGTGTCGGCGTTTGAACTGATCATCCAGCGCTCCAGCCCGACTCCCACACGCTCTTCCTCCATGCCAACGCTACCCACTGGCCCCACCCAAAACCACGGCGCCGCCAACCTCTTCATGGCGTCTGCCGTCTCGGCTGAGTTGCTGCTGGTCACTGACCCTGGGCAGACAGAGGGCTGCCCTCTGGAGGACACGGAGGGCAAGGCAGCCCAAGACGAGGCCTCTCGATCAGGCAGCGAGATAGTGGAGGCGGTGGCATCCTCGGAGTACAGTGACACCCTGCGAGCCGAGTCTCTCTCTGGGACTGAGGTAGAGATAGAGCAGCACGGCTCCACAGAGAAAGCCCCAGTACCAAAAGAGAAACCCCCAGTGGTCACTTTCTCCAGAACCTCAAACAGTCCGCCAGCACCAGTCACTCCATCTGCTCCCTCACACAACTACCACCTCCACAACCACCACCACCTTAAACCCAGCAGCAAGTGCAAAGGCTCCTGCCCAGCCTCCTATACCCGGTTCACCACCATCCGGCGGCATGAGAGGCAGCAGCAGGCCTCAGCCCAGCAGGACAAACTCTCCACTCAGGAGAAAATAAAGAACTCCTCCTCTCTCCCCGCAAACCTCTTGCTCATGGGCCCTGCACCATTCATGGTGAAGAGGTCTCTCCAGTCTCACCGGGCCAAAAATTATTTCTCAGCCGCTAAGGTGATGGCAGGTCAAAGGTCACAGACCCATTCTAGTGAGCCCAGGCCCCTCATCCCACAGCGTCTCTCTTCCTTGGAGGTGCTGGAGAGGCTTGGCACTGGAGAGGGTGCGCCGACCGACAGTGACAACAACCTGACTAATGGGGGAGGCATGGACGCCAATGGGAATCTTCTGCAGCCGCTGACAGCTCATCGCAGAGGTGGCTATCTCCTCCCCATACTTTCACCTGAGTGCCACCCTTCCTACACACCCATGCCGATCTCTATGGCCACTCATTTTGTTTATTCTCCAAAACTTTTCTTCCTCACATTGTGTCTGTTTTTTTTTTCACAACGTGATGCTACCACCTTCCATCTTTTTAGTCTCTGTGGTTCGTGACAAAGTGACAATGCAGCCTCTCCATTTCAGTTTTTGGTGTTTTGGTTTTGGTGGTTTTTCCATTTTCATTTTTTTCCCCGTCGAAATTGTTTCCCCACCAACCCATCACAAAACACTTGAGTAACTGTGCATGACACCTTCATTTTTATTCAAATATATTGAATTTCGTGTAAAATGGCTTGCGTACTGTATACACCCTCAAGTAATGTGTTACCGTGAATTTTTTTAAGGCTTTGTGGATTTGGTTTTGGTCAGCTTTGAGGTAAACAAATGTGCATCCTCCATTCATCTGTCATCCTCCTTCTGACAGGACTGGCATTTCAATTAGAGACTATGTGCTTTCCCTCTTATGTCTTCATAGCTGGTATTGGCATTTCCTGTGTTTATTCTGTGTGATAAAACATGGATTTCTGTCACAAGAGGTTGGGAGTTATAGGGGTTTACTATGGTGCTTTGCTTGGAGGCACTGTGCAATGTCTATATTGGTAAAGGCTGGGTGGGAAGCAAGATGAGTAACATAGTACAGTTAGTGATGACTGGGATGAGGCATTAAACATGTCAGTGTGGAATTTTAGATTACTCATTGGTGATGGTGATATGTAATATGGGTAGTCACAGTATTGTATCTGCATGTTTTGTACAGTATTTGTTGCCTCTATAGCTGTTGACCTCTCTCTCTGCCTTTTTTTCATCAACAACACCCTAAAGCTTAGTCATAGTGTGTTGCTGTGTTTGTTGTTGTTTCGTGCATGCGGGAATATACGCTGAGTGTACAAAACATGAAGAACACCTTCCTTATAGTGATTTGCACCCCCCCCTCCCCCTGATGAATAACAGCTCATATTTGTCTAGCTCATCAACAATAACACATTTGAGCCCTCCTGATCCATCATGGAAGATCCACTCTCTTGATCCATGAACTGCTCTGCTGCTGACCTCCCCCATATACTGTAGATAGACATTCATGTGCTTCAAAAAAATACTTTGTGTAGTAGTTAACAATCACAATGACACACCGCAGCTACTATATACACTGTACAAGAATACAGACTGAGTGTACAAAACATTCAGAACACCCACAGTTGTGTCAAGTTGCCTGGATGTCCTTTGGGTGGTGGACCATTCTTGATAAACACGGGAAACTGATAAACATGAAAAGAAAACAGCAGCATTGCAGTTCTTGACACAAACCGGTGTGCCTGGCACCTACTACCATACCCTGTTCAAAGGCACTTAAATCTTGTCCATTCACCCTCTGAATGGCACACGTACACAATCTATGTCTCAATTGTCTCAAGGCTTAAAAATCCTTCTTTAACCGGTCTCCTCCACTTCATCTACATGGATTGAAGTGGATTTAACAAGTGACATCAATAAGGCTTTCACCTCAATTCACCTGGTCAGTATTTGCCATGGAAACAGCAGGTATTATTAATGTTTTTGTACATTTAGTGTATGTTTTTTCATTATTTTTTGGGTTGTGTGTGTATTTTTTCTTTATCATACTGAAAATGACACCTTTTCTTTGGAGCATGACTAGTTCTATATGGTACAATGTTACAAGTTCCCTTGCTTTGTCAAACTATGCTTTATACATCTATTGGAATTGTGGTATTGCAATGCGTTAGGGTTATTTAAAAAACAAAAATATATACACTACCGTTCAAAAGTTTGGGGCCACTTAGAGAAGCACATTTTTTTGTCCATTAAAATAACATCTAAATTGATCAGAAATACAGTGTAGACATTGTAGAATAGTGTAGACCGTGTAGAATAGCCTTAATTTCTCAGAACAAGAATAGACTGACTAGTTTCAGAAGAAAGTACTTTGTTTCTGGCCATTTTGAGCCTGTAATCGAACCCACAAATGCTGATGCTCCAGATACTCAACTAGTCTAAAGAAGGCCAGTTTTATTGCTTCTTTAAATCAGAACAACCGTTTTCAGCTGTGCTAACATAATTGCAAAAGGGTTTTCTAATGATCAATTAACCTTTTAAAATGGTAAACTTGGATTAGCTAACACAACATGCCATTGGAGCACAGGAGTGATGGTTGCTGATAATGGGCCTCTGTACGCCTATGTAGATATTCCGTTTCCAGTAACGATAGTCATTTACAACATTAACAATTTCTACACTGTATTTCTGATCAATTTGATGTTATTTCTTTCAAAAACAAGGACATTTCTAAGTGACCCCAAACTTTTGAACGGTAGTGTATATTACAGATATTGAGAGCAGCATTATTGATGAATTTTGTTATGTGAAAATGTTCAATCACTTGTAAGATTTTCAGGACATAATGAATTTATTTTTCGTACTAGATTCAGACTCGTTCCAGGCTTTGACCCAAGGAGACCTTGGTGACGGCGAGGATGAGGTGGTTAGGAGACGCCATGGAGACAAAGAGGTAACATTTCTTTATAGTTTTTAATAAATTCTGAAATGTTTCGTTTCTAGTCATCTCAACAAAACCTGATAGGGCTTCACTCTCTTTTTGACCAAGAAATAGAACTCTAAACGTTTCTGTGTAAACAAAAACGGTGAAATATTTTAACAATTTAAAAAATTGCTTTTGTATCCTCATCTTGAAAATGACTGCGGTCCTCAGAACTATTAATGTGGCATACAAGAACAAGTGAAATACAAAAAAATGTACTAGCAGATTATGGTATGTTTCCCTGACAGAAAATCTTGGAAGAGCAGCGGCGGCTGAAGAGGGAGCAGGAGGAGGCTGACACAGCATCGAGGCGACATACAGGAATCGTTCCCACCCACCACCAGTTCATCTCTAACGAACGCTTCGGAGACCTGCTCAACATCAACATCAACGACACAGACAAGAGGAAATCCGGATCAGAGGTACAGTACAGTAACATCCCTCTCATTGTGCAAAATGACAGCTATTTTGGTGGTGTGTGTGCGTAAGTGGTGCGTCAGCTGTTTGTTCACACACACCCGCCCGCAAATGCCAGTAACCCATCGGCAACCTTCCGACTACTGTATGTACTGTATATAAAAAATATATATATTCATTTTTTCTTCATAAAGGTAGTGTACTGGGCCTTTATTAGTCCTGTATTAGCGGGCCAATATACCCCCCCTCGCCCCAACATAGGTAAGCAGATCATAGGCTAACATTACTTGATTGCACAACACAGTTTTGAGCCCTCCCCCGTTATGTTTCTGTGGTTTACCATTTCAACATACCTCACTACAATACCATACACTACTCTATTTTCAGTGACCAGCTAAATAGATCTGCCAAACATATATTATCATCATGATAAACCTGCTGTTCACTGTGTATTCCCTGGCACACATTTAAAAGGGAAAGGGGGATACCTAGTCAGTTGTACAACTGAATGCATTCAACTGAAATGTGTCTTCCGCATTTAACACTGTCTTAATCGACATCTATTTCTTCGGCGCCCGGGGAACAGTGGGTTAACTGCCTTGCTCAGGGACAGAACGGCCAATTTTGACCTTGTCAGCTTGGTGATTCGATCCAGCAACCTTTCAGTTACTGGCCCAGCGCTCTAACCACTAGGCACTACGTTTTAATCAGTCAGCTTCCTCTGTTGGCAGTGCTCTATCTGTTTGACTGTAGCTCACAGTATTTACCACCGGACAGAAACAGAGTCACAAGAGCTGTTTCATTCAGATCATTGCTAGAATATTCTCAGTGGATCAGGGACACTGAAAGGGCACAAGTAACAACCAGATGAGCTCAGAGATGAAATCAAGCACTCAAAAACATTTATGCATTTTAACTACTTACCCTTGTACATAACCAGTACAAATTAGTACTCTGGATTATATTTGTTTATGTTTTTATTCCGTTTTGGAAGCATACAATAACAAAGTTAGTGTTCATTTGCAGTGCGTTATAAGCGGTGGAGAAGAAAACAAATGTATATTACAACTGGCATGTACAAGTGATATGTATTTTTTTTCTTCATGTGCCTTGACTTTTATGAATCAACAATGTCTTACTACAGGGCAGTGGTGGGAAAAGTACCCAGTTGTCATACTTGAGTAAAAGTAAAGATACCTTCATAGAAAATGACTCAAGTAAAAGTTAAAGTCACCCACTAAAATACTACTGGAGTAAAAGTCTAAAAGTATTTGATTTTAAATATACTTAAGTATCAAAGTAAATAATGTGTGTTTAGTGAGTCTGCCCAATCAGAGGCAGTATGGATGACCAGAGATGTTCTCTTGATAGATATGTGAATTGGACCATTTTCTGTCCTGCTAAACATTCAAACTGTAATGAGTACTTTTGGGTGTCAGGGAAAATGTATGGAGTAAAAATAAAATTATTTTCAATAGCTATGTAGTAAAGTACAAGTTGTCAAAAATATAAATTGTAAAGTGACTTAAGTAGTACTTTAAAGTATTTTTACTTAAGTACTTTACACCACTGTTACAGGGTATGAAGATGAGGGTATAATTGACTGTGAACATAAACCAGAAGATAGTCTTGTGTGAATCTTGCAAACTAGCATGCAAGACCAGCCTGAACTGAATAACCATCGTTTCGTACATGTCACAGGGCATTGGAGTCCAGTCTCCTTTATCCATGCTTATTTTCTAACAGTCCTTGCTTTGTTTGTTTACAGAGAACTCCAGCCCTGGCTCGGTTTGACTTCAGAGCAGAGACTCTAAAGTGGGTAAAATTCATTGGCACACATACCATAAGTGATTTCAAGAGCATGCACAAAATAATTTTAAGCTGCAGTGAAATATAAACACTGGTGTGTTGTAATCATGACTGTAACATGTAGGCCTATGTACCATTTGTGTGACTGATGGCGGTCTAGATGAATCTCGACTCTCACATAGCAATTTACACGTGGGGAGACGTCATTCTAAGTCTTTGAGTGAAATATTTAAAGTGGGTGATATGTGGTCATATTTCTGCAGTACTTTGTCATATTGCTCAGATGCCTTTGACATTATGCTCATATTGCATTTTGACATGAATGCATGTTGTTGAATCCAATAGCTAACCTATGTTTGTTGTTGCCCTTTTTTCCAGGGAGTTGCCATTTCAAAAGGGAGACATTGTGTACATCATTCGACAGGTGGATAATAATTGGTTCGAAGGGGAGCATCACGGCAGAGTCGGCATCTTCCCACGGAGTTATGTTGAGGTACAACCACTTCCTGTGTTTTGACTCAAAATGAACTCTGACCTTTTCTTGCTAGATGGAACTCACTATAGTACGGTACAGACGGACGTGCCAAATAGATTAGTCAGGGCAGGGTTATTATGATACCAGTCAATTCATCAGGGTTATGACACCAGTCAGTTCAGAAGTTTAAGTAAGAGTCCCAGTAATGATATTCACCGGAGTCATGTTCAGTAAGAAGAAACTGTTCTGAAACAGAGGGAAACAGGGAAGTGCTACCTGAACATGTCCATTAAAAACACAGATATGTGTTTCCTGTCGCAAAACGTTTTTACTACAGTGTGCCCTCCTGAATGTGACACTGGTACCTTGCATTGACTTTAACCGATACCCTCCTAAACTTGAAACTTGTTTCTAGCATTGGAATTGACTGATGTATTTTGTGGATTTGTGTGGATGTTTGCTCTAGCTCCTTCCCCCCACGGAGAAGGCCCAGCCAAAGAAGAGTGCCCCAGTGCAGGTGCTGGAGTATGGAGAGGCCATAGCACGTTTCAACTTCACAGGGGACACGGTGGTGGAGATGTCATTTAGAAAGGTAAACTGAAGAACGAGGTTTTAAAGCTATTGAGTTTAGGAGCAGTTGTAACATTTGTTCTTCTTTTTGCGTAATACAAAATGGAAATCGCAAAGTATTACAGCATAGTAACATCATAGTGTTATGATACAGGAAATACAGTATGTTTAACATAAATATTGTGCATGCTGGTGTTTAGTTTGTGCTTGATGTTATGTTATTCAATGCTATGCATCGAAATGCGCGATCATATGAGCTAACGCGATACCAATGTGTCTACAGGGAGAGAGGATCATCCTAATTCGCAGGGTCGATGAGAACTGGTACGAGGGCAAGGTCTCCGGGTCCAATCGCCAGGGTATCTTCCCCGTCACCTACATAGAGGTGCATAAACGACCCAGAATCAAGAATGGATTGGATTATCCAGACCCACCCATTGGCCAATCACCTCACCGCAGCCTCAATGCTTCCCCTCAGGTAATGGCACACTCTCTTGTAGACTTCAGTCTGTCCAGGAATACAACAATACTCTCCAAGTTTGTCTCTTTTTTTTGTTGTTTACTTTGGAGCTGTAATATTCCTTTTTTTCTCCTTTATTATCTGTGTTCATTTTTGCTCATGTCTAATGTTTCATCCTTCCTTTCCATTTCTGTCCCTCGCCCTCCCCTCTCTCTGGATGGCCATTTTGGTCTATAAGCTGAACCGTGTCCGTAGCAACCGGCTCATCACGTCCCCCCTGCCCCTCCCCCGCTCCCCCCGCCGCTCTGTGTCCCCCGAGGTCCACGCCATCTCCTCTGAGTGGATCTCCCTGACCATAGGGGGTGCCGGCCCCCCTGCTGCCCCAACCCCTCCTCTACCCCCACTCCCCTCCGTGTCTTATCGCTGGGGCGAGTACCTGCCCCCTTCCATGTCCGCCAGCCCCGTGCCCCCCACCTGCGGCAGCCCCTACTGCATCTCCCCAATGGCCTCCCCTTCAGCCTCCCCCCTGCCCCCACCCCGCCCTGGCTCGGCCACCCCTTACCTCACCTTCACCCCGCCCCAGGGGGAGGACTTCCTGCTCTCCCCTCCCTCTCCTCGTCTGTCCCGCAGTCTGAGCCCCTGTGGGGGGGTAGGCCTGGAGAGCTGGCTGACAGGGGCCAGTCCCTTGCGCCTCCTGGAGAGGGATTTGATGGAGGGGGAGGGGGCAGAGGGAGACAGGGGCACTGGACGCGAAGCCCTGGGCTACTGGCGAAATAGCCCTGCAGAGGTATCTGGCCTACTGCATGGTGTGCAGTGTTGCGTCTCAGGCTCACTGTGGCTGGAACTGGAGATCTGACCTCCATGAGCCACAATAAGAGGATGTTTCCATTGATGATGCCTCTAGATAGATAATTGTGCAAATAGACAGTGAATGATGACTAACTGTAATGTTGAACTAATGTTGACCCCTCCTCCAATGCAGTCACCAGAGCTTACACGACTCCTGTGTCATATTTTGGTCTGCATGTGTTTCTTGTGTGTTCCCTACTCACATGCACATGGTTGAGCGGGACATGATCTCCTCAGGCGTTTGGAATGAAAACCACGTGACTGTGCATGATTTGTATTTTTGAAATGTGTTGAATGATTCAGGGAGTTGTTGCAGAATCTTGACCCCCCCCCCCCCCACCACTATAGCATCATCTCACTGGGCACAGACGTCAATTCAACCTCTATTCCACGTTCATTGAAATGACGTGGGAACAACATTGATTCAACCAGTGTGTACCCAGTGGGATGTTGTAAAATATTGTCCTAGAGGAGCCAATTTGATTACTATTTGACGATCAAGTTTGATTTGGGAACAATATGAAACAAGTGTATGAATGTTTTTATAGAACATATACATTTTGTGATTGTTTTTTTTTTATAGAAAATTACTTTTGTTCGAGAGACACACTACATGACCAAAAGTATGTGGACACCTGCTCGTCGAACATCTCATTACAAAATTAAGGGAAATTAATATGGAGTTGGTCCCCCCTTTGCTGCTAGAACAGCCTCCACTCTTCTGGGGAGGCTATCCACTAGATGTCGGAAACATTGCTGCGGGGACTTGCTTCCATTCAGCCACGAGCAGTAGTGAGGTCGGGCACTAACGTTGGGCGTTTAGGCCTGGCTCACAGTCGGCGTTCCAATTCATCCCAAAGGTGTTTGAAGGAGTTGAGGTCAGAGCTCTGTAGAGGCCAGTCAAGTTCTTCCACACCGATCTCGACAAACTATTTCTGTATGGATCTCGCTTTGTGCACGGGCATTGTCATATTGAAACAGCAAAGGGCCTTCCCCAAACTCCAGGCATCCGCCAAACCCATATTCGTCCGTCGGTCTGCCTGCCAGATGGTGAAGCGTGGTTCATCACTCCTGAGAACGCGTTTCCACAACTCCAGAGTCCAATGGACTGCGAGCTTTACACCACTCCAGCCGATACTTGGCATTGCGCATGGTGATCTTAGGTTTATGTGCGGCTGCTCAGCCATGGAAACCCATTTCATGAAGCTCCTGATGAACAGTTATTGTGCTGACGTTGCTTCCAGAGGCAGTTTGGAACTCGGTAGTGAGTGTTGCAACCGAGCATAGTACATTTTTATGCGCTTCAGCACTCGGCGGTCCCGATCTGTGAGTTTGTGTGGCCTACCACTTCGCGCCTGAGCCGTTGTTGCTCCTAGAAATTTGATGAACTGACTTGTTGGAAAGGTGGCATCCTACGACGGTGCCACGTTGAAAGTCACTGAGTTCTTCAGTAAGGTAATTCTACTGCGAATATTTGTCTATGGAGATTGCATGGTTGTGTGCTCGATTTTTTTTTACACCTGTCAACAACGGGTGTGGCTGGAATTGCCGAATCCACTAATTTGAAGGGGTGTCCACATACTTTTGTATGTATAGTGTACGTCTAACCAAGAGTGTGAATTGACTTCCACTGCAATTCTGTTTACAGCACACGCTGTTGAAAATGAATTGCGACGTGTAGACATGAACTCCTATTTGCGATCCATGCATGAGTCTAATGTGTGTGTTGTTCCTCTTACAGCTGGTGAAGAATGAGAGTGACTACCATGGTAGAACCTCCAGGAGCCCTGTCATGTTGTTTGACATCCACGACAACAACATAAATGCTAACTCATTTGAGGTAAGGTGCTGGTTTGCATGTCGTGGGGCTGACGATACTATTAGACAATGTACGTATATGTTTGTTATTTCTGGATTGGAAATATGCGGTGGGGGTTCGTTTCTCGATGATCTACCGCGATCGTTTCCTTTAACTCATCAACGTCAAGATATTCATTTGACTTAACATCATCACTTAACGAATCGTTTATCCTAAACCGCATCACTCAGCTTCCAAACTTTTATTTCGATTTTCTGTAAAAAAAAAAGTAATAAATAAACAAGTCAATAAGATTAATATGACAGCATTCTTGCATGACCTTGCTGCCATCTGTTCTTCTCCATTGGTTGTGCATGTCTTCTTTTGAATGGTATCAGACGTTCACTAATATTTCATTGTGACTGTGTACATTCTACATGCCACTCACTCTACTGTCTTGCTCTTCCATGCGTACCCCTTTGCCGGACTCCAACACGATCTCTCCTGGTGTTTCACGGCTTTCCTAGTTTTTCCTGGTTTCTAACGGACCCCTCTCTTTCTGCCTTACTACTCACCGGACCTCCTACCTTCCTTCTTCCTGTACGTCCTCTAACTCCCTGCCCTGCCCCGCCCCTCTCCCCAACTCCATAATCTCTCCTCTTCTGGGCTGACTGGGAATTCTGTGGAAATTCTGGGAATTCTCCCTCTGACCTGACCACTGTCACTAGGAAGCGGTTTGTAATGAGATCATGAATATAGTTGAGACCTCGGTGAGGTACTGCCGCACTCTCTCCCCCCACCCCCATGACTCTGTCCTTCACCGACTCCTGCCCCCCCTTCACCCCAGTAAACAATCTCTCATCATTTCCCAGCAACCCCAGTCCCACAGCAGCAGCCCGGAGCCAGGTCGTCTCAGCTGTGGAATGTGAGTATGGCCGTCTGAAGTCTGTCCCTACGTCTAGTCTTAGCTCTGGATACACTGGTTACTGTTATACTGTTATACTCTGACTAAAGGATTCAAAGCCCCAGTTCAAGAGTCATGTTCATTAGGGCACGCAACGGAAAAAGTTTTTGAAAGCTTTGCAACGAAAAAATGAAAATTAGCGTTTTTAGGGGTGGGATAAGTCCCAGTAGTCCCTCTGTTTCAGTTGGTTTCAATCCGTTTGGTGCCTAATGAACACGGCCCTGGTTTGGTAAATACAATTCTTTTATCGTTTTTGATATTATGTCTCTCAAGTCCTTTTATGGTTGTATTTCTGACTTTATGTAGTGTTACCCTACAGTTTCCAGGCTTTGTACTGTTACGTGCCACAGAATGAGGATGAGCTGGAGCTGCAGGAGGGAGATCTTGTCAGCGTAATGGAGAAGTGCGATGACGGCTGGTTTGTTGGTATGTGCCTGGGGCCTCAGGATAGATTGCCCGAAGATATAGTCATAATCACTGTGTCACAGTATGTCACATCCATCCATATAGGGTTACAGCAGAGTGACAGCAGAGGGTTAAACTTCCATGTTTGTCATTTCTCAGAAATTCTCACATAGATGTTCAAACACATAGAGTTCAATAGAGTACACAACTTACATTGGTTCTGCCTGAGTAGGCACATTTGAGTGCAAAGACTAACAAATATTGTTGTTGTTTTTCATTCTCAGGTACCTCAAAGAGGTCCAAACAGTTTGGCACATTTCCAGGAAACTACGTGAAAGAGGTCAACTTGTAACCTGTCAACAAACATTTATAGTGTGAGGAGAACCCAGCTCTAACCCTTGGTTACCATTCAAGTTTTGGGAAGGCATTACTATTGCGCTTGATTGTTTATATTAGGATAGTCATTCAGACAGGTGAATACGTTTGTCTGGTGTAAGTGATCAGTTTGGTGTGAGGTATGTTAATGTACATGAGGCGAAGACAGGAGGATGCTTTGCTGTTGACTCACTGCCCAAACGTTAGTGTAGTGTATACGTACTCCAACCGTATCCTATACAGTACATGGCTGAATTTATAAAATAATATTCTGACAATGGAACTTGTAGTAAAAAAAACTCCTCTCAAAATGTCAACACATACAGACTACGTTTACAATAAGTTTACAAAACATTATGAACACCAGATTTTTCCATGACATAGACTGACCAGGTGAATCCAGGTGAAAGCTATGATCCCTTATTGATGTCACTTGTTAAATCCACTTCAAATCAGTGTAGATGCAGGGGAGGAGACAGGTTAAAGAAGCATTTTTAATCCTTGAGACAATTGAGACATGGATTGTGTATGTGTGACATTCAGAGAGTGAATGGGCAAGACAAAAGATTTAAGTGCCTTTGAACAGGGTATGGTAGTAGGTGCCAGGCGCACCGGTTTGTGTCAAGAACTGCAACACTGCTGGGATTTTTAATGCTCAATCTTCCCGTGTGTTTCACGAATGGTCTACCACCCAAAGGACATCCAGCCAACTTGACACAACTGTGGGAAGCATTGGAGTCAATATGGGCCAGCATCCCTGTGGAACGCTTTCAACAACTCAATATTAGGAAGGTGTTCTTAATGTTTTGTACACTGTCAGTATTCTTGTACAGTATATATAGTAGCTGCGGTGTGTCATTGTGATTGTTAACTACTACACAAAGTATTTTTTGAAGCGCATGAATGTCTATCTACAGTATATGGGGGGTCAGCAGCAGAGCAGTTCATGGATCAAGAGAGTGGATCTTATAACTTCCATGATGGATCAGGAGGGCTCAAATGGGTTGTTGATGAGCTAGAGAAATATGAGCTGTTATTCATCAGCTACCTTTCAGGACCTTTGTTGGCGAAAGCATTTTTCATTAACTTTGAATGCGGACACATGCATCTGAAGGTTACATGACATGCTAAGTCGTCTAGAAGACGAATGTTTTTCCTAGGTAAACCCGGTAACTAGCAGTGTTTGGTTAGACATACCATGGAGGTATCAGGCTGTGTGTGATGGCATATACTTGGACAGTGTCCAACAAACCATATTCCTTGATTCGAATTTCGAAAACCCATTGACCTGACAGTGAACTTCTAAAAAAAAAAAAAAAATTGTAGAATCATGGGATGGCTTGGTTTTATTCGCTCAGAATGCACTGAAAACTATAAAGCTATGTTTTTGACAATGTAGTCAATGTAGGCTTGTAGTCTTCGTAAAATAGCAGAGTGTTTCTTACCTCAGTGTAGTCCAAAAGCTTCCAATGCCATTTTAGTATTGCCTTTGTTTTCTAACCAAGGTGTGTACTATAATTCGAGCATGTTCATGTATATGATAGAAATCTGGAAATGCTCAAACACGTTAGCTAATATTAGCTAAGCTTTCTGTCAGTTGAAGTGATTAATACAATCAGGAAGACTGGTTGTGCTATGTACATACCTGATTAAGAGAGATCGCGCATGGGTATGAAGGAGTGTACGTGCAAGCAAGCGTATACGCCTGTGTGTCACACCTATGTGTCGCACATCTCTTATCAAAAAATGATTTTCTGTCATCTTGTACAGCATATCTGTCCCTTAAAATTAGAAGTAACATTAGCTGTCTGATCTTTTGTGATTCCTGTGAGGTAGCTGGTGGCAGACAGCTGCCTAAGCTATACTGGCTCCAGTGAAACCACAGGACAGGCGTGGTATGCCACTCTTTTTAAAGCACTTAACTTCCGCCCCGAGGTCATTTTTGAGCTTTCTCCTCACACCAATTGTATACTAATTCATTTGAAGTTTAAAAAAGCCTTTCGTGAACTAACACTCGCACTTTACTTTTTTCCCCCTTACTAGCTCTGACTTTGCTAATAGCTACTTTATTGAGGAAAAATGTACTTACTATGACTGTGATATGTGGTTGACCCACCTAGCTATCTTAAGATGAATGCACTAACTGTACGTCGCTCTGGATAAGAGTGTCTGCTAAATGATTAAAATGTAAATGTAACTCTTTGTTTGAGTAACGATTGATTTTAATTTGTGTGCATTTTACTTTTTACATTTGACAAATTATATATCCCAATATTGTTGGATACAGGGGCCTTTTATACACAGTAGGCTATGTGTAGCCTCAGTGTAGCATCTGAGAGTGCTAAGCTATTTAAGAGCATTAAACTATATCAATGCCATTATTATTTGGAGGCCAGCAGGTACAACCAGAAAAACATCACTCATTATCTTTGAACTGGACTGCTCCCTCAGTGAAGATTGCTTTGAATTCGGATATCAACGCATCGAAACAGTCTTCCTGTGAGGACAGAGGTCCTCAATCTGAGAGCTACATCAGATCACTACGCCGGTAACAGCCACCATACGTCAGAATATATCCTAAAAACGCAGCAGATTGATATAAGAATGTATTGTGTCGTGGCAGCTCTACTTTCTTCTCTCTTACTTTGTTCATATCAAATTATTCCTCCTTATGACTCACTGCTATGCGTTCTTCAAAGGAATCCTCAATGTCATGAGTGACAGTAGTCTGGGTTCACTAGGCAATAGAATTTAAACGTGTTTCTAAGACAAAAGAAGTATATCTGTCATAAGACTATCAACATCTAACTAGTATTATTACCTTTATAGTAATACTTCATCTACTTAATGATGACTTATGTTAAATATCGTTTAAAGCTATTAATGCCATGTTCACATTGTCAGTTTGAAGTGACTCAAATCCTATTTATTTTCATATCCGATTCAAATCTTTTCTTTGTCCTGCAGTCTGAACAGCCAAAAACCACATGGAATCTTGATATTTCAAGCCACATTTCGAAGGTGGTTTGAAGTCAGATACATATCTGATTCCTGGCCATGTGACTTGTCTTAATGGTCGAATCTGATTTATTTGCCCTCAAGTGGTTTTTAGACTTATTTGGCATATCTTGTTGCTTGCTAGCTACTTTGTTGACCGTTTGACAAGAACATGTGGTAACTAACTAGCTTGTTAATTGTTTACAAACAAATGAGTGAATGTTCTAGAAAGCTTAAACAGCTACCTAGCTACGTAGTTCGCTGCTGTGGTGAGCCCAAAAAATAATTTGTTTTGAAAGTTGGATCATCTTATCCTTTGAGGCTTTAAAAGTGTTCTTAACCTATGATTTTGAACATTCAAAGCAACTGGGAAACGTCCATGACAGGAATTGTTATCAACTTAGCTTGCTACATAGCTTCTGAGTGATAGGAAGCACGAGCACCACCACCAATCAGCCTTTACCTCTGAGCACACACCATCATTACTATGACAACTAGCGTAGCCATGTCACCAAATGACTGCCATCTGAACACACACACATCCGATTTAGTCCCTCACTTGTAACCTGCTGTTTGGACAGTCGGTATTCCAAAACGAATTTGAAAAACAAAACTGATTTGAGCATTAAGGCTTTAGTGGCTGCCACCTATCAAGTTACCTTGTGAGATATTTAAGTACAGTTCTGCCTGTTTACTCATCTTTCAGTTGTATTTGAAAGGAATAGAAAGCTTCACTCTGTCAAACTGTTACAGTGTTTGTCATCGACATGAGACAATACAACACCCAAACATTCAACATCATTGTTTTTCCCTAGTTTGTTATTAACTGCCAATTGCCAACATTGATGAGAATATAGTCTTGTGTGACAGTTGTTTTAACGAAACCAGTTACATTGTACTAAGTTGCTGAGTTTGTCTCTACATCATTCATATGACTATCAAGAAGTATTTTGCGGTACTAGGAGAACATAGATGAGGGTTTCTACTGTATGGCCATTCATGTGTTTGTAAATTTCGGTATTTCTCCCCTTGGTTCGCTGTACATAACTTCCATAACTTGTTTCTGAAGGATAATCCGAGTGGTAGTATTGTGACTAGAGATACAGTAGAGACGGTGTAGAGATACAGAACATAGATGATGGTTTCTACTGTATGGCCATTCATGTGTTTGTAAATTTCAGTATTTCTCCCCTTGGTTCGCTGTACATAACTTCCATAACTTGTTTCTGAAGGATAATCCGAGTGGTTGTATTGTGACTCAGCTGTGAGCTGTTTACCCCATAGAGATACAGTATAAAAAATGTGTTCTATTTAATTCTGTGGTTTCCACCATGCTAGCACTTGCGCTATAGCTATTACTACCCATCTCCAACTCAGAGACAATGGCATCCAAAGTCAAAGCAAAGCTTACAGAATAATGTCCCGAGACAATTGAACACGGAAAGGTCTGTTCCATGTCAAACTGACTGTATGATAGACTTTGGCAACAAGCAATCCCTCTTCTTGTGGTATCATATCCTAGCCTCATAAGTCAGTGTAAAATGTTGATGGGATAATGTGCTCCGTGAAGCATCGCAGGATGTATGAATGTACGATTGTGGAGTACTGTATAACACTCGTTATGTAACAAGGATCCGTGCTGTCAGCTTGAATTAACATGTTACACATTAAACAGCCTGGCACAATAAGAATTGTAAATATGTATAATAAAGAAGTATGCGATGCAAGCGATGGGAAAAGTCACATGAAGCTCTCTGTTGTTCTCAAAGGATTTTTTTGGGGGGGGGGGGGGGGGGGGGGGGGGCAAAGCACAGAGTGAAGAGTTATTGAGCACAGACCGTTTGATGCATATGAAGTAACGTTACGCTGCCATTTGATGAGGAACGTAAATGCCTTGTGTCAGATGCAAATTGTGCCTCATTTTCATTAGCTTTTATTGATTATCACAGAAATGTATCCATATGTCATATTTAAGGATATTACTATTGTTTCCCCCGTTGTTTTTTAGTATTTGTGATGGGAGAAGACATGTACTAAAGAACATGATAGCTACTGGACTAAAGTGTGACACAACGCTTCAAGTAAATTATTAATCATCATAAATATGTTTTCATTCGTTTTTCGAGACGCTCAACCTGCAACAGTTTTTGTTTGCTTATTTTTTGCGGTGCTGTTACCATGTCAATATTAAAATGAAGACAACACTATTTACTGCAGTGATATTATTGATATTTCGGTATTATGCAATATTTAATAAACTATATAAAGTATCCTGAAGTACCATGTGTCTTAATGTCCTGTGTTAAGGTTTAACTTTGAAACAACTGAAGTTTTACAGCTATGTGTACACGTTGTTTGACTTAGCTTATTCGGATTATTTTTTCACAAACACATGCACACCGCAGACTCACAGAACAGGTATACTCAAAAAAAGACATGCTGTAACCTAAAATGTCCTGGGTAACACTGATCATATAATGAATTATGGAGGCGACAGCACAGTCAGTAATGAACAGATGTTTGTTTAAATGATCATGGAAAAGTAAACAGTTTTGGCTACAGGGAGGCCGACACCACCAACTACATCCCAATTTAACCCCTGAGTGAAAGTGATCAATGCAGTCCAAAAGTTTTGTATTGCTATGAAGAAGGTAGCTAGCAAATTGTTCAAGCGGCAATCAGCAGTTGAAACAACAATAAAGCGTACTCCACACCCCTCTTTCGGTATAAAGCTGAGGGATGGGGCTGGAGAAATGTAACCACTCTCAAATTCATAGACCGAGCTAACGATGCAAGGACTGACAATCCATGATATCACAATTATAGTTTCAACCATGTTTTGAGACTATCTAGTATTTGTTTAAAAACATTGGCATAAGAAAAGCTTATATTTTGGGTTCTGATGGGGTACGCCAGCTGAACTATAAATTAATTAGAATCAATGGGTACATATCATTAATTTATAAGTCCAAAAATGAATGTAGCAACTGCAGATTGTCCCTTTAATGCTATTTTGTCTGTTTTTTTGCATTTGTAACTTATTTTTTAAACGTATTGTGTACATAATGTTGCTGCTACCGACTCTTATGACCGAAAATAACTTCTGGGCATCAGAACAGCGACTATTCACCTCGAACTGGAAGAAGCTTTTTCCTTTAACGAGTCCGACGAGAAGGATATACTGCTTTCCGGGGAACAGGCCCAAATCCCCATCATTTGCGTGAAGAAAAGACGGAGAAAAAGGGGGCGGAGGTCAGCTGCCTTCTGAGAATTCATAGGCGAGCGAGTAAACTCCCACTGCCATCTGTTCTATTGGCCAACGTGCATCATTGGAAAATAAAATCGACAAACCTACGATCAAGATTATCCTACCAACGAGACATTAAAAACTGTAATATCTTATGTTTCACCGAGTCGTGGCTGAACGACGACACGGATAATATAAAACTGGCGCGATTTTCCATGCACCGGCAGAACAGAGAAGCTACATCTGGTAAGACGAGGGGTTGGGGTGTGTGTCTATTTGTCAATAACAGCTGGTGCGCGATGTCTAATATTAAAGAAGTCTCAAGGTATTTCTCACCTGAGGTAGAGTACCTTATAATAAGCTGTAGACCACACTATCTACCAAGAGAGTTCTCATCTATATTATTCGTAGACGTCTATTTACCACCACAAACCGATGCTGGCACTAAGACCGCACTCAACCAACTCTATAAGGCCATAAGCAAACAAGAAAATGCTCATCCAGAAGCGGCGCACCTAGTTGCCGGGGACTTTAACGCAGGCAAATTTAAATCCATTTTACCTCATTTCTACCAGAATGTCACATGTGCAACCAAAGGAAAAACTCTAGACCACCTTTACTCCACACACAGAGATGCATACAAAGCTCTCCCCCATCCTCCATTTGGCAAATCTGACCATAATTCTATCCTCCTGATTCCTGTTCACAAGCAAAAACTAAAGCAGAAAGTACCAGTGACTCACTCAATACAGAAGTGGTCAGATGACACGGATGCTATGCTACAGGACTGTTTTGCTAGCACAGAGTGGAATATGTTCCAGGATTCATCCAATGGCATTGAGGAGTATACCACCTCAGTCATTGGCTTCATCAATAAGTGTATTGACGATGTCGTCTCCACAGTGACGTACGTACATATCCAAACCAGAAGCTATAGATTACAGGCAACATCCGCATTGAGCGAAAGGCTAGAGCTGCCGCTTTCAAGGAGTGGGAGACTAATCCGGATGTTTATAAGAAATCCGCTATGCCCTCAGACGAACCATCAAACAAGTAAAGCTTCAGTACAGCATTAAGATTGAATCCTACTACACCGGCTATGATGCTCATCGATTTGGCAGGGCTTGAAAACTATTACGGACTACAAAGGGAAACCCAGACGCGAGCTGCCCAGTGACGCGAGACTACCAGACGAACTAAATGCCTTTCATGTTCGTTTTGAGGCAAGCAACACTGAAGCATGCACAAGAGCACCAGCTGTTCTGGACGACTGTGTGATAATGCTCTGTAGACGATGTGAGCAAGACCTTTAAACAGGTCAACATTCACAAAGCCGCAGGGCCAGACGGATTACCAGGACGTGTACTCAAAGCATGCGCGGATCAATTGTCAAGTGTCTTCACTGACATGTTCAACCTCTCCCTGACTGAGTCTGTAATACCTACATGTTTCAAGCAGACCACCATAGGTTACCTTCGCTTCCTTGGGCACAGGGACTACCTAAATGATTACCACGCCGTAGCACTCACGTCGGTAGCCTTTGAAAGGCTGGTCATGGCTCACATCAACAGCATCCTCCCGTATACCCTAGACCTACTCCAATTCGCATACCGCCCCAACAGATCCACAGATGACGCAATCTCAATCGTACTCCACGCTGCCCTTTCCCACCTGGATGATAGGAACACCTATGTACGAATGCTGTTCATTGACTACAGCTCAGTGTTCAACACTATGGTGCCCACAAAGCTCATCACTAAGCTAAGGACCCTGGGACTAAACACCTCTCTCTGCAATTGATCCTGGACTTCCTGATGGGCCGACCCCAGGTGGTAAGGGTAGGCAACAACATGTCTGCCACGCTGATCCTCAACACTGGGACCCCTCAGGGGTGTGTACTTAGTCCCCTCCTGTACTCCCTGTTCACCCAAGACTGTGTGGCCAAACATGACTCCAACACCATCATTAAGTTTGCTGACAACATAACAGTGGTAGGCCTGATCACGGACAACAATGAGACAATATATGGGGAGGAGGTCAGAGACCTGGCAGTGTGTTGCCAGGACAACAACCTCTCCCTCAATGTGAGCAAGACAAAGGAGCTGATCGTGGACTACAGGAAAAGGCAGGCCGAACAGGCCCCCATTAACATCGACAGGGCTGTAGTGAAGCGGGTCGAGAGTTTCAAGTTCCTTGGTGTCCACATCACCAACGAACTATCATGGTCCAAACACACCAAGACAGTCGTAAAAGGGCACGACAACACCTTTTCCCCCTCAGGAGACTGAAAAGATTTAGCATGGGTCCCCAGATGCTCAAAAGGTTCTTCAGCTGCACCATCGAAAGCATCTTGACAGGTTGCATCACCGCCTGGTATGGCAACTGCTCGGCATCTGACCGTAAGGCGCTACAGAGTGTAGTGCGTATGGCCCAGTACATCACTGTGGCCAAGCTTCCTGCCATTCGGGACCTATATAATAGGCGGTGTCAGAGGAAAGCCCAAAAACTTGTCAGATACTCCAGTCACCCAAGTCATAGACTGTTTTCTCTGCTACCACACGGCAAGTGGTACCGGAGCGCCAAGTCTAAAACCAAAATATCCTTCTAGTGGTGTGGAGGCTGTGCTTTGGCAAAGTGGGTGGGTTTATATCCTGCCTGTTTGGCCCTGTACGGGGGTATCGTCGGACGAGGCCACATTGTCTACTGACCCCTCCTGTCTCAGCCTCCAGTATTTATGCTGCAATAGTTTATGTGTCGGGGGGCTAGGGTCAGTCTGTTATATCTGGAGTATTTCTCCTGTCTTATCTGATGTCCTGTGTGAATTTAAGTATGCTCTAACTCCTAACCCTAATCTGTAGCCTAGCTAATGTTAGCCAGCTAGCTAATTTAGCGTTAGCCACCTAGCTAACGTAAGCAACAACAAATTGGAAATTGTAACATTTCATCCATTTTGCAAATTCGTAACATATTGCATGTTTTTCAAATTTGTAACATATGTAACATCATACGAATTGTAATCACAAATTAATAATACCATACAAAAAGTAATATATCATAAGGAGTGTATCGGATTTTCATACACAATAATACGAAATTCTCTGACACCAGGTTGGCTGTGAAGACCCTACATTAATTTGCTTGTCTCCTATCTAACTCCTATAATAGAATTGTTGTCACATTGTTATTACTTACCATTCGTTTTGCAATGCATATGAAAAAGTTGAGAATGTAGGCCTACACACACAATGGGACGTTTCAGTTTTTGTCGGCTGTAGCCCACTTAGTGGAGCAAATGGCAGGAATTCAAGTTTAGGGAGCGGCACATTCCACATCCTGGGAAATGGGTCTTCCATAAATGGTAAGCTTGCATATAATATGGTGACGTAACGGTACATCCTTGAACTAACATAGGAAATCGATCTTATCAGAGTGAAAACATCTAAAACTATTCGCTCAGCTTTGCCACGGGAACCGCCCCTTTACTTCTAGCTACACAATACCCTCATCGAAGTTTGTTCACACATGTCATATTTGTCAGGACAAACACAGGCTGTCTAAGAATTATACTTTTTTTTAAACTCGGATTCGGCAAATTTGAAAGTAGGATATGCCTCTACGGGTTGTCGTGCAAGGTCCTGGACCTTGGGGATTCCGTCTAGTTGGTGGGAAGGATTTTGAACAACCCTTGACTATCTCGCGGGTAAGTGTTGTTTCAGAGAGTCTGTCACTTTTTATAATATATTTTTTTACAATGTAACCGCACCTGGCCCTGTCCGGTGGCGGAACTTTCACTTGCCGACTCGAACACACCATTTCCGTGAGGCACGAGGGGAAGCGTTCTTTCTCGCTGCTGTAAAGATTATTTTCATTACCTCACCAATAATCTATTGCCATTTGAGGGTCAGGAGAAAGTGACTTTTCGGGTCATTATGCCAGATGGCCATTCAATAAAACGTAATTGACTCTAAACGGCCTTTTCGGAGAAACCAGCTTCACGGTTTGTGTTGTGCAAAGTGTGCTACCATGTGCTACTGTTAAATTCGTCCATGAATTGGCCTAGTCTAGTTCTAGATGACAATCTTCCATTGTTTGGCCAATACATCCATCCAAGTCTGTATAGGTCTATGTTTATTTCTATGTTTATTTAGGTTATCTAGAGGGCATTAACAACCAATTCTATAGTGTTATTTTCTCAGACATTTCCGACAGTACAGCACATTTTGTGGGTATGCAAGATCACATCCCTTGACAGTGTTTCACCTACATTGTTTTAGGTGGGGCACTGAACTTCACTCTGTCTTCACCAACCTAACATTTGCCCTCAACTGGCCCACAATGTTTAGCCCTCCAACGTTTTCTCAGAAGTACATATTGAAGAAAAACTGGCAAGGTGTATTGAGGATTTCAATGCAATGGATTATGAACCTTTTGAAGTGTTGTAGATGTAACTGAATGAATGACTGCTATGCACAACACTCTTTGACGACAAACTATATTGTTAAGTGTGTTTGAAACCGATTCTTGTTATTTGTTAAATTTCTCTAAGACCTCCCTTTGAATCCTTAGTCACCATCATACTTTTCTAGTGTTACTAATCCTGTCTGTGAACTGAGACTGCACCCATATTTACCACATAACAACCTGCCATGGGACACTCAAGAGTTTAGCCAAAGGATCCTTGTCCTCCAGAAATGTCATAGAAGAATCCCAGATTACTCGATCCGAAATGTGAGAAGAAAGTTGAATATGTTGATGTACTGAATATTTCAGATCACTCCTGGCAGTAAGGCTGCCCAGGCCAATCTGAATGTCGGGGATCAGCTCCTGGCCATTGATGGAGAGCCCACTGAGAGCATGACTCACCTGCAGGCACAGAACAAAATCAAGGGCTGCGTAGAGGAAATGATCCTCTCTATCGACAGGTAGGGATTTGCAGTTTTCCATAGACTCGGATGGGTTCAAAAAGCACTGAGTCATGGAACATTTCAGCAAATGTGCACAAAAGTACAGTATCTCTGACACCTGATGTGGTTATATGTAAGGGATACTAAATTGTATGGTTCAAATGGTGAGAGGGAGGCAGGGACCTTGGATTTGTTTGTCTGAGGTTAAACGCCCACACCAGTAGAAATTCACTTTTTCCGAGCTGAAAGACGATGGCCAGAGCTTACCCATGATGTTGCACAACAATTTAAGTAATTGTTTTAGTCAAAGTAGGACATATTTGGGCTTGGAAGTGATACATCCGAACGGCCCACTTTGTGTAAATCCATGTGAATGTGGTGTCTCTTCCTGTGATATGACATACAAATTCTTTTCAGCCTACGTTTTGTTTCAGGGCTGGGTTTTATTTGAATGTTACCACAGCATGGCATTGTTTATTAATCAGAAACAGCTGAAAAGTTATTCCTCTTCGTGACAGAGATGAGCCAAACTGCCGTGTAGTCCACTTGGCCGCCTGAACCATGGAGCAAATTAAAATAGGGGGTGCAAACTTATGTTTTTGCACCTCAGCTTTTTTTCCCTCCTGAAAATCACCGTAATCCATTGGTTAATTTGTCAATATTCACTTATTTTTTAACTAGTCAGTATTTATTTTTTTGTGTGTGTGTGTGTGTATATACATTATCGTTCAAAAGTTTTGGGGTCACTTAGAAATGTCCTTGTTTTTGAAAGAAAAGCAAAAAAAATCAATTTAAAATAATATCAAATTGATCGAGAAATACAGTGTAGACATTGTTAATGTTGTAAATGACTATTGTAGCTGGAACTGCAGATTTTTAATGGAATATCTACATAGGCGTACAGAGGCCAATTATCAGCAACCATCACTCCTGTGTTCCAATGGCACGTTGTGTTAGTTAATCCAAGTTTATCATCTTAAAAGGCTAATTGATCATTAGAAAACCCTTTTGCAATTGTTAGCACAGCTGAAAACTGGAGCATCAGCATTTGTGGATTCGATTACAGGCTCAAAATGGCCAGAAACAAAGATTTTTTTTCTGGAGCTCGTCAGTCTATTCTTGTTCTGAGAAATGAAGGCTATTCCATTTGAGAACTTGCCAAGACACTGAAGATCTCGAACAACGCTGTGTACTACTCCCTTCACAGAACAGCGCAAACTGGCTCTAACCAGAATAGAAAGAGTGGGAGGCACCGGTGCACAACTGAGCAAGATGACAAGTACATTAGTGTCTAGTTTGAGAAACAGACGCCTCACAAGTCCTCAACAGGCAGCTTCATTAAATAGCACTCGCAAAACATCAGTCTCAATGTCAACAGTGAAGAGGTGACTCTTTGGCCTGAATGCCAAGCGTCCCGTCTGGAGGAAACCTGGCACCATCCCTACGGTGAAAGATGGTGGTGGCAGCATCATGCTGTGGGGATGTTTTTCAGCGGCAGGGACTGGGATACTAGTCAGGATCGAGGGAAAGATGAACGGAGCAAAGTACAGAGAGATCCTTGATGGAAACCTGCTCCAGAGTGCTCAGGACCTCTGACTGGGGCGAAGGTTCACTTTCCAACAGGACAGCTACCCTAAGCGCACAGCCAAGACAACGCAGGAGTAGCTTCAAGACAAGTCTCTGAATGTCCTTGAGTTGCCCAGCCAGAGCCCGGACTCGATTGAACATCTCTGGAGAGACCTGAAAATAGCTGTGCAGCGACACACCCCATCCAACCTGACAGAGCTTGAGAGGATCTGCAGAGAAGAATGGGAGAAACTCCCCAAATACAGGAGTGCCAAGCTTGTAACGTCATACCCACAAAGACTTGAGGCTGTAATCGCTGCCAAAGGTGCTTCAACAAAGTACTGAGTAAAGGGTCTGAATACTTAAGTAAATGTGATATTTCAGTTATTTTTAACAGTTGCAAACATTTCTAAAAAACCTGTCTTTGCTCTGTCATTATAGGGTATTGTGTGTAGATTGAGTATAACATAATTTAATTATTTTTAGAATAAGGTTGTAATAATGTGGGAAAAGTCACGGTCTGAATACTTTCCGAATGCGCTGTATAGTTAGTTACATGTCAATTGCGGCGTGCATGATCATGAGCAAAGTCATTGTAGCCTGTCAATTCACTTCCCTGTGAGAACCATGAGCACGGGCTGACTTGACTTGCCTACCAATAGCCAAAGCCTGCCAGCAGCCTGCCTACCAATGGTTGCGAAGTCAAAGACAGGCCAGGTCTTCGGAGGTGGAACCTAAACGTGCATCTCTAGGACAGGAAATTACGTCAATATAGGGCAACTTCCTGGGGGGGGGGTGTACCAACTTGGGCAGGACACTTGATGTGAGTGGTGCTTTCCAAGGGGCAATCTGTTTTATACATACTTTTTTACGTTAATGATATATATAGCCATTGATTCTTGGAGAATATAACTTGTATGTGCCTCATGAGCTTAGATCTACTGTCTAACCGCCCCAGAACACAAAGTAAAACGAGCTTCTATTTTGTTTGTAAATTATGTAATTGTGTACACTGTATATGGCCTCAAAATATGGTTTAATGTTCGACATTGATGTCATGGATGGACAGTCCTTGCGTTCATAGCTCTGTATATTAATTTAAGACTAGCTACATTTCTCCAGCCCATCCCTTTAGCTTTTAACCTAAATGGTGGTGGGGTGTCGCTTGGTTATTCTTTTGAACTGCAGATTACCCCTATAAAATATGTTCTTTTAGAAATGGTTGTTGTCTCATCAACAGGTTCGAGGCCTGTTCTGTCCACATTTGTATTCTCTTTTGGATATCTTTCATGTTTTATTGCATGTCTGAATATTTTTTTTTTGTATTGCAAGTTTGTGTATTGTCTTTTGACTCTTTTTAGATCAGAAACTAAAATCTGGTCACCGCTCTCTTCTGAGGATGGAAAGACCAACCCTTACAAGATGAATCTTGCGTCTGAGCCGCAGGTGTGTCTGTCTTTATATCCTACTTCACTCAGACCAAAGATATTAGGAAATGAGGCATTCATAAGGTGACTTAGAGGTATGTCCCTGCTCTATCATGGCGTATTAACTGGAAAATCCCTTACTCACAGATAGGAAATGGTCCAGTATCTGCAATCTTTCACATCCCCACTGCACAAACAAAGGCTTGGGTTTTGATACTGCAAACGATGAGGTCATTGTTTACTTCCCAACAGGAGATCTCCTAGGAGACCATGGTTTTATCAGCCAACCTCTGACGTAAGACTCAGTTCCTGCCTAGTGAATGGGAAATTGAGTCCAAAGTGTGAATTAATGTAGGAAGCGTGTGATTTGTCAGTCCTCCACAGCTTTCAGGGATGTGTCACAAACACAGTGCATTTTGGTCGCAGAATACATAGAAAATATGTTTTGCGCATTTATTTTTTCACTTGAGCTTTTAATGCTTTGCATGTCACCGTATTTTGTCTTAGTTGGCCCTGTGTTTACCTGTTATCATGAAGTACCGAAATAACCTTTTGACTATGCTATTCTTTACCTCTAATATCCACATATTAGTCAAGTAACTGTCATACTGTTTCTATCAAGGCGTGTGTGTGTGAGATGGCATTGAAAGTATTTATATTTGTAATATAACTGATTTTTGTCTAGTACTCATTACTTTCTTTATCCCTGGCTACACGCAACTTGCAGGAGGTGAAACCCATAGGTTCCGCCCATAACAGGAGCGCCCTGCCATTTGCTGGGTTTGGCCCCAACGTGGTAACCAATCAGTACAACAACCCCGCCGGTCTCTACTCCTCCGAGAACATCAAGGACTTTAACACGGCCGTGGATGACGTGAAAACCATTGCCACTGCTGCTAACGAGCCCAGCAACATGTAAGGATCTATCCCAGCTGGTTGCAATAATGTCATTGCGTCTAGTTTTACTCGCTGGGTATCATTCTTCAATTTACGATGTCTTACTAGAGCAGAATGTACTGCATTTTCACTTGTTAGATGCTTACAGTATGTGTTTGTTCCAAGTCAAACTCGACCTCAGCTGTGGCCCAAGGAAACATAGCAATGTTTTTGAGGCCCTCGATTTGACCACGCCTTTGTGCTATACGACTCATTGTATGTAAACTAGTATTGATTTGAAGTGTGTTCATTTGTTTTGCAGCCCAACAGTGGCAGACTCAGAGGTCTACAAAATGCTGCAGGAAAACCAAGAGGCTGATGAGCCTCCCCGACAGTCCGCTTCATTCAAGGTGCTGCAGGAGATTCTGGAGTCAGGTACTTATTCACACATGTATGCAGTTGATATTTATGTAGTGTTTAAGCAATGTGGCATTTACTTCAACATGGGTTTGTAATGCAACCATTTTGGGTTGCATCACACGGATTGCGTACCCAGTTGGTTGGATTATAACCCTGCATAAATTGCCACCGCTGCAATCATGTTGCACAATTTAGAGACTGAGAAATGAGTGTCTGTTTTGACACCAGCACTTATGTTTCGCATTGTCGAACCGGGTTATAACTTTGCCATGTTTGGAGTTTTAACATGATGTAATTGGCAAATTTTTTTGAATAGATTTGGTTCAGCTAAGTAGTGTTTAAGCGATCATTTTGATTCTATAGTTGGTAACAGACTGGTGACACAATGTATTGTGTCTCTGTGTGACACGAAGAGCCTTTGCTATATTTTACAAGGTTTTCCAAATATTTAATGGCAATTAAATTGGTAAGTGGCTTAACAAACCACGATGGCATGTCTCCTCTTGATTGCAGATCCTGATAAGCCCTCTGGGTTTAGGAGTGTGAAGGCACCCGCTGCAAAAATGGGCTCAACAGTGGGAAATGCAAACAAGTTACCAATCTGTGACAAATGTGGGTCAGGGATTGTGTAAGTACAGCATATGATTATTCAAACAGTTGTGATCTCATGGTAATATTGTGAACTTTGCATTTTGCTCACGGTGATTTGACGAGGAGATCCACGCCGATCTACTCTGAGACGATTTATGAATACAGGCCCAGTCTCGTAGGCTACGTTAACACAGGCAGACCAATTCCGATGGCATATTTGATACCTATAGTATTTTTTTCCCCCAGAATGTATAAACAGCAAAAAACACATGGAATCTGATCTTTTGAGTTCTGATGTATTCCACATTTATGTGGTTCTCAATCCTGATACAGTTACGATATGCGACCTCAATCTGGATGAGCAGATCAGATTTTATTTTGCTCTGAAGTGTTGTTTTGCACATGACCTGCCATTAACATGACAAGCATCCAAAAATTTAGAAGGTGGCTGAATTTTCTGGATGCCTCTTCAATAGCTAAACAATCTTACCTTCTGCGCATGTATGGGATTCTCTACTTCACGCACACATTTATTTACCTCGCTGCTGCTCCCTGCACTGCCGCTTTCCCCTCCCTCACCGATGATCAGATGTCTTTGTCTACTAACTTCGACGGGTTGTAGGAGCAGCGTGATCGACGGGTTGTACGAGCAGCGTGATCGACGGGTTGTAGGAGCAGCGTGATCGACGGGTTGTAGGAGCAGCGTGATCGGCGGGTTGTAGGAGCAGCGTGATCGGCGGGTTGTAGGAGCAGCGTGATCGGCGGGTTGTAGGAGCAGCGTGATCGGCGGGTTGTAGGAGCAGCGTGATCGGCGGGTTGTAGGAGCAGCGTGATCGGCGGGTTGTAGGAGCAGCGTGATCGACGGGTTGTAGGAGCAGCGTGATCGACGGGTTGTAGGAGCAGCGTGATCGACGGGTTGTAGGAGCAGCGTGATCGACGGGTTGTAGGAGCAGCGTGATCGACGGGTTGTACGAGCAGCGTGATCGACGGGTTGTAGGAGCAGCGTGATCGACGGGTTGTAGGAGCAGCGTGATCGACGGGTTGTAGGAGCAGCGTGATCGACGGGTTGTAGGAGCAGCGTGATCGACGGGTTGTAGGAGCAGCGTGATCGACGGGTTGTAGGAGCAGCGTGATCGACGGGTTGTAGGAGCAGCGTGATCGACGGGTTGTACGAGCAGCGTGATCGACGGGTTGTACGAGCAGCGTGATCGACGGGTTGTTTGACAAACTTCTTTGTCCATTGTAACAGTAGGCCATTACAAACATAAGCAGGACACCGAAAGGCAGTCGAAGTAGCAATTAAATTTTTTCAGGTTGAGAGTTATATGCAGCTCTCTAGGCAGCAAATCAAACATATGCAGGACACAGACGGGCTACCCTGGTGAATTGTAATATGCTGTCCATCAAAAGATACGGTGTTGCATGGTCATTGAGAAGCGAAAAAAGCCCATTTTTACTTTGCCCCAATGTAATGTGTAGAGATAATGTATTGGGCCTATAGCTTACTGCACAAACCTCATTGCTACAGTACTGTTTTTAATTGGTTAATGTTGCATAGGCTTACATTTTTTAAGTCATGTTAATAAAAAAACAGAGCGGTAGATATCGGCTTGCATTTTGACTCTGAAAAGGTCGGTGACCACTGATCTAATACATCCAGTGTGATTTCAGCAGATTTGTCAAATGAACAAATTGTCTTTTGTTGAATTTAAGGACATTCCAACCTTGTGATCTATTCCATTTATGGCATGATTCCACTATTTGTATTATTTGCATGACTTTCATTGAGAGACCTTTTTATTTTGAATGCAAAGCGCAAATTCCACTATTGTGACTAATCTTTATTGTGGCTAGCTTCACATGGGTACGACCACCTTTAATCAAACAAGAACTGTCTTATAAATTAGGGGTGTTTTAGGTGAGACTTAGCTAGGTATCTATAGCTACTGAAACAGATTGTTCTTCCCCAAAAACATAGCAAAATGACATTGTTTGCATCCATCAGCTAGCTAGCTTTTTTACGACCAGCACTGTCTCTAAAGCTTGGGGAAGTTTGTCTGCGTTCGTGCGGTACAGGCACCTTCACCAGCATCATAGCATGCGTATCGTTGTGACATATGACCGACGAGTGATAGTGTAATCGATGTGTAATAACTGTCAAATTAATGAACTGTTAAATTATTGTGACGTGCAGTCATATTCGCGTCCTGATTGGTCAACGAGCTTATTTGTCTTTTTTGACACGCAAAGCCCCAAACGACGTTCCATAGTAATTATCTCTGGCCCTCTGTGTGGCCTTATCACATGTAAAATTGAATGACAAAGCTGAAAAACATTAGCCTAAATATAAGCAAACTTAGTGAATACCATTTGTTTAATATGAGGGTTTCAGCATGAAATATCATTATTTTTTAAATATTTTTTTTACTATACTTAGTAAAATAAATTTATTTCTGTCTTGAATTTGCTTTTTTCATTATTTAGGCTATTTTTGAACCAAATGGTCTATCCGCTCGGAACTAATTGGCTACATTGACACGGATATAAACAAAGAATACTATATATGAATACATTTTTTGAAGTTATTCAAGTACAAATGACCAATGTTACTATAGATTGTCATGTTTTACCTGTTAGTTACTGAAGATTCCGATTTAACTTTTGTAAATTAGCGGTACCTTTGCAACCCTAGTCGCATGAGAAACAGTGTGGACAGTCAGAAAAAAAGATTGTACATAAAAATAATTCCGCATTGGGTTCCTAGGATGGCTGTGTAAATGCAGCCTCAGTTGCTACGCTAAGATGAAATACTGCATCTTAGTATTTTACTTATTTCCTTATTTGTCTCAAGTTTTTTTTTTATGGAATGTCACAGGACAAGTGTTTTGTGTCACGTCAATTAAATTGGCTGATATACAGCCATGCTGTGAGCATGCCGCCAACAGCTGTGTACTTCAGGGGTCGTTAACACTTGGTAATAAAGTGTTAAGACTTAAAGGGCAATTCCGCCACGTTTCATCCTCCTATTCATTAGCTACAGCACCAAACCAGTGTCTGTATATGTGAAAACAGCGTTTTTCCCCCCTATTATCTGTGGTTGAAAAGATAAGGTCCTGAAAAAGGCTTCTATGTGACATCACAGGGTAGGATTAAAAGTAAGAAAATCTGCAATGAGTTTCTAGCAAGAGGGAGGGTGTTTTCTGTCACCGCAAATCTGTGTTTGAAAATCACTGTTTTTAAAATGTTAACTTTTGATTTCATCGGGTATAACTTTTTAACAATTTTTTTATTTTTCTACAAAACGTACAAATACGCCGTATTCGCATATGTCAGGGGAGGGCGGCTCATAATAATGGCTGAAATGGAGCGAATGTAATTTGAAACGCATGGAAACGCATGTGTTTGAAGTATTTGATACCATTCCGCTCCAGCCATTACCACAAGCCTGTCCTCCCCAATTAAGGTGGCACCAACCTCCTGTGGCATATGTAGACACTGGTATTGTCCTGGAGATAATTACAATTAGGTTGAAAAGTAGTGGAGTTGCCCTTTTTTTAAGACACGCTCTTAAGTGTGCTTGGACATACCTACTGTGTGACCTCCACGGTGGATTGGGTGGCAAGATGAGGTGTTTTGTCTATCATGATAAGAGAAGATGGAACCGTGTTGTGGATTTTCCACACACGCCTCTATCTCAGTTTCTAATTGTCTTACTATTTTTTACAAAAATAAATAATTATGCTTCTAGGGACACTTGCAGTTTCACTTAACCATTTCTGCCTTTGTAGGAAGATAGTAAAGTATATCTGTTTTTAGAATGTATTTTAGACCACTTTTGTCCAACAATTTACATGTACGTTATAAAGAGGGTATGAAATGTTATCTCCTTATGCTCTATACATTATAAGGCACTACATAGATGTTTATAATCAGTCATTAAAGCCTATGACATTCATAGAGCATTATGACAAAGCCTGTAAAATGAGTTATTATGCCTCATGTGCAAAGCTCATTAGGAAATATTATGTTCTTGTCGAGGGGTATATTCAAATTCCCCTGCGCACCCTCTAACACATGTAAGTCTGTCTTGCACACCAATCATGATTGTAGAACCCCTCATGACACAAATTCCCAATGAGCTTTTTATATTGGGCATTATAAGACTTTGCTACATGGGGTATTATGCTGCCTGCTCATAATGCTTTATGAATGTTGTTAGGTGCTCATAAATATCTACGTAATGCATTATAACTGGGCAAATAATGCATTCTGAAGAGGGTTTTCATAGGAAGTTTCACAGATGTTTGATTTATTTGACCTAACCATTTGAGTTTGTGATTTCTTCTTTCCCAAACTCAGAGGGATGGTTGTCAAGTTGCGGGACAAGTTTCGTCACCCCGAGTGCTACACCTGCTCCAATTGTGACGTCAACCTGAAACAGAAGGGACACTTCTTCGTGGAGGACCAGATCTACTGCGAGAAGCACGCACGCGAGCGAGTGACTCCACCCGAAGGCTATGACGTGGTCACAGTCTTCCCCAAGTAGAGCTGTCTCGTTTGGAACACTGCACATGACCACATTAGTGTCTCCAAGACTCCGTGAGAACCATCCCCAAGACGTTCCAGCCTTTTTAAAGATGTCACATTCTAGACTGTAAAAATGGTATGTTTTATGCCTGGATAATGTTACTACCAGGCACGACATGTTAAGCTTCAATCAAGGTTTGCTATTCGTCAAATGATAATAATTTGCACATTATGCGTATACGTTTAGGAACCGAAGAAGGCTATGAATTGGTTGCTTACATGGTGTAGTCTGGGTTCAACCAATCTCTAAGAGGAATCCAAAACATTTGTATTTTTAATCAGTAGACTAATGTTTTGGGGTTTCTGTTTTTACCATAAATCTTTCACAAACATGCTGTGACCACGGATAGTTAAGGGACAGGCAGTAGCTACTTTACTTGGGTTTGATTTTATCATGGTGGTTAGATCCAGGCTTCTGGTGGCTCTGCTTCTGGGTGGATGTTCATAAACAGAAACTCTCTTCCAAAATGATTGCTGAGTGCCATCTTTTCGTCGTGAAAATGCTGTATTGGTGTTCCAAATTACTCTTGTCAATATAATTATTATGACTTAATAAATGTTTTCTCAAACCGTGTTTCTTTGTTTAGTTAGTTCATCAAGTTATCTGCAGAAAGGTTGGGTTTTAAGGACGATTAACGTTCTTCGCGGCTGTCTTTTTCAGTATTGTTAAAAGTGCGCTCGGCGTTGTTTCAACAAGCAACGGAGCAACATGTCTTGCTGTAGTCTCTTCAGGCACCCAAAGAGCAAAAAGAAGACCATTGAGGACGGAGACAAGAAGATGAATTGGATGACATAAAAGGATGGCGTAAGAGTCTGATCGAGGAGAAGTTGAGGGCCCATGGAGACCAAGAGAGACTTCTTGTCTTGGGGCGCCAGGGGTTGGGCACAGAGCAGTGTGGAGAGGAGACACTCCGAGGACCTCTAGGCCAGGGAGCTCATTAGAGGCGTTTAGAAGGAGATTGCGCTTCTACTGGATGGATAGGTGGGAGACTTCCCACCACTGGGGCTACCTGCCCTTTGGACCCAGCAGGAGATGGCACTGCCCTGGTAATGCTTCAAACGTCAGTTTTGTTTTAACGCCGGTAAAGTACTGTACTGTAATTGACCATTTCGTCCCTGTCACTCTGCTGGTCAGGCGCCGTGTCTACTTCATGTTATTCTGGTTTGGGGCACCACCTGCTGTTTTGCATGGTGACCAGCAGAGTGGAGAGCTGGATGCTAGTGGTGACCACTGGTCACTTAGTGACCCTGCTGCTCTACGTCTTTAATCTATGCTCTCGCCGAGTAGTCTTTCTAGTTTCAAGCATTACCACCTTTCATGAGACCAGCTATTTTGTTTAATGTTATACAGTATTACAAGTGACACCCTGCCCTACGGGCGATTAAAACATTGGATCTGATTTAATTAGATTCAATACAATTTTGTTTGAGGAATACAACCAGTCTTCAACTCAATAACCCCCCCCCCCCCCCCCCTGCAAAGCACACATTCATGCTACTAATAAGCTGTTCTCAACATCCCATGTATTTGAATTATTTTGGTTATTGTACTCACTGTCAATTTGCCTAAAATGTCACCACATGAGTGAATGTTTAATGTGCACCGGCAAATAATTTGGTTGCAAATAAAATTGGGGTCATGTAAATAATTGTAAGGCTACTCAAGGGTCCACCTTGTGTGACCATTAGTATGTGTGTGACTGGGCACAGTAAAATCATTTGGTTGCAGTTACTGCCTCACATCTATAGAAGACCCACTTTCACCATAGAAGTATAGTTACTATTGTGATGCATAGCCTAATTGCCATGGTAATTTTGAATGTTTAGTCAATTAGCATTATGAGTAATGTAGAGGTTCTACAGTTTCCAAATTGTCCTACAAATGCATAGGCCTACATCATATGCATTGTGACAGAACGGTATCCCAGGGATACACAGCGGAATAGAAAGTGGCCAATGGCACGACGTGCTTATTTTGAGTTTTTAAATTAAGAAAATCTGAAAATTGTAGGAGATTCCCCCACAGTTAAGTGGTTTGCGGTAAACAGCACTTTACCGGCGGTAAATCTTTGGAAATTAGTCATTTGATTAAATGCCATTCCCACTTCCTGCAAATCAAAAATGTGTATCTGTTTTGGTTTGTTGTTTTTATTGGGTAATATCAGTTATACCCGACACAACATTTCATTTGTCTCATTCTACGTGTCATGCCACTAAGAACTCATTTGTCTTTCAGGTCTATATCTTCATGGATGTCACACCTGGATGTGTGCACCTCTGCAGATGGACTCTGCTACATGCGTGGAAGACAAGCCATAATCAGTTTTGCCATTTTCTGTGGCTTATAGGTATTTAGTTGAGGGGGGAAAAATTGTGTGTATGTGCTAATGCCAAAAAGTGCTATGTTTGCATGACAGACCTTGTTCAAGTGGTATTACTGTAATCTGTTCATCACACAAGTATGTCTTCCAATATGTTGTTTGCTAGTTATTCGCATTCAGCTCAATTGCAAAGCCTTCCATCAACTACTATTAAAATTATCGTTGTAAAAAAAAAATGCCAGGCATCTTATCCCGACTGGTTTTCAGACCTGTCAATCACCTCTGTTTCAACCAATCAGGGCGCTGGGACGCACTCCAGGGGTCCAACCCGCACTCATTAGTTAGAGCATGTTCACCTGCCGTTTCAAGAAGATGCACGTTATGTTTGAGGGACGCACAACACTTCAAGATAGAAAACAGCATGTGGGAGTCCGTCATTACACAACTTGCATCTACTTGAGACTGCAGGTGAACACGCTCTAACTTGAGGTGTGTGGGTCGGAGCCCTGGAGTGTATCGAAACTAAAAGTCTATATTTCACATTCCTTATAATAATCAAACCAGACAACACGATTTTCTTGTTTAAAAAAAAAATATATATATTTACTGATAGCCAGGGGCACATTCCAATACTCAAGACGTAATTTACAAATGAAGCGTTTGTATTCAGTTAGTCCGCCAGATCAGAAGTAGTAGGGATGAAGAGGGATGTTCTCTTGACAAGTGCATGAATTTAACTATTTTCCTGTCCTGCTAAGCGTTCAACATGTAACGAGTACTTTTGGGTGTCAGGGGAAAATGTATGGAGTAAAAAGTACAATATTTTCTTTCGGAATGTAGTGGAGTAAAAGTTGTCAAAAATAGAAATGGTAAAGTACAGATACCTCAAACTACTTTAGTAATGCTTGTAAGTATTTTTACTTGAGTACTTTACACCACTGCGTGTGACGAAAGCATGCAGAGTCAAGGGTACTGTATGTAGCCGCCCTGTGAGGAAGGTACACAAAGGTCACAGTATTTAACTGCCCCATGCAGGGCCACAGGTGTGCCGAATGTCGAATGCCCAGTTCGACATTAATTTCATTCGATGCATTTTTGAGGACTGAGGACTGACAGTCAATCACCAGAGAAACTACAACTTAATATCCCCTACAGCCATTAAAACGTGGTGTTTTCTCTTTTTGGTCTCTGGAAATGCTGCTACTATTCTCAACTTCAGAGCATTGTGATTGTTATATTAATTAGAAACCTTGCTTTGTTTGAAAGGATTTAAGGGTTAGTTTAGGAGTTGGGAGAAACAGGGCAGCTTGCCATGAGATATGCAGTTATTATGGGATGCACACCATTTATCTCCAACAACTGTTTTGTAGAGCAATAGAGGTTTGTACCAAAAGTATTATTAAATATTTTTTATAACTATCTGTGGCATTATGATGCATGTACATGACACCACAATGGAAGCAGATATTATTGTGATGGGTATTCTATCCCCATGGCAATGATGATATATATCATCACCATTATGACGTTAACGCAAGCTTGCATGCCCAAGTCATTCACCATTAGGATCCACTCACTATGCTTTTATGACGTATAACTATGATTTGATGTCATATAAAGTTAGGCTGAACGTCAACAATACATCAACAGCTATCAATACTTTAATACTACCAATACAACGTGTTTTAAATATAAATAGACAGTGCTACTTCTGACCTCATTCTTAATGATCTTACTAAGGTACTTACCAAAGTTAGGCGCTTACATGCACTACAAAAAGCATTCTGCCACGATTAATTTCTAGACTAGCCTACTCGTATCGATACAACTATTTTACCTTTCCAAAGTGCGTGTGACTAACATGAACAAGTACAATAAAATTGTACGTGCTGATCAACATATTCAAATGAAATCAACATTTAAATATTACAACGAAATATGAAATCAAGCTTTGGTTTGATTCGATGCCATTGTCTTTCATCGATCATTGTTGATTGTGAGATAAAATGCAAAAGGAAAAGCGTTTCATTCCTCCTTTGTAAAAACCGTTTGACTCATCCCAATATTGCTTCTTATCTTCTCCGTGGTTGAAATCTACCCACGTGTCTGCTGAGTTCCCATGCCAAGAGGATGAGGTGGATGTCGAGTCCCACTCAGGGGAGATCACACTTGTTGGACTCCCAATGCAACCCTGTGATGCGGGTAAGTAGTGTTGTTGAAGGTAGTCAGGAATTTGACCGAAGGTGTCAGCCATGCGCAAAGTCTCAGTCAGTAACCAAATGTAATTGTGCGCAAAGCGCAGCGTTTCAATCTTGGTCAGTTGGGCATCGTCGGGCAGAGCAGGAAGGACGCTTCTCAGAACATCCAATGCTGAGTTGAGATTGTGCATGCGATGCCTTTCCCTGTCGTTTGCCTTCGTCCTACCATTTTCTCTCTGTCTGGGCAGTTTTAACCCCGTTTTTGGTTTCATTCGATTGGTGTATTTGTCCCCATGATGTGTCGTTTTTTTTCTGTAATTGCTGATGTTGATCATAGTGAATTCTTCTCCTGGCTTGACACTGACCTCTGAAGTACTTATGTCAGCCATCACTGCGTCTTTGGTTACGCTCCGCTCAACAGAGGTGCACAGCAACGTGGGTGACATTCTGCAAAATAAAAATGAGGAAATGGCATTGAGACGAAATCATGAAAATAGTGAGATTACATTAAATTATTACCAAAATAAATGGATGGCTTCATGAACAATATCCAAAATAGCCGTTACCAACATACACGGAGGAAAAATGACTCTGTGCTCTGATGCACAACATCACTTACCTATGACCGATGCAGCTTGGGTTGAGTGGGAAGGAGTTGCGAGTCTTTTTGCTCCACTTTGTTGATGCACTGCCTGGCTGCATTAATTGGTGACAGGCGGCTAGTCTCACGTCTCTCAGGGCTCTGTAGCCTATATAAGTGCTGCGAACAATGGAGAGTTGATGCGCACCTCTGCCATTTTATGTGCCCTTTATCTTATCTGTCTGTATGGAGTGCGCGTGGATCAACAGCACCTGCCAAGTGGCCAATCAGTGTTTAGGCAGCTCTTTTTGCCCTCTCCGCGCTCTCTTCGGTCACTTATTGCACTTGTGTCTTATTATCAATCTATACCTGCACATAATTCCGTTCTATTGATCGAGGTTCACGAGTTCCCTATACAGTAAAACATATTTTTCTCTGTCCTGAAATTATTTGTGATTTTATTTATTGTGGAACGATAAAATGCAAAATCCAAATATAAGTGAGGAAATTAGTTGGCAAAATATGAACGTATTTTGCTGTCATGATGCGAGTTCTATTGGTTGGTTAAAGTAACTAGAGTAGACCTACTAATCGAAGGCCTCATTTGTTTTGCTTGGAGATTTATAAGCAATCCCCTAATAATACGTCTAAAAATAGTTCATACAGCTATATAACAACGTTTTCGGGTGGTTCTTAATTAATCTAAGACCAGTGAGTGATGTACGTTTCGACCCATCTACACCCAGTGTAAATTGGCAAATGGTGAAACACACAAGTCCTTTGACCATGATTCTTGACCTTTACATAAGTGGTAGCAAATAACAACAACACAGAAGCTCTAGTATATATTTAATTCCATCACTTGGATAAAACCTGACGATAGGCATTTTTCCTCCAAATACACACATAACCAAAGCAAAATAAGAGTATTCACTCTGAAATGCCATCGTTTTTTGGTGTTTTCGTAGGTGAGTTCAGATCAGAATTGTTATTCAAATGTAACCACCATCCCGTATCATTTCATTCAGTTTTGATAAATTAGACACAGATGGGGAGCCTACATAGGCCTATATGGGAAATTATTAATTATGATTTGTTTCAAAGTTAATATGGAGCCTTTCTCTAATACACGAAATTACAGTGAACATAATTCCCCCAAAATCTCAAACATAATTAAAACTTCATTATTTGAACATTGAAGTGCTTGGAGACTCTGTAGGGGCCATGCGCCAAACTATTTGGCACTTTAGTTGAACCGTGACAAATAACAACTTTCCTCTAGCAGTTAGGATTTTTTTTTTTAAACAATTTGTCGCTTACCATTAATGCAAAAATCCACATCCACAAAAATCCATATGACACGGTATACAAATGATTAATGCATACATTTGCTTTCTAATATTTACTTTTTGAAGGAGATTGCGCTTGAAACAGGTGTTGTGGTGCGCGACATTACGCAGGGGCCCACCTCACAAACAATTAATGAAGAAGTGAAACGTTTGGTCTGTGGTGAAAAGACAAAGGGTCTAGCTCTTTGTCTAGTCCATAAAAGCTCTGTGTATGCTCTGACGTGGGAGTGATTCTGTGCGCTATGACATCTCCAAAATAACCAGTAACACCAGGAAGTCAAGAGCGCATTACATTTTTTTAAATAAAATATTTAATTAAAACATACTTCAATTGTATCTTCATTATCAACATATATTGTTCCAAATTTTGTGAATAATGTCGAGAGAGCTTGTGGTACGCCTGTAAAACAAACAGTAGGCCTATAGGCTAACTTTTTAGATTGCCTATAAGTGAACACAAAAGCACCCCTTAATCTTCTATCTAAATATGTATTTTGGGAGCCCTCTGATAACCATATGCTTTCAATAAAAAGGACAAATATGCCAAGCAGATAGGAGATGTTGCCTTGCTGTTATAAAAGGCACGAAAAGTCCAAAGTAAACTAAATATTACCCCTTTACAAATAATGCAAAATCCCTATCCATATTCCATATTCGGATACCATGGACAGATGAGTTTAAAGCTGTCAGTCTTGTCCCTTGATTTTTATCAGTGGCGTGTAGTGTCTTGCTTGTTATGCAAAGTATAGGCAAACATAGACAGCCCAGTTGCTGTGGAAATGGGAGATATCGGGAAAGAGTTGGTACGAAAGTGATTGAACAATATTTAACAATAAACTCCGCTAGCTCGAGAGCAGGTGATACCTGCCCCAGTCTCGTGATTAACACTTCCTCTACTACTTCGCTTTACAATCTGTTGTAATTATTTATTAAACGAAATCTATGTATTATTATTTTAGCAAACAGAAGTACCAGGTGGGGCTTTATTTTTGTCTTAAGCTGTTGTTTGAAGGACTTTTGGAGAGGGCAATCAAAGTCTAAAAACTCGCTGACCAGATTGTTGCCGTCCATTTGTTACAAACTAGCGGCGAACCTATTGAATTTGTCCCCTCTTGTTCAGACACGAAAAAGGGCTGCATACAAAGAAAAAAGGGAAACATCTCTAAGAAAGAAAAACAACTTAAAAAAACATTTAATTACAACCCGGAGGCCATATGTACAGCTTTTGTGTATATTTTAACAATGTCTCTCCTTTAGAAAGTAGTAGGTGCGCCTTTGGAGACGCGTGCGCTTTTGGAGAGGTGTGCGTATCTTGACCAGAATGACCCCTGAGCACACTTATCGCAAGAAGTAATTCGGTTTTGATGTGCTTTAGAGTTTTCTTTTCACATGCTATGTATTGTGTTCCAATACCTTAGCTTTTGATGAGAATATACACCAATTATAAAGGAATAGCAAACAGACTCGTGCTTGAACAATGTTCCTTGGGGTCTCAGGGTCTAATGAATACAGTTATTTTGTCCTCTTGTACAGGTTTGAGGCCCTGGGGTTTGAAATACAAATTGAACAGTATGACGATTGCTGCTCGATCTCGCTCAGTACTCAAGAAAACTGCACAGGTTCGTCAATCATTATTATAATGAACTTTGTGATTTCATCAAGTGTTTTTGTCCATCGTCGATGGACAAAAACATACAATTTGAATAAAACAACGATTTTGTTAGTCTTTCTGTACAACGAAAGTGTTTCATTACAGTGTTTTGGATATTTTATCTGATAAACATTATTCTTACCTGTCAGTATTGGATTCCTATACTAGGTACAGTGGAATTAATCATACTCTTTGTAATAATGAGCTTTAATAAAAGTCTCTATTTGATGTATACCTGAAATGTATGGATTATGCTTGACATGCTTGAAAAAGACTGAGCTGTATGTAGGTCTACCAGTCCTTAAAAATAATCCATAATCCAACCACGAGTAAGGGTCACTGTGAATAGGACTTAATAACGATGACTGTCAAATACCAACTTTTGTTGCTTTTGTAACCAAATCTGGCTAAATTAAATAACCAGAAAGAAAATGAAAATATATGTGATGTAATTAAATGTATTGTTATTGCTAAGGATTTGGGATGGAATCAATAGCCTGTACTTCTCTGCATCTCTAACATGAAGGCTGGGCTTGGTTTACAGTCATGGGAGACTATTTACTGTCAAGTTGCTGTAATGCTGTTGGTAAGGCCAGTAGGTGGCATTATTGTTCTCCCTCATTAATCATGAGTCAAATAGGATGTCAACGTCCCAATGCAGCATTGGGATGGCACACATTGAACGGTCATGTATTGTGTCCTTTAAATGCTTATATCAGTCCAATAGGCCTACTATTCTGGGAATAGTATAAATAGTATAAAAATAAAAGAGAGCGTGAGAGAAGGGTTAAATGCGTGTGTCTCATGGCCAATGTGTCAGAGTTGGAAGCTCTGATTAAAGTACTATTCTTCCACGATAAATTCCATTTTTTGGTGTTTTGTTGGTGGTGGTGGAAAACGCTGTTTCAGGCACCGCACTAGAATCTCCCATGAGTGTTCAATTGGTTTGAGATCAGGTGACTGAGACGGCCATGGCACATGCTTATCTAACCATTCAGTGACCACTCGTGCCCTGTGGATGGGTTGCCTGGCAACTCAAATTCCTTGCAAACGCTACGCCTCGCCCACGAACGTTAGTTTCTTCTCTGCAATAGAGCCCGCCAGTTTGTAGTCATAAAAAACAGAAATGAGTTACCTCTGGTTCATTCAGCCATTCCTATGTGGAAAATGAATGGGGAAATAATATGATTTTGGGATAAACGCCCAAAATAAGTTCTGAGGTTAACACAGGCTTAGGAGATCTTATATGTTTTGTTCTATGAGATACTATGTCAGTTAACATGACCTTTATGCAGTGGTGACCTGTCATTCAGGGCAGGTGGGTCAGAGCCCCACCTGTTTTGAGCCCCACCTGTTTAACAAAATATATATATACAGTATATACAGTGTATGTTTAATTTTTTTGTGTGCCTGTTTTGCATGTTATTTTGGCATTAATACATGTCACATATCAGTTTGCAAACCATGTAAAATAATAATAATTGAGTTAAGCAGGTCAGCTATATCAGCTATGGTTTTTTAAAAGGCAGTAAATGAGGCTGAATGAACTGTTTCGCTGCCAGACAAGGCTCCGCTGATAGCCAGGTGTAGTGGTAAGGATTCACCACATGGTTCTGAAAAGAAAGCTGTTGGGGCCGCTTTATGTAGGCCCTAACAGTTTCTAGGCACCGTTTGCCACCGTTATAGTGCAACTACATGTACATATTACCTCAATTACCTCGACACGGGTGCCCCCACACATTGACTCTGTACCGGTACCCTCTGTATACAGCCCCGCTATTGTTATTTACTGCTGCTTTTTAATTATTTGTTATTCTTATCTCTTACTTTTTTTAGGTATTTTATTAAAATTCAGTTGTTGGTTAAGGGCTTGTAAGTAAGCATTTCACTGTAAGGTGTAAGCTGTTGTATTCGGCGCATGTGACAAATACAATTTGATTGGATTGATTTCATGTATTGTTAGTATTGTGTTGTGTAGTGGTTTTCCTGGCATGCATCTAAAAAATAAAAAATAATTAGCCCCACCAAGATTTACATGCTAAAATCTCCACTGCCTTTACGAATTATGAAGCATTTATGTGCTTTCTGTGATTTTTTAAAATTACTAAATGCTTTAAAATTCACAAGAAGTGACGTTAGCTGATGAAGATGATTTCATAGAACAAAACATATAAGATCTCCTAAGCCTTTGTCTACCACAGACCTTATTGTCTGCATTTATCAAAAAACCCTACAAAAACTATCCATTAATATCCCCATAGGCTTTGTCCAACAAACCATAGTGGAGTTTGTGCCTAAAAAAATACATAATTACTATTGTTCTCCATGAGTCTGGATCTGAGAACCTCCCTAGCCTCTGCCGAGTCCCCAACAACTGAATGTTCCAGTTTTCAGGGGAAATGGAAAGTCGTGTGACTTCCGCTTTTGGACATGAACAAGGCGACACTCCATCTCGACTCCTCCTTCACATTTATTGGGATTGATTGAACAGCGCAGAAGAGAACCTCCCCCAAATGTTTTGCTGTTGTGCTCTTCATGACCAGTATGTATGGGATGTAGTTTCAAGTGTTTCTTTTAAGCCTGCTACGTTAGGTTAGTAGTACATCCTGACGATTTCTAGAATGAAAAATATTCTAGCCACTCTGATTGGTCCCAGAAACCAATGGGTTGGGCCAAAGCCAGAACACATGTGGATAAAGCAGCAGTTTGACAATTCTTCATTGGCTTTGATACTCTGATTGGTTAGATATGATACAATCACTGATTGCTTTGTTTTGCACAACACCCCGCATTTTGACATCACCACAAACGACTTCAATGATGGCAGTCTCAGACTGAAGTATGAAGCGAATGATCGAGCAACAGAAGAATTCAGTTTGAGTTGTCAGCCAAGTGAACGGGGGCATTGTCATCCTATGGGGGCATAGCCATGGTAGCCAAAATAATTGCCTGCCCAGCATTTTTATACATGACCCTAAGAATGACGGGATGTTAATTGCTTAATTAAGTCAGGAACCACACCTGTGTGGAAGTACTTAATTTCAATATACTTTCTATCCCTCATTTACTCAAGTGTTTCCATTATTTGGGCAGTTACCTGTAATTGAAAGTAACACCAGCTGTAGTAATAGTTGATGTGCTGTGAGCATCCCCACAAAGTCAATTGGACAACTGAAAGATGCCATGCAGTCCATGATTCATGTTGGACTTTTCAGGATGTGAACGTTTGAAAGCCTTATTCAGAAAGAGGATATTGGTGAATATTGAATAGAAAAATACTCATCCTTACTCTCAATTCCCCCAGGAAAAAAAGATTGCGACAGAGTGCAGTATAGCTGCAGTACAATGCAGTATAGCTGCAGTTCAACAATTCAGAAATTACTGCGTCCAAAATACCACAGTCGACTGCAGCAGTTACTGCACTTTTACTGTCGTTTAAAAACGACAGTCTTTTTTGTAAAATGTTTGTTTTACGCACAACATTTCCCTCTCCATTGTGTTCGCTATTTGCTGTCGATTTGGCTCTCATAGTTTATTATATAAATTATGATTTACATTATGGTCCATGGCCTTGTGTTATTATTGGCTACTGTAATGTATTGAAGGAGTCATGGGGTGGCGCACGTGGTCTGTAGCGCTCGAGGGCACTGTTCGCTCTCTGCTCCATCTGGTCAATGAAAACATCTAACGTCAGTACAAATGAGTCAAAAGTACAAATGCATTTCCGTTTGAGGATGTCGAAACCTGCTACATTATGCCATTATACACGACATTTGGGTGATTCTGCAACTACGGGAACTTCTATGTCCTCAGGGTCAATTTTTAGGATTGTATTAAAAATGTTTTTATTCTTTATATGTTAAGTTTACACTACAATCACTTTCGATGTTTGGGGCGGCAGGTAGCCTAGTGGTTAGAGCGTTGTGCAAATAACTGAAAGGCTGCTGGATCGAATCCCGGAGCTGACAAGGTAAAAATCTGTCTTTCTGCCACTGAACAAGGCAGTTAACCCACTGTTCCCCGGTAGGCATCATTGTAAATACGAATTTGTTCTTAACTGACCTTCCTAGCTAAATAAAAATGTTATACCACAATTTCACTGTATTGTGCCAGACTTTTGAGCTTCTACTATGTTTTTCTATGAAAAAAACCCATTAATAATTACACATTATATAATGTTATCTACTAGAGAAGGAGTCAATTAAATAAAATCTACATCAATATTTGTTGTGCATATAGCCTTTATATTGTTATTTACAAAAAATATACCTGTCCTTTGGTAGTGATGTCATTTCCACCACTGAGGGCACATTCCTCATTAATAAAGTTTTGTCAAAATAAAGTATATTTAGTTACCATGGACTCGTATTTTGACACAGAAGAAGATGGCTGCAGCAGGCAGTTATTCCAGATGTGATGTCCAGAATTTAAAGAAAAATCTAGGTAACTATTGCTTAACTGTGGTGGAAATGACAGAAAGTGGTGGAAATGGCAAAAATCCATTATGTTATTACTTTTGACTTTTTTTTCTTCTTTAGGCTTATTTAATCATGTTTTAAGTCTCTTTAATCTAGAAAATACTCCAAGGTGTGCACAATTGGAAAACTTAAGTAGTATTTTCTTTGTTTTTAGAAGATGCCACATAAAACAGCACAGATGTCACAGACATAGAAACAAAAACAAAAAAATGATCCTATATGATACCAGGAATATCTGCAAAAAGACAAGGAGAGATACTGGAAGAAAAAAAGAAGGAAGAAGGGAAATCTATCTCTGAGTTTACAATGTGAGAACAAAGCAAATGAAGGGAACTCTGAAGAACTTGAGAAGGATTGTAATTGTTTTTGAAATTCCATCATTGCAGAGTTAAAGCAACAGTATAACAAAATGTGCAGTGCCAAGGACAAACACGTGGCTTCAAAGATCCTCAGAGGCAACATCCTGAAGAAAGTATGGCCTGGTCAAAGCCGCAAACAGAGAATTTGGATTTTCAACAAAACCAATTAGGGCAAATGAAAACAGGCCAACGAGTCTTCAATACTCCAGGAAAAAGCAGTGTATAATGATTAGCACAGGCACAGAAGAGAAAATCACTCGATTCTATGAACGTGAGAACCTGAAGAAAGAGTGCATGTATAGAGAGTGCTCCCTTTGCCAAGCAAAAGAGCTTAAAACATCCGTCTTTGATGCTGGTGAGCAGACATGGTGGTTTGAGTGGAAAAACAAAGCTGAAGAGAGCGAGAGAGAAGAAAAAAACAGAGGGAAACATGGAGAAGTTCACAGTACATTTGATAGTAAAAGAAAAGGTGTGTGGCACACTGCAGATTCTACTGGAGGACTTCTCCAAAGCATTGAAAGAGAAGTTGGAGAAACACGTGTACACCATTCGACACCAATATTACAAACTGAGAGAATTAAATGAGAATCTGTGGAAAGAGGAAATCATCGTGCATATTGACTTTGCAGAGAACTCAGGGGCGCAACTTTCACTGGGGACAAGGGGACATGTCCCCCCCCCCCCCCCCCCCCCCCCCCGCATTCTGAAAAGGCATTTTTGTCCCCCCCAGTTTTATCATTGGAATGTGAAACAAAACGAGGCAACAGTGTGCTTTAGGACCATGCAGACGCCTCTGAGCTGTCGGGTAGGCTGTTTGGAGTGTTTATCCGACTGGATAAAACTAATTATAAATAATTATGTCCCCACCCCACTTCTAAAACCGAAGTTGCTCCCCTGATATAACAACCTGTGTAAATACACCAGTGAAATCCAGGCAGTTCACTTTGGTGATTCGCACAAGCATGTGACTTTCCACACCTGTTTTGGATATAACACAAATGATATCGTTTTACTTTGCTCACTGAGCTCTTCTATGCAGATGACCCCTCTGCAATCTGGGCTCATCTCTCAAAAACATCGGTCTACTTCCTTGAGCTCTGTACATTGGGTACTTTTCGAATGTTACTTTGTCTTAAATGAATTAAATGTTTAACAATGGTTGTTGTTCAAAATGTTTGCATTAAAATATGTCGGAGGAAACCCGGCCCGCCACAGGAGTCGCTGGAGCGCAACGAGACAAGGATATCCCTACCGGCCAAACCCTCCCTAACCCGGACGACGCTAGGCCAATTGTGCGTCGCCCCACGGACCTCCCGGTCGCGACAGAGCCTGGGCGCGAACCCAGAGACTCTGGTGGCGCAGCTAGCGATGCGATGCAGTGCCCTAGACCACTGCGCCACCCGGGAGGCCCTACCTCGTATTTTTTTTAGAGTTCCCAGTTGACTTGAAAGTACCATTTAAGATGGAAAGGTTGCTTGCTGGGAGTGTTTTCGGGTTTGAGAGCAATGGCGGAAGCAGAAGTAATGCTTGATTCTGTTGGCGCGAGGGAAGATAGAGGAAATTAGTGTAATAGGCTAGTGTAACATCTAAGAATGGAGCTAAAGTTGTAAATCAAGATAAGCCTTGGTATGATAATGCGTAATTCCTTGTTGGAGTGCGATTTATGAGCAAGGATGTTTTTGGGGGAAACCTGTTTGTGGTCACAAAGATAGTGAAGAGTGCATTGGACTTGTGGAGTCAGTTAGAGTGACCAAGAGTGGTATGATATTGATTTCATGTGTGTCAAAAGAACAAAAGGTCAAAGCACTGGGGATGTACAGCACTATCAACACATGAAGTGGAATGCTATGATTATCGGAGTAGGGCACCGATAAAAAGTGTCCTATCTGGCATCTCGATGGATATTGAGGCTTCGTGTAAGGCTGAGATATATGAGATATGCAGTGCAAGCTTATGTACAAAAGCCACTTCAGTGTCATAAATGTAAAACGTTTGACCACGTGACAAGTATTTGCAGACGGAATATTATTTTTGAATAGTCCACGATGGGAATCAAGTTCCAGAGTGAAGGAGGTCAAAGTAGGAAGGATCAGGGCTGTCGAGAAGGCCTCCTATGCAGATGCACTGAACATTGACGAAGTAGCGAGTAGAGTTCATGTAGCTATGGCCGTGGATGATGCTCAACAGTATGTGGATGTCAGTCAGTTGAAAGATTCTGAAACACTAACACGGAACCCAAACCGGCTGTGCGCATGCGCCATCGTGCATAAATTTATTTTGTCCCCCTACACCAAACGCGATCACAATTTGGGGACAGGTCGAAAAGCATTAAACTTGTATGGCAATTTAGCTAGCTTGCACTTGCTAGCTAATTTGTCCTATTTAGCTAGCTTGCTGTTGCTAGCTAATTTGTCCTGGGATATAAACATTGAGTTGTTATTTTACCTGAAATGCACAAGGTCCTCTACTCCAACAATTAATCCACACATAAAACAGTCATCTCTTCTCCTTCCATCTACACTTTTACCACGACAAATGGCAAAACATTTCATCTTTCAATCACCCACGCGGGTATAACCAATGAGGAGATGGCACGTGGGTACCTGCTTCTATAAACCAATGAGGAAATGGGAGAGGCAGGACTTGCAGTGCGATTTGCGTCAGAAATAGAAAGGAGTTCTATTTTAGCCCTTGGCATCACAGACGCTCGTTGGCGCGCGCGAGCAGTGTGGGTGCAGTAATTGAATAACATGATTTCTAAATTTATTTTGCAACACTCGGGCACGCAACGTGTCTGGTTTGGTCAGCATGTAATCCTTAAGAATGTTGATTTTGTTGCGTTTATTAATTGTACAGGACACACTAACGAAAAATCACTGTGAAAGCGGCTAAAGGTTCTTGGATCTGCAGGATTTCACTGCTGAAACATTGCAGGGAATACTGTCTGAAGATGCTTCCCTCTCTCAGGCCCCAGAGGCTGTGTACGGAGCTGACTACATTTGAATAAGTGAAGTAGTACATTGAATTTCGTTTTGTTTTTGACATTAATATGACTGTGTTTCATAAATGTTTAGTGAAAAAACAAAATCGTTAAAGTATCTCCGTTTTTACCCCACCCAATAGGTGGCGGCAATGCACCTTTTTGGATGTAGTCTGCCAATAAAACCTTGACGAAGAAGAAGAAGACGAAGAAGGTTGCTGGCTTTTTAGTTGCTTGTCACTTCCTGAATTTAGGATACGATTCTCTGTAATATAGTGGTATGTTTATCAGATCCTCGACCACAAAGCAAGCTATACAAAGATATTGAAGTGACTTTCCCTACTAAGAAAAAGTGAAGACAATCATTTGCTGAAGGCTTGCCTTGACACTAAACATGGACTATTGGGTAAGTGAATAATGGGCTTTTTTTTTTTTTAAATAGGATTTTCTTTCTTTCTCTGAATAAATGTAAGTATTGCTTGAGCCATTGTAACGTTAGCTAACTTCGTGTGTCAGAAAGCATACAAGCAGCAGGTCTCACTGATAAATTATTTACATTATAACAGTTAAGTTTACTGTGTTGCTGCAAGCGATAGTAAAGCGTCCAGACCAGTGGACCGAAGTTTGCCTACACAATCATGTTTCTTGCCCTGGAGCACTAACGTTACAGTGTTGACATAGTTCGCGCATTGTTAAAGTGATTATAGCACATATTCTTAGTATTTGAATAACACCCCTGGCATTTATAATTATTTTGACGTCGAACCTTTTTCAAGTGCGCGGATCATTTTTTTCAGGGTAGTTTATTTTGTATGTATTCGGAGGGAATAATGTGGCATAAATACAGATCAAGAATCTGATATGGAAAGGTTAAGATTCTTCTAAGATACATTTTGTCTCAACTGCCTCAACAACCATTCACACTTGCAGGCATAGCCTTCTAGTTGTAGGTTTGATTTTCTTTTAGTTTGCAGTATAATACGGGTTTTATGACAGTTATTAGAGTGAGTTACTGACCAGATGCGTTCTAGAAATGTGGCAAACCTGTCAGAAATGTCAGTGTTCTGAGTATGGAGTAGAGTCACCTGTAGCTTGACAGGTTCTTTCTTCACATTCAAATGATCCAGGTTCTTTCTCATATTCTAATGATATGACAACTTTATGATCAAAAACGGTTTCTCATTTGCAGTGATTTAAGACATCGAAAGGGAGCTTTTACTGCGAAGTAGGGGTGCTGAGGGTGCAGCACCGCCCCCCCTAGAAAAATCGGAATAAAAACAAAATATTTATAAAATTAAAAATATATGTTAAAAAATAAATAATAATCTTTACAAAAGTAGTGCACTGGGCCTTTACTAGTCTTGTATTAGCGGACATATATGGCTATAGACTTACACAGTATATAATACGGTATATACAGACATCAGCAGCCATACGTACTGTACGTCTTTGGACATCAGTACCTTCAACACTTTGTGCCATGGAAATGTGCTTTTTAATCACTTGCACTACAGATGTCGGATCTTAATTTGACCCGTTTAGTCGCAGGAGGAAAATAATCCTGCAGCAGGAGCATTTGAACATCTGAAGAAATATTTACAATCGCAGCCAGGGGGGTGTTTGTATATTAGTGCTGAGTGATTAAAACAACGAATGGAACGATACCGGTTAAATTATTTGAATTCCATTTCGTTCAGGGTTTTTTCTGTGAGCTCAATAAGCACATTTCGCAGTTTCTATAGAGATAAATCAGATCATGCTTGAACTGTGTAATGTAGTAGGGAGTTGTAATTTCCAACAGGCCAATATTCTACACAGTTTAATGCAGAAAACATGGTAATTAACTACAATGGCCATAATCCATTGCGCGCCTACTTGTCCGGTCTGTCTGTGTGTTTCTTTTATGCCTGCTATGAGAAGAGACCGAAGAATGCGCGATCGAGAGGGATTGAAAGCAGTTGCATCGCGAGGTATCTCTACCTGAAAATACATAATCTAAGTGATTGATTGTTGGTATTCAGCAGTCATAAAAGTATGCCTTATTTACTTTAAAGAACTACTAAAATAGTGATTTTGTCAGACAGCATAGGCAGCAGCTCTATATTGATTAGATTACTTGGAATGAAATAATTGTCATCAAATAAAACAAATGTAATAAACAAAACAAAAATATTTTATTAAATTAATGTAAATAGGTGATTATTAATAAGTGAAAAGTAGTAATGGGTAGTCACAAACATCATGGGACTTTTATTAATTTGACTTTTAGTGTTTTCAACCCACATAATGTATAGTGCGTTTAATGTTTTTAAAAAACGATTGAAATCGAAAACGTGATGATTTTTTTAATAATCGAACCGAAACCGAACCGACCTCAAGCTGGCATTAGTGCATAAGTCTAAGCTTTAAGAGCCTAACTATACGCATGGCAAATAGCCTATATGCCAATCGCCAAATGCTTTTGGGAACAGGCAGAAAAAGTTAACAGAGGCAAAAAGGACAATGTTAGAGTTCAAAAAGAGAAAAGCTGCAAAATGGAGAGTTGAAAATGAAGAGAGGGGAAGGCTAGAAAAGTAATGTTTTGGAAAGATTTGGTGAAGTGGTAAAATACGAAGATTGTAAGGCGCTATACATATTCAACAGTCACAAAACGGGGACTTCAAATAGGACTGGCACGTCAAGGGAACTGTGGCCTAATGTTCAGGTGGGTTAAATGGAAACTGAATTCTGGACACTAAATGTAGGTCTATAACCTCTCATGGAAGCCTTCATTTGAACTCCTGCAGAATTAAGCATTTCTTGCAGTAAAAGTATACAGCAAATGTTGGGTACATTTTTACTCCGGAACAGGAGTGGAAAAATATGATTTTCTTTCAGCATCTTGCGAGAATTGCGAATGCGCAGTTAGATACCATCTGTAGAGGTGCTATTTTTATCAGTATAATGAAAGCTGATAGTATTTCAACCACATAAAATATGCATCCAAGCTGAACTGAAATCTTATGAGAAACATGTTGGGTTGTTTTCACAGCTTTCTATTTTCTTACAACTTGTCATTTTGAACATTTTGCACAGAAAATCTTTACCGTTTTTCTTTGTTGAGTTATAGCATTTTCTCCCCAGTCCCTAAACGTCTTTGCTCCGCGAAAGAAGCAGAGATGACAGAGAGAACTTTACCAATGTCAACTAGATTGAATTCTATCGATTTATGACATTCTGGTGAGCAAGAGTTTATTTAGTCTTCTAGGGTAACATAGGCTAATGACAGTCACAGAAGAAAAGCTGCATGTGTTTAATTATAGACAAGTTGACTAACAAATAGAGAGAGAAAAATGTGCAGTTGTATGTTTTAGAATTAGCTTAAAAAATTTCAAAATTCTCTCAACCTCAATGTGTAGAATAGCGTGAGATTAGCTATAAAACTGCAAATTTTACTCTGCCCCAGGACAATATGTGTAGAATCGGTGGAAATTAGCTTTAAAACGGCAACATTTTCTCTCGGCCTCATGGCAAAATGTGTAGAATAGTATCAGATTACCAATAAAACTGCACATTTTTCTCTTTGCCCCAAGGCAAAGATACCGTAGAGTAGTATAGAATACACCATATACATATGAGATGAGTAATGCCAGATATGTAAACATTTCTAGTCTATGCCTATAGGCAGCAGCCTCTAATATGCTAGTGATGTCTGTTTAACAGTCTGATGGCCTTCAGATAGAAGCTGTTTTCTGGATGATACCGGGGTGAACAGGCAGTGGCTCGGGTGGTTGATGTCCTTGATGATCTTTTTGGCCTTCCTGTGACATCGGGTGCTGTAGGTGTCCTGGAGGGCAGGTAGTTTGCCCCCTGTAATGTGTTGGGCAGACCGCACCACCCTCTTGGGAGCCTTGCGGTTGCGGGTGGTGCAGTTGCCGTACCAGGCGGTGATACAGCTCGACAGGATGCTCTCAATTGTGCATCTGTAAAAGTTTGAGGGTTTTAGGTGACAAGCCAAATTTCTTTAGCCTCCTGGGGTTGAAGAGGTTCTGTTGCGCCTTCTTTCCCACGTTGTCTGTGTGGGTGGTCCATTTCAGTTTGTCGGTGATGTGTATGCCAAGGAACCTGAAGCTTTCCACCTTCTCCACTGCGGTCCCATCGATGTAGATAGGGGGGTGTACCCTCTGCTGTTTCCTGGAGTCCACAATCATCTCCTTTTTGTTGACGTTGAGTGAGAGGTTGTTTTTCAGGCACCACACTGCCAGAGCCCTCACCTCCTCCCTGTAGGCTGTCGTGTCATCGTTGGTAATCAAGCCTGCTACTGTTGTGTCGTCTGCAAACTTGATGATTGAGTTGGAGGCGTGCTTGGCCACGCAGTCATGGGTGAACAGGGAGTACAGGAGGGGGCTGAGAACGCACCCTTGTGGGGCCCCAGTGTTGAGGATCAGCGGAGTGGAGGTGATGTTTTCTACCTTCACCACCTGGGGGCGGCCCGTCAGGAAGTCCAGGACCCAGTTGCACAGGGCGGGGTTCAGACCCAAGGCCTCGAGCTTAATGATGAGCTTGGAGGGTACTATGGTGTTGCATGCTGAGCTATAGTCAATAAACAGCATTCTTACATAGTTATTCCTCTTGTCCAGATGGGATAGGGCAGTGTGCGGAGTGATGGCGATTGCATCGTCTGTGGATCTATTGCGGCGGTAAGCAAATTTAAGTGGGTCTAGGGTGGCAGGAAAGCTAGAGGTGATATGATCCTTGACTCGTCTCTCAAAGCACTTCATGATGACAGAGGTGAGTGCTGCAGGGCGATAGTCATTAAGTTCAGTTACCTTTGCCTTCTTGGGTACAGGAACAATGGTGGCCATCTTGAAGCATGTGGGGACAGCAGACTGGGATAGGGAGAGATTGAATATGCCCGTAAACACACCAGCAAGCTGTCCTGTGCATTCTCTGAGGATGCGGCTAGGGATGCCGTCTGGACTGGCAGCCTTGCGAGGGTTAACACGTTTAAATGTTTTACTCACGTCGGCCACAGAGAAGGAGAGCCCACAGTCCTTGGTAGTGGGTCGGGTTGGTGGTACTGTGTTGTCCTCAAAGAGTGCAAAGAATGTGTTTAGCCTGTCCGGAAGCAAGACGTCGGGCTCGGCGACGTGGCTGGTTTTCATTTTGTAGTCCGTGATTGTCTGTAGTCCCTGCCACATATATCTCGTGTCAGCCGTTGAATTGCGACTCCACTTTATCTCTATACTGACGTTTAGCTTGTTTGATAGCCTTGCGGAGTGAATAACTACACTGTTTATATTCTGCCATATTACCAGTCACCTTGCCATGGTTAAATGCGGTGGTTCGCGCTTTCAGTTTCACGCGAATGCTACCATCTATCCACGGTTTCTGGTTATAGGTTTTAATAGTCACAGTGGGTACTCCTATACACTTCCTTATAAACTCAGTCACCGTATCCGTGTATGTGTCTAGATTATTTTTGCAAGCTACAAGGAATATATCCCAGTCCATGTGATCAAAACAATCCTGAAGCGAAGATAATTGCATTTATTTCAATGTTTTCAAAAAGTAAAATGAATAGTCTGATGATTTATAAATCAAAGAAAAGTGTCTCAGCTCAACTAAATCGAATTTGGATAGGGTGGAATGCATACACATCTTGACAGTTTTTCAAAATGAAATAGTAGGGCCACACAATACAGGCTTTCAATCCACAACAAGGACGATTTAAAAATGCCAGCATCAAACTGAAAGTACAGTCGGTCTATGCTACTGTAGCTAGCGCATAACGGCTTAGCAATGGAAATCACACCTACTGTAAGAGCCATCCACTCAAAAGACCATAAGCATATTGATAAATTATACACAGCCTAACTATAAAACGTGGGCTAGCATCCACACTGGAGGAATCTTCATCGTTCTACAGTAGGCCTACACCTGTCAATCAACTGATGGCACAAATCAGCTCAACTCAGCCAGGGAAACACAAACAGTAGGCTATTATCGGTTTTCACACCTTTCGTTATGTGGCAATGGATAGGCTAACGAGTAGCCTACAGAATGTAGCATATTGGAATATAATCCAATAACAAGTGGCCTATTGCAACCATTGATGGCACTGTATTATTGTGAAGTAATGCCTCGTTAAACCATCAATAGGCTCAAAATTCACCCGCCCAGCTGATCTCAATTGCAACCATTATTGATTACCGCATTGCCGGTCCCTAAAATAGGATGTCGGGGTTACCTTAGTCCTGCTTGCAACCAAAGTCTTTCAAGATACTTATGTAAATATAGTGTGTGGACACCCCTTCAAATTAGTGGATTCGGCTATTTCAGCCACACCCGTTGTTGAGTGGTGTATAAAATCGAGCACACAGCCATGCAAACGCCATAGACAAACATTGGCAGTTGAATGGCCTTACTGAAGAGCACAGTGACTTTCAACCTGGCACTGTCATAGGATACCACCTTTCCAACAAGTCAGTCCGTCAGATTTCGGGCTTGCCAGAGCTGCCCCGGTCAACGGTAAGTGCTGTTATTGTGAAGTGGAAACGTCTAGGAGCAACAACGGCAATGCCGCAAAGTGGTAGGCCTTCAAGCTCAGAACTGGACCGCCGAATCGTCTGTGCTCGGTTGCAACACTCACTACCGAGTTGCTTCCAGAGACAGTTTGGAACATCAGCACAAGAACTGTTTATCGGGAGCTTCATGAAATGGGTTTCCATGACCGAGCAACCACACACAAGCCTAAGATCGCCATGTGTTTGCCAAGCATCGGCTGGAGTGGTGTAAAGTTCTCCGCCATTGGACTCTGGAGCAGTGGAAATGCGTTATCTGGAGTGATGAACCACTCTTCACCATCTGGCAGTCTGACGGACGAATTTGGGTTTGGCGGATGCCAGGAGAACGCTACCTGCCCCAATGCATATTGCCAATGTAAAGTTTGGTGTAGGAGGAATAATGGTCTGGGGCTGTTTTTCATGGTTCGGGCTAAACCCCTTAGTTCCAGTGAAGGGAAATCGTAACACTACAGTATACAATGACACTCTAGACGATTATTTTCTTCCAACTTTGTGGCAACAGTTTGGGGAAGGCCCTTTCCTGTTTCAGCCTCACAATGCCCCGGGGTACAAAGCGAGGTCCATACAGAAATAGTTTGTTGAGATCATTGTGGAAGAACTTGACTGGCCTGCACAGAGCCCTGACCTCAACCCCGTCGAAGACCTTTGGAATTAATTGGAATGCCGACTGCGAACCAGGCCTAATCGCCCAACATCAGTGCCCGACCTCACTAATGCTCTTGTGACTGAATGGAAGCAAGTTCCCGCAGATGTTCCAACATCTAGTGGAAGGACTTCCTAGAAGAGTGGAGGCTGTTATAGAAGCAAAGGGGGGACCAACTCTATATTAATGCCCATGATTTTGGAATGAGATTTTCGACGACCAGGTGTCCACGTACTTTTAGCCATGTAGTGTATGTGCTCCTTCTGGTTGGTATTATCATCATCGAAACAACTCTGACCTTTTTTAACAGACTAAGGGCGATTTATCTATTTGACAAGTATTCCGTACAATTGAAATAAAGTATTTAAAATCAAATCAAACTTTATTTGTCACATGCGTCAAATGCAACAAGTGTAGACCTTACTGTGAAATGCTTACTTACAAGCCCTTAACCAACAGTGCAGTTCAAGAAGAGTTATTTATATTTACCAAATAACTAAAGTAACACAAGAAAATAACAATAACGAGGCTATATACAGGGGGTACCGGTACCGAGTCAGTGTGCGGGGGTACAGGTTAGTTGAGGTAATTTGTACATGTAGGTAGGGGTGAAGTGATTATGCATACATAATATACAGCGAGTTTCAGCAGTGTACAAAAAAAATAGAGGGGAGGCGGGGGGGTCAATGTAAATAGTCCGGTGGCCATTTGATTAATTGTTCAGCAGTCTTGGGCTTGGGAGTAGAAGCTGTTAAGGAGCCTTTTGTTCCTAGACTTGGCACTCCGCTACTGCTTGCCGTGCGGAAGCAGAGAAAACAGTCTATGACTTGGGTGACTGGAGTCTGACAATTTTATGGGCTTTCCTCTGACACCGCCTATTATATAGGTCCTGGATGGCAGGAAGCTTGGCCCCAGTGATGTACTGGGCCGTACACACTACCCTCTGTAGCGCCTTAAGGTCAGATGCCGAGCAGTTGCCATACCAGGCGGTGACGCAACCGGTCAGGATGTTCTCAATGGTGCAGATGTATGACTTTTTTTTTTTAATCTGAGGACCCATGCCTAATCTTTTCAGTCTCCTGAGGGGGGAAAGGTTTTGTTGTGCCTTTCCTCATATACCACGGAAAATCTACTGTGGAAGTTTACCCGAACATTTTGTATGAATGGAAACTAATGTTGGTGTAGCCTACTGTTATTATTTAATTTGTTTCCTATTTATTTTATGCATCAAATACAATTGTCTTTAAAATGAAGTGTCTGGTATAGTAATTTCCTATCCAGATCTGGGTCAATTATCCCTCGACTGTCCATATTTTAAATGTGTAACTAAATTATGTCAATCCCCCGATTTTAGTTATTTATGCCAGAAGGGCGTGTGCCGGAATCGAACCCACGGTAGGTCTGTGTGCGCAATGAAGGCAGCGGGTCTAACAGCTAGACCACAAATGAACTCAGTGTTGACAGTTGACGCTCAGATCATGGTATTTGACTTCATTATTTGAAGTATTTGAATTTTATTTTCCATAAGATACAGACCTTGGAACTCTAAGAATTCATGACATGTGTTTGCCAAGCCAGTGTTGATACTAATGTGTATTATCACACTGTTTTCCCCTTGATGTCTCTCATAGCAGTGGCCTCCTCACACCCAGTACATTTCCATGAGAAATACGACCTCCCCTTAGAGACAACAAAGGTCTCCTTACAGAATACTGTTGGCCTGGGAAAACGGATGCATGGGCGTTTACACAACAATAGGGAGAACAAAATAAGCGTGGGCTTCAGGACTGCACTATTTCTCCTAATGCAAAGACGGCCACGAAAAAAATGTTTTGTGACTGACAAAGTATGTTATTTGAAAAATGTCAGAAAGAAATGTGTCGGATAACAAAGAGTACGTACGTGGCAAAGGGTTTATATCTGTTGCACCAGGACGTTCCTTTTGCCCTGACGCAAGATAACACAATTTAATCTCTCCAGTTTATGGCATATAAACATGTAAATGTGGCACTGGATGCTCAGCGCTGCTGTCTGTGCTACAGAAGCACTGAACTCAAAGGGAACTACAGCTTTTGCATACATATGTAAAAAGTCCTGACAAAACGTTCGTTTTTTTCACCTTTTTAGATGGAGAATGAAGCCTAATCCTATGATAATGCATTAAGATTAGCTGCCCATCTTATACATTGCCGCTGCTGGTCACATAGTATGTTTCTCCGGTTGAGCCCAACTCTGCGCTATTTATCTAACCTTGGCAGACCCGTCGGAGATTAAACCTAACAACTGTCGTCAGGGGGTGTATTCTTGTGATTGAAAGGCAAAGCTTTCATTCAGGTTCAACCATTGTAGAATTTGGATTTGTCATTACCATAGGCTAAACTACTGTCAGTACTCTTTATTACGTAAACTATTTTTTTTATGTCATACTGTTTCTTTTTTTTGCTGTGACTTTTACTAGACCTGGATTGACGTGATTCCATTTAAGCAAGTCGTCAGTCGTCAATTTAAAGCCTACGTTTCTAACGAAGTAACTAAAAGTGTTTGCTTTGCAACCAAATACTCTGCGTTGAGCATGGTTGGTTTCATTGATGTCATTGTACTGCATCACCAGTACCTATTATATTTTCCCCCCAAAGCTTTATGCGATGTTAGATTCAGTGGTTAGGAATAGTGGGTATTCAAGTTACTGTCTTGTGGACCTTAAGCTTTTCCCTATCTTATTGTTATCAAGCAGAAACGCATAGTGTTGTAAAAAAGTAGTGATCTAGAGATAAACACGTTTTACTGCACTCATGAAATTAATGAATTATTTACTATAACCGCTGGTTTGGAAATGGGCTCAATTTGTCAAATGCAGATACGGTATGAGCACTTTTTCTATATTCCACACCTAAAATAGTGTGTTCCTTGTGTTTTGTATTTGGAATACGTTAGTGATCCGTCTATCAGATAGTAATTTGTTTTTGAGTTGATTGATAATGAACACCTACCTGCACAACGTGATTTAATGAGCCATTCGCATGTTCACTGTACCGGCCGTGTGTACTTAGACTTGCATGGCTTAATCTTTGAGACAAGCATATGCTACTGGCAGGATCAACCAGGTAGCCACTCGCAACATAGCATGTTATTGCACTTCCTCTACACTCAAATTAACACACCAGTTAATTTGACTACAGTTCAGCATTTAACACCATAGTACCCTCCAAACTCGTCATCAAGCTTTAGACCCTGGGTCTCGACCCCGCCCTGTGCAACTGGGTACTGGACTTCCTGATGGGCCGCCCCCAGGTGGTGAGGGTAGGTAACAACATTTCCACCCCGCTGATCCTCAACACTGGGGCCCAACAAGGGTGCGTTCTGAGCCCTCTCCTGTACTCCCTGTTCACCCACGACTGCGTGGCCATGCATGCCTCCAACTCAATCATCAAGTTTGCAGACGACACTACAGTGGTAGGCTTGATTACCAACAACGACGAGACGGCCTACAGGGAGGAGGTGAGGGCCCTCGGAGTGTGGTGTCAGGAAAATAACCTTACACTCAACGTCAACAAAACTCGTGGACTTCAGGAAACAGCAGCAGAGGGTAGTAAGTTTTAAGTTCCTCGGCGTACACATCACGGACAAACTGAATTGGTCCACCCGCACAGACAGCGTTGTGAAGAAGACGCAGCAGTGCCTCTTCAACCTCAGGAGGCTGGAGAAATTCGGCTTGTCACCAAAAGCACTCACACACTTCTACAGATGCACAATCGAGAGCATCCTGTCGGGCTGTATCACCGCCTGGTACGGTCACTGCACCGCCCACAACCGTAAGGCTCTCCAAATAAAATTTGATTTGATTTGAGGGTAGTGAGGTCTGCACAACGCATCACCGGGGGCAAACTACCTGCCCTCCAGGACACCTACACCACCCGATGGCCATAAAGATCATCAAGGACAACAACCACCCGAGCCACTGCCTGTTCACCCCGCTATCATCCAGAAGGCGAGGTCAGTACAGGTGCATCAAAGCGGGGACCGGGAGACTGAAAAACAGCTTCTATCTCAAGGCCATCAGACTGTTAAACAGCCACCACTAACATTGAGTGGCTGCTGCCAACATACTGACTCAACTCCAGCCACTTTAATAATGGAAAAATTGATGTAAAAAATGTATCACTAGCCACTTTAAACAATGCCACTTAATATAATATTTACATACCCTACATTACTCATCTCATATATATATATATATATATACTGTACTCTATACCATCTACGGTATCTTGCCATCTTTATGTAATACATGTATCACTAGCCACTTTAAACAATGCCACTTTTATATGTTTACATACCCTACATTACTCATCTCATATGTATATACTGTACTCGATACCATCTACTGCATCTTGCCTATGCTGTTCTGTACCATCACTCATTCATATATTTGTATGTACATATTCTTCATCCCTTTACACTTGTGTGTATAAGGTAGTTGTTGTGAAATTGTTAGGTTAGATTACTCGTTGGTTATTACTGCATTGTCGGAACTAGAAGCACAAGCATTTCGCTACACTTGCATTAACATCTGCTAATCATATGTATGTGACAAATAAAATTTGATTTGATTTGAAAATATATTTTTTGTGGAGGAAAAGTGTCTATGATGTTTCTCTCCTCCATTGGCTACAAATGTTATGTCTAATGGATGACAGGGGCCGAGTGTAGTCAGCTGACTCCTAGTCTTCCACCTCACCTGGTCCTGGTTGTGGATTTTTTATTTTTTATTTCACCTTTATTTAACCAGGTAGGCCAGTTGAGAACAAGTTCTCATTAACAACTGCGACCAGGGCTACCTGTCAGTCTAAAGACTAGTTGAATTTTGAAGTAGCAGATTACCCTAGTCACTTTCTCTCTCTCTAATGTAATTTCCACATGCGTTTCTACAGAGCGAACGAAATTGAACCATTGCGTGACTCTTCTGGTGTAAGTACTTGTCATTAGTAGACTTATTAGTACTTGTTGGGTATTGTATTTCTACTTCCGCAAAGATTAAAGTTGACTGATGGTGTGTTGAACTGTATATGATGGAAAGTGTGACGTCAATTGATTACGAGGGAATTGCATTGTGACTTGTGTGTTTTAAGGGTTTTTCATTTCGATTTTGTGCACGGGATGTAAATCTGCTATTGGGGACATGATTACTCGTGATTAAATGACGGTGATATGCGGTGACAGTCGGTGTCTGTAGCTAGATTTCCATCCAACTGGCAACAGATTTTTATGTGAATATTCTAAAGTCCATATTAAAACATTATGCACATTTTCCCACCAGAGATGTTTTCATCAAATGTACTTGTTGTGGATAAAAGGCTGTGCGTGACGACATAGTGCACATAAAAATAACTAGTTTTTTTGACCAAATTGTGTACTGAACAAAAATGTTTCAAAGATTTTACTGAGTTCATTTTAGGAAATCAGTCAATTGAAATACATTAATTAGGCCCTAATCTAAGGATTTCATATGACTGGGCAGGGGTACAGCCTTTGGTGGGCCTTGGAGGGCAAAGGCCGAACCACTTGGCAGCTAGGCCCACCCACTGGGGAGTTTTTCCCCACAAAAGGGCTTTATTACAGACAGAAATACTCCTCAGCTCCCCCCACCCTCCTCAGATGATCCCGCAGGTGACGAAGCTGGATGGCCTACACAGAGCCCTGACCTCCAAATTACATTGCAGGCGCCTTATGGTAGAGAAATTAACATTTTAATTATCTGGCAACGGATCTGGTGGACCTTCCTGCAGTCAACATGCCAATTGCACACTCCCTCAACTTGAGACATCTGGGGCATTGTGTTGTGTGACACAACTGCACATTTTACAGTGGCCTTTTATTGTTCCCAGCACAAGGTGCACCTGTGTAATGATCATGCTGTTTAATCAGCTTCTTGATATGCCAAACCTGTCAGGTGGATGGATTGTGGATTGCTCACTAACAGGGATATCATTTATTTTATTTAACCTTTATTTAACTAGGCAAGCCAGTTAAGAACACATTCTTAATTACATGTCTGTGGAACTTGTTCAGTTTGTCTTTGTTGAATCTTGTTTATGTTCATACAAATATTTACACATGTTAAGTTTGATGAAAGTAAACGTAGTTGACAGTGAGAGGATGTTTCTTTTTTTGCTGAGTTTATGTGCATGTAGTCCCCAGGACCCTCCAGAAAATCCTCACATGTTGCATAGCAGTACAGACGGATCTACAATTGGAAATTAACAATGTCATCTCTCTATGTTCCTAGAGTGCCTTGGAGGTGTACAAGGAGATGCTATTGCTCTACCTGGAGGAAGGCAGGCGACTTGTGAACACCAACTGCGAGGAGCTGGAACCATGGCAGATCATTGGAGCTACTCTCATATCTACCCTAGGAGCAGTCTGGGTCAAAGGCTTCTTGTTTCAGCAAGAAAGTATGTTTTCCGATTATGGAATAAAGCATGTGTGTATCGTATGCATGGAAAACGTGATGAATGGGTGTTCTACATTATGGAAAGTGTTTTTTTGGTTTAATCAGACATGCTGCCTCATGATTCTTTACCCGTCTGAACGAGTATGCAATTATTCACTTCCCCTCATGGATTTAAAAGGAAAGGACTGATGTAATACTCTCTGTAGCTCATGCTTACGTCAATCCAATGTGCAGACTGGTAGAACGGTAAAGAATTGAGATGCAGGGTAGGTGTCAGCATTAAAGCACCTAGAGTTGGAACCGAAGTATGGCAGGGATTGACATTAAGGTTTGAAAGGCACTCACCCATTGGGCAAGTCAGGAGTATTTTGGGGTTGTCCGAGCCCCAAAATGTTTAGTAGATATTTTCACCTACACACAGTGGAGGAACCAGAGAGTCCAGACTACTGTAATTCTTTGTATTTTGGTTGTTGGCAGTTAAAATAAATTACCTGCCCAATGGGGCAACTGCTCAGGTCACTTGCCCCGGGCAAAATGGCAACCCTTAATCTCAATCACTGTATGGACTTGAATACTTTTTCCTGACATAATTGAAATATGTTTGAACTTGCAGTTTTTGTTCTTGTTCCACACTTCAGTTGATCTCTTTGTACATTTTCCAGCTGTTTTCCAGTTGTTACAAGTGACATAACCATGTTCAGACATGTTAGTGTTCTCACTGATGTTTGTGCATTTTCTAGAATACTACAGATCAATGATATTTCTATTCCAAATCAGGGGAAATTACGATTTGTTTTTTTGTTGTTGATGGCAGTAACTTGCTGTACACAAAATCTCATTTGGCAGGAAACTTTGTTCCAGTATTAGCTTGTACGCCAGCTGTTGGTCTTTTTTGAATTGTCTGCCCTTTCCAAGCAGCTGTATTATTAATATAAAAATTCCCAATTGAATTCAGCTTGTGGTTTTGTACTGTGCTGCTCATCTACCATTATTTCAACACAATCGCCTCTTTCTTTGTCGCTTAATAGCCCTGACATCCCGACTCAAGAAGCAGTGCTTTCGACTCATCAGAAAAATACCCTTTGTTGGCGCGACAGTAAGTTTCAAGCGGTTATTGTGTTCCTCTATTCCACAGATGTGCTCTGACTCTTCCTTGTCTGGCGTGGTATGAGTCACTCACTGATGACTTGAGTGTCGGCATGCGGGGGGGTGGTGAGACCTTTGACACAGTTTACATCATGGACTTGTGATAATGTTGGGTTACTGTTGGTCATTACAGAATGACTAAAACCGTATTTGGATTCAACTGAAGAGTGTGAATAGGCTGTACTTTAATCCGATGGTTACATCTAAATGTACATTATATAAGTTATGCAAAATAAGTTGAGTGCCGTCTAGCCACAAACATATTTGGATAGCATGCCAGGAAGATCTGGGCTATCACCTATACTTTCACAACTAGCTAGTTTTGATTGCTTTCATATATTTTCTATATTTCCCCGAGAACACTTTTAGATAAGTTGCGAACGCCAGTGTTGTAGCCTAAACACTCTCCTCAATGCTGCTGCTCCTTGGAAATGGTTTGTGTTGTCTGAGCGGTGATGTGTGTAATGTAACTAACTCGGTGTCTCTTCGCAACAGATCCAGAACCAGCTGAAAAAGGCCCTGGCTGACATGTCTCTCAGTCTTTGCACACTGAAGGAGGGCATGAGCTACACCAAACAGCTGCCTGAACAAGGGCTTAGCCAAGTTCAAGTTCTAGACAGGATCAGAGAGTATCAAACACTGAGTAAGTGGCTGAGAGTTTCCGGTTTCTGGAGCTTATTTTTCTACATTCTGTCTTTGTAGCCCAATGGGGCCGTTGACTTACTGCCCTATATATATTGTATTGACTATATCCTAGAAAACAAAATGCTGCGTAAGATGCTTTGGTATGTTCCTGACTGCGTTTTTTTGTGGAGAAATAATATAATGCAATGTAACGGCATAATATAATGGCTTATTACGGAGGAAATGACCTACGTGCCTTTTTGTATTGGCTACATGTGGCAAAATAAATGTGACATGTTTTGACAAGTGTGCCTGCTGCACAGGGTGTTTTTAGCATTGGTTTTATTTGTAGGGCAAGTTGTGAAATTCTAATATATACGGTAGTCATTTCCTGAGGTATGGCTGTTGTCTGCTCTTCACAGGTGAAGTGGATTGGGAGAAAGGCCGAGTTTCAGGCGCAGTGTACTGGGGAGATCAGACACTTACCAAACTTTTGGTGAAGGTATGTCTAGTCCACGAAACAACAGCCTTTGTCTCGTCTTGAATTCTTTGAATGAACAATCAAGTTTAACATCTGTGTGTAGTATTTTGAGTAATACATTTTTTAATTTAAAGCTCATACTACAGTCTTGTTTATATGACAAATCTCATCGCCTAGTGATTCCCTTTTTATATTCTTCCTTTTGTGGCTAGGTGTATGGAGACTTTGCATGGAGCAACCCACTTCACCCAGACATCTTTCCTGGTGTGAGGAAGATGGAGGCAGAGATTGTGAGAATGGCGTGTAGCCTCTTCAACGGTGGGCCCAACTCTTGTGGCACAGTGAGTTTACCTTCAGTACTCCCACAAGACTCACTGACCTAGGGTTTGGAAAATGTTCTTCTCAAGAGAATAATCAAAACGTATGCACCAGCATATTTTGAACACCGATTGCTGCTGCTGTTTCTGCTTTGTCCAGGTCACCTCCGGAGGAACTGAAAGCATATTGATGGCATGCAAGGCGTACAGAGACATGGCCTATGAGCGGGGTGTGAAACATCCTGAAATGTAAGTTCACTGTCAAAATCTAGTCCCAGATTATTTTTATTCTTGGCACACCAGATGGGTAAAATGGCGCCGGAGAGGATGGCAGACGTTTTACGTGCCCCCAGCCAATAGTTTTTTTTCTTCATTTATTTGCAACTTATTTTTTTACTTATTTTGTACATAATGTTGCCACTACCGTCCATCTCTTATGACCGAAAGTAACTCATCAGGACGCCGATTACTCACCACGGACTAGCAGAAACCTCTTTTTCCTTTCACGACTGATGAGTCCGATGCGAAGAATACACTGCTTCTTCGGGAACAGGTCCCGATCCCCGTAATCTGCGTGAAGATGAGGCGGAGAAAGAGGGGGCGAAGGTCGGGCTGCCTTCTGAGAATTTGTAGGCGATCGAATAAACCCCCACTTCCCTCCATTCTGCTAGCAAACGTGCAATCTTTGGACAATAAACTCGACGAGTTACGCGGAAGACTAAACTACCAACGGGACATTAAAAACTGTAACATCTTATGCTTCACGGAGTCGTGGCTGAACAACGACACTATCAACATACAGCTGGCTGGTTATACGCTGTACCGGCAGGATAGAACAGCGGTGTCTGGTAAGACAAGGGGCGGCGGTCTATGTATTTTTGTAAACAACAGCTGGTGCACGATATCTAAGGAAGTCTCGCGCTATTGCTCGCCTGAGGTAGAGTATCTCATGATAAGCTGTAGACCACACTACCTACCGGGAGAGTTTGTAGCTGTTTACATACCACCACAGTCAGAGGCTGGCACTAAGACAGCTTTGAATGAGCTGTATTCCGCCATAAGCAAACAAGAACATGCTCACCGAAATGCGGCACTCTTAGTAGCCAGGGAATTTAATACAGGGAAACTTAAATCCGTTTTACCAAATTTCTATCAGCATGTTAAATGTGCAACCAGAGGAAAAATAACTCTGGATCACCTATACTCCACACACAGAAACGCATACAAAGCTCTCCCTCGCCCTCCATTTGGCAAATCTGACCACAATTCTATTCTCCTGATTCCTGCTTACAAGCAAAAATTAAAGCAGGAAGCACCAGTGACTAGATCAATAAAAAAGTGGTCAGAGGAAGCAGATGCTAAGCTACTGGACTGTTTTGCTAGCACAGACTGGAATATGTTCCGGGATTCCTCCGATGGCATTGAGGAGTACACCATCAGTCATTGGCTTCATCAATAAGTATTATGTATTATTTGTTACATTGTTACCCCAGGAAATCTTAAGTATTATTACATACAGCCGGGAATAACTATTGTGTATATAAGAGCAACGTCAACTTACCAACATTACGACCAGGAATACGACTTTCCCGAAGCGGATCCTCTGTTCGGACCACCACCCAGGCCAATGGATCTGATCCCAGTAGGCGACCCAAAACAACGGCGCCACAGAAGGGGCAGACGGAGCGGTCTTCTGGTCAGGCTCTGTAGACAGGCTCACCGCTCCCGAGTATACTACTCGACAATGTACAGTCTCTTGACAACAAGGTAGATGAAATTCGAGCAAGGGTTGCCTTCCAGAGAGACATCAGAGATTGTAACATTCTCTGTTTCACAGAAACATTGCTCACTCAGGATATGTTATCAGAGTCGGTACAGCCACCCGGTTTCTTCACGCATCGCGCCGACAGAAAGAAACATCTCTCTGGTAAGAAGGGCGGGGGTGTATGCCTTATGATTCAACTCATGGTGTGATCATTACAACAAACATACAGGAACTCAAGTCCCTTTTTTCACCTGACCTAGAATTCCTTACAATCAAATGCCGACCGCACTATCAACCAAGAGAATTGTCTTCGATTATAATCACAGCCGTGTATACCCCCCCCCGCCCCCAAGCAGACACCTCGACGGCCCTGAAAGAACGGCGCTGGACTCTATGTAAACTGGAAACCATATAACCGGAGACTGCATTTATTGTAGCTGGGGTTTTTAACAAAGCTAATTTGAAATCAATGCACCCTAAATTTTATCAGCATATCGAATGCGCGACTCGAGCTAGCAGCATTCTGGATCATTGCTACTCTAAATTCCGCGACGCATACAAAGCCCTCCCCCGCCCTCCTTTCGACAAATCTGACCACGACATTTTGTTGCTCCCAGCCTATAGACAGAAACTAAAACAGGAAACGCCCGTGCTCAGGTCTGTTCAACGATGGTCCGACCAATCGGATTCCACGCTTCAAGATTGCTTCGATCACGTGGACTGGGATATGTTCTAGATCGCCTCAGACAACAACATTGATGTATACGCTGACTTGGTGAGCAAGTTTATTAGCAAGTGCATCGGTGATGTTATACCCACGGTGACTATTAAAACCTTCCCTAACCATTCATGGCAGCATTCGTGCAAAACTGAAAGCGCGAACCACTGCTTTTAATCATTGAAAGGCGACCGGAAACATGACCGAGTACAAACAGTGTAGCTATTCCCTCCGCAAGACAATCAAACAAGCTAAGCGTCAGTATAGAGACAAAGTAGTCGCAATTCAACGGTTCAAACATGAGACGTATGTAGCAGGGTCTACAGTGAATCACGGATTACTAAAAGAAAACCAGCCCCGTCGCAGACACCGACGTCTTGCTCCCAGACAAATTAAACAACTCCTTTGCTCGCTTTGAGAACAATACAGTGCCACTGACACGGCCCGCTACCAAAACCTGTGGGCTCTCCTTCACCGTGGTCAGCGTGAGTAAAACATTTAAACGCGTTAACCCTCGCAAGGCTGCTGGCGCAGATGGCATCCCTAGCCCCGTCCTCAGAGCATGCGCAGACCAGCTGGCTGGTGTGTTTACGGACATATTCAATCAATCCCTATCCCAGTCTGCTGGGCCCACATGCTTCAAGAGGGCCACCATTGTTCCAGTACCCAAGAAGGCAAAGGTAACTGAGCTAAACAACTATCGCCCCATAGCACTCACTTCTGTCATCATGAAGTGCGTTGAGAGACTAGTCAAGCATCATATCACCTCCACCCTACCTGATACTCTAGACCCACTCCAATTTGCCTACCGCCCAGATAAGTCCACAGACGACGCAATCACACTGCCCTAACCCATCTGGACAAGAGGAATACCTATGTAAGAATGCTGTTCATTGACTACAGCTCCGCATTTAACACCATAGTACCCTCCAAACTCGTCGTTAAGCTCGAGACCCTGGGTCTCGACACCGCTCTGTGCAACCGGGTCCTGGACTTTCTGATGAGCCGCCCCCAGGGGGTCAGGGTAGGAAACAAAATCTCCACCCCGCTGATCCTCAACACTGGGGCCTGACAAGGGTCCGCTCTCAGCCCTCTCCTGTACTCCCTGTTCACCCATGACTGCGTGGCCATGCACGCCTCCAAATCAATCATCAAGTTTGCAGACGACACTACAGTGGTAGGCTTGATTACCAACAAGGACGAGACGGCCTACAGGGAGGAGGTGAGGGCCCTCGGAGTGTGGTGTCAGGAAAATAACCTCTCACTCAACATCATTAAAACAAAGGAGATGATCGGGGACTTCAGGAAACAGAAAACAGAGGGAGCACCCCCCTATCCACATCGACGGGACTAGTGGAGAAGGTGGAAAGTTTTAAGTTCCTTGGTGTACACATCACGGACAAATTTAAATGGTCCACCCACACAGTGTGGTGAAGAAGGCTCAACAGAACCTCTTCAACCTCAGGAGGCTGAAGAAATTTGGCTTGTCACCAAAAACCGTAAAATAATTTTACAGATGCACAATTGAGAGCATCCTGTCGGGCTGTATCACCGCCTGGCACGGCAACTGCATCCGCCCCCAACCGTAAGGCTCTCCAGAGGGTAGTGCCGTCTGCACAATGCATCACCGGGGGCAAACTACCTGCCCTCCAGGACACCTACATCACCCGATGTCACAGGAAGGCCGAAAATATTATCAAGGACAACAACCACCCGAGCCACTGACAGTTCACCCCACTATCATCCAGAAGGCGAGGTCAGTACAGGTGCATCAAAGCTGGGACCGAGAGACTGAATAACAGCTTCTATCTCAAGGCTATCAGACTGTTAAACAGCCATCACTAACATTGAGTGGCTGCTGCCAACATACTGACTCAAATCTCTAGCCACTTTAATAATTAATAATTTGATGTAATAAATGTATCACTAGTCACTTTAAAAAATAGCACTTTATATAATGATTACATACCCTACATTACTCATCTCATATGTATATACTGTACTCCATACCATCTACTGCATCTTGCCTATGCCGCAGGCCATCGCTCATCCGTATATTTATATGTACATATTCTTATTCATCCCTTTACACTTGTGTGTGTGTATAAGGTAGTTGTTGTGAATTTGTTAGATTACTTGTTAGATATTACTGCACTGTCGGAACTAGAAGCACAAGCATTTCACTTCACTCGCATTAACATCTGCTAACCATTTGTATGTGACCAATAAAATCTGATTTGATTTAAGTGCAATGATTGATGTCGTCCCCACAGTTACTGTACGTACATACCCCAACCAGAAGCCATGGTTTACGGGCAGCATCCGCACTGAGCTAAAGGCTTGAGCTGCCGCTTTCAAGGAGCTGGACTCTATCCAGGAAGCTCATAAGAAATCCCACTATGCCCTCCGATGAACCATCAAACAGGCAAAGCGTCAATACAGGACTAAGATCGAATCGTACTACACCGGCTCTGACTCTCGTCGGATGTGGCAGGGCTTGCAAACCATTACAGAATACAAAGGGAAGCACAGCCGAGAGCTGCCCAGTGACACGAGCCTACCAGAAAAGCTAAACTACTTCTATGCTCGCTTCGAGGCAAATAACACTGTAACATGCATGAGAGCACCAGCTGTTCCGGAAGACTGTGTGATTACGCTCTACACAGCCAATATGAGGAAGACCTTTAAACAGGTCAACATTCACAAGGACCGCAGGGCCAGACGGATTACCAGGACGTGTACTGTGAGCATGCGCTGACCAACTGGCAAGTGTCTTCACTGACATTTTCAACGTCTCCCTGTCCGAGCCGGTAATACCAACATGTTTTAAGCAGACCCCCATAGTCCCTGCCTAAATGACTACCGACCCATAGCACTCACGTCTGTAGCCGTGAAGTGCTTTGAAAGGCTGGTCATGGCTCATCAACACCATCATCCCAGAAACCCTAGACCCACTCCAATTTGCATACCGCCCCAACAGATCCACAGATGATGCAATCTCCATTGCACTCCACACCTTCCTTTCCCACCTGGACAAAAGGAACACCTATGTGAGAATGCTATTCATTGACTACAGCTCAGCGTTCAACACGATAGTGCCCTCAAAGCTCATCACTAAGCTAAGGTCCCTGGGACTAAACACCTCCCTCTGCAACTGGATCCTGGACTTCCTGATGGGCCGCTCCCCAGGTGGTGAGGGTAGGTAGCAACACATCTGCTATGCTGGTCCTCAACACAGGGGCCCCTCAGGGGTGCGAGCTCAGTCCACTCATGCACTCCCTGTTCGCTCATGACTGCATGGCCAGGCACAACTCCAACACCATCATTAAGTTTGCTGATGACACAACAGTGTTAGGCCTGATCACCGACAACGATGAGACAGCCTATAGGGAGGAGGTCAGAAACCTGGCCGTGTGGTGCCAGGACAACAACCTCTCCCTCAACGTGAACAAGACAAAGGAGATGATTATGGACTACAGGAAAAAGAGGACCATGCACGCCCCCATTCTCATCAACGGGGCTGCAGTGGATCAGGGTGAGAGCTTCACGTTCCTTGGTGTCCACATCACCAACAAACTAACATGGTCCAAGCACACGGAAGACAGGCACACCAAGACAAAACCTATTCCCCCTCAGGAGACTGAAAAGATTTTGCATGGGTCCTCAGATCCTCAAAAGGTTCTACAGCTGCACCTGGTATGGCAAGTGCTCGGCCTCCGACCGCAAGGCACTACAGAGGGTAGTGCGAACGGGCCAGTACATCACTGGGGACAAGCTTTCTGCCATCCAGGACCTCTACACCAGGTGGTGTCAGAGGAAGGCCCTAAAAATTGTCAAAGACTCCAGCCACCCTAGTCATAGACTGTTCTCTCTGCTACCGCATGGCAAGCGGTCCCGGAGCGCCAAGTCTAGGTCCAAGAGGCTGTTAAACAGCTTCTACCCCCAAACCATAAGACTCCTGAACATCTAGTCAAATGGCTACCCAGACTATTTGCAGTGCCCCCTCACCCCCTCTTTACACCATTGCTACTCTGTTGTTATCTATGCATAGTCACTTTAACTCTACCTACATGTACATACTACCTCAAATAACCGGTGCCCCCGCACATTGACTCTGTATCAGTACCCCCCTGTATACAGTTGAAGTCGGAAGTTTACGTACACCTTAACCAAATACATATAAACTCAGTTTATCACAATTCCTGACATTTAATCTTAGTATAAATTCCCTGTCTTAGGTCAGTTAGGATCACCACTTTATTTTAAGAATGTGAAATGTCAGAATAATTGTAGAGATAATGATTTCTTTCATCACAGTCCGTGGGTCAAAGTTTACATACACTCAATTAGTATTTGGTAGCATTGCCTTTAAATTGTTTAACTTGAGTCAAACGTTTTGGGTAGCCTTCCACAAGCTTCCCACAATAAGTTGGGTAAATTTTGGCCCATTCCTCCTGACAGAGCTGGTGTAACGGAGTCAGGTTTGTAGGCCTCCTTGCTCGCACACGCTTTTTCAGTTCTTCCCACAAATTTTCTATGGGATTGAGGTCAGGGCTTTGTGATGGCCACTCCAATACCTTGACTTTGTTGTCCTTAAGCCATTTTGCCACAACTTTGGAAGTATGCTTGGGGTCATTGTCCATTTGGAAGACCCATTTGCAACCAAGCTTGAACTTCCTGACTGATGTCTTGATGTTGCTTCAAGATATCCACATCATTTTCCTGCCTCATGATGCCATCTATTTTGTGAAGTGCACCAGTCCCTCCTGCAGCAAAGCAGCCCCACAAAATGATGCTGCCACCCCTGTGCTTCACAGTTGGGATGGTGTTCTTCGGCTTGCAAGCATCCCCATTTTTCCTCCAAACAAAACGATGGTCATTATGGCCAAACAATTCTATTTTTGTTTCATCAGACCAGAGGGCATTTCTCCAAAAAAGTACGATCTTTGTCCCCATGTGCAGTTGCAAACCGTAGTCTGGCTTTTTTATGGGCGGTTTTGGAGCGGTGGCTTCTTCCTTGCGTAGCGGCCTTTCAGGTTAATTATAAGACTTGTTTTACTGTGGATATAGATACTTTATACCCGTTTCCTCCAGCATCTTCACAAGGTCCTTTGCTGTTGTTCTGGGATTGATTTGCACTTTTCGCACCAAAATACGTTTATCTCTAGGAGACAGAACGCGTCTCCTTCCTGAGCTGTTTGATGGCTGCGTGGTCCCGTGATGTTTATACTTGCGTACTATTGTTTGTACCGATGAACGTGGTACCTTCAGACGTTTGAAAATTGCTCCCAAGGATGAACCAGACTTGTGGAGGTCTATAATTTCTTTTCGGAGGTCTTGGCTGATTTCTTTGGATTTTCCCATGATGTCAAGCAAAGAGGCACAGAGGCCATGAATTACATCCACATGTACACCTCCAATTGACTGAAATGATGTCAATTAGCCTATCAGAAGCTTCGAAAGCCATGGTATCATCTTCTGGAATTTTCCAAGCTGTTTAAAGGCACAGTCAACTTAGCGTTTGTAAACTTCTGACCCACTGGAATTGTGATACAATGAAATAATCTGTCAAGAATTGTTGGAAAAATGACTTGTGTCATGCACAAAGTAGATGTGCTAACCGTCTTGCCAAAACGATAGTTTGTTAACAAGAAATGTGTGGAGTGGTTGAAAAACAAGTTTTAATGACTCCAACCTAAGAATATGTAAACTTCCGACTTCAACTGTATAGTCTCGCTATTGTTATTTCACTGCTGCTCTTTAATTACTTGTTACTTTTATCTCTTATTCTTATCTTACATTTTTTGAAACTGCATTGTTGATTAGGGGCTCGTTAGTAAGCTTTTCACTGTAAGGTCTACACCTGTTGTATTCGTCTCATGTGACTAATAACATTTGATTTGGTCTCAGAACAAGCTTGATTTGCATGCTTGAAATGTTTGCTGTCTCATAAATGGTAATTATGTCTGTATATAATGGTTCTATCACCTGTGAAATGCATTTTATACAGTACAGGGAATCATTTGTGCTCTATTTCCTCCCCTAATTTTGCAGTATTGCACCAGTCAGTGTCCATGCAGCCTTTGACAAAGCAGCAAACTACTTTGGAATGAAGCTTGTTCATATCCCTCTGGACAAGAAGACCATGAAAGTGGATGTTAAGGTGCAAATATTTATTTGTTCCTATTCTAATGGTTAGTCCAAATAATAACTTGACTGGAAAGCCAGTCCGTGTTCAATATATACAAAATGTCTGCATACACAAAAGGTCAGACTAAATGTAGGTTTGTTGGTTTACAAATTCCCAATTGTAACTGTAGCCTTGACCCCAGCCTACTTTAGGTAACAAGAATACGGTGTGAGGTCTTGCAACGTGACACTACTTTAACTAATGACTGTCACTGCCGTGACTGCCTGGGGAACTCTTCCTCTGTTTGGACTGTTTAAGATTACAATTTCAGACGTGACAATAGTTACAGGTATCGTCACAGCCCTAGTTTTTTTGCATCTCAATATTTTTTCCATGGCAAAAATGAAAACACGAAGCAGACTGAACTCTTTAAGTCCTTTTAAAAACCTGCAAACCTAAAATATTGTGTGATTATAGCTTGGAAAAATAAATACATGTGACTCTGGATAACAACATAGTGATGTTTGTTTCCAACATTAGGGCTGTTTTCCTAAAGAAGTTAAATCTGCTGCGTGTTTTGTTTCCTTGCCAGTATCGCAATACTGGTGTCGTCGCGGGCCTACAAAAAAACATGGCGGCAACAATGACATTAGAATGACTGGTTCTTAGTGAGGGTGGATGAGACTAATCATTTGTCTTAAAGCAATATCACGACACCTTTTAACTCCTGATAACTCCTAGTTGTTTTGTATAGGCTATGAGGAGAGCCATCAACAAGAACACAGCCATGCTTGTATGCTCCGCACCCCAGTTCCCCCATGGAATCATTGATCCTATTGAGGAAGTAGGAAAGGTAAATTGTCTCGTTGTTATCTACTTCTCATTCTAAGTCATGGGAAAATGTATTTTAAAAACGGGTCATTCTTACATTAAGTTGCTTGTGTACCTGTGTAGTAACACTGTTGCATAGTACTTTACCTGAAATGACCTAATCCATCACACATGGTGTTTTCCAGCTGGCTGAAAAGTACAACCTCCCTCTGCATGTGGATGCTTGTTTGGGAGGGTTTCTAATAGTTTTCATGGCCAAAGCCAATTACCCACTGGCTCCCTTTGACTTCAGGGTAAAGGGTGTGACCAGCATCTCTGCAGACACACACAAGGTAAGAACAGGGTGTGGATCCCAGACAGTCTTACCTAACATTTTCTCCATCTTGCTTTTCAATCATAAGATGCTCATTGTTCCATAAACATCTCGTTGTTTTGGTTGTTGTGTTGACTAATTTATAGTTTTTTGATCTACCTCTACTCCAGTACGGCTTCGCCCCCAAAGGTTCATCAGTGATCCTGTATAGTGACAAAAAGTACAGGCACTACCAGTACTTTGTGGCTCCAGACTGGCAGGGGGGCATCTATGCGTCCCCATCAGTGGCAGGTTCTCGGCCAGGCGGTATCATCGCAGCGTGCTGGGCCACCATGATGCACATGGGAGAGGATGGCTACATAAAGACTACTAAGAAGATCATTGACACTGCACGTACTATCAAGACAGAGTAAGAGACCCATCTTTTACTGTAGTCATTATCAGCCTTGATTTTCGGCTTTCTCTGTTAAAAACCTCTTAAGGATCGCCTAAAATGACATACCCTAATCTAACTGCCCTTAGCTTAGGACCTGAAGCAAGGATATGCATATTCTTGATACCATTTGAATGGAAACACTTAGAATTTTGGGGAAATGTGAAATGAATGTAGGAGAATATAACACATTAGATTTGGTAAAAGATAATACAAAGAAAAAAACGTGTATATTTTTTTTTGTTTGTACTATCATCTTTGAAATGCAAGAGGAAGGCCATAACGTATTATTCCATCCCAGGCGCAATTTAGATTTTGGCCACTAGATGGCAGAACTGTAAGTGCAATGTTTTATACTATTCCAATGAACCATTGCCTTTCTGTTCATCATTTTGTATCAAAACTGCTCAAATGTGCCTAATTGGTTTATTAATACTGTCACAAGCCGGCTCATAGCCTGTGACAAAAATGAGGGGACACGAACAACAGGTATAGGCCAATTAAAAGTGTTCTTTATTATAAACAAAACTATTAACTTAAAACTAAGAAAAAGGAATGAGGTGTGGAAGTATTATAATGTAAGGTGTATGTAAAGTGCATGGATGCGTGAATAAGTGTGTGTGAACATGACTGAGTGAAAACTATGCAAAACTACAAAGGAACAAACAAATCATGAGCATACCTGGAGGAGCAGAGAGAGAAAAACCCACACCGTGACACCCCCCTCCTTAAAATGAGGGTCCCACCCTCAACCCAACTTCCTCCAACATATTCAAAATAATTCAAATTTCCCCAAAAACCAAATAAACAAAAAAAAGATACCAATCCCGGCTCCTAGCAGTAGCCCCGTGTCCCCCAGCTGACTGTCCGCCCCTCAAACTCAGCAGCCCTGGTACCTGGGGAGCAATTTAAGAGAAAAGAGGCGCAGACAGCCCATAGGGGTCAGCAGAGAAAAGATACAAGCTAGGTTAAAGGAGCACGGGACAGAGCATCAGCAATGATATTATCCTTACCACTAATGTGCCTAATATCAAGGTTGAATGGTTGCAAGAACAAAGCCCAACGCATCAGGCGCTGGTTGGGGTTTTGCAGGGACCTCAGAAAAACAAGTGGGTTGTGGTCAGTGAACACAGTTAAAGGGGTCAAACCAGAACCAACATAGACCTCGAAGTGCTGTAAAGCCCAAATGAGACCTAAAGCCTCCTTCTCAATTACAGAATAGTTTTTCTGATACTTATTAAATTTCCGGGAGAAGAAACTGACTGGACACTCAACCTTGTCATCATTCTCCTGGAGAAGCACAGCCCCAGCACCGATTTGACTGGCGTCTACCTGCAATTTGAAAGGTTTCCCAAAATTTGGTGCTGCCAACACAGGTGCCAAACACAAAAGAGTCTTAACTGCATCAAATGCCTCTTGACACTGGGTGGACCAGATAAATTCAGCCTTGGCCTTCAACAGATTGGTCAGTGGGGACACTACTACCGAAAAGTTTTTACAAAAAGCACGGTAGTACCCCGCCATTCCCAGGAAGCGCATCAGTTCTTTCTTTGTAGAAGGCTGTGGGAACTGCTTCACAGCCTGAACCTTGGCTTCCACGGGACAGACAAATCCCTGACCAACAACCTTGCCTAGGTATGTGACTGTGGCTTTGGCAAACTCACATTTTGCCAAATCAATACCATTGTCCAACATATACTGCATCTCTGTTTCCAATTGCAGTCTCTTCTCCTCAGATACACGATGAAATCTCTGTTTGATAGGCTTAGCATCTCCGATGTCTATATCATGCTCAATTAAGTGGGTTTGTGATGGAGTGTCTTGTAAGACCTGGTTTGGCTTACTTGTGCGCTGACACGTATGACAAGTTTTAATAAACTGAGCTACATCCCGCTTTAAACGTGGCCAGAAAAAATAACGAAGTATGCGATCATAAGTTTTACGAACACCCATATGACCTGCCACATCACCATGTGAAGTTTGCAACACTTTATTTCGCAAGGTAGTTGGTACAACTATTTGAAAGACTGGTTCTCCTAGACCCTGATCATAGTGTGGAACCCATTTCCTGACCAACAGCCCATCAAGAAGAAAATAACACTGAGCACTATTCCTCACCACTGAATCAGGAACCACTTTATCAAACAGATCAGCCAAAGTAGTATCGGCTTTTTGCTCAGCCATCAATGAATCTCTAGAACTAGTCAACTGTTCTGTCTGGAGTTTGACTGGCAACTCAAGACTTTCTGGCTTACTCTCAATCTCCTTACGAGAGGCTGCGCGGGTAATCGCACAAACTGGAAATACCTCAGGAGACACACAGTTCTGATCCGGAGATTCCCTTGCAGGGGACACTGAAGGTTGCTTCTTACAGATGTTTAATTTGCCATCTGCCCACACCTTACTACCTGCCAAGTCATTCCCCAAAATCATGTGTACTCCCTCTACTGGCAACTGGGGTCTAACCCCAACATCTACATCACCCTCCACTAGACCACATTTTAGGGTAACTTCATGTAAAGGACAAGAGAATGGAACTAAACCCATACCACATACCATTACACAACGGCCAGTATCAGACTCTTTAGAGAACGGCAAAACAGATTCCAGAATAAAAGAATCTAAAGCTCCAGTGTCTCTTAGGATCTTGATTTTAACATTCTGGTTGCCATCTACCAGGGACACTACACCATCTGAAATAAAGGCTGAAAAATCACAGCGGGAAGACTGAGAATCAAACTCAACTAGTGGCTGAAACAGCTCACCCTGGTGGTCAGAGGCTGTAACAGGAGCTGCCATCATAGCAGGTTTAACTTGACCTGACTGTTTTGAATGAAGCCGAGGACAATCTTTCTTCCAATGTCCTTCAACTAAACAGTAGCGACAAGTATTAGCATTAACCGGTGCTTTAAGTCCTCCAGACCCAAACTTCTGCCGAGGCCTTTGGAAAGAAGCCCCCAAAAAAGGTGACCTACTATTCCTAGGAGTAAAGTTATTTTCATGGTACATGTCACTGTTTGACTCAAAATGGCTTTTATGTGTTAGCCTGTACTCATCTGCAAGGATGGCTGCATCACTTGGAGACTTAACTTTACGTTCATTCATGTATGTAGCAACCTGGTCAGACACAGAATTTTTGAACTGTTCTAACACAATCAAATTAGACAGACCCTCAAAAGTACTAACTTCAGAAGCTGTACACCAACGATTAAATGCAGAAGTCAAATCACAAACAAACTCAGAATAGGTTTGTGAATCTAACTTTTTCCTGTAACGAAAACGTTGACGATATGCCTCTGGCACAAGCTCGTAGACCTTCAGAACTGCTGATTTAACTTTAGCATAAACTTTACTGTCAGCTACACTCAGTGCTGCAAAAGCCTCACATGCTTTACCTGTAAGTACACATTGCAACAACATAGTCATGTCCAAATCTGACCAAGCTCTAGCTTCCGCAATACGCTCAAATAAAGTAAAGTATGTGTCTGGATCTGACTCATCAAATTTAGGCAACAAATGAAGATTCTGTGAAACATCAAACTGTGGTAGTCTTTCCGGTCTATTAGCATTTCTCAATCGCTCTATCTCTAATTGCATTTGCAACAGTTCCCTCTGCTGCTCAAAAGTTAATGAAGGGCTAGACTGAAAACTTGCACCCTCACTACTAGCAGACTGACCGCCAAAAACACCCATTTCCCTAAGACCCTGCTTTAAGCTAGTTTTAACAGTCTCTTTAATTTTTTTATCAACAATCTCAATCTGATAATGTTCAGCAATTTCAATTAACTGCTCCTTAGTACACAACTCTAAGGCTACCTCTGAAGGAGCTTGAACAAAACTACTCAAAATGGAAGACATTTCTCAACCAATACAACTATTACAAATGCTCAAAAAAACACAACTCACCTGCTGTCAGTCTGGGTTCAAGGACAGGAGCCACACCCCACTATCCTCCAAAAACTACTAACTAACTGGCCCTGGTCTTCGTGCAGTCACATGTGGTGGGGTTTTATGCACACAAAACCAGTGGAGTGGAAAAGACAACCAGAAACTGGCGGCCCCCCCATAACCACGGAGGTGCTCCCGAGCCGATGTAGGGGAAAAGGGAAAGGGATGCTCTACCCACGTTCACTGCCACCTAAAACAAAAACACCACAAGCCTCCTATTGACACTCGCTGATAAGCCTGAACAGGAGAGGACTCCCACCTGAACAAAACCCAGAAAAACCCAGTGAATTGCTTAGCTACGAAGCTAACTGAACCAAAAGAACACATGGCTCTCAACGCTCTCTTCAACAAAATTGGCCCAACCAAAACATCCCCTCAAACAAAAAAACATTTGGCAAACTAAACTAAACTAACCCAAGTTAACTACGATCCCGGACGAGCCCCCACTTGTCACAAGCCGGCTCATAGCCTGTGACAAAAATGAGGGGACACGAACAACAGGTATAGGCCAATTAAAAGTGTTCTTTATTATAAACAAAACTATTAACTTAAAACTAAGAAAAAGGAATGAGGTGTGGAAGTATTATAATGTAAGGTGTATGTAAAGTGCATGGATGCGTGAATAAGTGTGTGTGAACATGACTGAGTGAAAACTATACAAAACTACAAAGGAACAAACAAATCATGAGCATACCTGGAGGAGCAGAGAGAGAAAAACCCACACCGTGACAATACATTTTCAAGTTCATAGCTGCGCACTCTCCTCAAACAATAGCATGGTATTCTTTCATTGTAATAGCCACTGTAAATTGGACAGTGCATTTAGTTTAACAAGAATTTAAGCTTTTTGCCAATTTCAGGTATGTCTGTCCTGGGAAACTTTCTTGTTACTTACAACCTCCTGCTAATCGCATTAGCCTACGTTAACTCAACCTTCCCGAGGTCGGGACACCGATCCTGTGGAGGTTTTAACCAGATTTGGATATGTGGTAAAGCGAAACTATTATAGGTACAATCAGAAACATTATGGTTGTTTTTTTGTTTGAATCGCTTTCTGTTGGTTCCTAACCCATCTTTTAACCTTTTTACAACAGGCCCAGAATATTGTTAGATTTCACTGTTTCTAAGAGCTCGTTGTAAGCAAATTGAGATATCAATGTTTTTGGATAGGATAAATATTTGAGGTGTGTTGGTTTTGTTTATTTCTGGATAGAATCCGTAAGATAAACGGAGTGTTTGTGTTTGGAGACCCTGAAGTGTCCGTGGTGGCGATAGGCTCTGACGTCTTCGACATTTTCCGTTTATCCAATGCACTGACGTCGAAGGGTTGGAATCTCAACACGCTACAGTATCCATCCAGGTATGTTTTCCTAAACTTTTTCCCATCTTTGAAGTTCAGTCATGCTTATCAAATATAATGTATACCTTTCGTAGAATATTGACTATGCACTGTATGCTGAGGTAATACCAGAACACAAAGTCACGATGTGGACAAAATATCTAATTGCGATTTCTTTGGGTCAGATATTGCGAACACTTGGGTGAAAACTTGGTAATTCCATCGGATATAGTTAAAACAATTGTCAGGGTAGAGAACATCACTTCTAACATGAGATCGTATGGATGAATACACAACCAAATGAAACAAATGTTTTCCAACGTTGTTATAGGCTAGATAGGATTATTCCACCTACATATTAACAAACGTAAATGTTTAACATGGTCATCAAAATGTAGTACGCTGTAAGCGCAGCACTTATTAATGAATGAATTATGAGTTCCTATTTTACCATTGCATTCTTAAATAACCTAAATTAACCATAGGCTGTCGATGGAATAGGAAGCTTATGATTGTGTAATTATGTATAAGTAGGCTTAATCATTATTAAATGTCAAAAGTGCCTTAAACATCTAACACGAAGCCTACCGATTGCAAGGTGAATCCTGTCCAAAACATTGGCGTCTGGTCCAGTAAATCAATGTGACATGTTTCAACTTCTCCCTTATTTTTGCTATACAGTGTAGGATTCTTGTATCTCCTGTCCAGCTTGTTTATCATCTTCTTGGAGCTGTCTTTGTGGAATGTGTCAATAGGAACCATGTCTTTGGCTAGGGGATAGCCTCAGTGATTTCTATGTGTCTGCGGGATGTTTCTTTTGTAGGATGTTACACTTGAAAACGCATAGGCTATCAATGCCAGTTTAAGGTAGGTGGCTGAGGGGTTTTGTAGCTGTCGGGCACTTTTTTTCCAGTGGTGTAAACTACTTAAGTAAAAATACTTCAAAGTACTACTTAAGTAGTTTTTTGGGGTATCTGTACTTTACTATTTATATATTTTTTTACAACCTTTACTCCACTACATTCCTAAAGAAAATGTATGTACTTTTTACTCCATTAGGGCTGTGCCCGACAAAGAAAAATATTGGTCGACCAAGTCAGTCATCTGTTGTTTTTTTAAATGTGCATTGTTTCCGTATATAGACACATCCTATGTGTTTTAATCAAATCAACTATATGCACTGTGCTTAAGGCTGTTACGTATTACCCCCAACACCAGCAGTTATGAGTCATGACTCAGTTAAATTCCATGTGACCGTTGAGTCACGGTAATCTCCTCTTACGCAATCAGGACATGCGTTGAGAGTACCCAACTCATTAATGGCCTGGTACTCAGGGCCTCCTATTGTCCTTCTAACCACTCGGACATCAATGCAATTCAAACACTTATCAAAACACTTATCAAAACAGTATTGTGCTTTTTAAAACTCACCTCACTGTCATTGATCAATGTGAAGAAAGAAGGTCAACAACAGGTTGAAACGGAGTCAAACATGGTCATTGTGGATGTTGTTTCAAAGCCTAACAATGAATTGAAATGGACAGCGCTTTCTACGGTGATGATTAATTCAAACACCCATACACATATTCAAGCTTATACATATACATAGGCTACATATGAGTCTCGAATTAAAATAATGATTGTGAAGCTCGTTGTACAATACAAATCCTACCGCATATTACGCACTGCAGAAAAACAATTAGGACAGTGTAAACAACACTAAATTAATTAGGTAAAAGTGCATAGGCTATCAATGCCAGTTTAAGGTAGGTGGCTGAGGGGCACTTTTTTTCCAGTGGTGTAAACTACTTAAGTAAAAATACTTCAAAGTACTACTTAACTAGTTTTTGGGGAGGCTGTTTGAATGTGGGGGGGGGGGAAGTGTAAAGCCTTTATTACAGCATAGCAAAGATTTTAAAAAGCTGGGTGGCCAGCTCTAGGAAGAGAAATGTGTTGGTACCCTTCCCCAGATCTGTGCCTCAACACAATCCTGTCTCGGAGCTCTACAGACAATTCCTTGGACCTCATGTCTTGGTTTTTGCTCTGGCATGCACTGTCAACTGTGGGACCTTATATAGACAGGTGTGTGCCTTTCCAAATCATGTCCAATCAATTGAATTTACCACAAGTGGACTCCAATCAAGTTGTAGAAACATCTCAAGGATGATCAATGGAAACAGGATGCACCTGTGCTCAATTTCGAGTCTCATAGCAAAGGGTCTGAATACTTATGTAAAGCTATTTCTGTTTTTGTTTTTACTAAATTTGCTAAAATTTCAAAACTTTTTTTGCGTTGTCATGATGGATTATTGTGTGTAGATATGAGAAAAAAAATATTTTTAATCTATTTTAGAATTAGGCTGTAAGATGTGGAAAAAGTCGAAGGCATAGTGCCTTCGGAATGTATTCAGACCCCTTGACTTCTTTTGCTGAGAGACCGAATCACTAGATCATTTATTCTGGTTTTGCCCCTATGTAGTGTGTTTCTGGTCACAGGTTCAGGAATGGTTAAAAAAAATCCCCAAATTAACCTTACAAGTAGCGGTGTTGGGCGATTTTGGGAAACCATAGTCAATCAATAATATAATAATACTCATACTAAACACTTTCATCTTCAGCTCACAATCTGTGGATGCAATGCGATTTAGAAAGGTTCAGAATTCATGTTAAACATCACAATTTCAAAAATATGTCACATGGAAACCAAACGAGGATGGTCTACTGTGATGGGTGGGATTTAAAGAGCTCATGTTTGGTAATGTATTATTGTCATGTGATTGCTATATATAAAAGTACCATGCATGTCAAATGTATATGTAAAAAGTGATATGTAAAATGTATGCATATGTAGCACAAAAGCTGTAAAAACCAAAAAATACATGTGTGTCCTCCGAAGAGGTTAATAAAGAGTTTTAAAAAACACTACTATTATAGTTTGATAGTCAGTAATGGAGTTAATCGCCTCATTCTCGTCTGACTTCCAACTTCCTGACTAATGTTAGCTAGCTAGCTAGCTTGCTACACACAGGGCTCGAGAATAACTTTTTTTTCATCACCTTCCCAGAATTGTCCCAAAGTGCATTTCAAACCGTCCCAACATGGTTTTACTCATTGGACCTAGGTCATTCACGGTGATTTTTGAAAAGGCTAATAAGGGAAGCCTACTACTGAAATAGATACATGGGGCTGTCAACTGAGGCAGGAATTCACCACCGTGCCTCTATATAAAGACCAACATTGGAATAATATTTAGCATAAATGTACATAAATAATTAGCCTACATGTTAAAGTGTAGCTTGGGTTATTGGCTACAGCCTCTCATGTCCACACCGATGCTGACGTGAGGGAGGCGCCAGAAAATGTAGCCCTTTTTTTTCTCCTGAGACTTTTAATTACATCAATATAAGCTAAAAGGCAGTCATGTTTGACAATTAGAATGTTGGTTAACATTAACGTCTAAAGGCTTGATTCAGTTGACATACTCGGCATGGTTCGTTTAGATCAAATGGTCACGAGCGGAGAGAAAGGCCAGTGCCTGTTGCACACCGCACATCACCCACCTTGCAGTCTGAGTAGAGGCAACCATAAACCTGGAGGTTTTATGTCATTTTGAGGCATGTCTTGTTTCAAAGTAGCCTCGCCAAAATCAGACCTAAGCATGCATTTTCTATTCTATTGGTTTTCAAATCAACTTTCTTTCATTGTTCAGCAGGCGAAGACACAATCCTAGTCATATCAGCAGCCCATGCTAGTTGTTGCATCTTTAGATCTCCCCTCTTTCTAAATTTCTAATGGATATTTTCATCTGTCTCATGAAACCGCTCGCGTGTGCAGTTAGCTTTTTAGAACGGTGTGTTCCCAATTTAATTTTGGAACATTTGCGCATAGCCTACTGCCGTGTGTGCATTGCTGCCCTTCTAATGTGAAGAAATAATATATATATTTTTTGATGTACAGTAGTTCTATGAATTTTGGATCTATCGTCCCAGAACTGTCCCAGAGTCTGTCTGAACCGTCCTAGACATCTTTTTTTTTTTTTTTGTGCGTCCCCGGGCCGACCTTAATTTTGAGCCCTGTCTACATACCCAGAAAGAAAGCACATTGTTCGATCCTCTCTGTCTCTCTCTGAAACTGTTAGACAATTATTTGCTGTGTTGGCTCTAGTAATGATTGGTAAGACTGGGGGCGGTCAGGCCACAACAAACGAGGCAAACAGGAATTATGAGGGGAAAGTATGTAGCTAGCTAGTGCTAGTTTAATTAGTTTGTTGTTCTCACATCACTTGTCATGACTGCCTGCTGCAGCGCTCTCTCAAGACCAATGACTGTGCTCAACACACACACCCCACCGGTCCTCCCTCCCTCCCTCCCTCCCTCCCTCCCTCCCTCCCTCCCTCCCTCCCTCCCTCCCTCCCTCCCCACCACATACTGACTCACTCACTCACTCAGCAACAGCCTGTCTCACTTGCCTGATAGTCGTCAGTAGCAGGTCACAGTGAAATGTATATATTTTTAAGAGAAATGCAATTTAGAAGTAAAATTTTCACCTGCGACATCGTTTTCAAAGTAGCCCAATTCTGCATGCAAAGCAGAGAGTGAGCTGTCTCTTGTGATTAGTCAGCATCCTCTGTGCATGTAGAGAGTGAATGAATGAATGAACAGAGTCTAGCGAATCTCATCGGAGTAGGTACGGTAGTCTAGTGTCAACGAAAGGAGAAAAATCACAGCCTCTTGAGATATGCACATTTCAATATCGCAATTTGGATCGGAAATTTGATTAATCATGCCGTCTACCCCAGGCACCATAGCACCATTTTGAATAATGTTTTAAGTACTTTTGTGTTTTTAACCAACATTCTCTCTGTCCCACCGCAGCATCCATATCTGTTGTACAGTACTGCACACACAGGAAGGTGTGGCCAAACAGTTCATCAGTGAGGTCAAAGAGCAGGTGGCTCTCATTTTGAAGAACCCCAATGAGAAGACCACTGGAATGGTGAGTGTTAATGCCGACTCCGTTACCTGGAATAAACTTCACAGCATTGCACCAATAGTCTAATAGAAAATATCAATTGTATGAGATTTATTCACACTTTTTAAAAAAATAGTTTTCTCTCATTTTATGTTCTCTAAAGTGGCTTCGCTTGCAAACATATTTGTTTATATTTTAATTTGCAAACTTATTGGATACATGGCTCTACATTCATAAATGTTCATGTTCTAGGGAGCGATCTATGGCATGGCCCAGTCCATCCCTGACAGATCCATGGTGACAGAGATCTCCTGCGGTTTCCTGGACTGCCTCTACAGCACAGAGGAGCCCAGGTCATCTCAGCCCCAGAAGACTCATATAAATGGCAACAGCAACGGCAAGGCCCACTGAGTAGGTTGGCTGTGGCTTGGACACACACCTGGGTCATGTTCATTAGGGCACGCAATGGAAAGCGTTGTAAAACGTTTTGCATCGGGAAAAGAAAATAAGTGTTTCTTGTTAGACAAGTTCAAGTAGTCCCTCCCTGTTTTAGTGTGTTTCTTTCCGTTTGGTGCCTAATGAACACAGCCCTGCTTACCAGCCTGCTTCACCTCTGGTCCACCCATTGCATTACTCAACAGTTGCCTTATCTTGCCCACCTTTTATCTATCTACACACCCTTTTTCAGATATCTTCAGAAGCACAAGCCATTGTTTTTAGCTACCGTGACATTTTTCAAATATGTGGAAAGTGAAAGCACATATGTAAAATATGTAGAATAGCAGCTCAAAACATTCAGATAAAGTTATGTATGGTTTTGTGATAACATTTTTTTTATGTAATATAATTTTGTTTTTTAAATTCTATAGAGCACTTGACGACGGTTTTATTCAAGTGGTAATTTCAATGTCTGTTCTGTCTCGAGATTTTCTGTTTCAGTTAGATGCTATGAACTCTTTAATTTACAATATTCTGATATCTCTCTCGCATAATTGTCTCGATCTGAAGTGGTGATTAACATTTTTTATCTAGAATATTTTCAATAGAAAAACATTTTAGCCTCCAAGTAATGTTTGGCGAGAGCAAGACCACAATCATAAGTCGGGGAGAACCCCTCTACTGCCCCCTACCAGAAAACACGATTTACTTCTCAGTACTCATGTTCCAGGTACTTATGTCTCTGTTCGATTAATCTACAACAAGTAACAGTTTTCACAGAAAATCATTCATTTCCTAGTGAAATAAATAATGACCCAATGAACAGTAATGAATGATAGAGGAGCAATCATATCTGCATGGATTTCTAAGGACAACAAACTTGAGTCATTTTTAAGACTTGAGCTCCTTTTGAATTGAACACATTACCTTCCTAGCCACTTATTGTACTATAGTGCGTATATACATGTATTCCTAATTGTGGTCCGTCTGTGGCTAATTGCAACTTTCAGTAATAATTCAGGCAGCAGGAAACCCTGGCTGCTGTAGTACACTACCTAGTATACTGTGCACCGCCAATATGTTAAGAATCTGAGACTTACAATCCTTTTGATTTGACAACATATTCATTACCCCTTTCTATTTGAGTCAATGGTTTAGCCTTGGATCGAATGGTTTAACCTAGAATTGATCTCAAGGAACAGAAAACAACTTATTTCGGCATCTTTATAGGCTGTTTTAAGTCTCCATGAACTCAGATTTAATCATTTTTGATGTGCTCTTGTAGTAAATTAATCAACTTATCTTCTAATTATATCTACCTCAGTTTCTGTTCAATGCAATTGTGTTGCTTGTTCACCCAGTAACATCGTTATAGGGCTAAAGAAGACAGGAAAAGCCTGTCAGTTTTTCATATGTAAGGTTTAAACATTTCAGACTAAACTGTTATGGCATTTGATAAACTGTTCTTAAAAGCAATGCTACTGGGATAAAACTGTTTGCAAAAAAAAACACCCCTACTGTACACTTGGTAGGCCACCCCCAAAAAAACTTTGATCTTTCCCCTCAATATTTCCCATGTGCTTTCACGTTAGTGTTTGTAGTCAAACTTAAGTACGTATCAGTTGTTTTCTTTCCATGTCTGTGTCGTAGATGTTTTCCCGTTCTGGAGTCATAAGAAGGGAAATAGTCTGACAAGGATGATGTGATGACTTTTAGCCTAGTCCTGGTGTATCATTCTTAAGCATTGACCATGTGACCACTGTTTTTTCTTTTTATTAATCACACATTGTCTCATGTCACTTTTTAAAATTTTTGTTTTCTTATCTTCAACCATTTGTGTTTTTATTTTCGACTGTAGGGCAAGCACAAGTTTGGGGGTCAATTCTGGTCTCCGAGGCCTGCAGTTTCTAGTTTGTTCTTTGATTGATTTTCTAGCACCAATGCTTGATTTATATAGCAAGAATGAAAACCAATAGACAGGGTGGCCCTCAAAAAGGCACACAGTTGTCAAAGACCTGACAATGGATTCATCCTGTGGTTTCTATTTTTCGGTGGAGCCGTCAATGGGGAAACATCCACTAATATTTTGTGACATTTTAATAGCCAGGAGATTATATTCAATTGCAATAGAAACATGTACATGTCCTTATGCAAATGATTGTGGTAGTATTAGTACATGAGAAATTGCTGCTTAGTGATTACCCCACCATATAATCTGTAAATTGTACAGTGAGAATCTGTAAACTTTACAAATGTGCAGTGAAAATCTGAACGAAGCACCTTGCCCTCTAGAAGGTATGGTAGATCATGCCTTCTGTTATTGTTGTATGAGCATAATTTTAACAGCAATAGGCATTTACCTGTATGCCTTTATAGGTTAGATTGACGAGTACTATTGGATAACGCCAATGAATAGATCCATAAAAAAAACTTTATGTATCTCTAAAGAATGTAGATTATATTTCTATGTATCGATCAGCCTCAGGGATTTGGCTTCATAACATCAAGTTCAGTAAGGTCCAGTTCTCTTTTATACTGTACATGTAATTGTTGTTCATTGAAATATCATTAAATGTTTTAAAAATATATATATAGTGGCATGAGTTTGTAGCTATCTCGTGAGCTGGGCATAATTAAAATAATACTAGTCATCTTTTTATATACTGTATAAAACCCATTTAAAAAAGTTGCATACCCCAGGCCTCTGCCTGGGGCTGCTAAATCACTACATCCACCCCTGACTATTGTGTAATTGTTTGCTATCCTTCATTATTCCAGAGGAAACACCTTTTGAAAGCATTTGTTGGCCTTGACTACACTCCTTTTAAGCATAACAATTGATTCAAAAATACTTTCAGCACACCGGAAGCTAAGCAACATTCAAATTTCAGTAATCCTACAACAGCTGTTCCATTTGTCGTTTTTTTAGATAAATATATTCAATCTGATGAAACCTTGTTTATAATCTTGTGATTTTCTAGGAGGGGTGAAATATTCGGAGGCTGACCCCATTTGTCTGTAGGCCACTCTTTTGACAAATGAATAAAGACACACTGGTTATTCAAACAACTTTATTTGCCACTTACAAAACATTTGACAGAGGGAAACAGTTTGAGACAAATGGTAGGCACAAGTAGACTAGACAGACTGACAACAAAACGCAGTGTTTATGTTGCCACTATAATTTTAGAAAATGACGAATGAACAAGTGAAGGAATTTTCCCCAGTTCGTAGTCAGAGCTAGAGTCATATTACGTACCTTTTTTAATGCTTTTTATTTTTATTTTAGAGCACTTGATACGCTCAGCTGGGGATAGAGGAATGTTTCATTTACGGTGGGGTCCCGAAATTGACACTTGATAAAGATGAGCAATAATGACTGAATAAAATAAATAATTGAAATACTGAGCATATTTTGTATGCTCAAACAAATGTGGGAAATTATATTCATTTATACTACTACAATTGCTCAGAGAGATTTTGTTTAACAAGTAATATTCTTTCTTCAAAAAGGTAAGGGTCAAAATGATTGACACCCCTACAGATTCTTATAAATTAAAGTAGTCAAGTTTAGTATTTGGTCTCATATTCCTAGCACACATGACTACATGAAGCTTGTGACTCTGCAAACTTGTTGGATGCATTTGCAGTTTGTTTTGGTTGTGTTTCAGATTATTTGAATGGTAAACAATGTATTGTGTCATTTGAGTTACATCGTAAGTAATAATAGAATGTTTCTAAACACTTCTGCATTAATGTGGATGCTACCATGGTTACAGGTAATGCTGAATGAATCTTGAATAATGATGAGTGAGAAAGTTAGAGGGTCAAAGATCATACCCTCCAAGACATGCTAACCTCTCACCTTTACCAATAACGGGAGGTTAGCATGTCTTGGGGATATGATCCCTCTGCAACTTTCTCACTCATTTACAATTCAGTCAGGATTATTGATAATCATGGTAGCATCCACATTAATGTAGAAGAGTCTTATTTCTTAAACAAAATCTATTTTTCTGAGCAATTGTATGAGTATACAATAATATAATTTCCCAATTTTTGGAGCATACAATATAGCTCAGTATTTGAATTATTTATTTTTTAGTCATTATTGCTCATCTCTATTAAGAGTGTCAATTTCAGACCCTACTGTATATAGTTGAATGGTCTTTTTACTGGCTTATGGTCTTGTGCTCCACTTCCCATATCAGTCTAGTAACAAACACCACACCTGCTAAATGTTACATTAGGAATTGAACGTGACCGTTTAAACAAACATTCATTGGGATTCTGAGATGTCATGTTCCTGTCCCAGGTTAGTCATCTGAATTAACGTATGGGGCGGGATGAATAGGTGTCCTCTGCTCTTGGTTCTGCCATTGAGATGATAGACTGAAATGGCTGCAGGCCATGAGTTGCAAATAGTCAATGCAATGCAAATAGTCCAGGTAGCCATTTGATTACCTGTTCAGGAATCTTATGGCTTGGGAGTAAAAACTGTTGAGATGCCTTTGTGTCCTAGACTTGGCACTCCGGTACCGCTTGGCATACGGTAGTAGAGAGAACAGTCTATGACTGGGGTGGCTGGGGTCTTTGACAATTTTTAGGGCCTTCCTCTGACACCGCCTGGTATAGAGGTCCTGGATGGCAGGCAGCTTAGCCCCAGTGATGTACTGGGCCGTACGCACTACCCTCTGTAGTGCCTTGCAGTCGGAGGCCGAGCAATTGCCGTACCAGGCAGTGATGCAACCTGTCAAGATGCTCTCGATGTTGCAGCTGTAGAACCTTTTGAGGATCTGAGGACCCATGCCAAATCTTTTTAGTTTCCTGAGGGGGAATAGGAACTTGAAGCTCTCAACCTGCTCCACTACAGCCCAGTCGATGAGAATGGGGGCATGCTCGGTCCTCCTTTTCCTGTAGTCCACAATCATCTCCTTAGTCTTGGTTACGTTGAGGGATAGGTTGTTATTCTGGCACCACCCGGCCAGGTCTCAGCCTATAGGGAGGAGGTCAATCTCGTCGGTGATCAGGCACACGGTTGTGTAGTCTGCAAACTTAATGATGGTGTTGGAGTCATGCCTGGCCATGCAGTTGTGGGTGAACAGGGAGTACAGGAGGGGACTGAGCTCGCCCCCCTGGGGGGCTCCAGTGTTGAGGATCAGAGTGGCAGATGTGTTGCTGCCTACCCTTACCACCTGGGAGCGGTCCGTCAGGAAGTCCAGGATCCAGTTACAGAGGGAGGTTTTCAGTCCCAGGATCCTTAGCTTAGTGATGAGCTTTGAGGGTACTATGGTGTTGAACGCTGAGCTGTAGTCAATGAATAGCATTCTCACATAGGTGTTCCTTTTGTCCAGGTGGGAAAGGCAGTGTGGAGTGCAATAGAGATGGCATCATCTGTGGATCTGTTTGGGCGGAATGCAAATTGAAGTGGGTCTAGGGTTTCTGGGATGATGGTGTTGATGTGAGCCATTACCAGCCTTTCAAAGCACTTCATGGCTACGGATGTGAGTGCACGGGTCTGTAGTCATTTAGGCAGGTTGCCTTCGTGTTCTTTGGCACAGGGACTATGGTGGTCTGCTTGGAACATGTTGGTATTACAGACTCAATCAGGAACATGTTAAAAATGTCAGTGAAGACACCTGCCAGTTGGTCAGCACATGCCCGGAGCACACGTCCTGGTAATCCGTCTGGCCCCGCAGCCTTGTGAATGTTGACCTGTTTAAAGGTCTTACTCACGTCGGCTACGGGGAGCGTGATAACACAGTCGTCCGGAACAGCTGATGCTCTCATGCATGCCTTCGAAGCGAGCATAGACGTGATTTAGCTCGTCTGGTAGGCTCGTGTCACTGGGCAACTCGCGGCTGTGTTTCCCTTTGTAGTCTGTAATAGTTTGCAAGCCCTGGCACATCCGACAAGTGTCGGAGCCGGTGTTTTGCGATTCAATCTTAGCCCTGTATTGACGCTTTGCCTGTTTAATGGTTCGTCGGAGGGCATAGCAGGATTTCTTATAAGCTTCCGGGTTAGAGTCCTGCACATTGAAAGCGGCAGCTCTACCCTTTGTCTCAGTGCGAATGTTGCCTGTAATCCATGGCTTCTGGTTGGGTTATGTACGTACAATCACTGTGGGGACGACATCCTCAATGCACTTATTGATAAAGCCAGTGACTGATGTGGTGTACTCCTCAATGCCATCGGAAGAATCACGGAACATGTTCCAGTCTGTGATAGCAAAACAGTCCTGTAGTTTAGCATCTGCTTCATCTGACCACTTTGTTATAGACCGAGTCACTGGTGCTTCCTGCTTTAATTTTTGCTTGTAAGCAGGAATCAGGAGGATATAATTGTGGTCGGATTTACCAAATGGAGGGTGAGAGAGAGCTTTGTATGCGTCTCTGTGTGTGGAGTACAGGTGATCTATAATTGTTTTCCCTCTGGTCGCACATTTAACATGTTGATAGAAATTAGGTAGAACTGATTTAAGTTTCCCTGCATTAAAGTCTCCGGCCACTAGAAGCGCCGCCACTGGGTGAGTGGTTTCCTGTTTGCTTATTTCCTTATACAGCTGACTGAGTGTGGTCTTAGTGCCAGCATCCATCTGTGGTGGTAAATAAACAGCCATGAAAAGTATAGCTGAAAACTCTCTAGGCAAGTAGTGTGGCCTGCAATTTATCACAAGATACTCTACTTCAGGCGAGCAAAATCTAGAGACTTCCTTAGATTTCGTGCACCAGCTGTTGTTTACAAATATGCACAGACTGCCCGCCTCGTCTTTACGGAGTGTGCTGTTCTATCTTGCCGGTGCAGCGTATATCCCGCTAGCTGAATATCCATGTCATCATTGAGCCACGATTCCGTGAAACATAAGATATTACAGTTCTTGATGTCACGTTGGTAGGATATTCGTGATCGTACCTCGTCTAATTTATTGTCCAATGATTGCACGTTGGCGAGTAATATTGACGGTAACGGCAGCTTTCCCACTCGCCTTCTGCGGATCCTTACGAGGCATACCGCTCTGTGTCCTCTGTACCTGCGTCTCTTCCTCTTGCAAATAACTGGGATGTTGGCCTTGTCGGGTGTTCGGAGAATGTCCTGTGCGTCCTGCTTGTTGAAGAAAAAATCTTTGTCTAATTCGAGGTGAGTGATCGCTGTCCTGATATCCAGAAGCTATTTTTTGCCGTAAGATACGGTTGCAGAAACATTATGTACAAAATAAGTTACAAATCATGCGAAAGAACACATAATAGCACAATTGGTTGGGCGCTCGTAAAACTGCTGCCATTTCTTCCGGCGCCATCTTACTGATAAATGGACATACGCCTGTTATTCAACTGGACATACACCTGTTAAAGCTATAGTGACATATGGAGAGACAGCATCACTAGTTGTGAAAGGGATAACCGGTTTGTCTATATCTCTTTTACCCCAGGCAATCCTAGTGGGCTTATTGAAAAACCTTGTTGTACACATTAAACCACTCAGGGTGATGGTCCATCTTCTCTGCTTGTAGAGCCACCCTGGACATGAAGCCAAAGGCCTGTGAGATAAAGTAGCACACTGTACGTGCAAGTCTTCATTGTCACAATCAAGTAATATGCGTTTTATACCCTACGGCCATTAAATTGATCCTAGATCAGCACTCTCAGACGCTTTATGAATATATTCAAGCTTTTCTGACCTGGATGAAGTCTTTGAAGATGAACCCTTTGTAGATGGCGTCCCTTCCCACCACCACCACCCACTGGGCGTTCCGGAGCAGGGGGAGTAGATGCTCCCTCTCCTCACTCAAACCCTGGATTTTACTGGCCTGGAAGAGCAAAGCAAATAGTCACTGGCTGCCTATGTGAAGGGGGCAGTTGCACAAATGCAAACTGTGATTGGTTGCGTAGAAGCCCGTCTGGAATTAGTGTTGCATTGCATTCCCGGGGCCTGTTCGTAACGTTCAGATAGAAATGTGTTGTGTAGAAGAGGTACAATTATCTGTTTATGTAGAGTTGGAGTTTTTTTTGTGTTTTTTTTATACAATTTGTTTCTGCAACATTCTGAACGTGTCACCCGAATTGAAAACATCCCTGGTTTTCAAAATGGTGGGAGGCCCCATTGCTTTCCCCTCATCACGTCAATGGAATTCCACAGCTCTTTTCACATGTGGTATCACATCAGCTTTAAACTCAGTTAATACTGAAAGGTACTTAAAAAAGGAGGGTATTTGTAGGAGGATTTGTCAATGCCTCCAAATGATCTGTCTTGGTGTTGAGCCAGCATGGAGACGAAGCAAAGAGATGTCACCATGAAGCAGCCGATTTAAAGGAGAATGCCATCAACCGGTATCTTAGCAATATGCTAATCTTCTTTATCACTATCGCTGACAGATTTGGGGAACAGCACATTGACCACAGGCAGACAATAACCTGAGGCTTCACCTCATTCAATGACTGGCTGTATAGACTCTGTTCCAGTCAGGACAATATGTTTTATTGCAAAACAACATATATACACTTTAGGTGCCATCTCATGTTGTAAGACTCACTCGGTATTCTGTTCTTCAAATACTCATATATGGCACAATCAATAACTCAAATTGCTTAATTATCTATTGAAAACAACACAGTACGCCAACAGGTGTGTCAGACAGAATGCATGTGACTCAAAGCAGCGCCCTCTGATATAGAGAAGCTACTTTACAAAGCAATTCACTCACCATGGTTTTTTGGCTGTTCTCAGAGAGACAGAGGGCTCTGCTTCACTTGCACTGAGGCAATCTGCTATCCACAGTAAAAGCAGCTGGAATGCAAGCAGGGGTCCTGTTCTAGCTGTCCATGCAGAAGCCTGAACAGAAATGCACACTGCTGGTCTTCGGCATGACCATAATCTTAAATCCTCTCCACTGTTGCCCATAACAACACCATTTCACTAGCCAGTCATTATGTGATAAATGTGAAAAGGGCATCCATGTTATCTTTGTGAAAGGATATTGACAGATTATGGTCTCAAACAGCACCTTTCACTCTGAACAAAAAAATGACTGATTGATGTAATTCACGAGTGTAGGTCAGTATGAAACATTCAATGTTTTAGTCTACGCTAAGCTTATGAAGACCCATATGTCAGAGAGATTCCATGGTTCTCTGTCCCTGTGTCAGGGTACGATGAAGGTCAAAGGTTAATGAGTTGCCCTACTGTGAGATGACCCTGTGAACTCGGCTGTAATGGGGCGCTCAGGGAAATTAACTAGTTAAGGAAATGAACAGAGGGAGATGACAAATGATCAAGATTAAAGGCCTGAATGAGTGTAGGAAATGAATATGGTGCTTCAGTGGTTTGCTATGGTTTGCACTGCAAAGGGTTTGTTGATGTGCATACATTGAGTGGCTAGACGTTGAGGTAGATGGGTTTGGGCTGGGGGTGGTAGGGTCAAATCAAATTTTATTCGTCACATGCGCTGAAAACAACCTTACAGTTTTAAGAAACCCCCCCCCCCCCCAAAAAAGTAAGAGATAAGAAAAACAAATAATTAAAGAGCAGCAGTAAATAACAATAGCGGGGCTTTATACAGGGGGTACCGGTGTCAAGGTAATTGAGGTAATGATGTACATGCAGGTAGGGTTATTAAAGTGGCTATGCATAGATAATAACAAAGAGTAGCAGCAGCGTAGGGGGGTGCAAATAGTCTGGGTAGCCATTTGATTACCTGTTCAGGAGTTGTATGACTTGTTGGTAGAAGCTGTTTATAAGCCTCTTGGACCTAGACTTGGCGCTCCGGGACCGCTTGCCATGCGGTAGCAGAGAGAACAGTCTATGACTATGGTGGCTGGAGTCTTTGACAATTTTTAGGGCCTTCCTCTGACACCGCCTGGTATAGAGGTCCTGAATGGCAGGAAGCTTGACCCCGGTGAGGTACTGAGCCATACGCACTACCCTCTGTAGTGCCTTACAGTCGGAGGCCGAGCAATTGCCATACCAGGCAGTGATGCAACCTGTCAGGATGCTCTCGATGGTGCAGCTGTAAAACCTTTTGAAGATCTGAGGACCCATTTTTTTCAGTCTCCTGAGGGGGAAAAGGTTTTATCGTGCCCTCTTCACGACTGTCTCGGTGTGCTTGGTCCATGTTAGTTTGTTGGTGATGTGGACGCCAAGGACCTTGAAGCTCTCAACCTGCTCCACTACAGCCCAGTCGATGAGAATGGGGACGTGCTCAGTCCTCCTTTTCCTGTAGTCCACAATCATCTCCTTTGTCTTGATCACGTTGCACTACACGGTCAGGTCTCTGACCTCCTCCCTATAGGCTGTCTCATCGTTGTCAGTGACGACTGTTGTGTCATCAGCAAACTTAATGATGGTGTTGGAGTTGTGCCTGGCCATGCAGTCATGAGTGAACAGGGAGTACATGAGTGGACTGAGCACGCACCCCTGAGGGGCCCCTGTGGCAGATGTGTTGTTACCTACCCTTACCACCTGGGAGCGGAAGCAGGAAGCCTAGGATCCAGTTGCAGAGGGAGGTGTTTACTTCCAGGATCCTTACCTTAGTGATTAGCTGTGAGGGCACTATGGTGTTGAACGCTGAGCTGTAGTCAATGAACAGCATTCTCACACAGGTGTTCCTTTTTTCCAGGTGGGAAAGGGCTGTGTGGAGTGCAATAGAGATTATATCATCTGTGGATCTGTTGTTGTGGTTTGCAAATTGGAGTGGGTCTAGGGTTTCTGGGATAATGGTGTTGATGTGAGCCATGACTAGCCTTTCAAAGCATTTCATGGCTACATATGTGAGTGCTATGGGTCGGGAGTCATTTAGACAGGTTACCTTAGTGTTCTTGGGCACAGGGACTATGGTGGTCTGCTTGAAACATGTTGGTATTACAAACTCAGACAGGGAGAGGGTGAAACTGTCAGTGAAGACACTTGCCAGTTGGTCAGCGCATGCTCGGAGTACACGTCCTGGTATTCCGTCTGGCCCAGCGGCCTTGTGAATGTTGACCTGTTTAAAGGTCTTACTCGCGTCGACTGTGGAAAGCGTGATCACACAGTCATCCAGAACAGCTGATGCTCTCACGCATGTTTCAGTGTTACTTGCCTCGAAGCGAGCATAGAAGGTATTTAGCTCGTCTGCTAGGCTCGTTTCACCGGGCAGCTCTCGGTTGTGCTTCCCTTTGCAGTCTGTAATAGTTTGCACGCCCTGCCACATCCGACAAGCGTCGGAGCCGGTGTAGTACGATTCGATCTTTGTCCTGTATTGACTACAGTTGCAGTACTGAGGGCTGTTTGAGCTCTTCTTTCCCCCCCCCCCCCAAAATAAAATGAGTCTTAGAATGTGGCTCCCTCTCATCAGTGTATCTTTGGGTGTAAGATTGTACAGCAATGGAATCTCAATTTAAAAAAAAAAAAGGAACTGACTCAGTATGGAGGTGGTGTCAATATTGACTGGCTACCATACTAACAGCGCACACATTCATGTTCATATTGCATGAGTTTCAAATGTGTGGGTAAAACCTTTGGGTAACATGTCCTATGAGTGCCCTCTTCATAATGCATTATAAGCATAACTTTGTATGTGACTGTTTATGCCGTCTTATCCTCTCAATCGGATCCCAAAGAGACTCCAAACGAAATGAGACAACTCTACACGCATAGTGCCCTTTGAACCCTGTTTATGTCTGTAGCTGTCATAAAGATGAGTTGCAGTGGAATTGTTTTTGTCGTAGGAAATGGAGCCTAGAAGAATCCTCACACAGGTCCTGTGTGTGTTCTTTCTTACAACTGGACGAAATGAAGGAAAGCTTGATGCAAAGTCGTGTTCAGGTGAGTGTTTTTAATTCAGGAGTATGGGTGTTAAAGGTGCTCTTATTTTGCTGTCCAACAGAGAATGTATAGGACTGCATATGTTATGCATTTATAGAAGTACTGCAAACTCAATCCATGTCACTGAATCACAGTCATAAACAATTCCTATACGAACCGCTGTACATACAGTTGAAGTTGGAAGTTTACATACACCTCAGCCAAATACATTTAAAGTCAGTTTTTTCACAATTCCTGACATTTAATCCTAGTAAATATTCCCTGTCTTAGGTTAGTGAGGATCACCACTTTATTTTAAGAATGTGAAATGTCAGAATAATAGTAGAGAATTATTTATTTCAGCTTTCATTTCTTCCATCACATTCCCAGTGGGTCAGAAGTTTACTTACACTCAATTAGTATTTGGTAGCATTGCCTTTAAATAGTTTAACTTGGGTCAAACGTTTCGGGTAGCCTTCCACAAGCTTCACACAATAAGTTGGGTGAATTTTGGCCCATTCCTCCTGACAGAGCTGGTGTAACGGAGGCAGGTTTGTAGGCCTCCTTGCTCGCACACGCTTTTTCAGTTCTGCCCACACATTTTCTATAGGATTGAGGTCAGGGCTTTGTGATGGCCACTCCAATACCTTGACTTTGTTGTCCTTAAGCCATTTTGCCACATCTTTGGAAGTATGCTTGGGGTCATTGTCCATTTGGAAGACCCATTTGCGACCAAGCTTGAACTTCCTGACTGATGTCTTGAGATGTTGCTTCAATATATCCACATAATTTTCCCTCCTCATGATGCCATCTACTTTGTGAAGTGCACCAGTCCCTCCTCCTGCAGCAAGCACCCCCACAACATGATGCTGCCACCCCTGTGCTTCACGGTTGGGATGGTGTTCTTCGGCTTGCAAGCATCCCCCTTTTTCCTCCAAACAAAACGATGGTCATTATGGCCAAACAGTTCTATTTTTGTTTCATCAGACCAGTGGACATTTCTTCAAAAAGTACGATCTTTGTCCCCATGTGCAGTTGCAAACTGTAGTCTGGCTTTTTTATGGCGGTTTTGGAGCAGTGGCTTCTTCCTTGCTGAGCGGCCTTTCAGGTTATGTCGATATAGGACTCGTTTTACTGTGGATATAGATAATTTATACCTGTTTCCTCCAGCATCTTCACAAGGTCCTTTGCTGTTGTTCTGGGATTGATTTGCACTTTTCGCACCAAAGTACGTTCATCTCTAGGAGACAGAACGCGTCTCCTTCCTGAGGGGTATGATGGCTGCATGGTCCCATGGTGTTTATACTTGCATACTATTGTTTGTACAGATGAATGTGGTACCTTCAGGCATTTGGAAATTGCTCCCAATGATGAACCAGACTTGTGGAGGTCTACAATTCTTTCCTGAGGTCACGGCTGATTTCTTTTGATTTTCCCATGATGTCAAGCAAAGAGGCACCGAGTATGAAGGCATGCTTTGAAATACATTCACAGGTACACATCCAATTAATTCAAATGATGTCAATTAGCCTATCAGAAGCTTCTACAGCCATGACATAATATTCTGGAATTTTCCAAGCTGTTTAAAGGCACAGTCAACTTAGCGTATGTAAACCTTTGACCCACTGGAATTGTCATACAGTGAATTTTAAGTGAAATCTGTCTGGTAACAATTGTTGGAAGAATTACTTGTCATGCACAAAGTAGATGTCCTAACATACTTGCCAAAACTATAATTTGTTAATAAGACATTTGTGGAGTGGTTGAAAATTAGTTTTGACTGCAACCTAAGTGTATGCAAACTTCCGACTTCAACTGTACTGTGGCTTCACTTTGCCAACTGTAAACAAAATGAGTTTCTACGTTTTTACATATTAGATCATTTTTTTCAACGCAGCATCAAATTATCTCAGTTAACTTTTCTATATTTACTGTACCACCCTATCCATGTTTTAAGCAACTTTTTGCCATATCCAAAGTACAATGAAATGTATAGATTTTACAATAAATATAATTTGAAAGAGGATTTGCAAAATGTATTTTGTTATCAGTTATGACTCATGTCATTTAATTTACTGCATGGTCATCTTTGTGATAGGCATGTTATTTACAGTTAGTCTTCCTAACACCAGTCTCTACAATGCCTTCGGAAAGAATTCAGACCCCTTGACTTTTTCCACATTTTGTTACGTTACAACCTTCTTCTAAACCTTCTTCTAAAAACTGGTTTTAGAAAATTTTGCTAATAAAATATAGTTAATTATCACATTTACATAAGTATTCAGACCCTTTAATCAGTACTTTGTTGAAGCACCTTTGGCAGCGATTGCAGCATTGATTCTTCTTGGGTATGACGCTACAAGATGGGCACACCTGTATTTGGGGAATTTCGCCCATTCTTCTCTGCAGATCCTCTCAAGGTCTGTCAGGTTGGATGGGGAGCATTGCTGCACAGCTATTTTCGGGTCTCTCCAGAGATGTTCGATCGGGTTCAAGTCCAGGCTCTGGCTGGGCCACTCAAGGACATTCAGAGACTTGTCCCGAAGCCACTCCTGCATTGTCTTGACTGTGTGTTTAGGGTCGTTGTCCTGTTGGAAGGTGAACCTTCACCCCAGTCTGAGGTCCTGAGCGCTCTGCAGCAGGTTTTCATCAAGGATCGCTCTGTACTTTGCTCCATTCATATTTGCCTCGATCCTGACTGATCTCCCATCACTGCCGCTGGAAAACATTCCCACTGTCACGTCTGCTCCTGCTCCCCCCCTCCGGCGTATGCCATCGCCAGAGTAATAACCACCGGTCCTGGAATTCATCATTACGCACACCTGGCGCTCATCATTACGCGCACCTGTTAATCATTATGATTCACACCTAGACTCCACTACCTTCATCATCTCCTCCCCTTTATATGTCACTCTCCCATGTTCACTCACCAGTTGGTATTGTTATTGTGTATCGGCGTTCTGCCTTGTGTCGTGTTCTTGGTTTTGTTGTTTTATTAAAATGTTTCACCTGCACCTGCTTCCGACTCACCGCCCCATCATTACACCCACAGCATGATGCTGCCACCACCATGCTTCACCGTAGGGATGGGGCCAGGTTTCCTCCAGACGTGATGCTTGGCATTCAGGCCAAAGAATTCAGTCTTGGTTTCATCATGGTCTGAGAGTCTTTAGGTGCCATTTGGCAAACTCCAAGCGGGCTGTCATGTGCCTTTTACTGAGGAGTGGCTTCCGTCTGGCTACTCTACCATAAAGGCCTGATTGGTGAAGTGCTGCAGAGATGGTTGTCCTTCTGGAAGATTCTCCCATCTCCACAGAGGAACGCCCTTCTCCCCCGATTGCTCAGTTTGGCCGGGCGGCCAGCTCTAGGAAGAGTCTTGGTGGTTCCAAACATCTTCCATTTAAGATTGACACTGTGTTCTTGGGGACCTTCAATGCTGCAGAAATGTTTTGGTACACTTCCCCAGATCTGTGCCTCGACACAATCCTGTCTCGGAGCTCTACAGACATTTCCTTCGTCCTCATGGCTTGGTTTTTGCTCTGACATGCACTGTCAACTGTGGGACCTTATATAGACAGGTATGTGCCTTTCCAAATCATGTCCAATCAATTTAATTTGTGTAAATAAGGTATTTTTGTTTTTTATTTGTAACACATTTGCAAAAACGGCTAAACCTGTTTTCGCTTTTTCATTATGGGGTATTGTGTGTAGATTGCTGAGGATTTTTTAAATCCATTTTAGAATAAGGCTGTAATGTAGCAAAATGTGTAAAAAGTCAAGGGGTCTGAATACTTTCGAAGGCACTTTATATGCCCCTGACTTGAGTGTGAGTCACAGCTTGCTGTGTAGTCATGTGGGTTGCGTGTCAGCCAGGCTAATTTATAGTGTCTTAAGCAGACCCAGCGCCAGGATAAAGTGACTAAGGGGGGCAGTTGAAATTGGTGAGTGGGCACAATGTTTGGGGTGGGGTGGGGGGGGGTACTTGGATTGGAATTACATTGAATTCTGCTTATATCACGCTATACCACAATAAACATAAAGTTTAAATGCTGTGACTCCGAGACCATTGAGTGCTTTTGAAGTGACAGGTTGGCGCGAAATCTGTAGCCCATCTCCACTTCGCTGTATCATCACAATGTACAGCGCCCTACATCCTAAAGCAAGGCTGTTTTGGTAATGAATATAGGCTACAAGATAGACAGGGTAATTCACCTATTGCAAACAGCCTATGTAAATGCAGCCATACACATAGCTGTCTTACCAAAAATAATGCTAACTAAATGCTGAAAGTAGTTGCCTAGTTAATCATGCATGTAAACCAAAATAATGAATAGCAGTTTGGCTTAGAATACCGACACAACTGCGAATGTGAACGAATGAATGCAAACAGATCAAAACAGTGGTACCAAGTAGGCCTAGTAAACTAAATATCTCATCGAAAAAGCCATGACAGTCTATATTTAGGTTACATTAACCGTAAACAAACACGGAAAATGGAGATCCAAATAACCAAAACATAGCCTACTACAGTGAGATGCAGCCATGCTTCCTGAGAAATCGATCATTCCATTCCAAAATATTCTTGTAACAGCCACTTCAAATGCCAGTTGGATTAGATGAGTTTTCCTCGGTTGTAGCATGTTTCTTCTGTGCTGACTTAACACATTTGTCAAAGTGGAAAATGAGTTCTCGCATGTAGCTGTGGACGCCCCTCTAAAGTCAGTCCATGTGTCAGTAAGCACGGTCGGCATAGCGGAGAGGCCCAGAGAATCGGTGCAGGATATCTAGCGGGGTTCATTTGTCCTCATTGGAACCGGCGATTTCAGTCCGCAAAAACTGGCGAGCGACACTAAACTCAGCTTCCACCGAATCTGTTTTGCTTCGATCCAGCAGTGGTTTCACATTTTTCACATCTTAGAAAGTCATGTCTCACTGGGTCAAGGTCACGCAGGGCTTCCACCAGTTGACTGTTGCGTTCGCTGAGTCGTTCAGACATTTTTTCTTTCTTCGTTCAGCTAGCTAAGAACCTACCCAAAACTCTGTAGTGGTGAGGAGTGAGGCAGAGTTGAGTGAAGCAGCATCAATGGCAAACTTGACCTCACCCTTATAAATCATAATATCACAGGCGTAGGCGTGTTATCCTACCACAGATGAGAAGTGTTTTTTTCCCTCTTTCTATGGAAACCCAAAGGAGTCATACCTAACCACCCCAGTGACCTTCCATAGCCCCCCTACACACACCGACGCGCTCTGTCCATTATGCTGACACAGCGAAACTGGCATACAGATTTTGCGCCAACCTGTCATTCAATCATTTGACCTTTTTTGCTATTTTTATATAGGGACATAAAACTCAAACGGAAGGGGCATGTTTTGCCCACTCTGGGCCCAGTCTTAAAAAGCCTGTTTTATCTATAAGATTCAGATCAAGCCTTTTAATGTCATTGTAAAATTACAGTATCAATATTGTTATGAATCCATTGTATTTAGGACGGCCTGCATTGAAATTAGACCAGGCATGTCTTACGTTCCATAACCAGCTACCAACCGGAGTTGATGTCCTCTACACATCTGATTACTGCTACAAGGTACAGTGTCTATTACTGCTACAAGGTACAGTGTCTATTACTGCTACAAGGCTGAAAAGGGTAAACAAAAAGGTCAACGAGAGATTCAGAGAGGCAATACGATATTTAGGTAAAAAGACAGTTGCGTATTTTAGCTCCATTCACAGGTGCAACAATGCTAGGTATATCTGGTCCAGGGTGCACATTACATGACATAGCATATCATGCTTCCATATTTGTATGAAACAAAGAAAGTTATACGGTGTGTTCGACGGCAACATCATAACCAAACGTCACAGACCTGTGCCGCCTTAGAATCTGCTTAGGCTGTTTTCTCCCCCATTGCAGTGTCTGTACCAGCCCCTGGTCAGTGTTCTAAATGGTCCCCAGAATGCATCTGTCGTGGTCAGCACCGTCCTCACTCTGACACTGCGGTTACAACCAATGGGCAGAAACACAACTCTCTGCAGGTAACGTATTTATAGATATTGAACACATAATTAGGCATACGACTGACCTGGCATCTACTTAGGCAATACATAACAATTGCCATAGATAGTGTTGCCATCAATAAGCAACATACATGAATTAAGCATGATATTTGTAGGTTGCAGGTCTGTAATGTTCCCAGGTCTTGACACAGAGCAGAATATACTGTATTGGCATTCCAATGATTGCATTGGAAATCCATTTGATTATTTACCGGGGGTGGGAATGTAATCCTGACCTGCTTTCTGAGCCTGACATATGCTCCTGCCGAAACTACCTCGCCGAGTATTGATCAGAGGCCTTTTTTGGGGTTAACAGGAGCTGACACTCCAATAAAATAGGAAAGAGCCATTAAGCCCGCAAGGAAACATGTCTGGTGGAAACCTCAGAAGAGACGTTCTACAAGAAGAGGCAGTGGCCATATTTATAAACAATCAGACCTTTACAAGAGGTCAGGGCAGAGCATTCCATTTGGGGCTCACCCTTTAACTTGCTCCAAGGGATCTAGTTTCATACAACAAGGCAGTGGCAGGTTTCTCTTCTCCTCTTCAGCTGAGGTCTAGTCTTGGGCTTCCTATAGATCAATGCTGAGGTCCCTAACCGGACTGAGCCACTATCGATTTCCTTTATCCCTTAAAAAAAAAACACTCCAAGTGATAGCTAGTATGTCATCCCCAAGATATATCAATAAGAGCTTGTAATGCACATTTTTGGGTGTTGAAACCGGAGATGTATAGGATACAGCTGAAGGCTGCCCTACTGGCTTATAGACACTAGGTGTCCTCACAAGCTACATTTATTGCTGTGCAGAAACCTCAGAGGGCATAGCGTGGAAAGGACCATTTACCGCTAAGGTCAAAGGGAAATTCATACTCAAGTGTACTGTAGCAATGTCCAGTGAATGTATGATACAGCAGACTAAAAGGACAATCAAATGCATGCTTTTTGGTGATGAATGTAATGATGAGTGTCTTCCCCTTATTGAGTGCATTGTTGTTGATACAGTTGGAGTCAGTTGTATGAAGAAGCTGGCCATTACTCTGTCTGGATCCAAGAGTCAGAATCTCCCGTCAATGTCATTTGCTATCAGACTGTGGATGTCAGTTCAAATAACATCTATTTCCGTGAGTTAACAAAAACAACATCCTGTCATTTTGAAAACAAAACATTTAGAACAGCACCATTTTTTTATACTAGATACTCATACTTTACCAAAATTATTATTTTATTTAATTTTTGACAGAAAATTTTACAAATTTTACATATTTATTTCACAGATAAGATTATTTAAGATATGGACCGTTTGCATTTTTATATACTTTTTGTGGCATCACAATTATCGAGTACAGTGGATGACATGCAAAATGACAATACCATTTTAAGTAGAAAGTACTAATGTACTTGACTCCTTCTAGGAGTAAGGCTAAGCCTGTGACTGGATCCTCACAGTTCCTAATTGAGACAGCAAAGAAGAGACATCAGCTGTGTTGTACACTTCTGTTGAGAAGTAAACCTCTTTCCTCTCATGGGACAAGATGCGTATCGATTAGATAAGACGGACGTTCTTGAAAACTGATAAAATAAAAGCTTTTCTGTTTGTTTTGGTCGGTGCTCTGTGCAGGAAAGAGATTCTGGGTAATACATTAGGGAGCGTGAAGGGATTAAGCCGTAATGGGATTTTGAAAGCTTCTCTCTCTATAATGTACACTCCACTTAACAATACTGGAGATTGTGTTGTAGATCAGACTGTTAAGACCAAGTAGCCATTATCTGGCAGATATGTGACTAGTGTGACTGCATCCCCCACATTATGATCAGTTTCCATTTACTTCACTGTCCGGTGATTATAGTCATGCCCCATAGGGCTCTCTCAACTTTAACTAACGGGCTGGTCATCAGCAGAAGCTAAAGGCAGAGGGAGCAGGTTAGAGTTGGCCTTTTGCAATTTAAAAAGTTCACGTTATACTGAGTTGTGACTTGCATCTGGGCCTTGTGAGTTAAATGTATGTTTAAAATACAGTATACAGTATGTGATAGAGAATGTGTTGCGGTCCTGTAAATCTACGTGTATGTCAATTGTCTCATGAGCTATAACACCATGAATATTACAGTGGACATGCAAGTCCATTCTCTAATGTTGTTAGTACTGTATTGCACACACAGTACCCCAGACCACAAGCCACCTGCATGGTTAATCTAAGCCATATTGCTTCCTGAGTGGTTTGTGGTATAGTGACCATTAATAAGCATTAATCTAACTAATATACATGCCTCAAGGTCATTTTAGGATCTAATTTCCATGTCCATTGCCGTTTCAGTGTTGAGTTCAAATGAAACTGATCCTGAATCTGTAAGTTGTTTAGCTGACAATGAAGATGACTCTACTGTACATATGTAAAGCGATTTGATTATTTTAACCAGGACATGATTTCCTTTCATATCACATTTCTATGTTGAGGATAAGGACTTTACCCTCTCCATGTTTTGAGAGTCACGAAGGTCTTTTTCAGGAGGGATCCCGTGCGTAGTCTTTGTTCAGAGCGGATGTCATAGTGTGTATTCAACCCAGGATTAAACGGGCTCTGTGTTTGTTTTTCCACTCCACGACAAACAGGGAGCACTGCATTTCCTGTCCCCTCTGCTTTGAGTCCTCTAATTACATAGCTGTTTTCATATTCTATAGGTCAATGACACTTGTTTGGCCAATTTATATATTTGTATATTATATGGCTATTATCTTTCAATTTGGCACATTAACCTATCCAAGAAGGCAATATCACTATTCTTTCCGTGGCCCGGCCCCTGACATACACTGAGTGTACAGAACATTAAGGACACCTGCTTTTTCCATGACACAGACTGACCAGGTGAATCCAGGTGAAAGCTAGGATCTCTTATTGATGTCACTTTTGACATCCACTTCAATCAGCGTAGATGAAGGGGAGTAGACAGGTTAAAGAAGGATTGTTAAGCCTTGAGACAACTGAGGCATGGATTGTGTTTGTGTGCCATTCAGAGGGTGAATGGACAAGACAAAATATTGAAGTGGCTTTGAACGGGTTATGGTAGTAGGTGCCAGGCACACTGAGGGGGGTTGTACTCTACTGTCCCTTAGATTACATAGATTGACTGCTCTGTGATGGATTGGTCTAGAATTTCATATTGGGCTGTGTTTGTCCCTTGAGGGATCCCCTGGTCACCTGGTTGGGTGACAGTAAGCCACTGGGGAGCTTAGAGACTGACAATGGGGAGAAAATCGTTTGAGCTGGCCTGGAAGTGGTAGTTAGCCCTCGTATCCCTAGTCAGATCCTGTTTTGATAGAGGGGTATATAACTCTCCTGACATGGACATCCAGACTGGGCAGTGATGTAACACAGGAAGTTGTTGTCTGGTTTCTCTCTTCAGTTCAGTCAGAAAGGATTTGGGTCATTTAAACTCTATTCAGTTATGAACTCATTATTTGTATAGTTTTATTTACTAGGATTATAAAAAAAAAAAAAAAGTTGTATCATTTTTTTAATATATCCCAAATTTGCAAGGGAGATCCATTCCCCCGCTTCCTATTCGCAAGTGCCCTCAACTGACTCATCCACTTTTGATCTTGTTGTGCAGCTCTGTTGGTGGCAGCTCTTCTCCTGGCACTTATTGGTCTCCTATGTGTCGTTGCTCCCTACCTGTACAGGTACTGTATTTTAAATCATTTTACAGTGAGTTTTCTAAAAGCTGTATGCTTTGATCTGAAGCCAAACGGACGCGCTGTTGACAGTTGAAGCTCTTTGTTCTCCGTTTACAGGAGGCGTTGTACGACCAAGCTTATCAAGACCATTTGTCGCGAAGGACCGCAACATGCAATGGATGTAAGTATAGTACTCATGTTCACTTATCACAACGCAAATCTCACATTAGGATTATGTTTCTCTATGCAATACATTATGTTTCTACATCCAAAACATCACTTATCTTATAGAATTCATTGTCCTCTGGAATCTAAACTCGACTTCAGCTTTGATCTACTGAATGCATTGAAATGTTTTTCGTGCACTTTTTACGATTAAGTTTAAGAGGCATTTGAAATGAATGAAAGCCTCCAGACTCCGGTCACTAAGCCATTTGTGAGATACTAATATGATAATTGATACAAATGTTAGCAGAGTCAGCAGACCTACATTAGTGATAGATCAAGCATTGTATCTATCATCTTGTCTTGGTCCATGACGTGACAGCCTGACGGGCTCCTGCGTATTTCTGGAGAGCATGAATAGCTCCTCTCATCTTCTCGAGGAAGAGGCCTTCATCTCCCATATGCTCCCATGATGGCAGTCAGATCCATCATACAGAATTAGTGCTAGTGTCTTCCTGCTCTGGCCCTCCAAACTGCTGCATGGAGGCCAACAGGCCAGGGTATTCAAACTGGGAGGGCAGCAGGCCAGAGTAATCCAAGCCCGCTCTTTAAAAAACAAGGAAGTGGCGGCCAACTACTACTCAGCAAGGCTAGAAAGGAGGATGGAGACATACACGTCCAACTGGATCAATCGGACTCATTTCTCTACTCTGTAACTGCAAATTCAAGTTTTCTTTGGGTTTGTTACACACTAGCGGAGGCGATAATATCGAGTAAGCATGATTTGACTATGGATTTCCACCAAACAAAATCGCGTTTTTTTTGCCAACAGTGAACATTACATACTGTACTGTTTACATTATTCAAGGGAATTTATTTATTCAGGTGTAACTTATGTAGTGTGCAACAAGTATGTAAGTCATAACTGCTTGTACTGTACTCACTGTACTCACATGGTTATAACAGGTTATTACACTGGCTTGTACTTTGGTATAAGGCCTAAGTCATGTAAAGTAGCACACCCAAAAATGAACGTTTGTTTACTGAAATGCTTGTGTTCAGGATGAAACCCAAGGTTGTGGGGATGAGGTTAACAGTACCCAACCAAAACCAACACGACTGCGCTCATTGGACACTTTCCGAGGGTATGTACATGGAATTGATTGTTCATCTCTCTATCGCCACGTATGGCTTGTTTACATGCTAATTGATTTCAGGCTAATCCTAGGCATGCTACACAGAACACAAAAGGATGTATTGTGTAACAACATATTATACGGGTCACTGTCTGGTTACATGGTCACTTGAGCCTTTGTTTTCTGGCAATCGCTTTGGGCACGATTTGTAATATCTTGTTGTCTATCTATGGTTGAGAACAGCGTATTTCTGTTGGACAGGAGTGGTGTGATTTAATCTTGGATCCCTGCTCTACTCAATAGTGGCCTCGGGGCAAACACAAAGCACGCCTCTCTGGAAACAGGAAGCTGGTGTGGGTTTGACCTCCCCTTCGCCAAATAATTGATGCAATAATACCATCAACATATCAGCACATATCCACCGAGCCATAGATCTACAGCTGGGATAGAAAGGAAAGAGCTTCCCAGAGCCAGGGGTTTTTAGTATCATGGAGACTTCTCCATATCTGCTCACTTCATCTGATGATTTTGTAAATGTTGAAATCTCATTCACTGTGTCTGCTCAAGCGGACGTAATGTTATTTTGGTCCGATTTGTATATCTTCAAATCAACATATCAAGCCTTCGTCAACCGGGAAAATGAAACTGCTCATCATCACGTTGTTTCAAAATGCTTTTAGTTACCAGGAAACTACCATGATGTAGATACTAGTGATGGGGGAAGAAAATCAATACAGTTACAAATAAATATATTTTGGGGGGGGGGGGGGGAATGATATGATGTATCGATATTTGAATCCAATTATTGATTTGTAAAAATCCCAACGCTACTGTAAAAATCCCAACGCTACTGTAGAAATCCTAACGCTACTGTACTGTAGGTAGCGTTAGCTAGCACCAGTCGGCTGTACCTGCGCCAAAACGCCTGTATTTTTCATCCTATAGCTTGTTCTACGTCTTCTTTTGAACTGGTGAGCGAGCATTTTTTCAGCACTTCTATTCCCCTGACTGATTGGAACTCGTTTTCTCGTGGCTCTCTTGTCCCTCTGCAGCAGACATATAGTGAGCAATATGTTTGGAACATCAAATCACAATTCAAATGCACGATTCAAATCACAATACATGCAAAATTCTTGAGAATCGCAATACATACTGTATCAGCACCTAAGTATCGTGATAATGTCGTATCGTGAAGTCCCTGGCAATTCCCAGCCCCGGTAGATACATTACCGTATAATAAATCGTAGTAATAAATCACATTTTCACATGCTCTAGAGAATACAAGTGTTCTTACTACTGTTCCCTGACACTAACCCGTAACTTTACTCTGGGCTTTTCACACATAATCAACGACAGACCTATCTCATCAGAAACATATCAGAATGTTGAAATGTAGGCGAACATATGTCACTGTAATGACATATTACTGTAGTTATGGCTCTTACTAGAAGACAGAAGGACTCTGGTGCTAGTGTGGACGGGGGACGTACAACATGGGTTGATTCATAACAACCTTTATAATGCATTTATTCAATATCATTCATCAGGAGTTTTCAAAATAAAAGTCCCCTTTTCGTTACAGAACGAAAAGTTATCAGTAACACTGAAATAGATCTTCATGTATCCATTGTACAACTGACATTTTTAGTTCCACAGCCACAGTACCCAACCCAATCCATGTGTTGTTCTAATGGCACTTGTTTCTGTCTGTTATTGGCAGAAAACGTAATGTAGGCCTAACATGAAGGTTACGAATGGTGCTCCAGACCAGAAGGCGCTGTAGGCCAGGTACTCCGTTCACTTCAGATCCAACTTGTCCCAGAAATCGTCACAAACAAGTTCATAATTCAATATGATAATATTGATCATTCCAATGGCTGTTTACCCAGTGGCATCTTGCCGCATTGAAAGATCTCAAGAGAGGATGCAAAACACTCAATGCACACTGTCACTGACCACCAACCCTATGCTGCACCCAGCCTGTTACGTGAATAGTGTGACAGAGGGTTGGGTACTGTGGCAGTATCAAATTTCCATTGTACAATGCTGAAATTAAATAAAGATTAATTTCAAGATACTTTTATTTTTGAAAACTTGATGTGAATGATGTTGAATAAACGTGCTAAAACGTTTTATGACTGATCCCGCAACACTCATAAAGGTGTTACGACTGGTTTCATAAAGATGTTACGAATGCCTTGTATGAATGTATATTCTCTTCAAGTAAAGTTACCGGATTTTATCATATGTAATACAAAGTTACATTGGCCTGAGAAGATATACCGCTGAAACAATCTGTAACGTGTCGATGTTCTCATATTGGTTCCTGTATCAATTGAATGTCCTATACCTCGAGACGTGCTTTATCAAAGCACAACTCGGGGCTCAAGATTAACGTTCCAATGCACCTTAGCTGGATGAGTTATGATCCAGATGCCAGTAAGTAACAACTTTTCACTGAGGAAAAGAGGCATCAGTCATCTGCCATGAAGGCTGGTACATTTTTGAAGCCAAAGGGGTTTTTTCTCCTCTGAAAGACTTTTCAGCTCATTCCTCAGACTCCACTACCATGAGTTATAGAGAACAGCTCTGTCAGCTCAGCTTTGTTTGCGTTTACATTTTTCTAAAAGGATCTTGATTTTAGTCTTGTGGCACTTCTAAAAGCCTTCAGCCCGTTTCACTTATTTTGAAGATTACGCTAAAGATTAGTTGTAATAAATTGAAGATGCAACAACAATTACATTTAAAAAGGAATGTGTAATTTACAAATGGAACCAGGGGGCTGGGCCAATAACACGTCTCATTACAATATGACAAAATAGCGACATTTAACCTTTGTCACCTAAACTCACGTCATATAGCATGGTTAGGGTACCGTGTTAACATTCTAGCATTCATATAATGAATAACAAAGATAGTTACAGTGCGTTCGGAAAGTATTCGGACCCCTTGACTTTTTCCACATTTTGTTACGTTTGAGAGTTATTCTAAAATGTATTAAATACATGGTTTTCCTCACCAAGCTACACACAATACCCCATAATGACGAAGCAAAAACAGGTTTTTAGAAATGTTTGCAAATTTATAAAAAATTAAAAACTGAAATATCTTATTTGCATAAGTTTTCAGACCCTTTGCTATGAGACTCGAAATTGAGCACAGGTGCATCCTGTTTCCATTGATCGTCCTTGAGATGTTTCTACAACTTGATTGGAGTCCGCCTGTGGTAAATTCAATTGATTGGGCATGATTTGGAAAGGCACACACCTGTCTTTCTAAGGTCCCACAGTTGACAGTGCATGTCAGAGCTCCGAGACAGGATTGTGTCGAGGCACAGATCTGGGGAAGGGTACCAAAACATTTCTGCAGCATTGAAGGTCCCCAAGAACACACTGCAGCATTGAAGGTCCCCAAGAACACATCATTCTTAAATGGAAGAAGATTGGAACCACTAAGACTCTTCCTAGAGCTGGCCGCCTGGCCAAATTATGCAATCGGGGGAGAAGGGCCTTGTTCAGGGAGGTAACCAAGAACCCGATGGTCACTCTGACAGAGCTTCAGAGTTTCTCTGTGGAGATGGGAGAACCTTCCAGAAGGACAACCATCTCTGCAGCACTCCACCAATCAGACCTTTATGGTAGAGTGGCCAGACGGAAGCCACTCCTCAGTAAAAAGCACATGACAGCCCGCTTGGAGTTTGCCATAAGGCACCTAAAGGACTTTCAGCCCATGAAAAACAAGATTCTCTGGACTGATGAAACCAAGATTGAACTCTTTGTCCTGAATGCCAAGCGTCACGTCTGGAGGAAGTTTTTCAGGGACTGGGAGACTAGTCAGGATCGAGGGAAAGATGAACGGAGTAAAGTATCCTTGATGATAACCTGCTGCAGAGCACTCAGGACCTCAGACTGGGGTGAAGGTTCACCTTCCAAAAGGACAACGACCCTAAGCACACAGCCAAGACAACGCAGGAGTGTTTTTGATTTTTTTTTAATGTATACTAACCTGTTTTCGCTTTGTCATTATGGGGTATTGTGTGTAGATTGATGAGGGAATAAAAAAAAAAAATCTATTTTAGAATAAGGCTGTAACGTAACAGAATGTGGAACAAGTCAAGCGGTCTGAATACTTTCTGGATGCACTGTATGCGCACCAAAGTTATGAATAGACTTGATCGATAGGTGGATGTTTATTGAGAGGACAGTATACTTTTCATTCTGTGCTTTGATATTTGGCCACTGAAATAAGCAGCATGACATTTCCTCTCAAGTACTAGACATTTGTTATGACTAGATTGGGTTTCCATGTACTTGATGTGGCTAGTGATAATGTAAGTAACTCAATACTCAATAGTGATTGAGTGTAGCCATCCATTTGCTTGTAGGCTAAAGAGGCGGTGTATAGAACTTAAAGCCTAATTGCTGATGCATGTAAAGAGATCAAAACCCCCAAAATGTGATGGTATTATCGTCCAAGCGCATCCACAGTGGATATAATAAGTCTTAACCCCCTTTGATTTTGTTCCACGTTTGGTTGCGTTACAAAGTCTTTTTTTGTCATTGATCTACACAAAATACTCCATAATGTCTGTGAAAAGTCCCGTGTGGCTCAGTTGGTAGAGCATGGCGCTTGCAACGCCAGGGTTGTGGGTTCATTCCCCACGGGGGGACCAGGATGAATATGTATGAACTTTCCAATTTGTAAGTCGCTCTGGATAAGAGCGTCTGCTAAATGACTTAAATGTAAATGTAAAAGAAAATTATACAAAGGTTTACAAATTAATACAAATGAAATAGCTAAAATATAGTCATTGCATTCACCCGATTTGTTTAGTCAAGCCTAAATTAGTGCAGGAGTAAAATGTGGCTTAACAAATCACATAATAAGTTACATGGACTCACTCTGTGTGAAATAATCAGGGTTCCTCTGTCTCCCATACAAACAACATTTGTAATTCAAGTATTGAATTTCAAGTACCGATTCAACTACAAAGACCAAGGAGCTTTTCAAAAGCCTCATAAAGAAGGGGATTGATTGGTAGATGGCTAACAACAACAAATCAGACAGTGAATATCTCTTTAAGCGTGGTCAATTAATAATTATGCTGTGGATGACCACCCTGACACATCAAAGATACAGTTGTCCTTCTGAACTGAGCTGCAGGACAGGAAAGAAACTGCTGTAATCAGCTGTAATCACCGCAAAATGTGTTTCTAACATGTATTGATTCAGGGGGTGAATACTTTTTCATTAATCGTAAAATCTTTTTTCGAATTTTTCGAGTTGTAGTATTTTGTGTAGGTTGTTGACAAAAAATGTCAATTAAATCCATTTTAATCTTATGTTGTAATACTTGTATTTTTTTTATCCAATGATAACCACTGTATTAGTCATGACGTTGTGTCTGTGTTTTGTATAGAAGCTAGGTGGTGTTTTGTTGTCATTCACCTGTATCTGGCTGGTGTTTGTCAAACTGTTTATCACAGAACCGGTATTACTATGCTGAGGAGCTTTACCTATTCCATTTGCTGATAAAGTGGTAAAAATGACAACAATCAAGTCTATTCAAATTAGGTGCTTTAACCTGACAATCATTGGAATTTGAACTAAATGAGTGAAGTGCTCATGTTTTGTATTGTAAAGTACCTTAATAATCACAATCTTTTGCCCTCTGTCACAAGCCAATTTCATAAGGCATTTGGAAGGATTAGGAATTGGTAATTTAATTTGACTAAAATGGTTCTCTCAAAGATGTAGGCCAGAGAGTCAGACACCAAATGCTTTTAATTTATAAGATTGGCAATAAGTCGTTATATTGCAGCAATTTACACAGGCCTCATCGGGAAAATGACTTAACCTTTGTCTCTGTCTCTATGACAACTAATGGACGTACTCGTTACAATCGGAATGAGGATGCATGTGACGTGTGTTTCTGTGCATGTGCGCATGCGTGCATGTGTGTGCATACGAGCATGAATGTATGTGTGTGTGTGTGCTACAGAGGTCGCTTGGCTTTAATATCCCTTTTGAGATGATAGTGCCAGATTCAAATCTTGTATCAGCAGGTTAGGGCTAAAAGGAGCAGTAATGTCTTCTGGTGATCTTCTTAATTGAATCTGGGCAGAAAAACAAGCGAGGCTCAAGCTGAGGTAAACACAGTGCACCTTATCAGATCACCTCTACTGGGAGCTTGCTTTATGGTTCTCAAATAATGCTTTATTTATTCCATTAACATTACTCATGAATCAAAAGCAGAAATTGTATTTTATAGCTGGTGAAAGGAGCGAATCTGCCATTGAGAAAGCTACGGCACTATACCTGTGAAGCAAATTTGTGCAATGTAAATGTAAATACCCATTTTCTGAAATGTGATACAAACACCCGTCTCCCTTAGCAGCTGATTCAGTGTGGTATTCCATCATGTATGCTGTGTTTCAGCGGCCCTCGCGAGCACTAAGTTATAAGTGTATCATAAATTCGAGTCAAAAGTCTTTAGTCAGCAGTCCTGCACGAGTAGATCTAGAGGCAAAGTGTTCATTTACTGAGTGATTCATTATGCTTAGATTGCATTTCCTTGTATTACGTTTCGGTGTGTGAAAATATACAGTGGTGGAAAAAGTTCCCAATTGTCATAAAGATATCTTAATAGAAAATGACTCAAGTAAAAGGGATAGTCACCCAGTTAAAGGTAAAGTATAAATCAAATCAAATTCCTTATATTAAGCAAACCAGACGGCACAATTTTTTTGTTTTTTTTATTCACGCGAAGGGCACATTTCAACGCTCAGACATAATCTACAAATAAAGCATGTGTTTAGTGAGTCCGCCAGATCAGAGGCAGAAGAGATGACCAGGGATGTTCTCTTGATAAGTGTGTGAATTGGACGATTTTGCTGTCCTGCTAAGCATTCAAAATGTAAAGAGTACTTTTGGGTGTCAGAGAAAATGTATGAAGTGAAAAGTACATTCTTTTCTATAGGAATTTGTGAAGTAAAAGTTGTCAAAAATATAAATAGTAAAGTACAGATACCCCAAAAGTATTTTTACATAAGTACTTTACACCACTGAGAATATACCCACCCTTGGCCTTTTGATCTTTGATTCAGAAGTCATGTCTTTATTAAAAGTAAATTATGTAAAACAGAGTAGTTATGTACTGTACCAACATTTTCTTTATAATTTCATGCTAGGTGTCAATGTCCAATAATAACAATGCTAGCCTACCAGCTGGTTATATGTTCAACTGAAATCTATATTTTTTTCAATATTTATAGACTTTCCCTGACAATCATGGTTTTTGTGAACTATGGAGGTGGAGGGTACTGGATATTTGAACATGCACCTTGGAATGGTTAGTATACAATTCTAACATACATCACCACACCAGACACACCAAACTCTCTCCATGATCAATTCTACTGTAAATTCAGGCTCAAACCAACAAGGAGGGCAATGGTGTAATTTCTTATCTAGGCCATCAAAGACCCTCCCAATGGATCAATAACACTAACAACCTAAGGGAAGATGAGGAGGGAGGGTTGCATGTTAAATCTTAATGGAGACTATTACCAAATGCATCTCCAACAGTATTTAAAGGCAAACTCGATTCAAGCGTCATAATAGCCCCTTCATCACACCGGCTGAATCGTATAGATTCCAATGGAAAGGTGATGGATTTTGATATAACTACGTGGCTCCGACCGTCATGGAGGTTTGGACGTTTATAAACCACTCAGTCTATAAGTCCAACTATAAAAGCAACACAAAAAAAAACGACTTCAGGGGCATTGAATAAATGATTACTAATCAAACGGCCAGTCTGTTTTGGAGTGGAGCCCAGTTTTTGTATTGCGAGTCTTGATTATCTGGACAGAAGACCGAGAACTCTAGATCTTTAGTAGCCTAGTAGGTATACTGTATGTTTTGTTTCTCACAGTTTCTCTGACTGAATGACTATATTTAATCATGCACTTATGACAGTATGAATACGGTCTGTCTGTGTCTGTCTGCTTGGTCTATCCATCTGTATCGATCCTTGTGACCTATAAGCATGTCTCTTTGTTCCAGGTCTTACTGTGGCTGATCTTGTGATGCCTTGGTGGGTTTCACTGCAACAACTGTTAGAATCACTGTGGAATTGTTACAGGCATGAGCAGAGGAAGCTCTGACACACGCTACGAGCTAATTATGCCCCTACGTTGCGAACACGGTCAAGTAGTTCACACCGGTCACATGATCTCTGATTAACACTGCACAGTAACTAACACTACAATAACACGCGTTTCATGACCTTTTTGTCTCAACAAATTTGATAACTCATTGACAGTGTGTGGTTAGGACTCCTTTGCTCAGACATACAGACACTTGTTTAACACTGAACATGATTGAATATTATGCGCCAAATTGTTTAGTCCCAAATGTTTATTGAACACAGAAGGGTATTGTGCAGTGACGACGCGATTAGATGCAGGGCGTCATAGTCAGGAACTTTATATGGGTGGTGTGTATCACTGTAACAGGGTAGCCTATCTAGCAGAGCAATCAGTGTACATATCAGGGCAGTAATTAGGATAGACATGACAAAGAATACAGTGAATTGTAGACTTATATTTGTTATCCGGAAATGGTATTAGACCCTTTGACCAGCAAGATTATCCTTCATCCTTCGGTATTGTAACTAATTAAAGTGATATTACACTCCAAAATCAAAGTTTGCCCAATTCTTTTTTTTTTACCTCAAAATTGGTCATCTCTTTTGTAGATTCAGCTATAAGCCACAATCCAAAATGAATGGACAAGATAAGCATCGTGTAATTTCTAGACTTGAGGTGCTTATCTTATACATTTCTTTGGGGTTGAAGCACAGCTGGACAAACACAGTCGAAGGTGTGGGACATAGTTTTATCTTGATATCAGAGTGCTTTTGAGGTAGGAAAACATCTGTCAAACTTTGATCATCGAGTGCGATGTCCCTTTAATTGAGTTGTCTCTGAGTACTGTAATGTTTCACTGTGTGTGTCATGCAGGTTTGTGTTCATCATTGGGACGTCTGTAGTATTGGCCTTCACCTCCATGCAGAAAAAGGGAGTTAGCCGTCGGCAGCTAATACGCAAGCTAACGTGGAGAACTGTGGTCCTCATCCTTATCGGCTTTTGTTTCATGAACTACTCTCCAAAGGATGGATTATGTAGGTATACACACTTTTTTTTCAACAAAAAATGTTGTTTGATTTACCAAGGAACGTCGTGAACCCTAAATCATAACCATGCATGCACCAGAAACATATGGGAGTAATGAAACATGCAATAAGTAATTAAAGTGATAAAACTAAACTCTTGCCAGTGAAGCAGTTCGGGAGCTGAATCCGTAGCAAGTCATTACAAACTTTCCCCACCAGTATCTTCCTGTTTCCATATGACCTTACCATGATGAGTTTGGAAAACTATTATTTAGATACCATTAGATACACTACATGACCAAAAGTGTGTGGACACCTGCTCGTCGAACATCTCATTCCAAAATCATGAGCATTAATATGGAGTTGGTCCCCCCTTTGCTGCAATAACAGCCTCCACTCTTCTGGGAAGGCTTTCCACTAGATGTTGGAACATTGCTGCGGGGACTTGCTTCCATTCAGCAAGAGTATTAGGGTGGTCGGGGCACTGATGTTGGGCGATTAAGCCTGGCTCGTCGGCGGCGGCGTTTCAATTCATCCCGAAGGTGTTCAATGGGGTTGAGGTCAGGGCTCTGTGCAGGCCAGTCCAGTTCTTCCACACCGATCTCGACAAACCATTTCTGTAGCATTGTCATGCTGAAACAGGAAAGGGCCGTCCCCAAACTGTTGCCACAGTTACTGCACAGAATAGTCTAGAATGCCATTGTATGCTGTAGTGTTAAGATTTCCCTTCACTGGAACTAATGGATCTAGCCTGAACCATGAAAAATAGCCCCAGACCATTATTCATCCTCCACCAAACTTTACAGTTGGCACTAAGCATTGGGGCAGATAGCGTTCTCCTGACATCCGCCAAAGCCAGATTCGTCCGCCGGGCTGCCAGATGGTGAAGCGTGATTCATCAAGTGGAGGCTGCTGCGGGGAGGACGGCTCATAATAATGGCTGGAATGGAGTAAATGGAATGGCATCAAACACATGGAAACCATGGAAACCACGTGTGTTGATGTATTCCACTCCATGAGCCCATCCTCCCTAATTAAGGTGCCACCAACATCCTGTGGATTCATCACTCCAGAGAATGCGTTTCCACTGCTCCAGAGTCCACGTGGATGTCGATTAAGGCAGCCTCCCCTCATCTCTCTTATTCAGAAATGTTTGGTTAAATGCGGAAGACACATTTCAGTTGAAGGCATTCAGTTCTACAACTGACTAGGTATCCCCCTTTCCCTTCCAATGGCAGGAAGCATTATACCACTCCAGCCGATGCTTGGCATTGCGTATGGTGATCTTAGGCTTGTGTGCGGCTGCTCGGCCATTGAAACCCATTTCATGAAGCACCTGACAAACAGTTATTGTGTTTCCAGAGGCAGTTTTGAACTCTGTAGTGAGTTCAGGTGAGGACACATAATTTTTATGCGCTTCAGCACTCAGCGGTCCCGTTCTGTGAATTTGTGTGGCTCTGGCAGGGCAAACATTTGATGAACTGACATGTTGGAAAGGTGGCATCCTATGACGGTGCCACGTTGAAAGTCATTGAGCTCTTCAGTAAGGCTATTCTACCGCCCATGTTTGTCTATGGAGATTGCATGGCCGTGTGCTTGATTTTATACACCGATCAGCAACGGGTGTGGCTGAAATTGCAGAATCCACTAATTTGAAGGGGTGTCCACATACTTTTGTATATATAGTGTATCTTCATTACAAACTGTGTAGTTCAATGTTCCCTAGATCTTGTTCTTGGTCGCCATGCTAAATGCTGGAACAATTGCAATGTTTTTCTTATGTAAAGCCCCTGTTGGATTGTGATTATGAAGTCTGACAGCATAGGGTAGCGGGCAGCGGCTGGCTGCCAGAGACGTGACAGGGTTAAATGAGGAAAGCTGTCGGGACAATGTGGAGTTATTACTGTCCACGAGGGTCAGAACGGGCGCCCTTCACACATTAGCCAACCCTGGCGCTAATGGACTTTCCTGGGTGGATGTCTCTGTAACCGGGTTAAAAAATATATTGTTATTCCTCGCAGTGGGGAACACAGCATCAGGGGACATTTAACAAAAAAAGGATTTGAGCCAAAACAACCAGTGTTGCTGTAATGGACATTTTCAACAGATAGTGTTACATGGTACCAGCTGTAGACTGTAGATGCCATGTAGTGTAAAACCTCTCATAACAAGATCATGAGTTTTACCATCAACCACTGTAGACAGTGTTGTTTTGCCTCTGTCTCTCTCCGCCCTCCCCGTGATGCCCTTGTCATGTCTAACCCTGGGTTTTATCTAATAAGGAAATTGTGGTGCGTCGATCTGTTCAATATGCATACTGCTCTTGTGGTCACATGAAGAGGTATTGACCTTTGATGTGTTTTTACCCATTCAAAATGACCAGTCGCTTGTTAAAATGGGACGGTTAGCTTCGCTGCCGATATACAGGTTAGTTTCAGTTTTTGGAGGTCAAGTCAGCTTTAGCTATTATGAGGTGAATGCATGTACACTAATAGCTTAACCTATTGCGGGGTTTGGATACATTTCCAGTATTCAACTTTGATTCAAGTCCCACTCCATAAAATGTCCTTCCATTTGATTCTTCATCACTATGCTTTATTTTATTCAGGAACCCATTTATTTCCATTTTGCAGTAATTCGCCACTTCCAACCGGAAAAACTCTCTGACTTCTTTTAGAATTTTCATCTTTAACAGGCTTATACTCAGAATATATTGATTAAAGCCACGTGAGGGCTCCTGAGTGGCGCAGCGGTCTAAGGCACTGCATCTCAGTGCTAGAGGCGTCACTCCTGACCCTGGTTCGATTCCAGGCTGTATCACAACCGGCCGTGATTGGGAGTCCCAATTCCTTTTCCCATATTATAACATCATCATTTCCCCATCTCAATTTCTACCATGCTTATGCATAAGCATGTCATATTTCTTCTGTAAGAAACATTTCAATTTACCCCTATCCATATGGGCCAATTCCCACAAGTGTAAAGGGTTAATACTGATGCATGACTCATAAAGACCATGCAATAGCCATAATGACTAACTTCAAAGTAACTTTTGTGGATGTTTCATGCTTGCATATTGAACTTGATAATGATGAGTGTTGTGAGAGATAGCAGAGACAAGGGACCAATCTCATAGGGGTGTAACCTACGGATTTAACAAACATGTTATTAGTCACCCAAAGCGCTTCCTCCTTTCCTGTGAAAAAATACATTTCCGCTTCTTATTTGATTTGTCCAGATCAATGATTGGGATTATATATTTTTGGAATGATCTTTGTGCCGCAAAGAGATTTTCTATTAACTAATGTGGAGATTGCCATCAATCTCTGAACTGAAGGCCATTCATGTCCTCCCCAATTTGCCTGGGCCTGGAGATAACAGGGAATCTTTGATGAGCCTTCCACCTCCCGGACACGTACCTCGACATCCGAAGACACCCATTTCCACCCATATCCTCCCTCATGGAACAGAATGATTGTGGTCGCCCAGCTGTCAATGGTTGATGCTATTCCTTTCCTGTGCAAACAGCTTAAGTCATCAGAAATAGTTATGCATCGTTTCAAGAATGTCTGTATTTCATTTTGTTATTACGTCAATGCTCAGTGTATAGCCTATAACTCCAGTATAAAAGTATAACTCCAGACAGTTGGAGCTTTTGTACTATACATGTATTTGTTGCAGTTCTTGTTGCAGGATTATGAGGTATATGACCAAAAGTCACAGTCCAGAATATAGCCATTTCTCTGTGTTGGCGACACTGGCTATATTACAGTGTTCTGGTCAGTGTTCTGGTCTATGATCACAGGTCTGTGTGAAGAGTCATTCTCTCTGTGTTACAGTATCTTGGTCTTGGCTGAGAATCCCTGGAGTCCTCCAGCGTCTGGGATTCACCTACTTCATACTGTCCCTGATGCAGACATTCTGTGGCATGAGAGAGATCCCACTGAGCAGGGTGAGACTCTGACTTTGTCAAGTTGGTTTTCATCAGTAATTACACTCTGGAAAGCAACCTTATAAGACCATAGAAAGTGTAGGTGGTTGCTACGTGCAGGTTTTTGCATTATGTAACACTTGGCAAGCTAGGGTGCTATTCCCTAAAATGACATCCTGCCGACTACGCCAAGTTTCATGTGGCAATTACATGAATTGTGCTTGATCTAACTGTAGGATCGCTGGTGGGACCCTGTCCAGGATGTGGTCTTGTATTGGCCAGAGTGGATCTTCATTATTCTCCTGGAGGCATTATGGCTGTGTCTCACCTTTCTATTGCCTGTGCCTAACTGCCCCACGTAAGTCAAATGCCTGAATACACACACTCAAAAGGTTTTTCAGTTTATCATGTGATTATCATTATAAAGACCTTGATAGATTATCACTATGTGATGTACCAAATCCAATAAACAATTATCTTCTCTACAATATACAGTACCTACATTGTGGTGTCCAGATTATGACAAAGTCACACATCCATGGGATTTGGATGGGTGACTGTTCTAATATGGACACCGTATAAATAATTTTAAAGCCAAGGAGTGATGAGAATGAATACAATTATTTTCAATATTTATACATGCTGTGGTGATGTGATATTTGGACCAGTAAACTGGGGTGATGCTGTGGCTGTAACTGGGCAGGTGTTAGTGTTCACTGTGCAGCATGTGTTGTGCTAGCTAGCTGGTGTTATAAGCCACTGTGATTTAAGGGTCTGTGGTTGTTGCTTCAGAGGGGATAATTAGCCAATCTCAGTCTGTCATGTATACTAAGACCAAGGCAGAGGATCCATCTTCCTCTCGCTCCTTCCTCCCTGTCTCTGTGCTCTCTGCTCCTCTCTCCTCTCTGCTTGACCCTGCCTGGCATTGTTGTGCCTCCCAAGGCAGCTGAGTATGTTTGACCAAATGTTGATTGTCAGAGTGTATGAAAACCATTTTTAATATTGTCCTTGTCTTTCTCATCAACATACACACTGTACAATATGTGTGTTGTGATTAGATGTACAGTACCAGTCAAATGTCAACATACACACTGTACAATATGTGTGTTGTGATTAGATGTACAGTACCAGTCAAATGTTTGGACACTCTAAGGTTATTATTAATATTTTTTTTACTATTTTCTACATTGTAGAATAATAGTGAAGACATCAAAACTATGAAATAACACATGGAATCATGTAGTAACACAAAAAGTGTTAAACAAATTCTTCAACGTAGCGACCTTTTTCCTTTATGACAGCTTTGCACACTCTTGGCATTCTCTCAACCAGCTTCACTTGGAATGCTTTTCCATCAGTCTTGAAGGGGTTCCCACAAATGCTGAGCACTTGTTAGCTGTTTTTCCTTCACTCTGTGGTCCAACTCATCCAAAAACCATCTCAATTGGGTTGAGGTCAGGTGATTGTGGAGGTCAGGTCATCTGATGCAGCACTCCATCACTCTCCTTCTTGGTCAAATAGCCCATACACAGCCTGGAGGTGTGTTTTGGGTCATTGTCCTGGTGAAAAACAAATCATAGTCCCCCTAAGTGCAAACCAGCTGGGATGGCGTATCGATGCAGAATGCTGTGGTAGCCATGCTGGTTAAGTGTGCCTTGAATTCTAAATAAATCACAGACAGTGTCAACAGCAAAGCACCCCCACACCATCACGCCTCCTCCTCCATACTTCACGGTGGGAAACACACATGCGGAGATCATCCGTTCACCTACTCTGCGTCTCACAAAGACACGGCGGTTGGAACCAAAAATCTCAAATTTTGACTCATCAGACCAAAGGACAAATTTCCACCGGTCTAATGTCCATAGCTCGTGTTTCTTGGCCCAAGCAAGTGTCATCTTCTTATTGGTGTCCTTTAGTAGTGGTTTCTTTGCAGTAATTGAACAATGAAGACCTGATTCACACAGTCTCCTCTGAACAGGTGATGTTGAGATGTGTCTGTTACTTGAACTCTGAAGCATTTATTTGGGCTGCAATCTGAGGTGCAGTTAACTCTAATGAACTCATCCTTTGCAGCAGAGGTAACTCTGGGTCTTCCTTTCTTGTGGCGGTCCTCATGAGAACCAGTTTCATCATAGCGCTTGATGGTTTTTGCGACCGCACTTGAAGAAACTTTAAAAGTTCTTGAAATGTTCCGTATTGACTGACCTTCATGTCTTAAAGTAATGAAGGACTGTCGTTTCTCTTTGCTTATTTGAGCTGTTTTTGCCGTAATATGGACTTGGTCTTTTACCAAAAAGAGCTATCTTCTGTATACCACCCCTACCTTGTCACAACACAACTGATTGGCTCAAACGCATTAAGAAGGAAAGAAATTCCACAAATTAACTGTTAACAAGGCACACCTGGATGGACACCAATGGACCCTCTTACTGAAAGTTGTGGCTGCTTCGCGTGATGTATTGTTGTCTCTACCTTCTTGTCCTTTGTGCTGTTGTATGTGTCCAATAATGTTTGTACTATGTTTTTTGGCGCTACCATGTTGTGCCGCTGCCGTGTTGTGTTGCTATCATGTTGTCATGTTGTGTTGCTACCATGCTATGTTGTCGTCTTAGGTCTCTCTTTATGTGACGTTGTGGTGTCTCTCTTGTCTTGATGTGTGTTATGTCCTGTATTGTTATAAAAAACATTTAAAAACATTTGTTATTTATTTATTTATTTTTACCCCTTTTTCACCCCAATTTCGTGGTCTCCAAATGGTAGTTAGTCTTGTCCCATCGCTACAACTCCCGTACGGACTTGGGAGAGGCGAAGGTCGAGAGCCGTGCGTCCTCCGAAACACAACCCAGCCAAGCCGCACTGCTTCTTGACACAATGCCCGCTTAACCCGGAAGCCAACCGCACCAATGTGTCGGAGGAAACACCGTACACCTGGCGACCGTGTCAGCGTGCATTGCGCCCAGCCCACCACAGGAGTCGCTAGAGAGCGATGACACAAAACCCTCCCCTAACACGGACGATGCTGGGCCAATTGTGCGCCGCCCCATGGGTCTCCCGGTCGCGACCGGCGGCAACAGAGCCTGGACTCAAACCAGGATCTCTAGTGGCACAGCTAGCACTGCGATGCAGTGCCTTAGACCACTGTACCACTCGAGAGGCCCTTATTTTTTATTTTAATCCCACCCCCGTCCCCACAGGAGGCCTTTTGTCTTTTAGTAGGCAGTCATTGTAAATAAGAATGTGTTCTTAACTGACTTGCCTAGTTAAATAAAGGTTAAATACAAATAAAAACATGTTAATTGAAATGCATTCCAGGTGACTACCTCATGAAGCTGGTTGAGAGAATGCCAAGGGTGTGCAAAACTGTCATCAAGGCAAAGGGTAGCTACTTTGAAGAATCTCAAATATAAAATATATTTTGGTTTGTTTAACACTGTTTTGGTTACTACATGATTCCATGTGTTATTTCATAGTTTTGATGTCTTCACTATTATTCTACAATGTAGAAAATAGTAAAAAATAAATACAAACCCTTGAATGAGTAGGTGTGTCTAAACTTTTGACTGGTACTGTAGATGTGGCAGTAGAAGACTAATCTAGGATTTTGTATCCAAAAGAGGTTATTTAGGGGCTGGTGGGATTGGGGATAATGGCCTTTATCCCAACTGTACTGGTGGAGCAGCTGGGTACATTGACAAGTGGTTATTGGGAGAAAACATCTACCATTGGCCAACATGCAAGGTAAGGAGCATTACAGTTTTCTCTCTTCTATTTTTTATATAATATTTAAGATTTGAACACTTTTTAGGTCAGCAAATGATAAAAAGATCAACTAAAAGCAGCGAATCTAATGGCAAGCACATTGTTACAAAACATACACACACAAAAAAATTTGCATTAGTGAAATTGCCTTTACATTAACCTGCTCCATAGGAAATGGCTTGTTAGTTCTTCTCATGTTGTGTTTTTCAGGCAATGTATCGTACTACCCAGCCCTTTGACCCAGAGGGGGTTCTGGGTACTATCAACTCCATTGTCATGGGATTCATGGGGATGCAAGTAAGCAGACCTCAAGTTTTTGACCCAATATTTTTGTACCGTTTTTACCAGATATGTACCTCAGTCGTAACTTTTAAAAAAGGCCAAAGGTTTAAGGCCCTCTTATGCATGTGTTTTCACGATATTTCAAAACCTGAATAACAAAGGTCATGTATGGATATTTCATACATTTATTCATTTCATACATTTTTTCATTTTTTAATGATTTGTCCCTGCATCATAACACTAAGGTTGAATCACTAGTCTACTAAAATGGAGGTTGTCTCAGGGACATTTTCCCGCCTCATGTCTGCACAGCTGCTCTCCGTTACTGACACAGAATGTCGTCCGAAGGTGAGGACGGAGTTTGGGGGTCTTTAGGGTGGGAGCCTTTGAAACAACTCTTGCACTTTGATGGCGACAACGTCGTGTTAAACCGTTTTCGCAGTGGGAAGTTGCCATGCGAAAGCAGCCGCATAGCTCAATTCCCCGTGGGCGGTTAGCGCCGAGCCCTTCAGTCAGCGAGTCTCAGACGACACGCCAGGTGTCCACTCCCCTCGTCTGTGTTTACCCATGCTAATGTCCTCAGCTGAGACATATTCATCATCACCAAATTAATCAGAGAGCGCCAGTGACTTACACGCCACATCTGGCACCAAAGGGATATGACAAACATGACCACCATACCAGAGGCACATAACAACCACATCCACTTTATGGGCCAATTTAGTTAACTGACTACATCTAACCTGTTTGAAGGATTTTCTCCTTCAAAGTATCGGTAAGGATTAAATTACCTGTATACCTAGCCTGCTTATCAGTGTCCTTTATTCCCACAGGCGGGAAAAATTATACTTTTTTACAGGAAAAATGATGTCAGCGTCCTCTCCCGATTCCTAGTATGGGCCATCCTCCTGGTATGTACTGTGAAGCCTCCCACATCTGTTTCGATAATATTACTGCCATGTTTTAGTCTCTTTCTGCATTACTTTGAGATAAGTCAACACCACAGCCCGTGATATAGGTAATCATTTCCTTTCAAATAAAAATACCAAAGACCAAGCAAGACTGAAACAAATGCCTCTCCCCTGCAGTCTATTGGTGGTTATATCTTAGTTTATAAGGGAAGCCACATGACGATGTGGCACTATAAAGAAATGTAAGTCAATTGGCGTTTTAACTTTTTAGTCACTAGTTAGTCGTAACAGCTCATTAGCAGTCGGTCTGTAGTAGGTATGAGATCTCTGTGTATGTTAAAACATCACAACCATGTATGGCTGTCTGTTTCCGGGCAGACATAAGCGTCTTCTGTCCCGGGGGATAGTCTCCGTCTCTCATTGCTTGGTGTGTCTCTCGTGTGTGAATTCAGAATTTACGAATCCTGCATATTAGTTTACATTAAGCTCCGACATCATGGCAAGGAGCTCATGTTCTCTCCGTTTACTATGCTCTGCTGAAGTGTATGGTTGTACCCTAGCCTAAGATTACATTGACATGAGCAGGTCCTGGTTTTATGCTACAGTATAAAGCAGTATTCCTCACTACTGGTACTCAACAACTGTAGTGTGTAGACTTTTGTCCCAGTCTAAGCATAATATTGTTAGCGAACATCTGATTAGAAAAATCTACCAATCATCAAAAACCAAGCTGAATCCATTGTTTGAGTGCTGAGCTGGAACAAACGCCTATGCACTTTGGTCCTCCAGGACCAGAAGTGAAGTACACTGGTGGTATTGACGTAAAGATTAGTCATTATGAAATAATTGTGATTCTTACATACTTTGACGGGTGATGTTACTGTTTTGGTGGGATAGTGCTGTGTGTGGGTGGTCTCAAAACAGAAAGGGATACAAGCTGGCCACTATTTCATTTGGGGGGGACTTTATCCCATGGGGAAACGGTAAGTGTTATGTGAAATGTAGACCACTCTTTTCATCTGTTTGACCCTCCACTCAAACGAGATAGACAAATCCCATGTAGTGATTTTACGTTTAGCCTAATCATATGGACTGTGTTGATTATGTCAAGAATGGGGGACATTGCATGATGCAGAGCTGGCAGAGTTACATGGCATTGGCTGTAGTTAGAGGTTCCATGTTATGGTGGATGGGAAGGGATCTTGAGTTCCAGGACCCGGTGACCAGGGGTGGTGATGGAGAGGTTTTGGCTGGATCAGAAACCCTTTGAAGTCTCAATAAAGCAAGGGAAAAACAAGGAACCAAACAGACTCAGGATGGGAATATCTTGAGGCCGCTATAAACACTGTAAAATGGAGGAAGCTGTTTGCCTTGTCTTATTATATTATAAGTCTTATTATAAATATTCAAATTTGCGTAGGTTTGATTTTCCATTATATCATAAATTAATTATCCTTTGATGCAGATAATTATATTTGATATCATAGATTATGTTAACATGAAGCAATTATTTTGATTATTATCGAGAGCAAAACAGACCCCAATTTCAGGTACAATCATACCTTTTTAAAGCAGATTGTGTAATGGGATTCAGATGCACCACCCTATAAAAAGGGGAATGTATTTGTGTGTTCTGTGAAGCAGTTCAACATCATCAGAGGAATTTAAATGTTATCTTCAACTCCTATGACAAATCTGTCCATTATGTTTCTTGGGTTGAATCTTATTGACTGTTATTATAGGGCGAGTAGCTTGGGGGAGCCGAAATAAATTAGATCCATTTTGTACTTCCCAGAGGCGCAGGGTGATAAAGTAAGCCACCTTCATGTAAAAACATTACCAGCCAATGTTTGCTCTATTTTGATATTTCTGTCGTACAATTTACCAGTTAGCACTAGCAGCCATGACAGTATTACAATACTCTGTACTGTATGTTATTGTTATGTTGGAGGTGTCCTATAGAATAGGCAGATATATAATATGTTGTCTTCAAAAGCTGTCTGCAGAAATAGGGATTCAAATAAGACACTGCCAGTGGCAGTTGGAAGCACCGCATCGATCTGTTTTCTTATGTCAAAGAAGCTGAGGGTGTAATGCTTGTTCTGTAGAGGTGTCTTTTCTGCCTTTTTCTCTGCGTATCTCTGAGATGCAAACATGCTACAAACTAAGTCATTGCGGTAAGGAATTCTTTCCAAATAATATTTAAAAAATGGAAAATTAACAAACGTACAGAAAGATCAGTGCGAAGGCCAAGTTAAAGAGGAAGAACTTTTTGAGGCTATTAAATCTTTTCAGTCTGGAAAAGCCCCAGAGCTTGATGGCATACCGGTAGAGGTATATCAAGCCTTTTTTGAAATACTAAAAGCTCCATTGTTAGATTGTTTTAACTACTCCTATAGAAATGGTAGTCTGTCAGGTACTCAGCAGGAAGGTCTGATTTCTCTATTATTAAAACAAGACCCAGATGGCAAATATAAAGACCCGGTCTATCTAAAAAACTGGAGGTCCCTTACACTTCAATGTTGTGATGCAAAAATACTAGCAAAATGCATAGCACTCAGAATTAAAAAGGTTATACCAGGTTTTGTTCATCCTGATCAGACAGGTTTTTTACATGGACAGTACATTGGAGATAATATACGACAACTACTAGAAATAATGGAACATCATGATAAATTGAAAAAATCTAAGAAGCCAGGCCTGGTATTTATAGCAGATTTTGAAAAGGCATTTGATGAAGTAATACTGGATTTTATTTATAAATGCCTGGATTTCTTCAATTTCGGTGATTCTCTTATAAAATGGGTAAAAAAAATCATGTATAGCAACCCCAGGTGTAAAATAGTAAATAACGGCTACCTCTGAGAGTTTTGAATTGTCAAGAGGAGTTAAACAAGGGTCTCTGCTGTCACCATATCTATTCATTATGGCCATCAAAATGCTAGCTATTAAAATCAGATCCAATAACAACATTATAGGATTCGAAATCCAAGGCTTAAAAACAAAGGTGTCCATGTATGCCGATGACTCAAGTTTTATATTAAGTCCGCAAGGTAGATCACTGCAACGTCTCATTGAAGATCTAGATAACTTTTCTGTACTCTGTGGACTAAAACCTAATTATGAGTGTACAATATTACGTATTGGGATCTTTAAAAAATACTACTTTTACATTACCCTGCAGTTTACCTATAAAATGGGCTGATGGTGAAGTAGACATACTTGGTATTCATATCACAAAATACACTGCTCAAAAAAATAAAGGGAACACTAAAATAACACATCCTAGATCTGAATGAATGAAATATTCTTATTAAATACTTTTTTCTTTACATAGTTGAATGTGCTGACAACAAAATCACACAAAAATGATCAATGGAAATCAAATTTATCAACCCATGGAGGTCTGGATTTGGAGTCACACTCAAAATTAAAGTGGAAAACCACACTACAGGCTGATCCAACTTTGATGTAATGTCCTTAAAATAAGTCAAAATGAGGCTCAGTAGTGTGTGTGGCCTCCACGTGCCTGTATGACCTCCCTACAATGCCTGGGCATGCTCCTGATGAGGTGGCGGATGGTCTCCTGAGGGATCTCCTCCCAGACCTGGACTAAAGCATCCGCCAACTCCTGGACAGTCTGTGGTGCAACGTGGCGTTGGTGGATGGAGCGAGACATGATGTCCCAGATGTGCTCAATTGGATTCAGGTCTGGGGAACGGGCGGGCCAGTCCATAGCATCAATGCCTTCCTCTTGCAGGAACTGCTGACACACTCCAGCCACATGAGGTCTAGCATTGTCTTGCATTAGGAGGAACCCAGGGCCAACCGCACCAGCATAAGGTCTCACAAGGGGTCTGAAGATCTCATCTCGGTACCTAATGGCAGTCAGGCTACCTCTGGCAGGCACATGGAGGGCTGTGCGGCCCCCAAAGAAATGCCACCCCACACCATGACTGACCCACCGCCAAACCGGTCATGCTGGAGGATGTTGCAGGCAGCAGAACGTTCTCCACGGCGTCTCCAGACTCTGTCACGTCTGTCACGTGCTCAGTGTGAACCTGCTTTCAACTGTGAAGAGCACAGGGTGCCAGTGGCGAATTTGCCAATCTTGGTGTTCTCTGGCAAATGCCAAACGTCCTGCACGGTGTTGGGCTGTAAGCACAACCCCCACCTGTGGACGTCGGGCCCTCATACCACCCTCATGGAGTCTGTTTCTGACCGTTTGAGCAGACACATGCACATTTGTGGCCTGCTGGAGGTCATTTTGCAGGGCTCTGGCAGTGCTCCTCCTGCTCCTCCTTGCACAAAGGCAGAGGTAGCGGTCCTGCTGCTAGGTTGTTGCCTTCCTACGGCCTCCTCCACGTCTCCTGATGTACTGGCCTGTCTCCTGGTAGCGCCTCCATGCTCTGGACACTACGCTGACAGACACAGCAAACCTTCTTGCCACAGCTCGCATTGATGTGCCATCCTGGATGAGCTGCACTACCTGTGCCACTTGTGTGGGTTGTAGACTCCGTCTCATGCTACCACTAGAGTGAAAGCACCGCCAGCATTCAAAAGTGACCAAAACATCAGCCAGGAAGCATAGGAACTGAGAAGTGGTCTGTGGTCACCACCTGCAGAACCACTCCTTTATTGGGGGTGTCTTGCTAATTGCGTATAATTTCCACCTGTTGTCTATTCCATTTGCACAACAGCATGTGAAATGTATTGTCAATCAGTGTTGCTTCCTAAGTGGACAGTTTGATTTCACAGAAGTGTGATTGACTTGGAGTTACATTGTGTTGTTTAAGTGTTCCCTTTATTTTTTTGAGCAGTGTATATAAATAAGCTCTCCACAATGGATTTCAATAGAAAACTTATTTCGCTTTATCTGGGACGCTAAACCAGACAAAATAAAGCGTGCATATCTATATAATGAATATGAATTGGGTGGGTTGAGATTATTAAATATAAAAGCACTAAACCTCTCTCTAAAAGCTTCACTTATTTAAAAGTTTTACTTGAATCCTAAATGGTTCTCAAGTAGATTACTAAGAAAAGCTCATCCATTGTTTAAAAATGACCTTTTTGCCTTTATGCAGATTGCCATGTCTCATTTTCGATTAATTGAAAAGTATCTCTCTTTTTCAAACAAGCATTGCAGAGCTGGCTACAATTTCAATTTCATCCCCCTGAAAAAATAGAACAAATATTACAACAAATATTATGGCTGAACTCAAATGTACTGGTTAATAAAATACCTGTATTTAAGGGAAAGATGTTTGAAAAGGGTATTTGTTCTTAAATTATATTGTAAATTGGAATGGTAGAGTTATCAGAATTGTACGGGAAGGTCTGCTCAATCCAAGAGTACAACCAATTGATTACAGCATTACCCCAAAAATGGAGAAGGCAGGTGGCAGCGGGAGGAGGTAGGGAACTGGTCTGTCTGCCCAATATAAAGGATCAAAACTGGCGGAGGAATAAAAATAGGAATAAAAATTGCATAAATAGGAAAGTATACCAGTTTCATTTGAGGACCAGGATGTTGACAACTGTGCCATACAGATTGCAAAATAGTTGGGAAGAGATTTTTTATGTCCCGATTCCATGGTACAGGGTGTATGAGTTGATATATAAAACAACGCAAGATTCAAGACTTCGTGTTTTTCAGCTAAAATTATTATATAGAATTCTTGCCACCAACAAAATGTTGAATATTTGGGGCATAAAATCATCGAAGCTCTGCAGATTTTGCTGTGAGGATACAGAATCAACAGACCATTTATTTTGGTATTGCCCTCAGGTAACCTGTTTCTGGTCTCAGGTTCAGGAATGGCTGAAAATGCATAGCATTGATCTAAAATTGACCCAAGAAATAGTACTGTTAGGAGATCTGGAGGGACCAGGTCAGTCAATTACTAATATACTAATACTCTTAGTAAAAGTATTTATCTTCAACTTGCAATCTGTGGATTCTATTCGATTAGATAGATTGAAATTGTACGTTAAACATCACAGCATAGTTGAAAGATATTTGTTGCATAGAAATCCGAAGAGGGTGGCCAGCAGAGATAGGTGGGATGGGCTGAGGGTTGGGATGTGGAATTGGAGACAAGTTGGAGTGGACTTCCTGTGCGGGAGATAGAATGATGGTTTTTGCATTGTTGTTTGCTGTTTTCTTCTGTCTTTTGTCTCTTTAGTTCATTCTCTTGGTTGTTGGTGCATTGGGGGTTCTTGGGGGTGGGGAATATAATTAACAGTATTTTATTTTTTTTCTTGGGGGGGGGGGGACTGTGGGAGGGGTCTTGAATGGTTGAGGGACAGCTATTGGGAAACTGGGGGGGGTATCTTGGAGGGTTCGGGTTCACGTTTTTTTGGCCTGGTGGTAGATCTGTCAACATGCCCTTCAGCAGAGCATTGACCCTGGATGCTTCTGTGTCACTCTGAATGGAAGTCTGTTGGGTGACTGGTATGGTGTAGTTGTTGAGCGGTTTCACTGCAAGTATATGTTATGTTTTGGATATTCAATTAAAAATGACAAATTAAATAAAAAGTCATTGCATTTTGGTTTTGGGTTGATGATTCACTTTTTATTGGAATTCTAGCCCATTTTACTTACAGTCACATGGAACAGTGTTACCCACATGGATGGTGAAAAGAGTCAGACTGATTGACCAGCTCTTATTATTCACTTGTCTGATAAGATGTGACCTTCTAGGAGAGGTAAAGCTATACTTCAGCAGCCTCTTGTATCAGAAATATGCTCCTGACATTGGTAGTTAGCCCTTCCTGGTAAGGAGCTAATTGATACAGCCAGCCAACAACAGATACTCACAGACCAGAGGCAGTTTTCTACACAGAATCCACTTCAGGCAGACCAGTGACAGTATTATACACAGATAACACAGTTGGCGGGCGAAACGTTACGTTTGAACCTTAAAGTCAAATAAACGCCCGTGCTTTTCTTTTTTTGAGCGAGAATTTCGCCTATTCTTTCTGATACGGAGATTCAGCTACAGACAGACAGATGAGATGTTTCAATAGTGTTGTTGTGCAGGACTTCTCTGTCTGACTGAGGGAGCCTTGATATTCCGGGGCGGCCGTGCTTCCTCATCCCAATAAAACAGCAGCCAGAGCTAATTCAAGCTCAACGATCAGGGCTGGGGAGTGAGAAATTGAAATTGAGCGATTGCCCCACATACCAGCCCACATTCTGCCCGCCTGCATAGCCTGGAGACTCAATCTAGCCACAGCCAGGCTATTTCCACACCATCGATTCTGTCATCTATACAAATGATGGATATCCACCTAACAAGCATGTTTAGGTTCGGATCTACAGGGTTTCTTAAAGGAATGCACAAGCACAACAAAAAAAATGGAAATAAAGCTTAATTATTCATATAGGTAAATATATATATGATGCAATAAAGGTGTTTATTGATATTTGATATGCATATTTGTTTATAAGAATTGGTAGACAGAAGCATTATTCTTCTAGGCTACAAGTGCTTTACCCTGAAACCCACTACGAGCTGGGAGAGATCCAACTATGGTAGAGGTGGATTTGAAGCGGTTGGTTTGCAGTTCTTTCGTGAGGAACCTTGTTGATCCTCATGCTCAGATAACCAGTTAATCTGACTGACTCGCTTGACTCTGTTGGCCCACGTTTTAGCAGGCCCAATACTGCTTGCTTTATCGCCTGCATCGATTTGAAATCTGTTTCATTTCCACCCTCAGGGAAACTCAGCAGCCATCCTTTCTAAGTGCACGCGAGACGAAGGATTTATACCTGTCAATAAAAACCTTTGGTAAGTGAATCCTGACCCTCTAAATCCAGTCACTTTTTCTCACAAAAGAAAGGATGAGTTTCCAGCAGGCACAAATCATGGCCTGCTAAAACACGCATTTACTTACCTCTAACGACAGATACGGCTGTAAATAATCACCCCGGCTGTCAGAGTGTGAGGCAAGCCGGGCGATACATCCTCCGACAAGATCACTCTTCTTCACAGCCAGGAGGAAAACAGGCTGTTTTATACTCCCTCCCTACCCACCATCATGGCAGGAAAACTGTCCCCTAGCCAGCTCTCTGTAAAAGGTTCTACCTGGAAACACAAAGGGTTTTCCTACAAGAATAGCTGATGAACCCTTTATGGTTCTAGATAGCCCCTCCCTTTCTAAAAGTGTAGAGGGACAATATGGAGTTCAGGGGACCATGAAATGTACCATGAAATGCACATACAACTGACACAGCGCTCACTGTATTCCCACAGAGTATAAAAAGTAGGTGAATTCAATGTCTAGGCTTTCCCATCGGATGCACAAATATTTTGATGAACATTTCAATCACGGTAACGATTTTGCATGAAATATAGTATGATCACAGCCGTATATGTTATAGCTGACGTACTTCTTCCACGCTCACCCTGCATGTAATATGAATATGAATTAGTTTGCTGTCATGTCAGACAGAGTACCGTTTCATCTATGGTATGTAAGCAGAATCTCCCATGATTCTCCCACATGAGCTTTTTCCTCTATAGCCATGCTCATCCTTAGCCATTATACCTGCCCTGGTTTTATAGGCAGTCCATCATGCTCAGGTTTTTGAGCTGTTGAGTATGAGTCCCTGCCGGAATGTCTGAAAGAAATTAACTCCCAGCCTTAGAGTCTTTTTTATTTCAAGAGAAGCCAAGAATTAGAGTGACTATCTACTTGTGCACTGTGCAACATACAGTAGATAGATACAGGTGCAACTTTTACAACTGTGTAGCTTGTACAATAACGTGTATATGTGTTGTGCGTTCAAATACTGTAGGTCTCTGTCGTATATCACCTGCATGGGCTGTTTCTCTTTCCTCCTGCTGGGTGTCATGTATTTCATCATGGACATTAAGGGCTGGTGGGGCGGCCAACCCTTCATTTACCCAGGTAAGTGCACAGGGAAGATGGCACAGGGGTACATTGCTAAGACATTAAGGAACAAGGCAATGTGTTTCAATCTGGCGGGCATAACTGGTCAAACCCGGTTGAAATTGTGTCACCATAATGTTGTCATTTCAACCAGTTTTTTTGCGCTGGAAATGAATGGCAACTTTCCTAATGGGGATAAGTTGCTGAAAGGCTCCCTGATTCATGCAAGCACTTTTGATAACCATGACTTTGTTTTTGGATACCTTGACTTCCTGTCTCTGTGGTGGTCTGCAGGGATGAATTCCATCTTTGTGTACGTGGGCCACTCTCTCCTGGGGTCCTACTTCCCCTTCAGCTGGGAGATGCGCTTTGTGGACAGCCACTGGGAGAAGCTGTTCCAGAGCCTGTGGGCCACCTCTCTCTGGGTCCTCATCGCTTACCTGCTATACAGGAAGAAGTTCTTTCTCAAAATCTAATAGCGCCACAATCCAACAAATCAACTCCAGTGTTTGCTTTCATTCTGAGCCATTGTTGTGGGAATTATTGCAAATGCTTGATTGTTTATTGTTTAACTCTAAAGTGTGTTGTGATTTTAAATGCACTTTAAATACAGTTTGTTTTGATCTGATGTGAAAGTGTATAAGTGGATAATTCTGTTATCTATGTAATTCATTAAAATCTGTAGAGTGGTATGTTGTATGTGGTAGACCTAACCACACTACACTCTTAGAATTAGTAGTAACTTGAGGAACCCTGGAGATCCTCAAAGAACCCATATAGCTCCTCAAGGAGCCATTGCTCGTCAATGGTCCATATTTGCACCTTCGGTTAGTTGAGGGGTTCTTGGAGGAACCTTCAATGGTTCAATGTAGCAACGAGTTCCTGGAGGAACCCTGGAGTGGAGGCGTGGCTTAGTAGGGGCATGGCTTTAAGATAGATACTTTTCTGGCCACCTGTTTAGAGTAATTGTCATTCCTGTTTATCTGTTCTGTTGTATTGTCGTCACGTCAGGGTTAAACACTGACAGTTGTGTTGCTTCAATTAAGCTAACAGAGGTGTATGAGTTCCTCAAGAGCCTATGCAAATCCCAAAATTGGAATAGTTAACACTTTGTTACTATATGTCATCAGCAGTGTTAATATTGTTAATATTATATGCATAAATAGTCAAGGAAATGTTAAACTTGCAGTGTACAAACTTAACATGATGAACAGGAATTACATTTACACTAACGGTGGCCAAAAATAACTATCTGAAAGCCACACCTCCAATCTGATAGACTGGTACCTCTACAATATATTATTAAAAAGGTTCCAAATCGAACCCCTCCCATCACAAAAAGGTTCCGTTTTGAAACTTTACACAGGGGTTCATTGAAGACCATTTTCAGAGGGGTTCCACAAGGAACCTTTTTGAACTGGAATGGTTCTGCTGGTGTTGGAACCCAAAAGTTTCTTCCAGGCACCTTTACTTCTAAGAGTGTAAAGTCTTTTCCTGATAATGGTACGGAATCTGGTCTATTTTACAGCTCAATTACTAGAAAGGGGAACTGTATTGAAAGCAGATGTCTGATTTACTGGTCTGTATGGACACCCCAGGATTTTTTTTTACATGATATCAGTTCTGTTGTGCACTGAATAGAGTGATTCAATCAAATATACTGAGGTGGTACTCAACAACGTAGAGCCAGCGATTCCCCTACACCAGGTTAGCCATCATGAGTCTGTTGCCATGGCCACTCCACCTCTCTTAGGCAGAGAGTGTGTGTCTACCATCTGCTCTCCGAGTGACAGTTTAATGTGGGTCAAGATGGACAGCTCACTAAGAAGTGCCATTAATATGAACATCACCTCTTGCACTAATACAAAATCAGGGAATTAACACCACTCAATTCGCCCACTGATATTAAAGCTGTCGAAAATGTCCCAGAGAGAAAACTATCATTTCAACTTATATTTTTTTTAATCTATTCGTATTTCAAAAAAATTCTGGAAAGTTCTTGGTTGTGGAGTTATATCAGTTGGCCTTGCACGAGCAAGAAAACGCTTAGTTAAGAACTAGGCCTACGTTGTTCCAAGCACTCAGCTATACCTGTATTGTATGGGTCGGTTAGCTAAATAGAATTTGATTGATTGACATTGTCTTGTGGGATTGCCATGTTCCATCTCTGCATTGCTGAGATACAAGAGGGATATTAAGATGTAACTCCATTCCGGAGAGGACTGCTCTGAGTCAGCTCTGGGTAATTGCACTCTAAAAATATTATTTCACTATGTACGGATTTATAAATGAACAAGAAAAAATGAACATCATTTCATAATTTGCATGTTGAATATCTGTTCATTTTCATTCTGTCTGGCAGCCTTTTCCTGCAGTCAAATTACCAAATCGCCCTCTAGTGGCCTCATAGGTGGAATGTTATAATTTTTTTACATAATTGTATAATTATAAATGATATTTCAGTCTTCTGTGATGTATATAAAGTGTAATATTGGGATGCAAACTCAAAATGTAATACATTTCAACTCTATATCTGATATGGCATATCAGCCTATAACCATATGTATGAGGTGTATACTTTTGTTTCAAAGTAGATTTGTTTAAGACTACCAAGAAACATTCTGCAACCATGATTTAGCCCACTGCAGTAAATGAAATCGGTTGTAGTACTGAGTGTGTATGGTCTACAAAGCTTCATTTAATCTTCTTCTATTGAAGTAATGCAGTATTTTGCATCTGTGTGTAGTTGTGTAATCTTTTTAATAGCAGGTATGATTTGGTGTAACATGGTGTAGTGGTATTGGTTGTTGGTTGTTTGTTCATATCACAGGAGGAGCATCTTGCCTTCTTGAGCAAAGCACAAGACTGTAATTGCCTCGCAAAACACACTGCCTAGTGTGTAGTTGTAGAAATGCTTAACATTTCAACATAAGAAAGGAGAATCAATATGATTCCCCACACAATAATGAACGAATAAATAAATACATGAATTAGTGAGTCAGTGAATTAATGAATGAATGGATGGATGGATGAAAATCACAACAATATAAAAGTACAGTATTTCAAAGCAGATTTGTAAAAATGTCACAATCTCCAAAGGCACATGCCTGTCTATGAATCTAACCTGATGCCATGCTAACTGTAGATTGACGTTTATTGTCATGAATCTTGCCCTGGAGACAGAACTTTCCGCTGTCATAAATTTCATGAAAACAAAAATTAGCATTTTGGTCTTCATTTATAAGGTTAGGGATTAGGGTTTGCAGTGTGGCTCCGATTGACTTTTGATTTATGACTTTGTGGCTGTGCCAGCAAGGGACTACCCTGCAGAGCTGCCGCCAGGGCAAGATTCATGAAAATAGATGTCAACCTGCATACTAACTCTCCAGAAAGTAAAACCTCTGATAATCTTGTGGTTCCACATGCCATGAGATCGCTGATGCATTTTCTTCTCACAATATGAATTCACATTGACCATGCAGTACCAGTCAAAAGTTTGGACACACCTACTCATTTCCCATTTTGTCTTTATTTGTACTATTTTCTACATTGCAGAATAATAGACAAAACATCAAAACTATGAAATAACACATATGGAATCATGTAGTAACCAAAAAAGTGTTAAACAAATATTGAAGAATCTCAAATATATTTTATATTTGAGATTCTTCAAAGTAGCCACCCTTTGCCTTGATGACAGCTTTGCACACTATTGGCATTCTCTCAACCAGCTTCATGAGGTAGTCACCTGGAATGTGTTTCAATTAACAGGAATACCTTGTTAAGAGTTCATTTGTGGAATTTCTTTCCTTCTCAATGTGTTTGAGCAAATCAGTTGTGTTGTGACAAGGTGGGGGGGTGTACAGAAGATAGCCCTATTTGGTAAAAGTACAGCTCAAATAAGCAAAGAGAAACGACAGTCCATCATTACTTTAAGACATGAAGGTCAGTCAATACGGAACATTTCAAAAACTTTGAAAGTTTCTTTAAGTGCAGCCGCAAAAACCGCCTCTCATGAGGACTGCCACAAAGTTACCTGTGCTGCAGAGGATAAGTTCATTAGAGTTAACTGCAACTCAGATTGCAGCCCAAATAAATACTTCACAGAGTTCATGTAACAGACACATCTCAACATCAACTGTTCAGAGGAGACTGCGTGAATCAGGCCTTCATTTTTTTAAATGATTTAACCTTTATTTAACTAGGCAAATCAGTTAAGAACAAATTCTTATTTACAATGACGGCCTACCCCGGCCAACAGTACGCTGCCCTTTGGGACTCCCAATCACAGCTGGATGTGATTCAACCTGGATTCAAACCCGGAACTGCAGTGACTCCTCTTGCACTGAGATGCAGTGCCTTAGACCGCTGCACCACTTGGTAGCCAAACGGTTGAATTGCTGCAAAGAAACCACTGCTGAAGTACACCAATAAGAAGAAGAGACTTGCTTGGGCCAAGAAACTTTAGCAATGGACATTAGACCGATGGAAATCTGTCCTTTGGTCTGATGAGTCCAAATTTGAGATTTTTGGTTCCAACCCCCGTGTCTTTGTGAGACGCGATGTGGGTGAACAGATGATCTCGGCATGTGTGGTTCCAACCGTGAAGCATGGAGGTGGAGGTGTGACGGTGTGGGGGTGCTTTGCTGGTGAAACTGTGATTTATTTAGAATTCAAGGCACACTTAACCAGCATGGCTAACACAGCATTCTGCATCGATAGTAATATTACCTTTTCTAGTAATTATAGTTCTAAAGTCATGTTAATGTTTCATAAATGAATTATTAGACATTCATATAATGTGTAGCCAATTAATATACACTGAGTGTACAAAACATTAAGAACACCTTCCTAATATTGAGTTGCACTCCCCCCTCCCCCGTTTGCCCTCAGAAAAGCCTCAATTCACCGGAGCATGGACTCTACAAGGTGTCGAAAGCGTTCCACAGGGATGCTGGCCCATGTCGAATCCAATGATTCCCACAGTTGTGTCAAGTTGGCTGGATGTCCTTTGGATGGTGTACCATTCTTGATATGCACGGGAAACTGATAAGAGTGAAAACCCCAGCAGCTTTGCAGTTCTTGACACAAACCGGTGTGCCTGGTACATACTACCAATCTTCCGTCTTGCCTCTGAATGGCACACATACTCAATTGTCCCAAGGCTTAAAAATCCTTCTTTAACCTTTCTCCTCCCCTTTCATCTACACTGATTGAAGTGGATTTAACAAGTGACATCGGGAAGGGATCATAGCCTTCACATGGATTCACCTGGTTAGTCTATGTCACGGAAAGAATGCTTTGTACACTCAGTGTAATACCAGGCTATTGAGGCTGGTCTGATATATGGTGTTAGCTGGTATATGGTCCCTATTCTAAGGTATAAACTGGCTCTCCACAATATGTATTTTCAACATTATACTGAGCCCCAGGGCATTGCTGGATGCATGCACTGTCAAGGGGACCACATGTCAGTGTCTCCTTCCATTTGAAAGCACTTGCACAACCACAATTATCTAGGACCACATCGCATAATGTGTCTAACAATACACAAATGATGTGATTTAAATGACTGTGATATTGAACATGTTGCAGTGCCTTTTTGAAAATCCTGCTGAAATCACTTCTGCTAGTGTGTGTGTGTGTGTGTGCGTGCAGGCGGGCATGTGTGTTTCTCTCTCTGTGTATTTGCCTCTATGCCTTTCTCTGTCTCTGGTGTTTGGCTGCACATACGTATAGCCCCACAGTGGAGGTGTCATAATACCCATAAAACCTAGCGGTCAAACAAGGAAATGGTTCCAATCGTTATTCCACCATAAATGTTTCCCATTGGGAATTTTAGAAACACTTAAGTTAAGGGCTGTGTTTAGTGTAGGCTTACAGTGGCGTGACGTTTTGATAACCGTGTAAATCTCTCTCGGACAAGGTGACTTTTATCAATATAATTCGGCTCTATTTACTCTCAGATTCTAAAATGCTAATAAGCTTCAAAGTAGACATCATGCAAGACTACAAATCCCTGCAAACTCATCTCTAGCTGACACGTTTGCCAACAGGTATTGTGTCAATTTAAAACTTGCACAAGACAGTTCACAGAATTGTCAATTTAAAGAAATGTTGCCAATTTATTCGTTACTAAATTTACCTAACATTAGATACTTAATCCAGAGATTCTTACCTTTGCCTCGATTTAGCAGTCTCGTCCATCATGGCATTTGTATTTCTTTATGATGGCCACATTAGCAGCTAATTAGCATTTGTTTTGGGGGGGTGAAATACAGGCAAAGATATTGATAAAAGTCACCTTGTCCTAGAGAGATTCACACAGTTATCAAAACGTCACGCCAGGGTAAGCCTACACAAAACACAGCTCTTATTTGAAGTGTTTCTAAAATCCCCTATTGGGAAATGAATGGTGGAAAAAAAACAATTGGAAGCATTTCCTTGTTTGACCGCTAGGTTTTATGATTGAAGTGATTGTTGTGTGATTGGCTGGTAGGCTGCCCTGGGGGGAAGAGTAATCCATCACTCCACAGAAACCAAGACAATCAGCCAGCCTGAGAGTAATCCCAGACGAGACACAAAGTCTTCAACATCAGAAAACACTCCCCAGACTGAGGGTAACAAGGGCCGGCTCTCATTATAAGCCTTTGCCAGGGTCGGAGCTACACAGAGCACAGCTTAGACAGAGCACAGCTCCCACTCACAGGCTTGGAGACTTGTTAACAGCAGCCAGCCAGTTTTCCATTTAACTTTGTATATTAGCCTACTTTCATGTTAGGGGTTCGATTCCCACTGGGTACCAGTACAAAAAAAAAAGGATGAGAACGTATGCACTCACTTCTGTAATTTGTTCTGGTTAAGAGCGTCTGCTAAATGACTATAATGTAAATAACGATCCTCATCATCAAATGAGGCAGTCACGATGACCTGTCACCTCTTCACAAGTTAAACATGGCATAGCATACCTCATATGAAATATCCTTGAAACAATGTGAATCTTCTGTATCAGAGCCCCCAGTGGAATGGATACATCAATGGGGGATTAGGTGCCCTGGTACGGCATCTAGCTTAACCTTGCCCCCCACGCATTGGCAGAAGTTCAGTAAGTGTGCACACTCACAGAGCTGACTTGTTATCAATCTATCATACCACTGACAAACAGATGGTTTGAGATCTATTCAGTCTGAGTTTCAAGGTCTTTTAGGGGCCTGTGATCAGCTCGGTTATCAAATCAAATCAAAATGTATTTGTCACATGCACCGAATACAACATGTGTAGTAGACCTTACAGTGAAATGCTTACTTACAAGCCCTTAACCAACAAGGCAGATTTAAGAAAAATAAGTGTTAAGTAAAAAAAAATACAAAAAAATGGCTACAATTTAAAGAGCAGCAGAAAAATAATAATACAGGAGGTACGGTACAGAGTCAATGTGGGGGGGTACCGGTTAGTCTTGGCCATAGACCTATCAAGACCTGTATTCTACCATTAAGTCACCTAAAAGTAAGGTATAATAATGTCCAATAATCCTAGACATATGACATAAGCATATTTGAAAATAAACTTCACAAATAGGAGGCATGAGGTGAGAAGTAAAAGCACAGCACTTTTGAGACGTTTTTCATTAGCACTAATAGGAAAATGAATGGGGGGGTGTTAATGATTTGACATTCTGTGATATATTATGTTTTTTTGTGTGGGGAGATGCTATCGCGTACAGTGTGCTGCTCCGGCTGGACTGGAAAATACATCGCTGAATATTAGCTTGATTTAAACCATCCCCCTGCACTGCTCGCTACAGACGGTCAAGCAGCAAAAGCTGCAGAGACCAGCCCAATGGGACAGGCACTCCGTCAATGTACTTCATTGTTTGCCCGGAGGAGCTGTGTGCGGGAAAACTAATACATTACTCTTGCTTACGTTTTTATCCATAGGTTCTCTACCGTTTTTTTTTATACCAGTGGTCTCTACGCGTGATTTTTGATTATTCATCCTTCAACTTTCACTTATGATTGGCGATTATGGGGCAAACGTGTGGTTTCTCTGTGGGAAACATCGTTTTGGTCCTCCTGCTGTTGTGTGAAGGTAAGGGTCAGCCTCAATTAGCCTCTATCGCATCTCATGGTTTTCTGGGAATGAAGTTTAAATCTATCTAAATAAGCGTGCATTATCTGAATGAACAACATAGCCTAGTTTGCATGTAGCAAGCATGTAGTTTACCTTTGTTATTATTCAAATTAGTTTCACTTTACAGAATAGGTGGACTTTATTTAATTTCAGATGAAATCAGATGGAAATATATGTAGTCAAAACGAAACGTTATTGTCGCTGTGTGATTTATGAATGGCCGTGTATAAACGTGCGTAAAGCTTGTTTGAGGCTGAACGTTTTAACTTAGCTTAGTTATAATGACTTAAACAAACATGTTCAAGTTGGGGTGTAGCCAATCATTGTTTGTCCTCTCGTCAGCATCAATTCTCAGGGCATCTTTTTGAGTTCATAGGTAAGATGATATACAGAGATTTATGTGACTAATGTCAATTCGAATAAATGTTCACAAAATGTCAAATCTCAATTCCAAATATCTGGCTTCTTATGCAAGCAAATACAGTATGTTAGTTCCTAACACATTACTAAGACGTGAAGTCCTATGACTTAACATTCACGACCGACAAATTCAATAGCATATTTATAGTCTAAAATGGACTAAAACTCGTATGCCATTTGATTCGTTTGGGGATTTGAATGGAATTCAGAGAGTATTTATAACAGTAACATGTTATAAGACAACAGACATGCTGCTGGCATATAGTATAAATACATTGTCTTTTCAGATCGTGATATGCATGGCATGGCACATGGCCCCCGTGAGTAAAATGCATACAGCTATATACCATAATATTATAATCCCATTCACAATCCCACTGCCCAACTGTACTAACACTCTCCCCCCAACCAGACTATATTTATAGTCTAACTCATGGCTCAAGAGTTTATAAATCGCAGTGTGTGACCAGAGCTCTAAAGCAGAAAGGTTGTTCAAATATAGACCATTGTGTATAAGTATTGATAGAATAACTCATATATTTATCATAATTTAGAGCACATATAAACTGTTCATATAAAAGTCCGTTTAGCATTTCTCTTTAAAAGTGTAATTATAGTAAGGCTACTTTGAATTGAGGGAGGTAAAAAAACATCAGTCTATATAGCTAGACTTATTTCATTCACTTTAGAGAGTATAGAATTAATGTGTTACGTAATCACCCATGGGAGAGTTGGTTAAAAATGATTAATTAAATACTTCAATTGTCATAGTTGTGTAAATGTTCTTTGGTTATTTTTCTCGGTGGCAGCAGTCGGCATTTAGTAATGCTCTGCAGAATGTACCACTCTGCCTTTATATTGTCAACAGTCCACAGGGGATATCTGTAAGCTAAACTCGCAATAAATCACACCCAAATGATCTTGAGGAGCTGGAGCAACTATAAGTGGCCTATATGGCTATTACAGTGTCGTAAAAATGTGCAGATTGAAACAGAAATGGCCCTATACACTACCCTGTTTTGAACCAATGTCCCCACGTTTCTTAAGCCTATGAAATGATGTGTTGTTTATCAAATTGAGTAGGCCTAAACTAGATTTCGAGAGTCAATAGTACGTTATTTTGCAGGCCCTAGTCCTAATTGCATAGGTGTTGAATACAGCATCGGGCAGGCTAGACGTGAGCATTGGATGGATTCTACACCTGCTCGTTTTGTCGGAACAAAAGCCACGCGCCCCGTGACGGTCTGAGGGCAGGTGTGCGGCAGGTGCACCAGTCTCTGGGCAAACACTGCATGTTTGTTTTCTGATGAGAAAGTACAGGCAGTATAACAACTGAACCAACCCACCGTTTTAATAGCAAATGCGTCCTATAACGCATAACTAAAGACAGGGCAGTAAATGTATTTTTATTTTTATGATAGTAGGTCAATGGATAGGATTGGCCACTGATGGTGACAACAATAAGGTTAGATGAGGGCCATCCACAAGAGGACATGACTGTTACTTGGAAAACAGTGGAGAGATGGAACTACAACATGTGTTTTGATGGAAAAACAATGTCTTTTGATTGAGTTTGCCTGTAATTATTTGTCACGTAATCATTCATAATTTAGTGAAGTGTACCTACTAATGATATCCAACCTGTAAGTTAGATGGAATCTCATACAGGTAAAAAGTGATTTGCCAAATGCAGACACTAACTATTTCTGATTATATATTTTTTTAAAGCAAACTTCAACCACATTAAAGCCACAGCAATTACAATAGCTTTTCATTGAAAATTAATCTATTTATATGATTTATCTATACAGGGATTCTGCTTTAAATCAAGAGCCTTTGTAGAGTTGGATATTTGAACATTTAACAGTCATGTTCTAATTATTGTAATGATACCTTGGACAATATGGCCGCCCCAAGTTATCATTAACTGGTATACTGAACAAAACAATAAATGCAACATGCAACAATTTCAATTATTTTACTGAGTTACAGTTCATATAAGGTAATCAGTCAATTAAAGTATATTCATTAGGCCCTAATCTATGGATTTCACATGACTGGGAAGGGGCGCAGCCATGGGTGGGATGGGCGGGCATAGGCCCAACCACTTCGGAATGAGTTTTTCCCCTCAAAAGGGCTTCATTAAAGACAGAAATACTCCTCAGTTTCATCAGCTGCCCGTGTGGGTGGTCTCTGAAGATCCCGCAGGTGAAGAAGATGGATGTGGAGGTCCTGGGCTGGAGTGGTTACACGGTTGTAAGGTCGGTTGGACATACTGCCAAATTCTCTAAAATGACGTTGGAGGCGGCTTATGGTAGATAAATAAACATGGAATTCTTTGGCAACAGCATGCCAATCGTACGCTCCCTCAAAACTTGGGAAATTGTGTTGTGTGACAAAACTGCACATTTTAGAGTGGCCTTTTATTTTCCCCAGCACAAAGTGCACCTGTGTAATGATCATGCTGTTTATTCAGCTTATTAGCCACACCTGTCAGGTGGATGGATTATCTTGGCAAAGGAGAAATGTTCACTAACATGGATGTAAACAAATTTGTGCACGTAATTTGAGAGAAATATGCTTTTTGTATGTATGGTAAAATTCTGGGATCTTTTATTTCAGCTCATTAAACATGGGACCAACACTTTACATGCTGTGTTTATATTTCTGTTCAGTATACATGGTTCCTGCTTAGGTAATCAAAGAAAGGAAATTGGCGCTCAATGCTCCTGTAATGGCCATCAGTGTTTTGAAATGGTGGCTGGTTGGAGAGTTTGTGCACGTACATGCACAGGAGGTGTACAGATCGAGAAGCGCATGCAAAATGCCTGCTGGAAATCAGTATTATTTTAGCATAACGTTACATGGTTTTATGAAGGCTAAAATTGTATTTCTATTCAAACTCTCCAAAATCTGATATCTGTGTATATTTCCATACACGTCATGAAAGCGGTGACTACACAGGTGGCCTAAAGATCAACACTTTTTGATTTATCATGTAGTCCAGCTCTGTCACATTTGTGGTCATGTAATATATGATTCAGATCGACTGACTAAATGTTTGCTAGGATCACTGTGTTCTCTCACGTGTACACTTAGCTACCTGTGTACACTTAGCATATTAATGTGTTTAAAAATATATATATTTTTTTTATTTTCCTTTATTATTTTCCCCTCACCTATTTAGAGTACATCAATGGACAATAACACTTAGGCTTCTACTTCCAGCTTATACATACTATATATATTTTACGGACACAGTATATTTTACATTAGTTATCTTTTGTTTGCTTTTAGTCCCATCCTTCAGCTACCCTCGACCCCTCCCATCTATCTCTGAAGAGCTATAAATGTGTTATTGTCCTCAGTGAAAAATGTACTGTATTTCCTGAGCAAACCGCCCCTATACTTTGGGAAATATTATATATCCAGAATATTTGTGTATTAAATATATATAATTTTAAGTGTTTCAAAAGTTCAGGTTACTAAGATGAGCAAAATGTTAGGACGTTAGGCCCTCATCTTTCATGAAAACCCATAAATGTAAAGTCATCTGGAGAATTTCCCCAATCCTTTCCATAATTTGACAACAATTTTCTGGTGGAAACAAATGTGTGAAATCACCATCAGGGAGCTGAGGGTAGCCTACTGTTATGACCAAAGGGTTGCACGGTCAATGTTCGAGGTCCAGGTGAGGTGAGGCACCTCAGTTGACCCTTTTCGGGGGAAAAGGCTACCACTGACAAAACATCAATCAGTCACCTGTAGGAAGTAGGAACATGGTGCATCCCATAAGTAAAGAGGCATGGATGTTTTAGGTATAAAAACATTGATCTGTAGATCTGCTGTTTTGATCTTATTACCCTATTTGTAGCCCTGGGAGGACCTCTAACGCTTGAAACGCTATCCCAAGTGGTAATCCCTCGTGATTGGCTCCCTACACCTCCCACAGGAAGTTCTGTTAGCGGACGGTTTACCTGGTTCTCCTCCTAGCATTAGCACAATCATTTTCATCAGCATCCATTGCTTTTGAGAAGGACCAGACCAATAAATCTAATTTGATACATGACACTATTTGATTTAGGCCTTTATTACATTATATGATTTAGTTAAGCTTGTGTCCTGGGTTGCTTATGGATACATTCTAAATCTTCTACATTTTCTACTCTTGCTGTCAGTGCGTTTTCTTTTAGTATAATTGGAAGAAAAGAAAAAAACATGATGCAAAAAACGTATTTGTTAGAGTGCTACCCCATTTCTTTCTTTTTATTCCAGTCATAGCTTGGTTTATGGGAATTTTTCTGCGGTGAAAATGTACGCTATAGAACGTGCACTATAGGAGCAAAACCAAGCCAAAATGTTGAATGTCAGTTCCCCACATCAACAAATGTTACTTCAATGTTACTGCAATGTTTTGGAGATGAAAGCTCAGCTGTGCTCTACTCTTGTGTCTATGAGGACTTTTCCCATGGGCAGTAGGTCGCATGTGTAGGAGTTGACACACTGCCCTCAGAGTATCAGCATATTGTGGTAACACACAATGTATCACCTACATTTGACGTTCTAGCGACATGTTTTGCTTAGCTATAGGAATTGCTTTGAAACATTCATTATTTTTTATATGGACTCCAGTTTTACCAGTGTATTTAGATTGGATCATATATTTACTGTATTCATATTGTGTACTGTTATAGGTAAACCTAGGCACAAAATCGTATACTCAAAAACACCAGAATTATATAAATGTGCTTCTCTCTCAAAGACTGAGGTACTCATTGTATTACACTTAATTGGTTTATTGCCATATACAGCATGAGAGACCAGGCCCAATGTCTACAGTATGTATGTCTATTGCTAGGGTCCTCTACTGCATGGATTCTGCAACAACCTTCCCCTGCTTTGGCACTGTCCCTGATCCTTCAGTCAGTCAAGGGTCACATTTCCAACCCATTGCACGGGCACATTCTAATTTGCTTCGGTGGAAGGACAAGGAGACATTGATTGAAATTGTGTCCTCGGGGCATTTAGTGCTCTTTTTTTTCTCACATGGGTCTTGACAAATAATTTCCCAGCGGTCGGCGATGCGTGCTGTGTTTGACCGATCATTTACAACAACGAAGAATACAAAGAATAAGCTGAGCTCTTTTTAAGCCTCTTTCTCCCTTTCTCTTTGACGAGGCAGGGTAGCGATAGATGTAGGAATGGCTCCGCGTTGGGATTGCTTTGGCAGTGGCATTTTGACCCTTTGGACTAATACGATTTTCTATTTGTTGGATGAATTTAGGGACCCTCTCTTTATGTATAGGGGCATTATGATCACGTAGATTACATGGATAGCATGCCAATTTGATTGAACATGCAAGGCAAGTCTTTTAAAATAGAACACACCCCTTAATATAACATATTAACGGGTATTTTATAGCCTAGTTGTCAAAATCAGTGACCAGGAAGTGCTGTTGCTGTGACCGAGCAAGCATGAAACTTGAGAAGTGGTAAATGAAGAGAAAATCCCAGGAGGAGGCAGAGCAGTTATTGCTTATGGTGTTGAACACAGACAATGCCTATGCGTTGGCTACAATACAGATAATCTATCACTGAAATGTATTTATAAAGCCCTATTTTACATCAGCTATTGTCACAAAGTGCTTATGCAGTAACCCGTTCGAGGCCGCAAAGAGCAAGCCGAGGCAAATTGGCTAGGAAAAACTCAGAAGGAAGAAACCTACAGGTTACTTTAACATATAAGAACACGTCAAATAATAACAGTATAATAACATAACAGTATATGTTTGGAACTGCCATTGGCCTGATGTTGAGGAAGACATGAAAATAGATCTGCTGCTGCATGACCTGTCCTCTGTTCACTTTCTAATGTCCCAGTCATTCCCAGAGGGATTCGTCAACTGAATTTGTAGTCGCAGCTAGGTTAGCTAACCCCTAAGGAGATGTTATATTAGATTTATTGTTGACTGATTAACATGGGACATGGCATTCGGTTCTTGTAATCTCCGAGGCTAATTGGATTACGTTATGAGGGTAATTGATTATTATGTTACTACATTAGTCTACCTGTGGTTCATCTATGTGCGTCAAGCAAGGAAATTGTTAAAAAGAAAAACATCCCCATACTCTGACTAACAAAATGTTGAATTCAATTGCAACGCTATCACATAAACAGGCCACAGAAAGCAGTTCCACAACACAATAGCATGACGAATGTTCATTAATTAAATTAGCCCCGTGGACACAACACATTGCGTCTCAATCCACTATGCAGTAACTCAAATGCCAAACATTCATGGAACCGACAACATCAGTTTGAGGTTGGCCTATCCTTATCACTAGTATGTTGCTAGATAGCGAGATGAAGCTTGTTAGTGCTTTTTGATGAATGGTCCAAGTTCATCACTAAGCTAAGGACTCTGTAACTGAACACCTCCCTCTGCAACTGGATCCTGGACTTCCTGACGGGCCGCTCCCCGGGTGGTGAGGGTAGGCAACAACACATCCGCCACACTGACCCTCAACACCCTCAGGGGTGCATGCTTAGTCCCCTCCTGTACCCCCTGTTCATCCACGACTGCGTGGCAGCACATGACTCCAACACCATCATTAAGTTTGCAGACGACACTACAGTGGTAGGCCTGATCACCAACGAAGATGAGACGGCCTATAGGGAGGTCAGAGACAACAACTTCTCCCTTAACGTCAGCAAGAGAAAGGAGATGATCCTCCAGGACACCTACAGCACCCGATGTCACAGGAAGGCCAAAAAAGATCATCAAGGACAACAACCACCCGAGCCACTGCCTGTTCACCCCCGCTACCATGCAGAAGGCGAGGTCAGTACAGATGCATCAAAGCTGGGACCGAGATACTGAAAAACAACTTCTATCTCAAGGCCATCAGACTGATAAATAACCATCACTAGCACATTAGACGCTGCTTCCCTATATACATAGACTTGAAATCACTGGTCACTTTAATAATGTTTACATATTTTGTATTACTCATCTCATATGTATATACTGTATTCTATCCTATTCTACTGTATCTTAGTCTATGCCGCTCTGACATTGCTCGTCCAAATATTTATATATTCTTAATTCCATTCCTTTACTTTAGATTGTGTGTATTGTTAGATATTACTTGTTAGACATTACTGCACTGTTGGAGCTAGAAACACAAGCATTTCGCTACACCCGCAATAACATCTGCTAAACACGTGTATGTGACAAATACAATTTGATTGGATTTGATTGTGGACTACAGGAAACAGAGGTGTGAGCACGCCTCCATTCACATCGACGGGGCTGTAGTGGAACAGGTTCAGAGTTTCAAGTTCCTCGGTGTCCACATCACTAAGGACCTGTCATGATCCAAACACACCAACACAGTCGTGAAGAGGGCACGCCAATGCCTCTTCCCCCCTCAGATCCTCAAAAGGTTCTACAGCTGCAGCATTGCGAGCATCTTGACTGGCTGCATCACCGCTTGGTATGGCAACTGTTTGGCATCCGATCGTAAGGCGCTACAGAGGGTAGTGCGTACAGCCCAGTACATCACTGGGGCCAAGCTCCCTGCCATCCAGGACCTATATACCAGGTGGTGTTAGAGGAAGGGCCTAAAAATTGTCAAAGACTTCAGCCACCCAAGTCATAGACTGTTCTCGCTGCAACAGTACGGCAAGTCTGGAACCAAAAGGCTCCTGAACAGCTTCTACCCCCAAGCCATTAGACTACTGAACAGTTAATCAAATGGCTACCCGGACAATTTGAATTGACCCCCTTTTTTTTTTTTTTGCACTGTTTCTCTTGCGCTGATTCTATGCACACTCACTGGACTCTACCCACACACTCAATCTTACACACACACTACATCTGCTCACACACAAAACACACACAAACATGCATATTGATGCCACATTGATGCCACACTTTCAAACTCTTTCACAGTCTTGACATACGCTGCTGCTGCTCTGTTTATGAACTATCCTGATTGCCTAGTCACTTTTAACCCTACCTACATGTACATATTACCTTAATTACCTCAACTGCCTCGTACCCCTGCACATTGACTCGGTACCGGTACTCCTTGTATATAGCCTCGTTATTGTTATGTTATTGTGTTACTATTTCCTTTTTATTTAGCAAAATTGTCTTACTTTTTAACTCTGCGTTGTTGGGAAAGGGCTTGTAAGTAAGCATTTCACGGTAAAGTCTACACCTGTTGTATTCAGCATGTGACAAATACAATTGGATTTGATTTGATTAATAATGCAGACAAAAATCTGGACACGACAGTATCATGTAGCAATTCTGTATATTGCCAATGCAAACTAAGAACATTTTAATCAATAATAACTTTCATCAATTGAGTTATTGCTTGATTTGCAGCCTTTTAGTTAATTGGATCTTGTATAGAGTCTTTAGTAATTATTGTCATTACTGTTTTATTTTTGGAAACAGAGTGATTGTGACAGCTTTCAGATTTAGATTGATTTATATTCTCACATGTTGTTTTCTATACCTACTCTGCGTGGAATAAGGGGTTATACACAAGCAGATCGTGTGCTTGATGATTATGACCCATATGACTCTATAACAGACTTTCAGATTCCACAGCTGTAGTTTTTGTTTGGACAAAAATACATAGTAGTATAAGTCAATGAGCCCTACTTTACGTGCTTGGAAATAACTGTGCATGTTTTTCTCTGGCTCATCAGTTAAAACAATGAGCATGAACATGTTGATTAGTATTGCTATTGATTGGCCCGCTGCCATATACTTGACTTTTCCGATGGGTCATTACTGGGGGACAGATGCATTGAATGAATGTTGACCTTGGTAGGAAGGGCATGGGCTTTGCTCTTGTCACAGTCACACAACTCAATGCCCAGACACAAGACCACTACTAGACCCACGTCTTTTCAGACCCGGATTCAAATCGTTTTTGAAATCTTTCAAATACTTTAGCTGTGCTTCAATGACTTTGCCTGGCACTATGGAACCAATAGAATAGTCTCAAAACTGCAAACCCCTCCAATCTGGCACTCCAGGCAGGCTCAAGCAAATGCTCAAAATACTATTTGAACCCGGGTCTGTGTCTATCACTCCTCAGACAGATTAGTAAACAGAGAATTGCTGGGGCTCAGGCTCTTTCTCTAGTGTAGCACATGAGCTCATAGATGGTAAATCTCTCCGGTGATGTGCGTCGTGAGCTAATTGAGTTTCTGTCTTTGTCCTGGCCAGCTGAGAGTCAGAGGACGTCCCCAGGCTGTCTGTTTGTCAAACTGGTCCAATCCTAAACATCCTTCTTATCTGTCACCGGCGGTCTGAGTACGCAGACATGTTTCAAGTTGTTTGTTTATGTCCTGCGACAGATTATTGTTTTTATCTAGGCTTCGGTTAAAGGAGGAGACAAGAAAAACCAATTCATTCATACCTATAGCATGTAATGTTTATTAAGTCAATGTAAAGAAAAAGTGACATGTCACCATAACGATAGCGGCAGCGTAGTGTTCTTTAAAAACCCCTCAAGGAACGATATATCAATTGATGAAAATGGCATTTTTTTTTAAATCGGAGGGTTTTCTAATGGATAATAATGTTGATACGTAATGCTTTGTGTTCATGGTGTACATTTTATAAGGTGTTTAGTTCTTTGCATTACACGGGGTAACTCACCCCATTCAACGCAAATGTCTGGCACCCACCAGTTTCGGGGGTAATTAGATCGGAGTGTTGGTTTCTAAAAGTCGTACCTTCCCATCGTAAATCCTGGCTATGCCTTTGAGCTGAAATCAATATGTTCAGATTGCATCACGTGTTTGCGGTCATAGTCCTTGCCGTGGTTTGTGAGAGGTCAAAGCAGTGAGCGCATCTGCTGAAGTGACTGTCTCTAACATTGAATTTCTCAGGTTTTCAATCATCACAGTCCTGAGTCACTCCAGTGTTAAACCTTTAACGGTATCACTGAACAAAGAAACCTATTTGCTCCCAAGCGGGCTTGATGCATTCAATTAATTAGCTTTGATATAAACTGCTTGCTTTTCTGTTGGCTTCCGTCCTGGAAATAAATAGAATTTTAACTGATATAAACCAATTGAGTCGCCAGCATATGGTTCACCCACCATGGCCAACCTCAAGCCACAGTCAGCCCCTCACTAGTGAATTCTAATTTCACCTGTTTGTTGTTTGACCGTTGATTCTTGTCAGTCCACATATGCCTCCCTTCACATCTTCTCTGAGTGTACCTCTGTTTCTTATGCCTCTGATTTAGGAGGTAAGGATCAAGCAACTCAATACTTATTTCAGATATTATTTTATGTACAATCAGCTCTTATAGTTTGTCTATTGTCCCTGATACACAATGATGTTGTTCCTTTTTGTAAACATCGCTCAAGCATTTAAGATCAGATTTTTAAGAGGACTCGCTTTGTTTTGGAGTGTTATCTACACAGCACAGGAGGTCGGTAGAGCCTTAATTGATGAGAACGGGCTCGTGGTAATGACTGGAGCGGAGTCAGTGGAATGGTATCAAATACATCAACACACATGGTTTCCAGGTGTTTGATGCCATTCCATTTGCTCCGTTCCAGCTATTATTATGAGCCGTTCCAACCTCCACTGCGACACAGTTATCATGTTCCCCTGTTGCCTTGGATTTCGGGGCAGGGTGACTGTTTTAGTTGTTGGATCTGAAAAAAAAGGGAAATGTCTCCCTCTGATGGTCATTGGATGCTGCTTGGATTTGGACGCTGGATGCTGGATGCTGTAAGAATACGTGTCACATTTCATGCTATGCTGTCCATGTGAATACTCTGATTGGTGGAGCTTTTTTCTTAGCACTTGATATACTTTATGGTTATGTTGCTTTACAAAATCTGGCACCTCTTCACTTTCTTAATCCATGTTCAAATTTATGTCCAAACGTTGTGGTTTATACCTTTCCGGGTTTTTTTCAGGCAGATCAAGTGTTATCGATGGCTTTCATTTGAACAGATCTTGGTGTTGATTAATGTTCCTCACTTAACTTTGAGATGTGGAGAGAAACCAAATAATCTAGCCCAATAGCAGAATTTTATGGAGGGAAAATGCTTTTGGCCAGAATATGGCCAAGATTTTTCAGACAAGTGGACCACTGGTACTTCTGTTTGTTTTTCATCTTAGCAAAGCTTTTAATAAAGAGGCTCATAGCTTGGCTGACTGAATTTCCATCCTTCAGGAAGACTGGACACATTTTTTTCCACCAATTCGACCCCCTGTCATCCAAGCACAGCGAAATTAAATCAATGTCTGAAACCAGAGCCAAGGCCTCAACTGCACCAACAGAAATAGGAAATCTAGTTTCGCTGTCTGCTAATGACATTAGTGTGTTCCCTAAATGGCCGTCCTCACCGACGTTGGACAGGAATACAACAAGGGATATAATTACTGGTCTAACACTCACATCTCAATTTTCCTGTAAAACATGCATACATTAGCCTGCTATTGCACTTTATAGATTAGCCACAACCCCCCCCCCCCCCCCCCCCGGCCAGCAGGTAATGATTCATTTCTTCCCGGTATCATGTTATCCCCTGCATTTATACTTCCCAAGGTGAAACCAAGGAGGAACGGAAACCACATCCTTATGGACCATGTGAGAAACTCATTACTGCTTACGTGTCATTTGAGCCCCTCTTTTCAATTTCCGTTGACATAAGAATAAAATATATGCCAATAAAACGTCTATATTGTACAGATACAGTCTCATCATATAGTGTAGTCTCATTATTTGACACGTATGGTGGCATAATTGAAATAGGCCTATCAGGGAAGACATTTCTGATAGTTGATGATGCTGTATGTGCTGGCACACCCTCAAGTTAGGCAGTAAAAAAAGTGTAATAGGATTGTGAAATTCACTGACATTGTAGGCATAAAAGCTACATTCAGTGGATATGTGTCCCATGGTACAGTCACCTCTAAAATGATTGGCACACTTGATAAAGATGAGGAAAAAAGACAGTGATTTACCCAATAAATTACTGGGAGTTAATATATAGATTGTGCGACTCTCTTCATTTTTATAGATGACAAAAAAGACAGTATAAAATAAATAATACAAATACTGAGATATATTGTCTGCAAATGTTTTTGTTACAAAAATATTATTTTATACTAATACAATTGCTCAGAGAAAGATATTTTGCTTAAGGAGTAATACGTTGTCTCAAAAAGATACGTATCAAGATGATTGGCACCCCTGATTTCAATACTTTGTGCACCCTAACATTGTGAGGATAACGGCACAGAGCGTTTTTCGATAATGTTTTATGAGATTGGAGAACACACTGGGAGGAATCTTAGACCATTCCTCCATACAGAATCTTTCCAGATCCTTGATATCCTTCGGGGTCTGCGTTTATGGACTGCCCTCTTCAATTCAAACCACATGTTTTCAATGGCAACCTGGACTCAGAGGTCGACGTAACACAGTAAATGTAAATTTGATCCGCTCCATTTAGTATGATATGTTACGTTTCACATGATGTGCATTCATTTGTGGATGTCCATCATCCATTTCGCATGATATGTTACGTCCTCCAATTCGTATTATATGCTATGAATTGCTAATATGTATGATACATTACGAATTCAAATTTGTTGTGGCTAATAGTGATGGGAAGTTCATGTCTTTTCTGATATTTTCGACTCGTTCAGTCAAGAGAATGAATCTTTCGACTAATTTCGTTCATTTGAGTCAGTCATGCCCAGAGCGTGAAGGACCCCCTACTGACAGGCATTGACAGGATGGTCACAGCCACACGTTCAGTGGTTGGATAGAACACATTATATATTTTAGATAGAAGCAATAGCAATGTGAAGTGACATCAATCCATATATACAGAGTATTTCATTTTTTTTAACCTTTATTTAAGACCACAAGAGTACAAGTAGAGTACAAGTACAACCCTTTTCATAAAAACCTTTTAAGATGGTAAAAAAGTAAACATTCACTTATTCATATTTCGTTAAAGAATTCTTGGATTACAAATAAGTCACTTGCTAGCAATGGCTAGCGTTACATTACAGTGCGCTGGCTGACAGTCATAGTTAGCTCGTCATTGACATGGCTAGCTAAGCCATCAAACACTTGGTTAACTTGCCGAAATAGGCTTTATATACATTAACGGTAACATAAATATATACATAGCCACATTCGCTAACGACTTCGGAATATATGAAGCAGTTTTCAAAAGACACTTTTGTCTGTTATAAACCGTTTTTTATATACAGAGGAAGGGAGACATGAACCTGCACTCAGAATGTCTCTCTCAGACTGAAGAGCAGGAGGACTAACTCTTTAAATAGGGGAGACGTACTCAAAATCCACTAGTTGTTCTTTCGAGGAAAATAATGTAAAAAGGTAAGTATAAAGAAAGCTTTAGCATTTTAGCTAATAGCCTCTTTCAAGTCAAGTTGAAACTTAATAGTTGCAAATTAGCTAAAATACTAAAGTTGTCTATTATGTGATTCAAACACGCAAACTTTGGGTTGCTAGATGCTCGTGTTATACGCCCAACTATCCTCCCTGACCAATCTCCCTACTTTTGTTTTTGTCTTAAGTAACCTACTGTCCTATGTAACCATACAAAACATAATATATAATACAAATTGGAGGGGCAAAAATGAACGTTTACTATGTTACATGTGGATTTTGCGGCCAGGCTGTCAATGGGGTTCAAGTCCGGAGACATTGCCATTGCAAAATGTACATTTTGTGGTCAATTTACCATTTCTTTGTGGATTTTGTTGTGTGCTTGGGGTCATTGTTTTACTGGAAGATCCACTTTTCAAGTTTCATCCTCATGGCAGAGGCAACCAGGTTTTTGGTTAAAATGTCCTGGTACTTGGTGGAGTTCATGATGACGTTGAACATAGCAAGGGCCCGAGGACCAGCGGTAGCAAAACAGCCCCAGAACATCATATATCCACCAGCATATTCTAAAGTAGTTACAAGGTTATTTCTGCATATGCACCCTTCTTTTGATGCCAATCCCACTGCTGGTTTGCATGGCCAAAGACCTCTATTTTCCATCTCATCTGACCATAGCACCCGGTTCCAATTCAAGTGCCAATGCCATTTAGCAAACTCCAGGCATTTACATTTGTTAGTTGCTGACAATAAAAGCTTTTTTCTGGGAAACCTCCCAAAGAGCCTATTGGCATGGAGGTTGGCATCTAATTGTAGATTTGGAGACTTTGTGAACCCAAGATGCCACCAATTCTCTAACTGTGGCCCTTGGATTTTTCTTTGCCTCACAAACCTTCTTCCTCACTGGGACAAGATACACTTGCGTCATCTACCACACAAGTGTATCACTGTTTCAGTGGTTTTAAACTTTTGAGATATTGCCCTAATATTGGTAAGTGGCATACATTTTTAACCATTGCCTGATTTATGAAGGTCAACAACCATTTGTTTCTTTACGTTAGTGATGGATGGATGACAAATGGATTTTATATGCGTGTTACCTCATTTTCATGGCCGGGTTACCAAACAAGCATGCAGGTCAAGTGCCCTGGAGCCCCCAACCCCCCAAAAAAGAATCACACAAAATTACACATACGTTTTTTCCTATTTTTGGGGGGGTTGGGGGCCCTCCAGATAGTATATGAACATGCCATAAGCAATGGCAAAATTAGTAGAATTGCAGGAAATTAGCTTTAAAGCTGTTACATTTTCTCTCGACTTCATGGCAAAATGTGTAGAATAGCAGGAAATTAGCTTTAAAACTGCAACATTTTCTCTCATCCTTATGGCAAAATGTGTAGAATAGCAGGAAATTAGCTTTAAAACTGCAACATTTTCTCTCATCCTCATGGCAAAATGTGTAGAATAGCAGGAAATTAGCTTTAAAACTGCAACATTTTCTCTCATCCTCATGGCAAAATGTAACGAGTAGCACGCGATGAGCAGCAAATGTTTCTCTCTGCCCCAATTTTGACACCTATCTTTTTGATAATAGTTTGTATTACTTGTTAAATAAAATCTCTTTCTTTGAGCAATTGTATTAGTATACATTTCTTTTGGTGCATACATTATAGCTCAGTATTTAAATAATTTATTTTATACAGTCTTTTTTGCTTATCATTACCAAGGGTGCCAATCATTTTAGAGGTGACATGTATATTAGCAGTAGCATATTACAATGAGCATATGACATCAGGGATCGTGGTACCTATAATTCAACCCAACTAAAATGAAACATGATCCTGAAAAAAACAAAACTGTTAAGTTAAAGATCTTGGCTGCATTTGGCAACGAATCTCCCTGTCTGTTTTTGGCAACAGTGCTTACTTTTTTTCTCTCTTCAATCGAACAGCGTCTCAGTTACTTGCTACAGTACTGGGAATGTCAAAGACTGTGTCTTGATATTTCAGAGTGCATTGTGGTTATTCAGACTACATTCCCAGGTATGTAAATAGTATCCGGGTGGTTTGGGGATTCCATGTGTTACGAAAGCAGCTAGCCAACCGTGAAAAAGAGTCTACTCTCGCTATGTCTAGGTGTTCTTGGCCTGTCTAGCTGATCTCGACTCTATAACATGTCTGCGTTTAACGTGAAAGTAGGAGAAAGCTAACATGCATGTGCCTAGGAAGAAAGTGTACTCACCAGGGTCCCGGATGAGCTCTGTCCTGACTCTGTAGTTGTCCAGCCCAAGCAGTTAATAAATGTTCAGTTGTCGGTGACAAAAACAATAAGTAAAGCCATCACAAAAAGGTATTCAAACAAACGCAGAAAGACCTTGTCAAGCCTTACTGGCACTCTCAGCACCTGCCCCAGTTGCTGCTGCCCCCTAGAGATGGGATGTGGAAGTGTGCTGTCTACCTGTGCGCCTAACCTCTAACTACCTCCATTCCTAACACAAGGCCTTTCTATTTTTTGCAGGGTCAGCTGGGCTCTACTTCCCCCAGAATCAGTACAAGGAGACTGTGTACGTCGGGCAGTCTGCAGGGACACCCGTGCTCCAGGTCCACGCCATGGTGGAGAGCGACTCTCAACGGCCCCACTTCTACCTGTGCTACCTGAGGCCTCCAACCTATGCCCCGTGGTTCCACCTGGACGAGACCACAGGGATACTCTCCATGAATAAGACCCTGGAGTGGAGCGACTTTGACTCTGCATGTGAGTTTAATAGAGACGGAAGGTTGTGCACACGTATTGTTTTCCCATTGTTTATGGAATATGTTATGAAGTTGACCGTTCAATCCATTTACTTTGATATTGCAATTTTCAATTGTCCATTGAACACAACACTCCACTATATTTCCAATATACAGTTATATTTAACATTGTAAAATGTGTGAGGGGAAATTATTCAAGTTTTCTCAGCTTTCACGCTTTGTGCGTACTAATAACGTTGAGCTTCAAGGTGATACATCATGTTCAGGGATCTGCTTCCAGAATCTGGTTCTGACCATTGGTTCTAACGATGAACTTAGCATCAAGATGCTTTTGGGAAACCGGAGCCCAGGATAGTAATGTAATTGCATAGAAGCCCAGAAAGTGCCCAGTCATCAAGAAATAAATGCACTGTGGGAGATTTAAATGGGGCACTGTGTTACTCTTTTGGTTCTCTTGCTGATCAGACAAGTTTTGGAAGCTGCCGCTGAGTGTCATTGCTGCGACCAGACCATTGAAGAAGTTCCTCTGTGGCCTCAGCCACCCCACCGTACAAGTCAGCCTGACCTTCATCAATGACACGGCGCCACCGTGTGGCCAGACCAGACCAGAGCTGAAGAAACTATGCTTCCCTGACAAAGACCTGAGCTCCCACATTAAGGAGAACAGGTTCCCCGGGGCCCTCCGCCAGCTCAGACAGCTCACCAGGCTTAACGTCTGCCCCAACTACACCATCTCCTACAGTGTAGAATCCGGTGAGGCTTGCTACACTCGCCTTCACCCACACTGTCTCTGTGCATCATATTATGAGGAACATCAAACACTTTGCAGGTCTCTACACTGGCGTACCACCCCCCCCCCCCCCCCCCCCCCCCCCCATGGTTGCCTCCATAGAATTAGGAACTAGAATACTAGAATGGACATGAACCTTCTTATGATGGTCTAAAGGGCAGCCATTTTGTTCAGGGAGTTGGTCAACCATGTTTTGACAGTGTTGTGATAAGATATTGTGTAAAATAATGAATTTGAAGAATTTATCAGCACTGTATGTTTGTCAGCTAGCTAACCAGCCAGTTTTAGAAGAATGATTCCATAACTGTTTCTAATTAACTGCCAATATCCATTCAAACAATGCAGTTGATCTACAACTATACACTAGCTGAAATCAGTTGACGATAGGACGTAGACAAGTTGTAAATGAAACAAGTACTGATATTGTATTTACATTTAAGTCATTTAGCAGACGCTCTTATCCAGAGCGACTTACAAGTACATACATTCATACTTTTTTGTACTGGCCCCCCGTGGGAATCAAACCCACAACCCTGGCGTTGCAAGCGCCATGCTCTACCAACTGAGCCACACGGGACCTTGTATCATGTAAAGAAAACAAAAAAGTATTGGGACTGTGACACATTTTTTGCAATTTTGGCTCTGTACTCCTGCACTTTGGATTTGAAATGATACAATGACTATGAGGTTAAAGTGCAGACTGTCAGCTTTCATTTGAGGGTATTTCCATTATATCGCGTGAACCGTTTAGAAATTACACCACTTTTGTGTATATAGTCCCCCCATTTTAGGGGAAGAAAGTATTGGGACAAAATCACTTATATGTGTGTTAAAGTAGTCAAAAGTGTAGTATTTGTTCCCATATTCTTAGCATGCAATGATTACATCAAGCTTGTTACTCTACAAACTTGTTGGATGCATTTGCTGTTTGTTTTGGCTGTGTTTCAGATTATTTGTGTCCAATAGAAATGAATGGTAAATAATGTATTGTGTCATTCCGAAGTCACATTTATTGTAAATAAGACTAGAATATGCTTCTAAACACTTTTACATCAATGTGGATGCTACCATGACTACGGACAAATGCCCAGCTATCAATTTCTCGCATGGAATAGCCTTCATTTCTCAGAACAAGAATAGGCTGACGAGTTTCAGAATAAAGTTATTTGTTTCTAGCCATTTTGAGCCTGTAATCGAACCCACAAATGCTGATGCTCCAGATCCTCAACAAGTCTAAAGGACAGTTTTATTGCTTCTTTAATCAGAACAGTTTTCAGCTGTGCTAACATAATTGCAAAAGGGTTTTCTAATATCAATTAGCCTTTAAAATTATAAACTTGGATTAGCTAACACAACATGCCATTGGAACACAGGAGTGATGGTTGCTGATTATGGGCCTCTGTACACCTACGTAGGTATTCCATTCAAAATCAGCCGTTTCCAGCCACAATAGTCATTTACAACATTAACAATGTCTGCCCCACGTTCCCACTCTTATAGAAAGCATGATATTAACTTCAATCTCTTTTTTATATTTTCTTTAAACAATAAACGACCATGGCTACAGAGATACTATGTGCACTTACTCAAAACAATATCCCATAAAACACAGGTGGAAAAAATGCTACTATAATATGATCCCCAATTAGAGACAACGATAGCCAGCTGCCTCTAATTGGGAATCATACCAAGCACCAACAAAGAAAAACTAAACTACAACCCCACATAGAAAATAATAACTAGAAAACCCCCCAGTCACGCCCTGACCTACTATACCATAGAAAAACAAAGGCTCTCTATGGTCAGGGTGTGACAGTTCCAGTAGCTGGGTGAATGTGAAACTACAAAGTCTGGCATCACGAGACCAACATGACATGTTCGCATCTCCTCTTCATGTTCCGTTCGGCTCTAGATGTTCCAGCCCCATTCGCTGTGACTGAAAACACCACTGAGTTGGTAGTGACTGCCCCATTGGACCGCGAGGAGAGGGAGACATACAGTCCCATGCTGATCTGCACAGTGCAGACTGACACGATGATAGACACCTTTTTTGTTACACTGCATATCAACGTCTACGACGAGGACGACAATGCACCTTATGTCAGTGGAACAGGCACAGAGGACGTGGTGCTGGAATTTGATCGCAAGCAGGTGACTTTACTTTACTTTACTACCAATACTGTATATCAGTTCATTGCTATACAAGTATCATTGATACCACTCTTGTTCTTGTTGTGTGTTTCTCAGGGAAGTTCTTTTGGCAACTTGGTTGTCTATGATAGAGACACAACACCCAGGTATCCCAAATCCCAGAGTCAGAACAGATTTGTCGGAAATGTGATGACCAATGACTCATGGATAGATGAAATGTTCGCCATAGAGTACTCTTTCAAAGAAGAGAAGGCCATTTTTGGCAACGTCCGAGGCACTGTTCATGAGTTCCGTGAGTAGTCCAGATGAGTTCCACGACCACTCGAAAGACTGGTTTCCCAGACACAGAGTAAGGCTTGTCGCTTTTCAGTCCAGGACTACACTTAATATGTGTCCGGGAATCCAGCCTGTTAATGTGACAAACTTCTACTAAATCTTTTGATCGGTTCATTAAATAAACAGCCACCCCCCTCTTCCCTTTGTGTGGCATGTAGGGCTTGCACTGAAGAAGAATTTGTCTGTAACCGAGAATAGGACCTTCCAGCTGGATTACCTGGTCAATGACACTACATACCCCCGTCCAGAGGGAACTGTGATGCTGCACTACAATATCACCATCTTACCTGTCCCCATCCACTTCACCAATGTGACGTACCTCTTCGGCCTAACACGTAGAGCTAATGTCTACTCCCAGGTACCTATCGAGTTCACATACAGCCCTCTTTGCTTGAGAAGAGGGATACTACTTATGAAATGCTTATGAAGCAGACAACTCTTTTAAGATAATAGTATTCCGCTGTTCAAGAGTAATGCGATGAAATGCCATTAAAGCAGTCTGTGAGGTTACTTGGTTGATATTTGAGGTTAGCTCATCGTGGACCTATTTTTCCCCCAGTAGGCTAAATGTAAGATCATGTGTCAATCTGATTAGAACTGTAGCATTTTCCCTGTATGATTTATGTTCCTTCTCTTTTCAGGTCGGTAGGATTTGTGTGGACAACAGCCTGAAGTTCCAGGGCATCAATGTCACATACCGGCTAGCAGTAGCAGAGAAGACAGAGAATGTGTCCGACGACGTACAGTCATGCTACGCTGCGATTAGCATTGCACAGAGCCTCAAGGACATGGTGGGGGTGCTATATGTGAACGACACAGAGGCGCTTCGCAGGCCAGAGTGCCAGGACCTGCAGTATGTGGTTATTGCTCAAGAGCAACAGAATCTGCTGCAGGCTAGCACTCAGATCCTCATTGTGCTCGATAGCGATAGTAAGTACTCTCCTGAGATAATAAGTTCATCCCCAGCAATACCCCAGACTGATGCTGATTTGGCCACAGTGATTACCAATGAATGGGGTGTATGGCATTCATATTTGGAAGTCATCAGTTCAGTTATTTTTCAAGGCCTCATTGTTAGAGACCTTAGTACTAGTGTAGTAGAGACCTGTCAAATTATGTTAACTCTATCCATGTCCAAGACTCTATCCATAGCTTTGTCCGTGTCCAAGACTCTATCCATAGCTTTGTCTGTGTCCAAGACTCTATCCATAGCTTTGTCCGTGTCCAAGACTCTATCCATAGCTTTGTCCGTGTCCAAGACTCTATCCATAGCTTTGTCCGTGTCCAAGACTCTATCCATAGCTTTGTCCGTGTCCAAGACTCTATCCATAGCTTTGTCCGTGTCCAAGACTCTATCCATAGCTTTGTCCGTGTCCAAGACTCTATCCATAGCTTTGTCCGTGTCCAAGACTCTATCCATAGCTTTGTCCGTGTCCAAGACTCTTGTGATCTTGCTTGACAATCGCATAATAGCGAGGCATACCGTGAACATGCGTTTTGTCTTCATAAAGTTTGTGTTTGTGTTGTGTAGTTGATAAGCAGGGCCTAGAGGACCAGCGGTTCCTCTCCTGTGCAAAGGGAAGACAGCGTGGGGATTGTGAGAACATCAGAGGCCTGGGGGCAACCACAGGGAGGTGCCAATGGAGACAGGGCTCTGCAAAAGGTACCCACACTGTCATTGACCAGATTACCTGTCATTGACCAGATTACCTGTCATTGACCAGATTACCTGTCATTGACCAGGTAATTCAGCTGGAAGGTCCTATTCTCGGTTACAGACAAATTCTTCTTCAGTGCAAGCCGTATATGCCACATATAGGGGTATTTAATGGAAACAGGAAATGATGCTATTATATTTTTCCTTTATCTTTCAGGAATATCAGAAAGTTATTCCACCTGCTCCCCTGACCTCCGCACGTGCCCTGATGGCTTTTGTGATGCAGTTGAAAGCAAAGACGCATCAATTTGTCCTCAGGATTGTACACGTGAGAAATGTCCTAAATCTTTTACGGCCATTTATATTTGGCTACCTTATTGACGTTCTTTATTTTTTGACGGTATTTCAAGAGGAATTTTTTTAATTGTTGAATTCAATAGATTTACATGTGTTTGTGTCTCTCAGTTGAACCCGTTATAGGTGGTCATGAGAAGGGCATCATGTCTGGCATTAGAGCTGGCCATGGAACCTGCTACTGCTACTCTGAAAAATGCTTCTGTGAGAAGGATGATGTAGAGGGTGAGTTGTTTCATTTCAAATCCTTTTTGTTCTACGTGTACCCCCCCCACACACACACACACATAGGTAACGAAGCAATATTCCAAATGGAGATGTTCCAGGATATGATACTGTATGTCAATCAAAGGTGAAATTACACGTTGCCCTTTGTTGTCAAAGGATGGTTTCCATCGTGTTTTTTGTTGACCACTGACTCCTTCTACCCTGTCTGATGCAGAGGCCATGTGTGACGAGGTCTGCAAGACCATCATTGCCACCGCCGTGCTGCTCTCCTTCATCGTCTCCATCCTCCTGTCCTCCTACTTCATCCATCGTTACCACAAGAACTCCCCCAAGCCGCCCATCACCTCGGCTGAGATGACTTTCCGGCGGCCCGCACAATCCTACCCAATCAGCTACTCCGCTAACAACATGCGCCGCGGCTCGTTGGACTCCATGGAGAACCAAGTAGCCATTGACACCTTCAAAATACCCGTAAGGCCTTTCCTGAAAATGTTTGGGAAGTTTCCGGAATTTTGCAAACCTTGCTATACTAAATTGCCTTTTGAATGATCATGAGACCTGCAAATATATGTTGTATTAATAGAGACGTTTTTTTTTTTTAATTTTAAAAATGTGTTGCTTAATTGTTTTAACAGGAGGATCCCAAATGGGAATTTCCACGCAAAAACCTGGTGCTGGGCAAAACGTTAGGAGAAGGGGAGTTTGGGAAGGTTGTCAAGGCGACTGCATTCCGGCTGAAAGGAAAGGCTGGTTACACCACAGTAGCTGTGAAAATGCTTAAAGGTAAGACTAACCCGGACAAAGAGCAGAAAATAGGAACAGTTATTGTAAGACTCATGCAGTGAGTGAGTCCCTAGGTGTCTGTATACTGAATATACAGTGGAAGCAGATTTTTATGATGTGACTTTTGGCCAGCCCATGATAGATATAAGGTGCAGGCAGTTCTGCCACCCTAGGCGAGACAATATAAAATGCCCCCTCGTATCCTCGCAAGGTAGAATAGTAGCCTATAGTATACAGTGTCAGCTCGCAATTCATTTTCATGAATGCCCATCCACAGAGGTGCAACTTTGGTTTTAGAAGTGGGGGGGACATGATTATTATTTATATTTTTTTTATCCGGTATGAGAAACACTCCAAACAGCCTACCCAACCGCTCGGAGGTGTCCGCATGGTCCTAAAGCACACCGTTGCCTCGTTTTGTATCACATTCCAATGATAAAACTGGGGGGGTACATAAATGCAATTTCAGAATGTGGGGGGGACATGTCCCCTCCCATCCCCAGTGAAAGTTGCGCCCTTGCCCATCGATATGGTACAGTTTGTCAGTCCGGATTCCTGACTAAGACCTAAAACAGATCACTTTGGCTACTCAAGCTCTGAATATAAGCTACCCAAGATGATTAAATCCCGCAAGTTTATTAAATACCGCCCTCGTCGGTATGTCCCCCTAGGTGGCCACCTAATCCTGCCTAGTGGGCAGGCCTATAAGGTGATGTATTCTATGAAAGCATTTCATGAATCTCTTTTATTTTTGCAACAGACCACGCCTCACATAGTGAACTGCGGGACCTCCTGTCAGAATTCACCTTACTGAAGCAAGTCAACCATCCACACGTCATCAAGATGTACGGAGCCTGCAGCCAGGATGGTACGGCTTCATACCGATCCACTCCGAGCACCATTTGAGGGCATCAATGTTGTTGATTGACTGTCCCTTCAACAATGGAGATGTGTGATACATGAGAATCTTGTCTTCAGAGCTTGTCTTTTATGGTAGCAGTGCCTCAGATACCCTGTCTGATCAAATTATGCTCAAAGTCATCATGAGATTGCGGTATCATAAATTGTGGACCCACTTGATCATATTAATGAAAACATGGTGTCCTTGCAATGCTTAACCTTCCGGTGTTATACCTGGTATATGTGATGCATATTTCATTCAATCCTGACAGATACTGTAAGCCTAAGTGTGTGTTCTGAAGTGTTGTGTCTTTCCATGTAGGTCCAATGTATCTGATTGTAGAATATGCCAAATATGGGTCACTGCGCAACTTCCTGCGTGAGAGCCGAAAGGTGGGACCCAGCTACATGTCAGGCAACGATGCCAACCGCAACTCGAGCTACCTGGAGAATCCAGATGAGAGGGCACTCACCATGGGCGACCTGATCTCCTTCACCTGGCAGATCTCCAGGGGCATGCAGTACCTGGCTGAAATGAAGGTGCCTGTCTAGCAATGACCACTTTCAAAATATTCACCATGTGGCAAATCTTAAGTCAAATTTCACTCAGTCTCCCTGTCACGATCGTCTATGGGTGAGAGAGAGGACCAAGGCGCAGCGTGTGCAAAATACATTCTCTTTTATTTAGAGAAGGGAAAACACGAAACGAACACTGAATACAAACTAAACAAAACAACAAACGACCGTGAAGCTAAATGACATAAGTGCATAGACAAGCAACAAACGTTCAACATAGACAATTACCCACAAAATCCTAAAGCCCATGGCTGCCTTAAATATGGCTCCCAATCAGAGACAACAATAAACAGCTGTCTCTGATTGAGAACCAAATCAGGCAACCATAGACTTTCCTAAACTGAACACAACCCCATACATACTACAAAACCCCCTAAACAATACACACACCCTAAATTAGACAAAACACACAAACATCCCCCCATGTCACACCCTGACCTAACTAAACTAATAAAGAAAATCAATATAACAAAGGCCAGGGTGTGACACTCCCATTGACTTCAATGCATGACTCAGTGAAAATTTGACTGAAGTGGAAGTAAGGATTTGCCTTTATTATACAGTCACCTCCAAAATTATTGTCACCCTCGATAAATACTGTATGAGCCAAAAAAACTGTATAAAGTAAATAATACAAATACTAAACTATATTGTATGCTCTAAAAACGTAAATATTTATACTAATACAATTGTTTAGAGAAAGATTTTGTTTTACAAGTAAAAATTGTTTATCTCAAAATTGTAGGTGTAAAAATTATTGGCACCCCTAAAGATTCTGAAATCAAACAAAATTATACCCCTCTCACCATTAACAATTTCAAGGGAGATTAGCATGTCTTGGAGGTATGATCATTGTGCCTCTGTAACTTTCTCACTCATCATTATTTACGATTCATTTAGGATTATCTGTAATCATGGTAGCATCCACATTTATGTAGAAGTGTTTAGAAACATTTCATTCTTATATACAATTAAAGTGACTCCAAAATGACACAATACATGATTTACCATTAATTTCTATTGGACACAAAATAATCCAACACAACTAACACAAACTGCTTGATGTAGTCAATGCGCGCTGGGAATATGGGACCAAATATTACATTTTGTTTGATTTTATTGATAAGAATCTTCCCAGCTAACAACAAATGTTCACACAACTTTAGAGAACGTTCCCTTAAGAGTCTCATTAGGTCATTAACCCTTTACAATAGTAGGAATAGGTTTGTATGGATAGGGCTACATTTGAATGTTTCTATGAAATGCATAAGCATAGTAGCAATTGAAAAGGAACAGTTGGGAGATTATGGAGAAATTATTAGACCAAAGTTGAGGACACAGCAGTTCACCTAACATAAGACTAAATCAAAACATTACACAGATTTTATGTGCATTTCACATTTACTGTACTTTTCGCCGCGTTTGTTGATAACGAAATCTGAAAATACAATGTAGAAAATAGTTTAAAAAAAGAAAAACCCTTGATTGAGTAGGTGTGTCCAAACTTTTGACTGGTACTGTACATGATTACATTGTCCATTTTCATTTATACAGCCATTATTATTCACCTGGGATTTGAATTGAACGTCTTGGTTCATGGCATTCGGATCTTCCTGTTTTGGGTTTGTTCTTTGTTCTGGGTAAAGTTCTGGTTATTGTTCTCCTAACTCTAATGCCAAAACATGCTAAAGATAAAAAATAAATATTACTTGTTAAACAAAATCCTTTTCTCTAATCAATTGCATTAGTATAAAGTAATATACATTTCAAATTTTTTGGAGCATATAAATTGCTCAGTATTTTTTGGGGGGTCAATTCATCAAGGATACCAACATTTTTGGAACCCACTGTGTGTATGAATTCCATGCTAAACCTAGCTCGATGTCAATGTGACTCCAAATTTTATAAAGAAAGGAGCTTGAATTGACCTTTGTCCTCCAATAGCTTGTTCACAGGGACCTCGCTGCAAGAAATGTCCTAGTTGCAGAGGGCCGTAAGATGAAGATTTCAGACTTTGGTTTGTCCCGGGACGTGTATGAGGAAGACTCATATGTGAAGAGGAGCAAGGTAGGGAACCCAAATGTCAAATACCCAAGTACTTTTAAAAATGACTAAATTGTATTGTTTTCTGAAATGGTCAATTAGTTTGTTATCGATTGTAATAAGGATTTCTTTCACAGAACTGAGATCACAATGTCCATTCTCTTATTTTTTTGGCCTCTCTTTTCAGGGTCGAATCCCAGTGAAATGGATGGCAATAGAATCCTTGTTTGATCACATTTACACAACACAAAGTGACGTGTGAGTACCTTGCGCAAACAACTTAAAACACCTGTGATACATATCCATAACCAACAATGTTTGCATGATCAAAAAATATACTAAATTGCACAACTGAATGCATTCGACCGAAATGTGTCTTCTACATTTAACCCAAACCCTCTGAATCAGAGAGGTGCTGGGGGCTGCCTTAATTAACATCATTGGCACCCAGGGAGCAGTTGTTGGGGGTTAACCTTGCTCAATGGCAGAGTGGAAGATTTATCCACCTTGCCAGCTCAGTGACTCGAACCAGCTACCTTTCAGTTACTGGCCCAATGCCCTTAACCGCTAGGCTACCTACCGCCTCGGATAAACTATACAGCAAACAGAGTCACTGTTTCATCCATGCATTAGGCTGTGGTGCTATTAATGCGGTGTCCTCTGTCTCCTGCCAGCTGGTCCTTTGGTGTGCTGTTGTGGGAGATTGTGACACTGGGTGGAAACCCGTACCCAGGCATCGCCCCTGAACGCCTATTTAACCTCCTCAAGACTGGCTACAGGATGGAGAAACCAGAGAACTGTACTGAGGAAATGTACGTTTGCCACTTTACTTTACCTCAGCATCATTGTAACCACAGTAAAACTCACTGTTACTCTATTACACTGTGATGGTAATGACATCCATGACATGACAAACCAGCAGCAAACCCACACTTATTCATTCTAATGATCTATTGTAAATTGTAGGTGAACCATCCCATTTGTTTATTTTCACGGTGAATCGTGTGTTACGTTTTGTTGCTTCTGACCATTACGTGTTGTATGAATGTGTTTCTGCAGGTATAATCTGATGCTTCGATGCTGGAAACAGGAGTCAAACAAAAGGCCCATATTCATAGACATCAGCAAAGAACTGGAGAAGATGATGGTGAAAAACCGGGTAGGATCAAGCAAAACAACCAACACTCTTTCTCTGTCTAATGTGGTCGTTACACTGTTCACTGGTAGTTACAGTACGCGATGTCATAAATGGAGTAAACCGCAAATGGCCAGTCTCATGTCCAGCAATAAGTATAACCAATGTCAGGTGACCATCCCCAAAATATGGCCCTGGGCAACATTTGCAAAACGTTATATATATAATTACAGTAGATGGCAGTTAGTCTTGTGTTGAGGCAAAATATAGTGCAATTTTTAGGATGCCAAATACAGTGCAAAAATGTGATTAATATGTTTAGAATTTGAAACAGAGTACTTTGAATACTTTTTATCTCACAAAAAAGTAGGAAATGTATTGTTCTAATATATTTGGTTATGGTCATAAATGCATAGTAGGATATGACTGTATTATGACTGTATTGGCAGTATGCTCCACCTTCCTGTCGTTAGTGATTAGCCTAATCAGGTGTTCCTCTCCTGTTATCAGGATTACCTGGACCTGGCAGCGTCTACGCCAGCCGACACCCTACTGTACGACGACGCCCTCTCCGAAGAGGACACGCCCCTAGTGGACAGCAATAATGCCCCTCTCCCTCGAACCATTCCCTCCACATGGATTGAAAACAAGCTCTATGGTAGAATTTCCCATGCATTTACTCGATTTTAGAGACAGGACACATAAGCTCTGTTTTTGACATGCTGTGATTGGCTTCCTGTAGTGTGTGACTGTGATCTAGGCATACTTCATAAAAAGGTCTCCCATTTCTTAGGAAATGAGAGTCAGTGGAAAAGGAGAATCTTGTGTCTGATGATCACTATTTGGACCTGCTTTTGATGTACATTCAACCTGACCAAATTGACATCTGTAAATAGTAAACATTTCCATAATTCCCTCATATGACATATTGTAATCCACATTCAATCCTACGTATTGATATTATATTAGGAAACGTACATTTTGGACGACATAAACATTTTCAAAACACATTCCAACACCCCCAATTTTCTATTAATTTGGAAAATACTGTTCAAATACAGTTTAACATTTGAAACAGGGCCTTGCTGAATCAATCATTATCTATTACCTTTGGATTCCAGACTGTCTTAAGTTATCTGAATTGTTTGTGTGTATATAGGCTACCTATTAAGCATAATGTAAGCGTACAGTAAGTCTTTTGAAATTAACTTTTGGCTAACATTGATAAACAATACTTTGTAAAAGTATTTTCATAAGAAATTCCCAAACAAATCCTATAGATCCTAAGCACTTCCAGTTGATAGTTCATAAAAGTATTTAGCAATAAGATGGCTGCCAGTGACTTAGTTACCATGAACAAACAGTGACTTGGTGACCATGGTGTCCTGTTACAATGATGCAATTCTTGCATCTGCTTTATATGGACAACAGTTATCAATGGTGCATGAGCCAAGGATAACATTTAGAGATCATGACATACATTACCAATAATGTAACGATAATTGTTGTTATTTTTCTTTGAATCTTATTTAATCAATCCAGTATATTTTCTCGGTTAAACTATACAGGAACTATGGACACCGTTATTGTCTGTGAAGTGATTTCTGCATAGGATTCTAAATGTATAGCCTTCTCGTGTTCCTATGTCAAACAACCGTCTATAATTCACTTCTGAGAAATGTATTCTGTCCAAAATTTGAGGGAGCCTTACTGTCTGCACTCTACTTTTCCTTTACTCAGTGCCGAAAAATGATATGTTCTCGTTTTTAGGCATGTCATACCCGAACTGGCCTGAGAAGAGCCCGGTACTGCTCAACAGACTTGATGCCACTAACCCAGTCTTTACAAGATATGCCAATGATAGTGTTTATGCAAACTGGATGGCTTTGCCTTCACCCGCAAAAATTGTGGACAAGCTTGATAGTTAAAAGCAAAAAAACATTGTAGAAAATAAAGATTCCTAATTGGGTAGATGTGTATATTTATATAAAACTGTACATATACAATCTAAAGTTGGTGCCCATTTATTTCTGTTGCACGGGTATTCCAAGTTAAAACTGGGGGATTTCAAAAGTGCATTTGCTGAAAAATGGCTGGAATTACACAGACCGTGTTTCAAGCAGCTCTTCGGTATGTTAATCATTACCTCAAAGTCATGTTGGCCAAGTATCATTGCATGACCGTGTACCAGGTTGTATGTCAATGTTAATGTCTTTCAAGTGCCTGTGCTGCTTCTACGATAGCCTCCAATTAGTAGTGTACGACTGTGAAGATGTTGTTTCCAGACCAGAAATGAAAGGGGACTTCTTTACCATTACCTGTCCTATATTGTAGACCTGTGAGGTTAAGATGGACAAAGAGTGGACACTGAGTTCATCCAGAAAAACTGTAAAGTTTCTACTTCATATTTGAAATGTAAAAGCCACTTTTGTCTTTCCTCTTTAATAGAATGTGGGCATGTTCGGTGTCAAAGCTGCAGCTCACCATTTGATTCCTCGTAATGGCAATCTTTGTGCAACAATTAGCTCGGATTTTGAAAACAAATGAGTGTCATCAATTGTTATTTTATCATTATGTGATTATGTTGCAATCAATAAAAGTTCAAATATGTGCGATCTATTTATATGCTAGGCTCCCTCTTCTCTCTTTCTTTCATCAGATGTAATAATGTAAAAAATAATGGAAGCTTACATTGTGAATAAAACCTTATTTATCTGAAGCAGTCAGAAAACATGACTTTTTTTCCGGTAAGACATGCTTGGTAGAATTAGATTACCTTATTATTTAATACAAAATATTTTGTGTGAGTCTATTACTCTTTAAGATTGGTTTGATGTGGTTTTAGTTTTCATTGGAGGAGGGCAGGAAGGGAAGTTCTAGTCTAACATGAACATTAACTTTCCATGTCAACTTCCGAAGACCTAAATCATAGTTATGAGGCAAAGGAATTATTAGACAGAACGTGTGCTCAGCAAAACTGTATTATCATGAGACTGCAGAATATACAATTAGTTTAGGGGATGGAAAAGGGTTTATGTGCCATATTGAATTCCTTGATTTGCCCTGTCAGAATGGCAAGCATTTAATAAAGGATATTGGCTTGTTATTTAGTCATTTAGCCATTGTCTATAGAATAACATGACCTGAAATACTGAACTTGCTGCCCAGTACTAGAGGTTATAGCATCCGTTCATGTAACATCTATATTTGTTGGAGTAGATGAAGGCACACCTTAAATACTCCAAGAGATTATTTTGCTTATAAACTGTACAAACAAGAACACAATTGTTTCAGACCTTATGATCTTCATCATGTGCCAATTGAGTGAAAAATACTTTTCCACATTTTATTTTCAAAATAAAAGTTAGCACCCCAAAATCTGAGTGTGTCAGATTTATTTTCAGATAAAAGTGACATGGATGGGAATGGGAAATAAGGCACCATCTAATGCACTTTTATTACACTTTTAATCAACTTTTCATTTAGATTTTTATGAAATGTTGTTCTTTTTTGTAGCCTATGGCGAAGATTTCACCTATTGCTCTCTGCAAAGATATATAAACTTTTATTTTGAAGTACTGACCAGGACGCATAACTTCCAACATCTGATTCAGTATAAGCAAGCCCAGGCCTTGGTGAGGAGAACTATCCGTCAGGCAAAGAGGTCATGTTGGCATTGGTTCTGTGACACCATTGGAAGGGCAAAACCTGTGGGAGAAGTGTGCAGGATGATTAAGAGGATGAGTGGGGTCAGACGGGAGTGGGATTATCCAGTGTTGACGAGTGGGAAGGATGTGGCAGTAACAGATGAGGAGAAAGCAGAGATGACGGCCAAATCGTTTGTCGAAGTGCATAGCTCGGGCAAATTTGTCAGAGGGGGAGAGAGAGAACGAGAGAGGAGCATCCTGGATTGCTGGATAAGAGGGAGGATGTAAATGATGCGTTGAATGCACCATTTACCATGGCAGAGGTGAAAAGGGCAAATAGGTAAGGCTGGGTTAACTTCACCTGGGAAAGATAAGGTGTGCTATGTTATGTTGGACCATCTTAGTGATGAGGCACTGGATAAGGTATTGGTGTTGTACAACAGAGTGTGGGAGGAGTGGAAACAACCAGGAAGCTGGAAGGAGGCTGTAGTGGTACCAATCCGGAAGCCAGGGAAGGACCCAACGAGGCCAACAAGCTATCGGCCAATAGCTTTAACATCACACGTATGTAAGATTATGGAACGTATGATTACGGAGAGGGTAACGCACTTCCTAGAGAGCAGGGGGCTAGTATCGCCACATCAGAGTGGGTTCAGGAAGGGAAGAGGAACTATGGACCCAGTGCTCTGCTTAGAAGCAGAGGTCAGGAAGGCTCAGGTGAACAAGGAGACTGTTATTGTCAAGTTGACCTCCTTCTTGTGCAATTCCTCACTTGAAGAGGACAGTCCCTCCACATGAAGATTTTAACTGGATTTCACTCAATAAATAGCCATGGAATCAGTTGTTTGTCTTTTATTTACCATTCTTTGGTTGGCAGTAAACAGGTGAAAAACCTCAAAAAAGAGATGACAAATACAAGTTATTATTTGAGTTGACAGCCTAATTAAATACACAAAATTATCCACATTCACCTCAGATAAACACATTTCTGCCATTATAAAATACAAGGTTTCCACTTTTAAGCAAATGTTTCCCAAAATAGAAACCCACCATTTTTAATCAAATGAGCAGAATCAGTATATTTTTATCTAAATTTGCATTTTAGCCAAATACATTCAAAATATTTTTAGTAGTAAAAAATTACATTTATTTTCTAATCAGTAGTTTTAAGCAGACAAATCTTACATTTTTTAGCCAAAGATTTTTTAGACTATACATTTGTTACTGAATTAAGAACTTGGTTTACTAAGATTTCTACAAAGTTTAAATTACTTTTAACCATTTCAAACAAGTTCTTTGTCAACAATGAATTTGGCTCTTCTTACTTTTCCTTCATACCCCACAAACAACATTTGAAGTTATAAATACCACTGCAAAAGTCCTATCAAAGTTAAGAGTTAAGAGTCTGTGTTTTCCAGAGTATCATTAGCAGTGCACTGCTTAAGTCAGTCTAGCCAAACATGGCCAATATGGCACTTACCGGCTGTCTTTCACAGTTTTGTGGAGGGCTTGGACTTGCACAGTCACCTTGATCACAAAGATGAAGTTTCCTTGGTCTTGTGGTGCTATAAATGCTCCTTTCACTGCGGTCTAAAGACAACAGCAGAGCCAGGTGCTGGCACGCCCAGATTGCCTGGAAGATTTGTTCCACCTGGTTCACCACTGATTGCAGGAGGAGGAGTTTCACCACTGAGGAGCTCCCAGGCAGTTTGTCAGCACAGTTATAGCTGTCTTTTTTGACGAGGAGAAGGCGTATGATATGATGTGGAAGGAGAGATTATTAATCAAGCTTGATATTATGGGGGTAGGAGGAAGAATGTACAACTGAATAAAGGATTTCCTGTTTGGAAGATCTATCCAGGTGAGGATGGGAAAGTCACTATCAGGCAGCTACCTGGTGGATAATGGTACACCACAGGGGAGCGTGATTAGTCCTCTGTTGTTCTCAATCATGATCAGTGATGTTTACTCTCAGGTACAGCCAGATGTTGGGAGGTCGATATTTGCAGATGATGGGGCCTTATGGAAGAGGGGAAGAAATGTGCCATACATAGTCAGGAAGGTACAGGAAGCAACTGATGAGGTAGAGTGTTGGGCATTAATGTCAGGTTCTCTGTAGAGAAGACTCAGACAGAGTTCTCTACCAGGAGGAAGGTGGAAGATGAGGTATGCTTGAGGTTATATGGGAGAAACTTGGAGAGGGTGAGGGCCTTCAGGTTCCTTGGGGTATATTTTGACACTAGACTGACCTGGGCAGAACACATTGAGATAGTGGTGGGAAAGTGTCAGAAGGTGCTAAATGTGATGTGCTGTCTGACGGGGAAGGAGTGGGAGGCTGGGCGTTCCTCATTGAGGACCATGTATGTTGCATTGATCCGGTCTGACAGGGAAGGAGTGGGGGGCTGGGCGTTCCTCATTGAGGACCATGTATGTTGCATTGATCCGGTCTGACAGGGAAGGAGTGGGGGGCTGGGCGTTCCTCATTGAGGACCATGTATGTTGCATTGATCCGGTCTGACGGGGAAGGAGTGGGGGGCTGGGCGTTCCTCATTGAGGACCATGTATGTTGCATTGATCCTGTCTGACGGGGAAGGAGTGGGGGGCTGGGCGTTCCTCATTGAGGACCATGTATGTTGCATTGATCCTGTCTGACGGGGAAGGAGTGGGGGGCTGGGCGTTCCTCATTGAGGACCATGTATGTTGCATTGATCCGGTCTGACGGGGAAGGAGTGGGGGGCTGGGCGTTCCTCATTGAGGACCATGTATGTTGCATTGATCCTGTCTGACGGGAAGGAGTGGGGGACTGGGCGTTCCTCATTGAGGACCATGTATGTTGCATTGATCCTGTCTGACGGGAAGGAGTGGGAGGCTGGGCGTTCCTCATTGAGGACCATGTATAAGGAAGTGGATGGCTGAAAACTTTCTACTTTTAAACTCGGACAAAACAGAGATGCTTGTTCTAGGTCCCAAGAAACAAAGAGATCTTCTGTTAAATCTGACAATTAATCTTGATGGTTGTAAAGTCGTCTCAAATAAAACTGTGAAGGACCTCGGCGTTACTCTTGACCCTGATCTCTCTTTTGACGAACATATCAAGACTGTTTCAAGGACAGCTTTTTTCCATCTACGTAACATTGCAAAAATCAGAAATTTTCTGTCCAAAAATGATGCAGAACAATTAATCCATGCATTTGTTGCTTCTAGGTTGGACTACTGCAATGCTCTACTTTCCGGCTACCCGGATAAAGCACTAAATAAACTTCAGTTAGTGCTAAATACGGCTGCTAGAATCCTGACTAGAACCAAGAAATTTGATCATATTACTCCAGTGCTAGCTTCCCTACACTGGCTTCCTGTTAAGGCAAGGGCTGATTTCAAGGTTTTACTGTTAACCTATAAAGCGTTACATGGGCTTGCTCCTACCTATCTTTCCGAGTTGGTCCTGCCGTACATACCTACACGTACGCTACGGTCACAAGACGCAGGCCTCCTAATTGTCCCTAGAATTTCTAAGCAAACAGCTGGAGGCAGGGCTTTCTCCTATAGATCTCCATTTTTATGGAACGGTCTGCCTACCCATGTGAGAGACGCAGACTCGGTCTCAACCTTTAAGTCTTTACTGAAGACTTATCTCTTCAGTAGGTCATATGATTGAGTGTAGTCTGGCCCAGGAGTGTGAAGGTGAACGGAAAGGCTCTGGAGCAACGAACAGCCCTTGCTGTCTCTGCCTGGCCGGTTCCCCTCTCTCCACTGGGATTCTCTGCCTCTAACCGTATTACAGGGGCTGAGTCACTGGCTTACTGGTGCTCTTTCATGCCGTCCCTAGGAGGGGTGCGTCACTTGAGTGGGTTGAGTTACTGATGTGATCTTCCTGTCTGGGTTGGCGCCCCCCCTTGGTTTGTGCTGTGGTGGAGATCTTTGTGGGCTATACTCGGCCTTGTCTCAGGATTGTAAGTTGGTGGTTGAAGATATCCCTCTAGTGGTGCGGGGGCTGTGCTTTGGCAAAGTGGGTGGGGTTATATCCTTCCTGTTTGGCCCTGTCCGGGGGTATCATCGGATGGGGCCACAGTGTCTCCTGACCCCTCCTGTCTCAGCCTCCAGTATTTATGCTGCAGTAGTTTATGTGTCGGGGGGCTAGGGTCAGTTGGTTATATCTGGAGTACTTCTCCTGTCTTATCCAGTGTCCTGTGTGAATTTAAGTATGCTCTCTCTAATTCTCTCCTTCTCTCTTTCTTTCTCTCTCTCGGAGAACCTGAGCCCTAGGACCATACGTCAGGACTACCGGGCATGATGACTCCTTGCTGTCCCCAGTCCACCTGGCCTTGCTGCTATTCCAGTTTCAACTGTTCTGCCTGCGGTTATGGAACCCCTACCTGTCCCAGACCTGCTGTTTTCAACTCTTAATGATCGGCTATGAAAAGCCAACTGACATTTATTCCTGATTATTATTTGACCATGCTTGTCACTTATGAACATTTTGAACATCTTGGCCATGTTCTGTTATAATCTCCACCCGGCACAGCCAGAAGAGGACTGGCCACCCCTCATAGCCTGGTTCCTCTCTAGGTTTCTTCCTAGGTTTTGGCCTTTCTAGGGAGTTTTTCCTAGCCACCGTGCTTCTACACCTGCATTGCTTGCTGTTTGGGGTTTTAGGCTGGGTTTCTGTACAGCACTTCGAGATATTAGCTGATGTACGAAGGGCTATATAAAATAAACTTGATTTGATTTGATGTATGTTGCATTGATCCTGTCTGACGGGGAAGGAGTGGGGTGCTGGGCGTTCCTCATTGAGGACCATGTATGTTGCATTGATCCGATCTATAATAGACTACAGCAGTATAGCGTGTAGTTCGGCAGCCCGAACGTCATTGGAAAGGCTAGATGTCATACAGGGGCAAGGGCTCAGAATATGTAGTGGGGCGTTTCGGACCTCTCCAGTGGCTGCGCTACAGGTGGAGATGTTGGGATATGCCATTGCAGATTAGGAAACAGCAGCTGGCAATTCATTATTGGGTCACCCTACAGGGACATGGGGTGTCTCATCCTGCAAAAGGGATTTTACAGGCATGCTGGGAACATGATCGAAGACAGAACACAAGCTTTTTGTGGGTGGGTAATGTCCAGGCGAAGGAGATGGGACTGTATGGAAGGGAGTTTAGTCCAATGGTAGCTATTCCTGTAAATCCACCATGGCTACTCCCACCTCCAGTAGTTGATCTAGAAGTGAGGAAGAGACTATAGAAAGATAGGGAGGGTGTTTAAGAGAAGTCTGGATACTGTGTATCAGGATTTTGTGGCCATTTACACAGATGGTTCAAAAGATTGAAACGACAAGACGTACTGGGTCAGCATTTGTAGTGCAGGAATGTGGGGTGGAAGTCAGAAAACGTGTTACAGATCATCTGGCTGTATATATGGCGGAGCTGATGGCCATACTGTTGGCCTTGCAGTTGGTGGAGGAAGTCAAGCCAGACAGAAGTAGTTATTTGCTCTGATTCATGTGCAGTGTTAATGAGTCTCCAGTCCTTTAGGTCACGTAGCAGACAAGACCTGCTTTATGAGGTGCTACAAGCCCATGGCAGGATTAGACAGATGTGTATACAGATGAGATTTATTTGGGTCCCAGCCCATGTGTTGGTGGAGGGGAACGAGGCAGTTGATGTACTGGCTAAACAAGCACTTAGTAGTGGGGATGTTGATGTTGTAGTTTCAATGAGCAAGGCAGAGGCAAAAAGCCTGATATGGACAGTGATGGCAGCAGCAGTGTAATAGAGAGACTAAGAGCAGGCATTTATTTCATGTTCAGTGAAGGTTGGGGAGGGAAGGGGAGGGTGGCAGGAAGGGATAGAAGAGAGGAGGCTAATTTTGCCAGATTAAGGGTGGGACACGGCCAGCTGAATAAGTCCGTAAATGTGATAGGAAAGCATCCAACAGGAAAGTGTGATTATTGCCAGGATACAGAGACCGTGGAGCATGTATTGCTGCAGTGTGGGCAGTATCAGAGGAAAGAGAGAGGCTGAGATCTAGTATGAGGGAGAAGTGGATACAGGAAATTAGTTTAAAGAGTATATTGAGTAGAACTTCATTAGATATAGTCTCAAATATTTTGTTATATTTTTTAAGACTAACGGGGCTGGCAGGTACGATTTAATTTCTCCGTCTGTGGCCCACACTCCAGTACAGTAGGTGACAGTAATGCGCCATAACGTTGGATGTCAACCGCCGATAAACCACACCAAAGAAGAAGCTACAGAAAATCTTTTGCGGAAGTACACTTTTTTTTCTCGATCAGTCCACTTTGCTCCGTGGCGTTGTTTAGAATAATTATTTTTGATGCTACTGCTTTTTAGTCCTTACACGGAGAGCTGAATATCTTGGTAAGTATTTGCAAAAATATAAAGTTTCTGTTCGAAGCAAATATTTCTCGATATACAGATAGCTAGCTAGCTACACAATCGTTCCAACCGGCTCATACCAAGCGGTTGTTTACACGTATCTAATGTTAGGTGTTAGCTAGTTTTCCAGCTAACGTTAGCCAACTCTGGTTCCCTTTGTAGCTTGGTTGCTACAGTAGTTACCCAGCCACAAGCTCATTAGTTCGGCTAATGTTGTTGTCGTTGTATAGCTTGTTGGCTAACGTTAGCTACCTTCCTAGATGTAGTAGTTCCGTAAGCAGACAGGCATCGCTGGACAGCCCTCAGATCGAGCCTTGAATAAAAATCACTTTGAGGGAAAGTGGTTCAGGTGCCTTGATGACAGCTTTGCACACTCTTGGCATTCTCTCAACCAGCTTCATGAGGTAGTCACATGGAATGCATTTCAATTAACAGGTGTGCCTTGTTAAAAGTTAATCTGTGGAATTTCGTTCCTTAATGCGTTTGAGCCAATCAGTTGTGTTGTGACAAGTTAGGGGTGGTATTCAGAAGATAGCCCTATTTGGTAAAAGACCAAGTCCATATTATGGAAAGAACAACTGAAATAAGCAAAGAGAAACGATGGTCCATCGTTACTTTAAGACAAGAAGGTCAGTCAATACGGAACATTTCAAAAACGTTGAAAGTTTCTTTAAGTGCAGTCACAAAAACCATCAAGCGCTATGATGAAACTAGCTCTCATGAGGACCGCAACAGGAAAGGAAGACGCAGTGTTACCTGTGCTTCAGAGGATAAGCTCATTAGACTTACCAGCCTCAGATTGCAGCCCAAATAAATGCCTCACAGAGTCTCAACATCTCAACATAATCTGTTCAGAGGAGACTGTGTGAATCAGGCCTTCATGGTCAAGTTGCTGCAAAGAAACCACTACTAAAAGACACCAATGAGAAGAAGAGACTTGCTTGGGTCAAGAAACACGAGCAATGGACATTAGACCGGTGGAAATCTTCCCTTTGGTATGATGAGGTTTTTGGTTCCAACCGCTGTGTCTTTGTGAGATGCAGAGTAGGTGAACGGATGATCTCCACATGTGTGGTTCCCACCGTGAAGCATGGAGGAGGTGTGAGGGTGCTTTGCTGGTGACACTGTCTGTGATTTATTTAGAATTCATGATTATTTAGACTATGATTTGTTTTTCAACAGGACAATGACCCAAACCACACCTCAAGGGTGTGTAAGAACTATTTGATGAAGGAGAGTGATGGAGTGCTGCATCAGATGACCTGGCCTCTACAATCACCTGACCTCAACCCAATTGAGATGGTTTGGGATGAGTTGGACCGCAGAGTGAAGGAAAAGCAGCCAACAAGTGCTCAGCATATGTGGGAACTCCTTCAAAACTGTTGGAAAAGCATTCCTCATGAAGCTGGTTGAGAGAATGCCAAGAGTGTGCATAGCAGTCATCAAGGCAATGGTGGCTACTTTGAAGAACCTCAAATATAAAATAGATTTTGATTTGTTTAACACTCTTTTGGTTACTATATGATTTCTTATGTGTTATTTCATAGTTTTGATGTCGTCACTATTTTTCTACAATGTAGAAAATAGTAAATACAAAGAAAAACCCTTGAATGAGTAGGTGTCCAAACTTTTGACTGGTACTGTATGTAACACATGAAATTCAAGTTCCTCTTTAAGTCATTGCTAGGTCAACAGTATGTTTATTGCACCAGCATTTCCTTTCTTGCATAATTTGTTGACACCATCTGAATGAACAATGATTGCTGAATGAATTTTCATCTACAAGGTTCTAAATAATGTATACACTGATGGAAGAAATCCAAATGGATTCCACTCACAATGTAACACCTGCAAGATAACAGTCACATTGCGATCATCAAACAAGATGCACCAGAGGTGTTCCTGACTTTATCTAAATAATGTGACATGAATGAACAAAGTCGCTTTTTATAGCAGCGCTCGGAACAAACGTCCACCTTGTTGTTAATCTAACTTGTTCATTAGAGGGGACTTTTTAACATTCCTAGAATATGCATTGGACCTAATTCAGTCCAGCTTGAGGTAGATTTACCTGACGTGAAAGGGAATGCGGAGTCGTCGCCCATAGACCGGATGCGAGCGTGATGCCCAGGCAAAGCTTTCCGCTGCAGGGACGGATGCGCTGGCTGTTCCTGGGGCTCGTCCTGCTGCTGGTCCTCTTCCTTTTTGCTTACTTGCTGGAGTGCACTCCCCCAGCTGACGTCAGCCTGGTCCTGCCTGGCTTGGGAGGGGAGTCCTATGGGAAGGAGTACTACAAGGCCCTGCTGCAAGAGCAGGAGGAGCACCACCTCAGCCGTGCCGCCAGCCTCAAGCGGCAGATCGCCCAGCTCAAGCAGGAGCTCCAGCAGATGAGTGAGAAGCTCAAGGTCCTGCAGGACAGGAAGGAAGGCCTCGGGGTCCAGGGACTGGCTGAGACCAAGGGCCAGGTGCCTGGGGATCTCCTCGAGTTCCTCCACTCCCAGATCGACAAAGCCGAGGTGAACACGGGGGCACGGCTGCCCAGCGAGTACGCCCTGGTCCCCTTCGAGAGCTTCAACTCCGGTAAGGTGTATCAGCTGGAAATGGGGTTGACCAGGCACCCAGAGGAGAAGCCTGTGCGGAAGGACCGCAGGGACGAGCTGGTCGAGGTCATTGAGGCGGCCCTGGACGTCATAAACAACCCAGACGAGGAGGATGGCCAGGAGGATGATGTGCCCATGCAGAGGCAGATGTACACTGAGAGCCACTTTACTGAGGGTAAGAGAGTTATACTGGGGTAATGTATAACAGTGGTTCTCAACCTGATCCTGATGATAAGTTGACCGATTGCATGTGCTAGTGCTGCCAAATATCTGGAGTGGCTGAGGGCCAGCATGGGAACCCCTAATGCAGATCACTATCTGCTTGTTTCATGGATGCAAATAAAGATGTAATCTTGCCTTTTAAAGTTTAACAATATTTGTTCCCTGTGTTTGACAAAACTGTGATGTTTACCCTTATGTGGGCAGGGCTGTACAGAACAGAACGGGACAAAGGCACGCTCTACGAGCTCTTCTTTGCAAAAGAGGACTCCGACATTTTCCGCCACGTTACTCTTTTCCGTCCATTCGGTCCTTTAATGAAAGTCAGGAGCACGTCCGTAGAAACATCCGGAGTCGTCATCAATATCATTGTGCCACTGGCGGGCAGAACAGAGGCATTCTCACAGTTCCTACACAACTTCAGGTCAGTGATGATGAGTCATGTGAAAATGGCAATATGCAGCCTATGCCAACTATTTGTAAAGATTGTGTGATATTTTTTTTTGTGATTGCAGGGAAGTTTGCATAAAACATGATAGGGGAGTGCATCTTACGGTGGTCTACTTTGGACAAGAGGGCTTACGAGAGGTGAAGTCTTATTTGGAAAGAATGTCCAGGTTTGTTTTCTTTTAATCTGGATGAAAGGATTTATGATGTGCTTTTGATAGGATTTTACTGCTGGACATCTTGTCACTTGTCTATATGTTTCTAGACGTTTCGTGCTCAAACAACAGACAACTGAAATTACATTGTTGGTTTGTAGGGAGGAGAGTTTTTCCAACTACACCCTCATCCCAGTGGACGAGGAGTTTTCCAGGGGCAGGGGTCTGGACGTCGGAGCCCGCGCCTGGAAGAAGGGTGACGTATTGATGTTCTTCTGTGATGTGGATATCTACTTCACACTGGACTATCTCAACACCTGCCTCCTTCACACCGCTCCAAGTAGGTGCCTTCTATCAAAACATTGTAGCCTACACATTCCTGTTTCCGAGAGATGTAACGATTCACCGATACGCATCGGTCCCCGATTCAAGTGTTTGAGATATGACTGCATCGACCGCAAGACCCTCAACCGATCCAAATTTTGCAAACATCGTTCAGAAAATCGATTGAAACGGTACGAATCGTCGTTTTGTTGCTCCTATTACTTTCCACCTTCTGAAAATACCTCATCTTTTGTGACAACTGATGCGCCCTCTCCTTCAGTGTCGAACTAAGCATGTAATTGTGTTGACAGTCAAGTCATTTTGCGTGCCGAACCACCTCAGGGGAATATCAGCAGCCTAGTCAAACTGTGCACTGTGCCCAGCTTCGTGTGCTGACCAGCGTGAGGTAGATGGCCTGTTCCTGATCTGTATGGCACCTTCAGTGTTCAAATGCTAAAATGACTTGCGCGACATTAGGGTTTGTTAGTTGCGTGACAACCTCTGTAATTTGATAGGTTATTGTTATCTATACATTGTTGAAAATGTGTTTTTACTGGAATTAAAGTAAACTACTGGAGACACAACTCTCATCTGTTGAACGGGCCTTAGCAATATATTTTATTGATTGTTCAGGTTCACCATCAGCGTGTTTGTGTGTGTGGTCATTTTTAGATATATATATATATAGGGTAAAGTTGATCATTTGATAACGAGGACAGCAATCATTTTGCGAGGCGCACTGCATGGCCAAATTGGGAAGAGAAAAGAAGCTCACTAAACTTCCAAACGGTCAAAACCATTCGATTTTGAGATGGGGGTGAAATCCAAAGTTTTGCTATATATTCATTGGCTGTGTCATAGCTAATTTGTAAACGATAAATATTGATACATTACTAGCTCAAAAACGTAATCTGCAAAAATGACAAGTTAATTAGTGAGTGATGGTGATTTCAGAACCAAAAAAACATATGCTACATTTCCCCCCAATCTGATAATGGAAGTGGGGTGGTAGATGCCTAGTCTCCCTTATGGATCAGGTCAGGTGCCTACATAGTACATACACCATAGACATATATCATTTACACATGCGCACAGACACACAGAAGTCAGCTCAGACAGATCCAGCTCAGAGGCCCAGGTCATGATCTCCATCGGCAGCAATTTTGAACTTAGAATGGAAAATGAATGTGTTCATGCAACAAATGGTAGTGCGTGGAATCGTATCGAACTGAATCGTTTCTTTCTCGAATCAAATCAAAATGCACTGAATCGTTTCAAACTAAAACGTATTGTTCCTGTATCGGAGCCCATGTATCTACAGTGCATTCAAAGTATTCAGACCCATTGACTTTCTCCACATTTTGATAAGTTACAACCTTATTCAAAAATGTATTAAATTGTTGTTTTTTCCTCATCAATCTACCCAAAATGCCACTCAAGGACATTCAGAGACTTGTCCCGAAGCTACTCCTGCATTGGCTTGGCTGTGTGCTTAGGGTCATAGCTGTGTTGGAAGGTGAACCTTCCAGTCTGAGGTCCTGAGTGCTCTGTAGCAGGTTTTCATCAAGGATCTCTGTATTTGCTCCTTTCATCTTTCCCCCTATTCTGAAAAGTCTCCCTGTCGCTGAAAAACATCCCCTGCTGCCACCACCATGCTTCATAGTAGGTATGGTGCAAGGTTTCCTCCAGATGTGACGCTTGGCATTCAGGCCAAAGAGTTCAATCTTGGTTTCATCAGAGCAGAGAATCTTGTTTGTCATGGTCTGACAGTCCTTCAGGTGCCTTTTGGCAAACTCCAAGCGGGCTGGGTTTGTGCCTTTTACTTAGGAGTGGCTTCCGTCTGGCCACTCTACCATAAAGGCCTGATTGGTGGAGTGCTGCAGAGATGGTTGTGCTTCTGGAAGGTTCTCCCATCTCCACAGAGGAACTCTGGAGCTCTGTCAGAGTGACCAGCGGGTTCTTGGCCACCTCCCTGACCAAGGCCCTTCTCCCCCGATTGCTCAGTTTGGCCGGGCGGCCAGCTCTAGGTAGAGTCTTGGTGGTTCCAAACTTCTTCCATTTAAGAATGGAGGCCACTGTGTTCTTGCAGTCCTTCAATGCTGCAGACGTTTTATTTAAATTTATAAATTTGCTAAACATAAAAAAAAAAAAAATGTTTTTCGCTTTGTCATTGAGGTATTGTGTGTAGATTGATGAGGACAAAATATATTTTAATACATTTTAGAATAAGGCTGTAACGTAACAAAATGTGCAAAAGGGGAAGGGGTCTGAATACTTTCCGAATGCACTGTAGATACAGTTGAAGTCAGAAGTTTACATACACTTAGGTTGGAGTCATTAAAACTCATTTTCAACCACTCCACACATTTCTTGTTAACAAACTATAGTTTTGGCAAGTCGATTAGGACATATACTTTGTGCATGACACAAGTAATTTTTCCAACAATTGTTTACAGACAGATTATTTCACTTATAATTCACTATATTACAATTCCAGTGGGTCAGAGGTTTACATACACTAAGTTGACTGTGCCTTTAAACAGCTTGTAAAATTCCAGAAAATGATGTTATGGCTTTAGAAGCTTCTGATAGGCTAATTGACATCATTTGAGTCAATCGGAGAGGTACCTGTGGATGTATTTCAAGGCCTACCTTCAAACGCAGTGCCTCTGCTTGACATCATGGGGAAATCAGCCAAGACCTCAGAAAAATAAATTGTAGACCTTCACAAGTCTGGTTCTTCCTTGGGAGCAATTTCCAAACACCTAAAGGTACCACGTTCATCACCATGGGACCACGCAGCCGTCATACCGCTCAGGAAGGAGACGCGTTCTGTCTCCTAGAGATGAACGTACTTTGGTGCGAAAAGTGCAAATCAATCCCAGAACAACAGCAAAGGACCTTGTGAATATGCTGGAGGAAACGGGTACAAAAGTATCTATATCCACAGTAAAACGAGTCCTATATTGACATAACGTGAAAGGCCGCCCAGCAAGGAAGAAGCCACTGCTCCAAAACCTCCATAAAATGCCAGACTACGGTTTGCAACTGCACGTGGGAACAAAGATCGTATTTTGGCGAGAAATGTCCTCTGGTCTAATGAAACAAAAATAGAACTGTTTGCCCATAATGACCATCGTTATGTTTGGAGGAAAAAGGGGGAGGCTTGCAAGCCGAAGAACACCATCCCAACTGTGAAGTACGGAGGTGGCAGCATCATGTTGTGGGGGTGCTTGCTGCAGGAGGAGGGACTGGTGCACTTCACAAAATAGATGGCATCATGAGGGGAAATTGTGGATATCTTGAAGCAACATCTCAAGACATCAGTCAGGAAGTTGAAGCTTGGTCGCAAATGGGTCTTCCAAATGGACAATGACCCCAAGCATACTTCCAAAGTTGTGGCAAAATGGCTTAAGGACAACAAAGTCAAGGTATTGGAGTGACCATCACAAAGCCCTGACCTCAATCCTCTAGAAAATTTGTGGGCAGAACTGAAAAAGTGTGTGCGAGCAAGGAGGCCTACAAACCTGACTCTGTCAGGAGGAATGGGTCAAAATTCACCCAACTTATTGTGGGAAGCTTGTGGAAGGCTACCCAAAACCTTTGACCCAAGTTAAACAATTTAAAGGCAATGTACACTCAATTCGTTTTTGGTATGTAAACTTCTGACCCACTGGGAATGTGATGAAAGAAATAAAATCTGAAATAAATCACTCTCTACTATTATTCTGACATTTTTCTTCTTAAAATAAAGTGGTGATCCTAACTGACCGAAGACATGTAATTTATACTAGGATTAAATGTCAGGAATTGTGAAAAACAGAGTTTAAATGTATTTGGCTAAGGTGTATGTAAACTTCCGACTTCAACTACGTATCGAATTGTCTTGAAAGAGAACGATGCACATCCCTACTGTTTCCAACCTTCAAATTCTTTGGGGGTTTTCATGAGTACTTCTAAATGTGTACTATTGGCATTTTGCATGTAGTTTGTACCAACATATATTTCAACCTCTCCATCTTGTTTTCTTCTTGTAGACAAGAGAGTATTTTATCCAGTGGTTTTCAGTTTGTATAATCCTGCCATAGTCTATGGAAATCTGGAGCTGGTTCCCCCCATTGAAAGTCAACTTGTAAGTACCTGTAAAAATGGATGGCCCAAAAAAAATATACACTACATGACCAAAAGTATGTGGACACCTGCTCGTTGAACATCTCATTCCAAAATCATGGGCATTAATATGGAGTTGGTCTCACCCTTTGTTGCTATAACAGCCTCCACTGTTCTGGGAAGGCTTTCCACATTGCTGCAGGGACTTGCTTTCATTCAGCCATGAGCATTAGTGAGGTTCGGGCACTGTGTTGGGCGATTAGGCCTGGCTCGCAGTTGGTGTTCCAATTCATCCCAAAGGTGTTCGATGGGGTTGAGGTCAGGGTTCTGTGCAGGCCAGTCAAGTTCTTCCACACCGATCGACAAACCATGTCTGTGTGGACCTCACTTTGTGCACGGTGGCATTGTCATGCTGAAACAGTAAAGGGCCTTCCCAAACTGTTACCATGTCATTGTCAAGATTTCCCTTCACTGGAACTAAGGGGCCTAGCCCGAACCATGAAAAACAGCCCCAGACCATTATTCCTCCTCCACCAAAGTTTACAGTTGACACTATGCATTCGGGGAGGTACCGTTCTCCTGGCATCCACCAAACCCAGATTCATCTGTCGGACTGCCAGATGGGGAAGCGTGATTCATCACTCCAGAGAACGCGTTTCCACTACTCGAGTCCAATGGCGGTGCGCTTTAGACCACTCCAGCCAACACTTTGCAATGCATATGGTGATCATAGGCTTGTGTGTGGCTGCTGAGACATGGAAACTCATTTCATGAAGCTCCCGACGAACAGTTCTAGTGCTGACGTTGCTTCCAGAGACCGGTTGGAACTCGGTAGTGAGTGTTGGAACTGAGGGCTGACTATTTTTACGTGCTTCAGCACTTGGCGGTCCCATTCTCTTAGTTTGTATGGCCTACCAGTTCGCAGCTGAGATGTTTTTGCTCATAGAAGTTTCCACTTCACAATAGCAGCACTTACAGGGAGGGGGCAGCTCTAGCAGGGCAGAAATTTTACGAACTGACTTATTGGAAAGGTGGCATCCTATGACGGTGTCACGTTGAAAGTCACTGAGCTCTTCAGTAAAGCCATTCTACTACCGATGTTTGTCTATGGAGATTGCATGTCTGTGTGCTCGATTTTTATACACCTGTTAGCAACGGGTGTCGCAGAAATAGCCGAATCCATGAATTTTAAGGGATGTCCACATACTTTTGTGTATATGTAGTGTATTTAATTGTAACTCAATGTTTACATTAGTCAACATGCCATTGTCAAGTGTTCTTTCCGTATAGATTCACAAGAAAGATGCTGGATTCTGGAGAGATTTTGGCTTTGGAATGACATGTCAGTATCGCTCAGACTTCCTTAATATAGGTACGCCGTGTTAACCGAGAAGTATTGCTACGGTGTTGTGCTTTCTATGTATTTTTACTGTGACAATTCTATAAGCAAGAGATCTTACTACCCCTCAATTATATTTTCTAGGAGGTTTTGACCTGGAAGTGAAAGGTTGGGGTGTGGAAGATGTCCACTTGTACAGGAAGTACCTGCGGAGCGACCTGATCGTGACGCGTACGCCAGTATCTGGCCTCTTCCACCTGTGGCACGAGAAGCAGTGTGCAGACGAGCTGACTCCAGAACAGTATCGCATGTGCATCCAGTCCAAAGCCATGAATGAGGCGTCCCACTCCCACCTGGGCATGCTGGTGTTCCGTGAGGAGATCGAGAATCACCTCCGCAAGCAGGCCTATAAGACCCAGGGCAACACTGAAGACTGAATTATGCCTTTTCGCTAGGCGGCCATCTTAGATACTCTCTGCATCAGAACTCCTCTTTTTTTTTTTTTTTTTTTTTTTTTTACAAATACAAGAACTGAGTTACACATGCTGTTACTAACATGAATAAAATGCACTATACAGAAGACCTGTTTGCACAAAATCCTGTTACATTTTACAGATTAGCTAAAGACACGTTTGGGAATGTGAAGCGTCAACTTAAACAAGACTGAGAATGACACCACCTGCGTCAACACAAAAAGACTGATGGAACATATTTGAAGTTGGGAAATTTGCATGACCTATCAAGTTATTAAGGCAATGTTCTTGCCTGTGAGATCGAGCAATCAATGGACAGTGTTCTTCTTTAAAAAAATGTATCCCAATGATAACTCTGCCAAATTTTTTATGTCAAGATTGATTACAAGTTGTACAGTGATTTAAAGAAAGGGACCTTTGTTTGAATAGGCTTTGTTGAAAGGGGAAATAAACACTGCCTCTGACTTATCAGCATCGAAAATGATTTATCCTATCGGTTTTAATTTTATTTATTTGGGAAATGTACAAACATGTACAGATCGGACTGGATTGTGACTGAAGAATTATCACATTATTAATCTTGCCTTTCATTAAGTTGAACCTTGTAGCCACTCAATGATGTGGTCAATCTTAAATGGAATGTATAAATTGTTTTATTGGTTTTCAGCCACGGATTGTCATACTTTGTCTAAATATGTGCCTATTAGCTGGAGAGGGGGTTAAAGATACTATCCCTCCTGAGGCCATTGATATTTATGAGACTTGGGGCTCTTCAATCTGTATCACTGAAGCGTTACAGGAAAGGTATTTGCCGAATGCAGTCTAACACGGGAACATTGCCTTTAAATTTCAATCAGGTTGTAACGCTGCACTTCCGCGATTATTAATTGAATAAACCCCCAACAATTGCCCGATAGAAATGTAAAGGTAATTTCCGATTTATGCTGACATATGAAGTGTTTACCCTTAATGCAGTCTCCGCAAACAATGGGTAAATTGCCTTTACATTTCAATCACGCGGTACTTCTGTGATACAGACTTGGTAGAAGATAAAGGTTTAAACGTAATAATTCCGTGCAGAAGCGTTCCAAAATAAATGCACCGGAGCGAAAATTACGTGAGTGTTGGCAGCAAAGAAAGTTCGCCATCAAAGTGGAAAATAAACACAATCGTAGCGAATTTCAGATAATTACCCAGCAAACACATAGCGTAACTGTTTTAATTTCATTCTATACATTTAAATGTTTTCAGATCTACAGCCATTATTACTTGATGTCACATTTTCAATGCTAATCCTGTAGAATCAGCAACCGTGCTGGGCAAATGAGTGTTTATTTTCTAATTGCCACATTGAATTATTACATTATCTGTAATTTTTTCGACCTAGGGTACGGATTGAATAGAGCCCTGAATGTCGGCAGGTACCATTTATCTTTATTGATAAAACATTACTTGGAACTACCCATTGAAGTGTAAAAAATGTGATGGTAATTTAGATTTGTCCAAAATTGTATTATGTTAGAGCAAGCAAAACATGTTTGCGATTAAGTAACAGGGTTGCATTCAGTATGACAGAACGGTGTGCAATGTTGAATTCAACGAAAACGGTATTGAATGACCAGTTGAAAAACTATGATCAAGGTGGCCCACCTTTTTGTATCAAACATGAGTCATGACTGCCTTCGAGTTTCTTTTTGTTAAATGCTTATTTTGTCATTAAACATTGCTCTCCTCCCTCTGTATACAATAGGTTTCCAGTCTTTGTTCTTGAATGCCTCAGAGCTCAATCTTTTCCTGAACACAACTGAAAAACAAGTATTGTCTTTTCTCTATTTAAGCAAACTAGGAACACACAAAAATCGTAAAGCAGAAAGTAAATGCTGTCTTTTTCTACCCAGACTTAAGAGGATATGTGGCAACAAATCGACAAAAATTCAACATAAAAAGCACCGAAAACTGAAAATAAGAGTCACAAGTAATGTGAAAGTAAATGGTTTATTTTACGGCTATTGTTAAACATAAAATACATTTGAGGTAAATACTTAAATTAGCAGTTTCTGTGATTTCTCTTGTAAATGTTTAATTTCATATAGTTCAGCAAACCTTACCATTTCTATAATTTAGGCTATAAAAATTTGATTTCAAACATGTAAAGTGGTCCTTGGAATCCACTAATTTGATCTATTTTCTTAATTTAAGACAAAGGGCATATTACAAGCATATTCATCCTCATACAATAGACTATGAGAATAGAAAATCAATGAAAATGAATACTAACAAAGAACCATATACAATATCAAATCAAAAAGCATTGACATGGACAAACCTGATGGGGAGTATGAGGGTTTCAGAAAGGTTTATTTTTCACTCCAACCAATCCATTAACATGGTGGAACCGGCCTGATCACTGCATTCACCATTCTATTTCACTTACGTGCAGTGAAACGGAATGAACGCAGCAATCAGGGTGGTTCCACCAGGTTACCAATCCATTGCATTAATGTAAAATCTGTTCTGGGTTTATCCCCATGGTCTTGTAGATCTCTTTCAGGAGTAGTAGGGCTGTATCTTCAGACTCCCTGGGGAAAAGAAAGGGACAAATAAATCAATGTCTGCACACGGGATTATTTTTCAAACAGAATACCTCAACTCAAAATAGATCAGCTGTGTAGAGAAGACAAATGTTATCCAAGCCTTGGAGCAGGTCTTAAGCCTCAGGTTCAAAACTCTAATCAAGCAGTAGACACAAAATGGGAGGTAAAGCTGTTGAGAACAACATGACGTTTTCATCAAACAGCAGCTTTTAACAACCACACACAAGTATGACCTCATGTGGAGTACCCAAGGGCCAGAATGAGATGATTGGCCGATCCAGCCATGAAATGTATTCAACAGTGCGCGTTGATCAACATCTCTGTTTCCACCTTAATATAAAAAGAGCCAGAGTAAGCAGCAGAGCGGATTTTCATACCAGTAGCACAGGTGACTCTGCAGGGCGAAGAGGTACTCGTTGAAGCTCTCGATGGGCTTCTCCTGTAGGACGTAGTCGATGCGGTTCCCCCCGTTCAGCATGCCTATTTTCACCTGGGGCTCTTCTTCTCTCAGTAGCTCAGGACTCTCCACTATCCTGTGTTCTGCGACTAACCAACGTTTTGACGTTTAAATAAAGTTGGTTTTTAAAGCCCTATCCAAATAAACCGAAAGAGGAATATTTCATGACTTATTTAAAATCACTCTTATACTCACCCTCACTGTGTGCATGCTTCTCCTCCTCCTCCTTGATCTGATTGGCCACCATAGCGAGCTCGGCTGCCAGCTGGGCATTGGAGGTGTGAGCACGGGCAAAGTCGTTGAGGGTCTGCCAGGCACTCTTCAGGGAGCTGATGAAGCCGTGCTTCAGGTCTGAACCCATGCGGGAGAGACTCTCCTTCAGCTCTGCCACACACACAAAACAATCCATGATTGTAAACCTCACTGACATAAATTAAACATGCTACACTTTGGAATCCTGGTCTTCCAGGACTGCTCTTTGTGTTCTGTTGGTGAGGTTTCACTCTGCCAAGATCTGAGTCATTGTATTTGATTTACGTCCTGTAATTAACCAGTGTTTCCACTCTGATTTTTTCCCAGCAGTGGTGGCAAGGGGTACGGTAGTAGGTGCCAGGCGCACCGGTTTGTGTCAAGAACTGCAACGCTGCTGGGTGTTTCTAGCTCAACAGTTTCCTGTGTGTATCAAGAATGGTCCACCACCCTAAGGACATCCAGCCAAGTTGACAACTGTGGGACGCATTGGAGTCAACATGGGCCAGCATCCCTGTGGAACGTTTTCGACATCTTGTAGAGTCCATTCCCCAACGAATTGAGGCTGTTCTGAGGGCAAACTGGGGGGGGTGCAACCCAATATTAGGAAATGGTTCTTAATGTTTTGTACACTCGGTGATATATATATCATAAAAAAATATATAATGTTTTTGCAGTGGTGGCCACCGCTGCTAAATAAATATAGGGGAAACACTGTTCACTTCCTCGGAGACCAGGGTCTGATTAGTCATTTTCAAAATGGGAAGAGACAGTGATGACAATGGTAGGGTTCACCTGGCGATGGTAATAAATAGAACACAAATCTGAAGATAAAATAGCCAGCGGTGAATCTATAGTTCCATACCGAGATGCAGCCTCTTCCTCCCTTTGTGATGTGGAATCAGAACAGGTTTCAAGTCCAGGTCTGGCAGGATCATGGGCTCAATCCTGTAAGCAACTGGGTCCAGCTAAAACAAACAGTTTGAGCAAACAGATATTTTAACATTTTGAAAAATTATTTATTACACCCTTCCATATCAAATCATGTATTTGCTACCCTGATCTATTTTAATTAAACACATTGACATTAACCATGTCACAGTTCAATCAAATGTATTTATAAAGTCCTTTTTACGTAAACAGTTTTCACAATGTGCTTTATAGCTGACAGTGGCAATCCTGTCACATTCAGTATGTCATCTGCATGCACACCCATACTCCGCTCAGAACACTTGTGAGGAAGATTGTCTAACCGGATGGTAAATGTTGAAGAACCCCTTGCAGGTGGGTAGCTGGTAGTTTTCCTCGATCTTCTCCAGCCCTCGCACTGTGAGAAACATCCCTATGGGAGATCCCAGGGCAAAGAAATTCACCGGTTCAAAGTCCAGAGTGTGGTACACCACCGACACCTATGGGGCAGAACACCAACACCAGACAGTGCTTTTACATGTGCCCCGATGAAAATGTATGCTTATGCATGACATTACAGAAAGGCTGTAGGCTAACGTCACTACTCCACACTAACGTCATGTTGTGGGGTCGGGATCCAATCAGATCAGCGGAAACCCGCGCTAGCTGACAAATGTATAGCTTTTCATTACTTTTGTTTAGGCGCGTCGGATGTGTGACTTGATCTCCACTTGTAAAAAGCATCTCAACATTATCTCACATTACTTTTAGAGTAACGTTTAGTTTTCAACAGCGGATATTTGTATAAATTTGCCGTCTGTCTCTCCTACATTTGCTTTGGATCTCCAGCTGTCCCATAGTAATGAACGTGTCAGGAGGAGACAGAGGGGCAGGCAGCGTTTCTCAGCCAGTCGAATCATGAATCAGCTGGCATCATTTTTATGGATATATACAAAGATGCCAATTGAAAAACGGTGAAAAGAAATGCAGCTAGTTTGCAGTCTTTCCAGCTTCAGTTTGAAGTGATCGTGTTAGCGGTGTTGTTGGCTAGCTCCTCTGAACAACAGTGTCCTGACGAGTGAGCACATTTTCTATGCCAGGTGAAATCGCGCCTCATTAGCTCATTGTTACGGATGTATCCAAATTAATGTCACTAGAAAACAACAGTCCAGTATTCAAACGGCCGTAACACGGCTGCGACTCGGTGCATCCAACTGCAACGTCTGCGATCGGTAACACCAGGAGCCGCTTGAGGATTTGACCGCTCTAACGCAGTTACACCTTCGACACCGCCTAAACAAAAGCAACGAAGAGTTACGCGGGTTATGCTGATCTGATTGAATCCTGGCAGAGGTTTACCTGTCCAGTGCCAACTTTGAAGTAGTTGTAATCCACATGGACGGACGAATAAGTCCCGCCAACAGGAAGCTTCGTGGTGCCGGGCCCTGGGAGGGACTCACTTAATTGGGCGGGGACGACCTCTTGACTGGCCACCTTCACTTCTGCTGCCTTCTTATCTTGTGCTGCCTGACGAAAGGAGTCCGAAGATAGAAGGCACACGAACACAGAAGATTATGTTCAGTTGACACAGTTTTAGCCATCACTGGGTTGTGTTCAGTACGGCACACTGTAGTGAAACATTTTGGAATAGATCAAATGTTGTATTCTAAGTTCAGGTAGTACCGGCCCATTTCAAAACTTTTTCTTCCTGTTGAACACAACACTGGTGTCTGAGAGACAAAGACGATTAAATGCTCACCTGCTTAATTGCTCTTTCTTTGACAAATTTAGCAATTTTCTTCCTTGGCCCCAATGGAATGCCCATCTCTTTCAGGTCCTCAACTGTGCACATAAGCTAACAAAATATAGAAGAGGAAATTAATCAGTCAGACGTAATTTCACAGTGGGATTTGGACCATAGATTGTAATCACCAATTCTAGGAAATGGCCTAGGGAGGCATTGTAATACAATTGAATCATTTACTTTCCGTTTCTGGGAAATTTCACTCAAAAGTCAGTTATTTTCAGGCCTCAAATGTGTGGTTTTTTACCCAAGGACATTTGTTTTGTAGATCCATATAGCTATACCCTTATAGACACAATACAAAATAAATGTTAAAGATGAGCACCGTAAAATGATCTTTTACATTCATTTGAGATATGAATAATTTAGGCATTAAGCTGGATCTGCACAACCAATGCTGTGGCATGTGGACTCACCTTGACTTTTGAGGTCTTAAAACATCTGACAAACGTTTATTTTGGAGTGTAATGTCTCTTTAATAGTGTCATAAGCAATGTTCCCTCTCATTTTTTTCATCACTAAGCAAATTTCAGGCCTGCTGAGTGCAAACTTGAAAGTTGTGAAAATTCTGGCGTGCGTTTACTGTGAACACGGAGGCTGCACCCGCTTTAAGTTAGTTTTAACAGTGGTCAAGTAGGCTCCTGTGGCCTACCAGAGTGGCCTACCATAAACTATGGAGAAAATGCATTTCATAACATTTTAACATGGAAATAGCTGTTCTATCATGCAGCCTACAGTAGCAGCCAATGTGTGGTGTTCAATGTAGGCCTACATTCCATGAGACTTGAAAATAACATGCAGGGCTTGACCTGTTAATCAACTTGTCCTTCAGACAAGGAAGTGACTGAAAATGTTGTTGTGTTGTTTGATGCAAGAAACCACTTTATAAAATAAAATGCATCATTACTCCCATACCACTATTACAGAGAATCAGACAAATTATGCTACCCTCTGCCTATTGGCTACTTAGCTTATTCATGCCCGTCTCAAAATACAACACTGCCCGTTTAAGACAAAAAAAAAAAAAAGCTCTTTACCTGACCTGCATTTCAAAGATGTACACGTTTTGTGCTCTTGTAGGAAGCAATCACTCCCCAATTGATCTATAACTGGGCTAATAACTCACAAACTAGGAAAGGATATGAACAAATGTGCACGTCGCTACACGTAGCTCTCGCTTTGATCTAAAAACAAGTGCAACTAACTCACGACCGCTCATGCTGTATACACAGTTCAGTTCAAAGTGAATGGCACAGATCCATATGTGGCAACGGTCTATTTGCATATAGCAGCTCTGATTGGTTATTGCGCACCGGTCTGTGTAGAGTACGGGCCTGAGTTGTGCCTATCAATGCAATATAATCCTACTCCGATGCGTTCTGCCTACAATCTCTTGCATAGTTAGTTTCGCATACTAAGTCTAGCATCGTTTGTTTTGTTTCGGTATGTTGCATTGAAAATGGCTAATATTGTGTTGATTCGATCACAATTCCCACAGTAAAGGGAAACGTTGATAGTGTCAACTAACGGGGAAAACTCTAGAAAAGTTGGGTAGTAGCCCAGTGGTTAGAGCGTTGGGCCAGAAACCGAAAGGTTGCTGGATCGAATCCCCGAGCTGACAAGGTAAAAATCTGTCGTTCTGCCCCTGAGCAAGGCGCCGAAGACGTTGACGTCGATTTAAGGCAGCCCCCTGCACCTTTCTGATTCAGAGGGGTTGGATTAAATGAGGAATGCATTCAGTTGTACAACTGACTGTTGTACAACTCCTCCTTTCCTTTCCCCTGAAGTTCAATCTCGTGCTTCTCTGTGCTCGCTGATATTTCTTCTGTGAAGCAGCTTAATGGGAACATAGGTCATAAGAATTGAAAGTAAATATCAATAACTACAGTATATGGGTTCATGACAAGCAGAGAGGGTTCTTACAAAAGATTCAAGGTCAATCTTCTCCTTTTCTAAAGTGCTCTGGTACTCAGACAGGCCCAGATGTTCCAGCGATGCAGAAAGATTGGCAAACTCCTCCCCTTCCTCCTTAGGCTCCTCCGCCACAGCAGCAGGTGGGGTAGCAGCAGCGGGGTGAGCCACCTGCTTTAAGGAGAAGAGGGAGGGGCCTCCTATTGTTACACTCTCTGGCGTCACCGAAATAATGAAATGAACAATGTTTGGATAGCTATGGACCCATTACCTGTTTGTTGCCTACAGGGTGGCCCCCATTTGCAGTTGACATGGTTTGCAAAGGTGAGACATTCTTCTGGTTTGACAGCAAGTCGAAAAGTATGAGGGAACCTGCAAACACACAGAGAGCCAGGTTTGTCCAAATCTTTCTCACATGACTTAGCTAAAAGTATGAACACTTGGGGCTGGTTTCCTGGACCCAGATTAAGCCTAGTCCTGGACTAAAAAGCACTTTCAATAGAGATTTTTAAGCCAGCACTAAGATTTCATCTAGGTCCAGAAAAGTGGCCATTGGTGTCTGGCTGTTTGTACCTAAGCTGTGTCCGGATACTGAGACGCCTCCTGTGAAGTCTGGATTCCGCTGCATGAACAGGGCATAGATCCTGTTAATCTCCAGGGCAACTGTGTCCATGATGGTCTGGCAGTAGGTGGGACTGTTGTAGAACAGCACGTCTAAGAGGGTCTCGTTAGTGAAGTGACGCAGACGACCCGTGCTGGGCAGGGTGATCTTCTTTATCCTCCTAAAAACAACAGTAGGAAATGGATTGAGTCAGAGTGGGAGAAATTGGCTGTGTCTGATTTACAAGCGCTCAAATCCTTGCTTTCCCCACCCTTGTTTCCTCAATTCCTCATTGGAGGACAGGATCTGAGGTCCCTCCCACGGGCGGACGCATTAGCAAGGATTTGACAGCTAGTAATGTTCTCAGACACAGCCATTGGGTGGTTTCATTTGTAAAAGCTTGCCGCTCACGTCAGCACAGATTTCTCGTGTTACAATATAAATTTCCCTATCCCAAAGAACAGGACGTATTCCCAAGTGTATGAACGTCCTTAAAATTCCATTATGGTTCACTTCCACCCGAGACTTACCCCACACCAGTTTGTCGCCAATGTTCACAGTACATTCGGAAACTATTCAGACTCCTTCCCCTTTTTCAATATTTTGTTACGTTACATCCTTATTCTAAAATTGAATAAATATCCTCAGAAATCCACACACAATACCCCAAAATGACAAAGTTAACTATTTAATCAATTTTTTGAACAAGGCTGTAAAGTAACAAAATGTAGAACAAATCAAGGGATCTGAATACTTTCCAAATGCACTGTATGTTTATATAAGCTCTAGTGTTATTTTTCGGGAATTGCTTTTCCATCAGGAGTGTGACACTAAAGACTGGGGCGAACAGAATGTGAGAAGTTAAGCGTGGAAGTTGTTAACCCATGTTCACAGTTAGCCATTATGTTAACGCAAGCAGAAAAGTACCAGTGGCCTGGCCTTGGCTCCCAAGTCAGAGCAGGTCCACTGGCCCAGTGAGACACCGGAGCCGGGCCATGGAAATGTAAACAAAAGTCGGAGCCTTTTTTCATCTCCTCACCTGTCCACCCCTGTGGCGTCCCCATGCAGGGCCGTGTGCCACTGAACAGGAAGGAACTCCACTCGACTGATGACACGCTCGTCCTGCGCCTTCTTAAAATGACTCTGCAGCAGCTTCAGGGAAACACTCCGGAAGTCATCCACTGTGAACACAAGCAACACACATTTCTAATACTCTATCTGGGTTAGTATGGAGCAGTAAATGGATATTCAACAGTTACATTCAATACACTTTAGGGGCATTTGCTGGGCATAGTAAGAAACACCATGACGGGCAGAACATACCACAACCTATACCGTTCATGGCATAAACAAACACATCCATAATATGATATGAATATAGAGCTGGGCAATAATGGAGACTTAATGAGCCATGTGGGGCGAAAGATCACACATACCACACTCCACCATGCTCCTAAACCGCAGGTCACAGACTGGACCGATGCCATGCACCATGAACACCAGGTGATCCACCTGAGGGAGCTCCCCATCGGGAACTTCATCATGGTCATCATCAATGCCCCTCTTGACAACCCTGGGTCTGGTCTGTCCATCCTGGGTTGTACCCCACTCGTCCGGCATGGCGGATGGCTGGAATTGCACTATCACCTGTAGAAAGACAAAAAGAACCTCTTCACAAACTAGAAATACACTCGCGTCTGGGTCGGCAAAACAACAAAGTCCACTCAAAACCACGATATGGTGTTCACGATTGGTAACTACCTGGTGCTTGTTATAATGAATTTCGAAGAAACAAACAAGTTATTACTATTTAATGTTTTAGTAAACACCTGGTAATTATGCATTGTAAAATTAAGTCATATAAACATACCTTTGGATTGTGCATGACAATGGTTTCCCCTGATGGGAACTCCAGTCGACGGTGCCATTGGTTGGTTGACACAGCTTTCTTATATTCTCCCTACATAGAGAAGACAGCCAATCAAACAATGCTCAGACATAATATTAAACTCTCAGTCCACTCTCAGGGCGAAAACCCAACACACCCCATTGTTCAGCTGTATTCTAATTTGGGTAACAGTGAACCCTGGGTCTTGTTCATTAGGGCACACTGTAGTAAAATAGGGTCAAACATTTTGCAATGGAAATCGAACACAGGACATTTTCTTTAATTGCGTGCCCTAATGAACACGACCCTGATCCTGTTTTTTTTACATTGATGGGACCAACCTCTAGCTTCTCGCTGAACTCCTCTGAGTAGGGGATGAAGCGGCTGTCTGTGTCTCCCTTGTAGAACCAGGTGCAGCGCCGCACCTCTGTAGGTTCCTCCTCCCAGAATACAGCTGTACGTATGCGGTCATAGAGCTGCACGTCATAGCGCCCTCCTTCTGTGCACACAATCACATTCTCAGGGTCTGGTTGCACTGGAGGAGAATGAAAAAATGTAATCGTATTAGATTCGATATGGTCTGTTTCTCAGATATTTGCTTTATGTACAAGAAAATGCATTGCGATAGGAAAAGAATCACAACAAAAAGATAGGCTAGACATAACTTTTGTGAGATGATTATGTATCTGTGAGTGTGCATGAATTAGGGTGGAGTTTACTAGGGCCCGCAACGAATAATGTTTCAAAACATTTTGCAACATTCGGTGCCTAATGATCACACCACATATTTCAAAATTGCTCTGTTTAAACAAACATGTTTTACAAATATCTAGGCCTACATAAAGAAGAGAGCTATGCAAAGTCAAATTGGATACCTAGAATATAAAATGGCTCTGATATATTTTTTTAAATAGTAGAAATCACATCATTTATCTCACCTGAATTGTAGATCTCCTCCAGTTGAATGGAGTCCAGGATACTAAAGGGAAGCCAAACGCTCTTGGACTCCACTTGTTTGCAGAAGAACCAGTGAGGCTGGACAGCCTCATACACATTATATTGCATCATTTGATTGGCTGGAACCAGTGCTCCAGCAGTGGTGGAGTGATGGGTCATAGGGGGCGGCCCCTGAATCTGTGTGGGAGGGGGCTGAAGAGAGAGTTAAAGGAAAAAAGTTACCTTTTTTTTTTTTTACAACCAAATCTCTATTTTTGATGTAAATGGCATGTTATAGAAGAGTCCAGACACTTTCTTTGCAATTTCATTCATTTTTGAGAAACTTACCCCAACCAGCGATTCCCTTCGCAACAAAATGGAATATTACGTTGCGCATAAAGTTCGGAATAAAACAATTTCATGTGCAGAACATCTAAAGACCTGCATCACTTTACTGAGAGCTTTTCAGTTTCTAAAAGGATGTATTTGGGTGTTTTTGGAGCATGTGTTCATGTTTTTTCAGAGCCCCCGTACTGCACAACGAGGATGAGGAAGCAAATCGCTGGTTGGGGCAAGATTTCTCAAAAACAAGTCAAATCGCAAACAAAGTGTCTGGAGCCATCTACAACAATCCATACAAAATGTTGATTTGGTTGTAAAAAAAGCTAAATTCTCCTATAAGACATTTAGAGACATTTATATTAGCCTGATTGCCAGTAGTTTAATTCATCTTAAAATAGGAGGTTCACACCATTCACTACTAAGCAATAACCAGAGTGGAGTTGTTGTTTACCTTTGTGTATGTGGAGGGTGCCGATTGGAATGTTGGCGCTTGAGAGCCCATAGTGTAGGGATTTTGCTGCACCGGTGTGCTGGATAGTGACTGGACCTCTGGAGCTGGCATATAGGGTTTGGCTCTGCTGCTGAGGGGTGTGTGACGGTACGGATTATAACTCTGATCGGGGGCTTGTGGAGGGGGCGGGGTCACTGTGTTAGGGGGAGGAGTGTACCTTCCCATGGGGTTCTGGTAAACAACACCGCCAAATGGCTGTGGCACATTAGGGTTGGTTAGTGGGACAGGGGGTGTTGGGGCCATGCTGGCAACAATGGGGACAGAGGTTGGTCCAGATGTCACGGGGGCTACTGATAGTGATGCTGGTGGTGGACATGCCGGCTGATGTCCAATGGAGGCAAATGGGTCACTGCTGTTCACAGGACTGGAGAAGTAGCTGAATGTGGACGGTGCTGGGGCATTTCCAGAGGTCTGGCCAAGAAAGCTGTCTTCTTCTCCGACATCTGCAGAATCATCTAGGAAAAATGAACAGAAATATTGAGCATCTGAGTTACTGCAGTATATTTGAACTTGTCAACAGTCTAACTGTGAGCAATGTCAAGAATCCAATGTTAATCCACCCGTTTGAGAACCTCAACTCTGACTTACTAAAGACAAATCAGATGAAACAAGGGTTATGTTGATATGAGTTTTGTTGACCTGACACTGCTGTAGCAAATATTATTATATTTATTTACTAAGCTCCCACAGAAACATCCTGATATCTATTAAATTGCAGGGATTTATAATTATTCAAATGTATAATGTGCTTGTTGGCAGCTAACTAGCTAGCAGCTAGCTAACGTCGTTAGATAGCTAGCTGTCATGTTTGTCATAGGTGCCCTGCTTTGGCCCTCGCCATTATCTTACCTCCTGATAACACCGCCGGACCACTGGCCTGACTGACAGGTATGAAAGGTAGGTTGAAATTGAACTCCGGTGCCGCAGAAAACAGTAAATTTGCGCTGGAATTTGGCACATTATTGGTTTTCCTATCAGCCATTGTCACCCCAAATTACACGTAGCCAAGCTTATTTTACAGCCAGAGCAGCATAACTTCACAAACCGGATCTCAGACGTGGTTCTCAGTGATGGCGTTTGGATAAATTCACTGATCTGTAATACAAGTCATAAGGTCAAGTATTCCTTGTTGAGTAGGTGCTGATTGTAATCAGCTCAATGAGTCTCCGCAAGTTCTTTGCAGTCTTGATGGACCGGTTACGAAATTAAATGAGTAAGATTCAGTGCTGCCATCTACTGCTGTGGCTGAGCTACTGCAATTAAACAATACAACGTTTACACAAAGTTTCTGATTTACTTTCTTCTCTAGTCGACGGTCAACATTAGTAACATAGCTATTATTAAAAATGCAATAATATTACAGATATTGTCGAAAATTTCCCTAAAAAGATGCAGCGACTACCAGGGCGTTGCGTTCTAATTTCTAGTGACGCAATTTTCCCGCCAGAGTGAACGCGGACTGAGCTGTGCATTGCAGGAGAGAGAGAAAGAGAGAAAGTTATTGAGGAATAATTATTCATATTTTCTGTAGTTTATTTTATCGGCCTTCCAAAACATTTACTGGTAAATAATGCCTTCGTCTCACGATTGGATAAACAAGCCATTGGGCGTTGTCGAAGCGATGTTTGGTAAGAAGACAAATGCCGTGGAAGAGTTGCTGCTAGCGAGACCATGCTGGTTCAGGAACTTAGCTACCTAGCTAGCTAGCCGGCGCTAGCCACAGTTAGCTAGCTAGTTACGAGTTTGAAAATAGCTGATTTCCAGATTAACAAACTGATGAGACTGGAATAATTTACTCATGTTAGCTAACATGGAACTGCTTTAAGTGTGGTGTATGTTTTCGGAGGTCATTCATATTTAGTTGAATTTCTATTATGTATTATAATAGTTAGTTGTTTCTTATGATTGGTCAATACACATGTTTACGTCTCCCGTTTATGGTGCTGTGACTTTCTGCTGATCAGCATGCATAATGCGGATGTGGTTTGTCTGTCGCTTCTGTTGTCCTGCAGCCCAGAGCAACTCTAACCCAGAATGGGAAGCAAAAGTGTTGGAATACTTCAAAGGGCAGCTGAAGGAAAAGGAATCTCATAGCTGGGTATGGACATTTAAAATGCCTCTGAAGAATGCTATTTATTCTCATTTGACTAACATTGGTCACTGTGAACTAGCAGCACACTAAACACTTAAATTAATATAGAATCCAGCACACCCTTTCTTTGTACATATTTTCTAAGTGTGTTTGTTTTCATTTCAGGTACCTTCGCTAAACGATGTGCCCTTGCACTACTTGAAGCCCAACAGCCTTGTGAAATTCCGTTGTTTGGTCCAAGACATGTTTGATCCAGAGTTCTACATGGGAGTGTATGAGACTGTGGACCCCTCAACCAAGGCCAATGTAAGACCTTAAACTCTTCCATTCATTTGCTTCAGTAGCTGCAGAATGCACTATATTACACAGACACCTGCTGTCAGTGTTATCTGTAGACACTTGCCTGCATAGGAATCTGCTAATGAGACTCTGAGAAATTATAGGATGTTCAAGGTGCATTTCACCTAGCCCTGTGAAAACAATCAGTTTTAGTTTTGTAGATAGTTCATAGTCTATGTACTTGTTGAAAGTGCAGTCAATTTACTGTAATTGGTGGAAGTATATGGTAAGTAGGAAAAAGCTTTTCCAATCTTGTTCTCTTCCTCCAGTCATTAGTTGTTGTCTGTCTGACATTTCTCAGGTGTTGAGATGTGGGAAGTACAAAGATGTCACAGAATGTGGGGTAAGCTCATCTCTCTAACATTGTCTACGTTCAGCAGCAGCCATAGTTTGAAAGATGCGTAGCTAATGTATTAGACCTTTGCATGGAAGTCAGGGCAGGTCATTTTGACACAGAGTAAGCAAGTGGTATCGACAATGTAGATTTAGTTTAAACCCAGGAGTGGTAGTGTTTTAAGATTCAAATTCACATGACTGCTCTTGATTACCTGTGTTCTTCAGGTGGATTTGAACTCCAGAAACACTGTGACTGCAGAGAGACAGACCTTCTATTGTGTCCCTATTCCAGGAGAGAGCCCTTGGGCTAAAGAGATATCCTTTCTTTCTGCTGTGATCTACAGTGCCTTTGGAAAGTATTCAGACCCCTTGACTTTTACCACATTTTGTTACGTTACAGCATTATTCTAAAATGGATTAAAACGTTAAAATCCCCAGCAATCTACACACAATACCCCATAATGACAAAGCAAAAACAGGTTTTTAGACATCTTTGCTAATTTATTTAAATAAATAAAAAGAAACAGAAATATCTGATTTACATAAGTATTCATACCCTTTGCTATGAGACTCAAAATTGAGCTCAGGCGCATCCTGTTTCCATTGATCGTCCTTGAGATGTTTCTTCAACTTGATTGGAATCCACCTGTGGTAAATTCAATTGATATGACTTGATTTGAAAGGTACACACCTGTCTATAGAAGGTCCCACAGTTGATGGTGCATGTCAGAGCAAAAACCAAGCCATGAGGTCGGATGAATTATCCGTAGAGCTCCAAGACAGGATTGTGTTGATGCACAGATCTGAAGAAGGGTACAAAACAAAAATCTGCAGCATTGAAGATCCCCAAGAACACAGTGGCCATCATTCTTAAATGGAAGAATTTTGGAGACACCAAAACTCTTCCAAGAGCTGGCCTCCTGAGCAATCAGGAGAGAAGGGACTTGTTCAGGGAGAAGACCAAGAACATGATGGTCACTCTGATAGAGCTCCAGAGTTCCTCTGTGGAGATGGGAGAACCTTACAGAAGGACAACCATTTCTGCAGCATTTCACCAATCAGGCCTTTATGGTAGAGTGGCCAGACGGAAGCCACTCCTCAGTTAAAGGAACATGACAGTCTGCTTGGAGTTTGCCAAAAGGCACTTGAAGTACTCTCAGACCATGAAAAACAAGATTCTCTGGTCTGATAAACCCAAGATTGAGCTCTTTGGCCTGAATGGCAAGCGTCACGTCTAAGAAACCTGGCACCATACCTACGGTGAAGCATGGTGGTGGCAGCATCATGCTGTGGGGATGTTTTTCAGCAGCAGGGACTGGGAGACTAGTCCGGATCGAGGGAAAGATGAACAGAGCAAAGTACAGAGAGATCCTTGATGAAAACCTGCTCCAGATCGCTCAGGACCTCAGACTGGGGTGAAGGTTCACCTTCCAACAGGACAATGACCCAAAGCACACAGCTAAGACAACAGACAACTTATGAGTGGCTTTGGGAAAAGTGTCTGAATCTCCTTGAGTGGCCCCACCAGAGCCTGGACTTGAACCCGATCAAACATCTCTGGAGAGACCTGAAAATAGCTGTGCAGCGACGCTCCCCATCACACCTGACAGAGCTAGAGAGGATCTGCAGAGAATAATTGGAGAAACTCCCCAAATACAGGTGTGCCAAGCCTGTAGCGTCATACCCAAGAAGACTGAAGGCTGTAATCGCTGCCAAAGGTGCTTCAACAAAGTACTGAGTAAAGGGTCTGAATACTTATGTTAATGTGATATTTCAGTTTTTTATTTTTAATACATTTGCAAAATTTCACACACCCTGTTTTTGTTTTGTCATTATGGGGTATTGTGTGTAGATTGATTGAGCGGGGGGGGGACAATTTAATCAATTTTAGAAAAAGACTACCTAACAAAATGTGGTAAAAGTCAAGGGGTCTGAATACTTTCCAAATAATACATTGTATATTCAACAAAGCATTTTAATTTGGCTGTCTGTCAAAAGAGTGGTTTATCCTCCTCTGACTTTTTGGTCCAAATTTGGCTTTGAGTCTATGAATATGATTATGCAGTACGCTCCGTGATTATCCATATTTTGTTGTTTGTTGAAATGAGTCAGAATTTTGCTCACACTTTGTGTAGGTGCAGTGGTTTGCCTAAATGCCTGTCTCAAGCTATGAAGTTGTTCTTAACTCTGCCACACAGCTATGGCTGTTCTAGTCAGGCAAGAGTTGTCCCATCCACCTCCTATGTCCCAAGCAGACAGAAGCGCAGTTACGAAGAGGACGACGACGACATGGACACACAACCCCAGAAGCAGAGAGAACCGCACACAGGTGGGTACACACCCCTTAAGGACTGCTTTACTTGGATGCATGTTTGAGTCATGTTCGTTAGGGCACACTGTAGCAAAACCTTTTCTTTTTAAACGACATGCATTCAGATAGTACCTCCCCGGTTTGGACTGTTTTTTTTCTTTAGTTTCATGCCTAGTGAACATGACCCTGGCTGGTTCAGCCAGGTTGAAGACTCAGTTTTAGCAGTACTACAGTGGTTCCTCATTTTTTAAAGTTGCATCATACCGCAGTATAGTATGCTGTGTTATGCTTCGGTGAGTCACAGTGCTTGCCATTAATGCTCATTTGAAACACCAGAGGGCATCTTTGAGCACGTCTGCTCCATCTAGTCTTTTTATCCTTCTTTTATTAACGAAAACACATGTTGATGAACAAATACTGTATGCTTTCCATTGGATACACAGTATATACGTCATGGCCTATTATACGGCAGTTTTGTTGGTTGGGCTTTGATTAATTTTCGTCGGGGCAAATCAGGTCTGTGATATTGATTAGAAATGTCAGACGTTCGTCTTGTCTGGTGAACTCTTGTCATCTTTTGGTCTGATCGTTTCATTCAAGCATTTTAGTTATAAGTAACAAAGGGAGCCTTGAATAATTAAACAACAAATGAACTGCATGTTGGCTGAAGAAATTGCCGTCACGAATGCATAGGACTGTTTTTAATCTTGCCTGTAGTATTGTTGTATTTGTTGTGTTCCAAATGGTCTGACTTTTTTTCAGTAATACATTTCCTTCTCTGCTGCCAATCGCCAGATATCTCAATTCTTATTAGCCAATGCCCATCACGTGATCGGGTCCTTCTCGCAGGCATTGCAGCTTCGAAGCAGGCTACAAGTGAAGACCGACTGATGCAACAGAGCGCGTAACGTAACAAAATGTGGGAAAATTCAAGGGGTCTGAATACTTTCCACAGTGCATTCGGAAAGTATTCAGACCCCTAGACTTTTTCCACATTTTGTTACAGCCTTGTTCTAAAATGGATGATTAAATCAATCTACACACAATACCCCATATTGGCAAAGCAAAAACGTGTTTTTAGACGTTTTTGCAAATTTATAAAACTATTCAAACCCTTTACTTAGTACTTTGTTGAAGCACCTTTGGCAGCTATTACAGCCTCGAGTCTTCTTGGGTATGACGCTACAAGCTTGGCACACCTGTATTTGGGGAGTTTCACACAATACCCCATAATGACAAAGCGAAAGCGTGTTTATAGAAATGTTTGCAAATTTATATATAAAAAAATATAACAAACCTTATTTACATAAGTATTCAGGCCCTTTGCTATGAGACTCAAAATTGAGCTCAGGTGCATCCTGTTTCCAATGATCATCCTTGAGCTGTTTCTACAACTTGATTGCAGTTGACAGTGCATGTCAGAGCAAAAACCAAGCCATGAGGTCGAAGGAGTTGTCCGTAGAGCTCCGAGACAGGATTGTGTCGAGGTACAGTTCTGGGGAAGGGTACCAAAAAATGTCTGCAGCATTGAAGGTCCCCAAGAACACGTGGGCCTCTCATTCTTAAATGGAGGAAGTTTGGAACCGTCAAAACTCTTCCTAGATCTGGCCGCCCAGCCAAACTGAGCAATCGGGGGAGAAGGGCCTTGGTCAGGGAGGTGAACAAGAACCCAATGGTCACTCTGACAGAGCTCCAGAGTTCCTCTGTGGAGGTGGGAGAACCTTTAAGAAGTACAACCATCTCTGCAGCACTCCATCCATTCCTTTATGGTAGAGTGGCCAGACGGAAGCCACTCTTCAGTAAAAGGCACATGACAGCCCGCTTGGAGTTTGCCAAAAGGCACCTAAAGGACTCTGACCATGAGAAACAAGATTCTCTGGTCTGATGAAACCAAGATTGAACTCTTTGGCCTGAATGCCAAGCGTCGCATCTGGAGGAAACCTGGCACCATCCCTACGGTGAAGCATGGTGGTGGCAGCATCATGCTGTGGGGATGTTTCTCAGCGGCAGCGACTGAAAGACTAGTCAGGATCAAGGCATAGATGAACGGTATAAAGTACAGAGAGATCCTTGATGAAAACCTGCTCAGGACCTCAGACTGGGGTGAAGGTTCACCTTCCCAAAAGGAAAACAACCCTAAGCACACAGCCAAGACAACGCAGGAGTGGCTTCGGGAAAGTGTCTGAATCTCCTTGTGGCCCAGCCAGAGCCTGGACTTGAACCCGATCGAACATTTCTGGCGAGACCTGAAAATAGCTGTGCAGCGACGCTCCCCATCCAACCTGACAGAGCTTGAGAGGATCTGCAGAGAAGAATGGGAGAAACACCCTAAATCCAGGTGTGCCAAGCTTGTAGTGTCATACCTAAGAAGAATTTAGGCTGTAATCGCTGCCAAAGATGCTTCAACAAAGTACTCAGTAAAGGGTCTGAATACTTATGTAAATGTGAAATGTCTGTTTTTATATTTTTCATACATTTACAAAAATGTTTGTTCTTTGTCCTCGTGGTATTGTGTGTAGATTAATACATTTTAGAATAAGGCTGTAACGTAACACCTGTTCTGCAGTTGAGGCATCGCCAGCTGTGAACTCAGCTGCATGCTCTTAATTATTGCCTGATATGTTGGTATTCATAACCTTATTTAACCAATTCTCCCCTAACCCGGATGACGCTGGGCCAATTGTGCGCCGCCAAATGGGTCTCCCGGTCGCTGCCGGCTGCGACACAGCCTGGGATCGAACCAGGATCTGTAGTGACGTAGCTTATGTTACTTAGACTACTGCAGCACTCGGGAGGTCCACAATTCTGATATTTTTGAGTGATGTGATTGGCAATGCACTGAATCATACAGCGTTATGCCGGTTGAAAGAGGAACTCTGATAATATTACCGTTTATATCAACATACTCGACACTCCCGTTCAACTCTAAATCGCTTTTGTGTGCGCTCTAAATTAATAACTTGAAGTAACATAAGTTAATTAAATATTTGAAAGGAAAATTTGATTATTTATTAGCCTAGTGGTTATTAGTATTTTCGGGCATATCGTGTGAATTAGGCCTCATGTAAAATCCTCGTCAAAAGCCCAAGAGATACTGTTGCGAATAGGTCGAGATTATTTATGGGTTGATCATATAAAAAATGTTCACCAACTCCAAAGCAATTGTCTGTCTGTGGCGCAGGAACCACTGATTCACTACCTTTTTTCTGAATCCACATGTCAAGTGTAATTGTGCCATTTTATTTTATTTACCCAAGTTCCCTCTCAACTCTGGGACCACCCACCAGCTGATTTTTTTTTTTTTGCGCGATTCAGGACTCTAGCGCAAGAGGAGAGAGAGACTCTCGGACAGAAAAATTCCCACCTCCATTCATTTTCAAAGGGTTAGTCTAATACAGTGGTTCTTAACCTTGTTGAAGGTACTGAACCCCACCAGTTTCATATGCGCATTCACCGAACCCTTCTTAATTGGAAAAATAAAATATGATTTTTTCAAATTCAAAACATAGGTATATATTTTACTGGTGCACAAAATGAACCGTGCATCAACATCAACACCGTGTGTTCAAAGAACAAAATCATCAAAACATGGTTTTCACACAAAAACAAAAACATAATAATGAATATTTACTGCAAATCAGTGTGACTTCTGCTGTTGCCTTTCAGAGACCAGTTCAGAAATGCGGCTTCACCTTGGCAAGTGCCACTCATGTCATTTTCGCAACAAAGTCTGTTCCTTTTCTTCGTTTTTATGTCCAGCATCCTCGAAAAGGATTGCACGCAAAGATATGTTGTAACAAACGGTATGAAAATCTCCAGAGCTTTCTTAGCAATAACAGGGTACGTCACCATTTGTTGACACCAAAACGTTGAAAGCGTTGTTGTTCTGAAGAGTTGCTGTTGAACCTGGCTCTGCTGAATTTCAATGATTTCATCGAGGTATTCATCATTGACATCTGTTGTCTCAACACTAAACGTGAACGGCTGTCTCACCCATGCTGGATATGACTCTCTTGTAGGGAAGTATCCGTCGAGAGACTTTGCAAGCTCATCTAAGTGCGTGGCAATTGCTTGCTTCAGTTCCGCGGGTACAGAAATGTCTCCGATTCCAGATACATCTTCGATCTTACTTACACAGTCGTCCAGCAGGGGAAAGTTTGCGAAGTTATCGTTCTCTGTTCGTCGTTTCCATAACGGTAGCTTTTTTTGAAAAGCCTTCAGGTTTTCCTCCGGTTCGATGATGTTGACTCCACCGCCCTGCATCTTTTGATTGAGATGATTGAGAGCTGCGAAGATATCAGCCATGTACGCTAAAATGAGAATGAACTCATAATTTTTGAAGCAATCTGCATGACAATGTTGGTGCTCTTGCAAAAACAGGGCTAATTCCTTAAGCACGGCAAAAACACGATTCAGCACCTGTCCCCAGGATAACCACCGAACGTTAGAATGGTACAGAAGTACCTCGAATTCAGAGCCCATTTCTTTACACAGCTCACTGAAGATGCGGTGCCTCAGAGCACTAGTTCGCACATAGTTCACGCATTCCACTACAATTTTTAATACTTCTGCCAGTTTTGGGGGCAAGGTTTTTGTTGCCAACTCATGCCTGTGCAGAATACAATGCGTAACAATGATGTGTGGTGCATCGGCTTTCACTAGCGCACCAAAACCAGACTTTCTTCCCAGCATGACTGGAGCTCCGTCCGAACAAACTGCAGAAACCATATCCCACGAAAGATTGTTGTCTTTGAAGAAGTCATCCACAAGTTTCTTCACATCGGCTGCCTTAGTTGTTGTTCAAAGAGGCTTACAAAATAAAAAATCTTCCTTTATCACGTCGTCTTTCACATAGCGCACGAATACAGCAAGCTGGCTTAGATTGGAAACGTCTGTGGTCTCGTCGAGTGGAAGGCTGAATTTTGCCGGGCTTGAAATCAGATCTGCAACTACTTGAGCCAAGATGTCTTTGCTCATGTCCTCTATTCTGTCGCTGATGGTGTCATTTGAAAGAGGAATTTGGGATAACTTAACTTCAGCCTCTTTTCCCAGTATGATATTCGCCATCTTCAACACAGCTAGTTTTATGAGTGTTTCACCAATGGTGTGTGGTTTGCCCTGCTTTGCGATCAGGTAAGCAACTTCGTACGATGCTGTGAGGATCGGTTTGTTGATGGGTACAAAGCCGAGAACAGGCAGAGTAGCCTTTTCATCGAATCTGGCTCTCTTCACCTTGAATTCAGCGAGCGTTGTGTTCTTGTATTTTCCATCTCCATGCAGCTTAAGGAAGTGTTCTCTTAGTTTTGCCGGTGCTAGACTAGAATTGCTCAACTTGGCATTGCAAATCATGCAGTTAGGACGCTGACTCCCATCACGTTCCGTTATACATGTGAATCCATATTGTACATATTCGTCCGACCACTTTCTTTTTTTGCTCGACATAGTAAGTATGAAGGGATTCAAATATTAAGAAAGAAATCACAAGACGTACCATCACGACAGTCACAAGTCGACTACTGAGTGCAACAAATTCCCTGCAGCACAGATAGGCCAAGCGATGTAGCGTGATCACCTGCAGCCAATGATGGCCAAGCGGGGCGTGTCATCACGAATCATATGAGTCGGATGTGTGTCTTGACCTCCGCCGAACCCCTGAGACTGACTCACCGAACCCCTGGGGTTCGATCGAACCCAGGTTAAGAACCACTGGTCTAATAGCTCGGCTAGGTGTGAAAAATCCTCCAATTTGTGCTACAGTTTAGGATACAGATCACCGACTGACCTATTTGTCAATGTGCCGCATTGTGGAAGAAAATATATATCGAGGTGTTGTTTCTGTTCAGCCAAATGTTGAATAGACATGCAGACAAATTAATTAATGCAGGAAAAGAGGAATTATAATCACATAAGCATTTAGGCTAAATCAATTTGTTATTTTGTTGGGTAACGGATTGTTAGGAGAATTAAGTTATCATGTTCTTTAACCAATTCAATTAAATGACTCAGTCTGCTATATCAGGATTTGTAGGATACTGATAGAAATAAAAACAAGACAGAGGCCCAGTCTACTATAGTCAAATGTTTATTTACGAGAACATTCTGCCTATCATTTCCTGTACATTGGTCTATATACCTCACATTTCGTCATAAATGTCCCTCTCAGAAACAATGACAATATAGTCCACAAGTCTTCCTGTCATACATTGTCTGCCACCTGTTATACAATCTACTACAAGCCCAAGGTCTCTCCCCTCCCTGGGTGGGGACAGAATGTCCTGTAAGGAACACAGTAGTAGAGCTTGTCTGTCGATAGCTCCTCTCCTCCTCATACATTGTCTCACAATTGCACCCTGCTTACATACTAAAAAGGAACAAAAAGTCCATGTCCTAATTCTGACTAAAACTACACACATCAGATTTATAGATGTATGATTCTAATACATTTCATAAAATCATACAATGACAGGGTAGTTAAAGTTCTACGTTAAATGTATACATCATTTAATCATTATTCATAAAAATCCCATAACACGGAAAGCCAACTTTTTTCTTGAGTATAATCATTCATTCAGAAGGTTAAACCCATCGGTCTTAGGTCGGCATTAAATTAGATTACCAGGTTCATTTTTCCTTAGGTTAAAATAATCCATGCCGCCTTGCAATGTTATGAAGTCTAAAAGTTATGGGCAGAGTTAGAAAGTTGGCTGTCGGAAGTATTACAATGGAAATTTACTTTTTAATCTGTCCGTCAGCATACTTCAAGACGTGGTATATGAAGGTGCATGCAGTGAGATTACCCGATGGGTTGGAGGATACTTTTCTTGTCAATCATCTTGAAGAAGAACTTTTTTTATACTTAACTGGAAATCAACCAATATTCCATTAACACGACGGAAAGGTCAAATGCTTTATTATCTAAATGTTGAAAGTGCGTGGGCAACGGAGAGAAACTAAATGGTGCCGTTTGAGGCCATGTGGTGGAGAGTCATGCTGAAGATGGGGGTGTGAGCATGTGGAGCTGAGCGGGTGTGATGTTGTCGTTTGTGTGTTTTTGTAATGTAAAAAAAAAAAAAAAAGGAAAATTACAGCTCCCAACACGAATCTGATTATGAATAGGATTTATTTGATTTCTTTCGTTTACATTCTTCATTGTAACCATAATGTCACAAATAATTGAGCAGATTAACCTAGTCTAATAAAACTATTTTCTTTTTACCATCAGAAAGAATGTCTTATTTTGAGCCAGAGCCACAAATGAGTGAGTCACTGAGCTTTATGCTGGCAAATATAGCTTTATGCCCCAAAATAGCCTACTAAATAGGCCAAGCTTAAACAAATACATTCAATTGTCTAAATAAACAAGTACGTTTTAATAAATAAAACAAATTAAATTGCTCAGCTCTTGACAATACGGGCAACCTTTTTCCGTCCGTATCCTCGCAGGACTCCTTCAGTTTCTTCTTCACATCAGCAAAGAAGGACTCCATGTTTCAGAAACTCCCTTCGTCAAGAGGGGCTATCGGTATTTCCATAATGTGGTAAATAAAGCCAGTTTGTGATCTTAGATTTCTTTCTGTGTTTTTCGAGGGAGAAAAACCAGAAGCATAATCGGTGTTCTTAACTCCCCCTTGTGGTAGTGTGGCGCAATGATGGAATGACGCAATTTACCACTATCTGCCACAGTGTCGCGGCATAAACTCTCAACTTTTTCATTGAGAAACCACTGTACTAACCGTTCTCTCTTCTATTTACAGAGCCCCATGGCAACGGGGACTCCAAGCGGCAGGAGACCGAAGCCCCCTCCAGCCGGACAACTGCCCCCTCAGACTGTTCCTCCCATCTGGACCTCAACTTCCCCCTGCCGGGGGAGAGGGGGCCAGCCTGTCTAGTGAAGGTAAAACAAACAAAATCATCCTGGGTGATTTTCAGGCCCGGCCTGTCCAGTGGTTGATTTTATATTATATTTTGCCTAAGTTCTGTAACCAAGCTGTTTCAAGGGACTAGCCCCATTTGTGTGTCAGAATAGTCAAGTGATCCCAAAGATCCCATTGACTCTGACTCACCAGCTGCTCTGTCGACAGGTCTACGAGGGGTTGGACAGCTTCAAACTGAACGACACACTGGAGATCTACGGGATTCTCTCCGTCAACCCAGTCCTGACTGTGCTGGGCGAAGAAAAGTAAGGCGCTTGAGTTTGTTTTTAAATGAGGTCTGTTTCGTTCTAGTTGCGTTTTGTGCGTCCATATTGCTCACCGCATTGTGTATCCACACAGAGACCCCTCGTCGTTGCTGCTAAACCCCGCCGAAAGTATGGAGACTCCAGAGGAACAGAGAGCTCATGACCCCCCTGCTTCACTTGTGCCCCGTCTCCACATGCTGTACGCACGCCCCCTGCAACACAACAACCCTCTTCTGCCCTCTGCTCCCACAGAGGACCAAAGCGCCTGTAAGACTAGGACACATCACAATATACATTTACTTGTATTCACTGAGGGCGGTGCAATTCTCCCACTGAAGTCAATGAATGATTTATGCCGGAAAAATCAGAGTTTGGACCTGATTTTGTATGCTTTTTTTTTTCTCAAATCAAATTATAGGGTTCCTTAACTGTTATGTGGAGTGTCTGTTTTAAAATTTTGTGTGTCACCTTCTCAGTTGTATCCTCTTTCCTGGTTGAGATGGCATCTGTGAGGGCAGATCTGCTCGCTTACCTCACTCACGTTCTTCTGGGAGACGGACTGGCTGCCGAGTACCTCTTACTGCACCTCATCTCTAACGTGTGCGTGTGCACTCCATACACAAAGAGATGGTTTTCCCCAAAACCCAGCGTGAGCTTAGTCCCGGCTTAAAACATTTCATGGACGTTCTCCATTTGAGAATGATTTTTAATCCAGGACTAGGCTTAATCTGGGTCCGGGAAACCGCGCCAAGAGATATATGATGTATATTTTCTTTCTCTATCTGTAGTGCCATAGTAAGTACCACCGCTACTCTTTATTGTAACAAGCTCCAAGGTGGTTCCCGATAGTGATTGTGTGGGTCTCTGTCATCACAGGTATACCAGACGGGATGTCCTGCCTTTGGGTAAATTCACCCTGAATCTGAGTGGCTGCCCGCTCAACTCCTACACAGAGCGACTCTATCAGATCATCCAACAGCTGGTGCCTTGTGTGAGTTAATATTCTTTATCGTGGCCCATATTAAATCGACTGGTTTGACTGTTGTTTGAGATTCTGAATTGAGCTTTCGCAGCACGTTTGGGTGCCACTAGTAATTGAGATTGAAAATTGAATCGAACACTGACATGCAACTCCAGCCAGAAGTATGACAGTAGAGTTTCTTCATTGCCATGACTAAATTAATTTATCCTTCCACGTAAGGTAAGTATTAGATTAGAGTCTGGCAATACTGAAAGAAGGCATACTTTGTAGATCTCTAGGATGACAATTAGGGATCCATGGGCGTGAGGGTTGTTCCAAATCTGAGGGGAGTGGCTTTGGAGTTTGACAGTTTGAATGTGTACATATCCCATAGAGAAATGTGCTTGCAAACATACACTACCGTTCAAAAGTTTGGGGTCACGTAGAAATGTCCTTTGTCCATTTTAAAATAACATCAAATTGATCAGAAATAAAGTGTAGACATTGTTAATGCTGTAAATGCCTATTGTAGCTGGAAACGGCAGATTTAAAAAATAAAAATAATTTTTTTTTTTAATGGAATATCTACATAGGTGTACAGAGGCCCATTATCAGCAACCATCACTCCTGTGTTCCAATGGAACGTTGTGTTAACTAATCCCAGGTTTTTCATTTTAAAAGGCTAATTGATCATTAGAAAACCCTTTTGCAATTATGTTAGCACAGCTGAAAACTGTTGTCCTGATTTTAAAGAAGCAATAAAACTGGCATAAACTGTTCATTGGGAGCTTCATGAAATGGGTTTCCATGGCCGAGCAGCCGCACACAAGCCTAAGATCACCATGCGCAATGCCATGCATCGGCTGGAGGGGTGTAAAGCTCGCCGCCATTGGACTCTGGAGCGGTAGAAACGCGTTCTCTGGAGTGATAAATCTCGCTTCACCGTCTGGCAGTCCGGTGGCTGAATCTGGGTTTGGAGGATGCCAGGAGAACGCTACCTGCTCCAATGCATATTGCCAACTGTAAAGTTTGGTGGATGAGGAATAATGGTCTGGGGCTGTTTTTCATTGTTCGGGCAAGGCCCATTAGTTCCAGTGAAGAGAGATCTTAACGCTACAGCGTACAATGACATTCTAGACGATTCTGTGCTTCCAACTTTCTGGCAACAGTTTGGTGAAGGCCCTTTACTGTTTCAGCATGACAATGCCCCCATGTACAAAGCGAGGTCCATACAGAAGTGGTTTGTTGAGATAGGTGTGGAAAAACTTGACTGGCCTGCACACAGCCCAGACCTCAACTCCATCAGACACCTTTGGGATGAATTGGACCGTCGACTGCGAGCCAGGCCTAATCGCTCAACATCAGTGCCCGACCTCACTAATGCTCTTGTGGCTGAATGGATGCAAGTCCCCGCAGCAATGTTCCAACATCTAGTGGAAAGCCTCCCCAGAAGAGTGGAGGCTGTTATAGCAGCAAAGAGGAGACCAACTCCATATTAATCCCTGTGATTTTGGAATGAGATGTTCGACGAACAGGTGTCCACATACTGTTGGTCATGTAGTGTACATTGCATGAATAGAATGTGTCACACAACATACATTACAAGACTTGAACCGACAGTTTATCAATGTACGTTAAAGTAACTTTGGTTACTGTTTTTCTTCTCCCCGGTAGTCATACCGTCTCAGTATGAGCCTCCACACAATGAACAGCATACGCCTGGTGCCTAAGAAGGACTACGTGGCCAACCGGCTGGTGAGTGGAGCCTTGCAGCTGGCCAGGAACACCTCCCTCTTCCTTGATGAGACGCAGCTGGAGCAGGGTCAACTGGACAGCTCAGGTAAGAGGACGGGGCACTGTGAACTACGGGCCGCATTGGGCAGCAACTAGGGCTTTGGCCCTGAGCCACTAGGACAAGAAACTGAGGCCCTGCCCAGAAACAACTTTTAAGCTCGGACACTTGTGTAGATCTGAGAGGATTTGATAGGTGTTCATAATGTGGCGATTGCTCCACCTTGCCCTCTGATAGGCTAGGTGGAATTTCCCACATTGCTTGTACCTGCTGTATCCTCTCAGATCTCCACAGGTGGGGATAGGTGGTAGGGACAAGGGGTTGTTCCTGGGCAGCGCGAAAGAACTATGGCGACTGGGAACACATTTTAAGACGAGCGTGCAGCAGGTATCGGAGTGCCTCCTAGCTTTTGTGTGCGAAGTCCGTGGGGTATATTAGTGAATTCATTTGGTTTACCAATTGCGGTAGTGCAATGGTCATGTAATCCGTTGAATAAGCTATGTGCCGTGGCGAGATGTCCATAGATATCCGTGTGTGCCGTAGGTGTGCGGAACATCACTGCCCTGGGGAACCTGATCTCTTGGCAGAAGGTTGATTATGACTTCAACTACCACCAGATGGAATTCCCCTGCAATATTAACGTGCTCGTCACATCAGAGGGCCGATCGCTGCTGCCGGTGAGTACAACAACAAAAAAGAGGGTCTGAGGAGGCAAGGCCCACACACCAGAGGGCGTAAGAGGGGCCCGTGTGTGTGTGTGTGTGTGTGTCGGCGTGCGTGCAGGGGTTAGGTTTCAGCCAGGATGTCAGGAGACTGACACGTGTCCAATGCCATGGGTTTGTTTCCAACCAGCGCCATCATGCTGCCCCCTCTCGCTGCCCATTGGTCACCCCAGCCCCCTAGCAGCGCCGTGGGTCTGGCTTTAGAACTTGGCCTCGCTGTGTTGCAAACGGCCAAAGGAATGCGCCGTGTGCTATTTCTGTGTGTTGGTCGAATGGAGTTGCTATGGCTGCAGCTGTGCCACCGGGACAATCCTGGTCAGAGGCGTCGGGATAGGGCCGTCTTATCAGGCCACAGTGACGGGCAGGGTGAATGTGTCATAAGCAACTGTGGGAGCAGATGGTCACAAGTTCATCTTCCTGTCCATGATGAGTACGTGTTGTGAATGTGAAATGAGCTGCTGAAGTTTTATATACACACCAACTCGGTTTAAGTGAACCAGTGCTTACCAGCACCAGAGGTTTGAAATCAAGCCCTCGACATGGGGACTTCCTGCAAATACCTCGTCAACATATTTGCCACACTCCCATTGACTGGATGGTCTGAATCTTTCTCCTGCTGTTACAGGAAATAACCCCCCCCCCCCCCCCCCCCCCCCGGATGTGTTTATCATAGAATCTCTGCTCCCATTCCACAGTCGGACTGCCAGGTGCCCCTACAGCCCCAGGTGAGCCCACCCAACATGGAGGAGTATCTCACTACCATCCACATGGCACAGTTCACGTCACAGATTAACAAGTTCCGCGTGTACCTGAGTCTGGCCCGTACCCTCGACTACAGCATCTCTGATGAGGTCACCAAGGTGAATGCTACTTTAGATTATTTTTTCTGATATCCTAACCTTTTGTTATGAACCCAGCTTCTGTGCTGAAAGCAACATTGAATAGTTAAAGCTCAGTCGAGGTGTTTTGTTTAATGTCGGGGTAAGGTATCCGGTTTCCAAGACCTGTGGTTACTCTGACCACTCCCTCTATTTTCTTCAGAAATGAGCCTATTTGTTTCTTATTTTTGTTCAATCTTATTCAGTTGCCTTGTTACTGTTTTCCACAGGCAGTTGAGGATGACTTTGTTGACATGCGCAAAGATGACCCCCAGAGCGTCACCGCAGAGGACCTGCATAGGATGCTTGTTGTCGCAAGGTACGTGGAAGTTATTCAGCCATACTTGTCCTGGCGTCTTAATTCGGCATAACATGCTCAAGTTAAGCAATCGTTTTCTGTAGCTAAGTCGGCATAACGTTTGTCCCCAGGTTGCTCTCCTTAAGTTTGGGACAGACCACCCTTTCCCGGGATGGATGGATGAGAGCCAAGCACATAGACATGCTTCGCAGGAGCAGGACCGAACAACAGAAGAGTCTCAATGGCAACGAGCCTTAATCACAAACACCCATCCGGTGTGGAAATAAAAAAATATGTTATGTGGAACAAACATTTTTCATTTTGATACCAGAAGAGCAATTTTTTTGTTGTTGAAAAGTTCAACTTAATAAAACTTATGTACAAAAGTTTTTGTTCTTTTTGCATAGCACTGGGTTTGTATTTTGCTTTTTTGCTTCAGTGTTGGGAGATCAGGTTAAGCTTTTTATCAGTTGTCATATTTGCAATTTCTTGATAAGAACATTTTAAAATCCTGGCAAAAAAAAAATCCATGACTAATTGTACTGTGGGATGTTTTCAGTGCTTTGTATGTTACTGCCTTGAACTCCATTGAAGTACTGTTTACGTTTGGGATTCAATCCAGGTAAATTTGAACTAATGCAGAATATGCTACGCCAATGTTGACTTTTCTCCCCTTACTCTAGACCAAATGTTGTAGTTTTTAGATGAACATGTTGGATCTGGTACTGAAAGTATATGTAAATAGGGCATTTTGAGACCATATTTTATTCTCCCCATCTTGTCCCTGAAAGTTCTCAGGAGTCAATACAATGATCATGATTTGCTGAATGACCTTCCCCAAAATGTAATTCTTGCTTTATGGGATGAGTTTGTGAATGATTGTTTGGACTCATTAAAATATGGATAGCTTGCCATTTGTTATTTTCGGCTAATTATTTTAAGGGACACTCTGGATTCGGACCCAAATGCATATATACAATACCAGTCAAAAGTTTGGACACACCTACTGTACTCAAGGGTTTTTCTTTTTAAAACTATTTTCTACATTGTAGAATAATAGTGAAGACATCAAAACAACACACATGGAATTATGTAACCAAAAAAGTGTCAAACAAATCTAAATATGAGATTCTTCAAAGGAGACACCCTTTGTCTTAACAGCTTTGCACACTTGTCATTCTCTCAACCAGCTTCGAGGTAGTCACCTGGAATGCGGAAAATTAAGAACTTTGAATGTTTCAAGTGCAGTTGCAAAAAAAGTGCTGTGATTAAACTGTCTCATGAGGACCGCCACAGGAAAGGAAAACCCATAGTTACCTCTGATGCAGAGGATAAGTTCATTAGAGTTACCAGCTACAGAAATTGCAGCCCAAATAAATGTTAACGGACTCACCTCAACATCAACTGTTCAGAGGAGACTGTAAATCGGGACTTCATGGTCAAATTGCCACCAAGAAACCACCACTACTAAAGGACACCAATAAGAGACTTGTTTGGGCCAAGAAATACAAGCAATAGACATTAGACCGGTAGAAATCTGTCTTTAGGTTCTAACCGCCATGTCTGTGAGACGCAGTGTAGGTGAACGGATGATCTCCGCATGTGGTTCCCACCCTGAAGCATGGAGGAGGTGGTGTGGGGGTGCTTTGCTGGTGACACTGACTTATTTAGAATTCAAGGCACACTTAACGAGCATGGTTACCACAGCATCCCATCTGGTTTGCGCTTAGTGGGACTATCATTTGTTTTTCAACAGGACAATGACCCAACACACCTCCAGGCCGTGTAAGAGCTATTTGACCAAGGAGAGTGATGTAGTGCTGCATCAGATGACCTGGCCTTTACAATCACCCGGCCTCAACCCAATTGGGATGAGAGTGAAGGAAAAGCAGCCAACAAGTGCTCAGCATATGTGGGAACTCCTTCAAGACTGTTGGGAAATTATTCCAGGTGAAGCTGGTTGAGAAAATGCCAAGAGTGTGCAAAGCGATCATCAAGGCAAAAGGTGGCTACTTTGAAGAATCCCAAATATATTTTTTATTTGTGTAACACTTTTTTGGTTACTACAATGTAGAAAATAGTCAAAGAAAAACCCTTGAATGAGTAGGTGTGTCCAAACTTTTGACTGGTACTGTAATACGACAGTTGGGTGAACATTTTCACGCTTCAACTCATGAAACAGATTCAGAACAGTTGGACATGTAAAATAGTTAATACCTTCAATTTAATGAAATTATTCAAGACAGTGTAGCTACAGTATATTTTTCATAAACAGGAAAAATGACTTGCAACAGTAGAAATATGAATAAATAGGATATTTTAATATTCAATAAATGAGTACAACATGAAAACATGACAAGTCAGTTTAAAGAGATGGAAGTACAACCACAGACATGGGACAATGCAGGAAAATGTACTTAGATGCTGTGCAATTGTGTTGCGTCATCACTCACAAATGTAACTACATTTTCTATGGGCAGGATTAGGGTTGCAAACCTAGGCAGGATCCTTACTGGAGCATGTCTGGTATAAGTCAGTGTTTCCCAACCCTGGTCCTCGAGTACCCCCAACAGTACACATTTTTATTGTAACCCTGGACAAGCACACCTGATTCAACATGTCAACTAATCATCAAGCCCTCAATGAGTTGAATGAGGGGTGTTTGTCAAGGGCTACAACGAAACTTTACTGTTGGGGGTACTCGAGGACCAGGTTTGGGAAACACTGGTAAGTGAAGTTTAGCACTATTCTGTACGTAGATCCAAGACTCTCAGTTTAGTACGATATGTTACATTTGGTATGGTTACATAAGACAGATGGTTACTTAAGGCAAAAAACAGGGAGGTTGGTGGGTAGATGGGTGGGCGTATAACGCCAACATCTAGCAACCCAAAAGTTGCGAGCTCAAATCTCATCACAGACAACTTTAACATTGTAGCTAATTAGCAACTACTTGCTACTTTGCATGTTAGTTAACCCTTCCGCTAACCCTTTTAGCTAACCCTTTAACCTAACTCCTAAACTTAACCCCTAGACTATCGGTCCCGTGTGGCTCAGTTGGTAGAGCATGGCGCTTGCAACGCCAGGGTTGTGGGTTCAATTCCCACGGGGGGACCAGGGTTCAATTCCCACGGGGGGACCAGGATGAATATGTATGAACTTTCCAATTTGTAAGTCGCTCTGGATAAGAGCGTCTGCTAAATGACTTAAATGTAAATGACTAGCCAAAAAATACCCAATTCCAACACTAAAACCCCATCTCAAAGGAATGTTTACACTTTAAAGAAACTTAATTTTTACAGTAGGTCCGAGTTGCTCCAGTCCAGTATATGCATTCCTAAATACAATAAAAGCACAAATTCAACCCTTAGCCCTGCTTAAAGCCGTATTACATACCTATTGCATTGCAGCTATCATATTAAAGCTTTGGCAGTGCAAGACAATATCAGCAGGTCTGGTGACTGAGGAGTCAGCACCCACAATTCCCAGGACAGACAACAGTCTCACTATATTAGGTTACACAGAAACATGTACAAACCATCCCAGACTCTGGGATACAGCGGGTGAGCAAGCTACACCACTGAATGCTGTGAAGAACAGATGAAATGACAGATTAGTACAGAAACACAAATGTTCTAAGGAGACAGTGACCATTTATCTTGGGATATTCCTGCCTGAGGAAGAACAGAAGACACTCCTAGTAGAAGCTACCACACCCAGGGGAGTTTAATAAAGAGGTTGAAATGAGTTAGGGTCTGGTCCTTATTAAGTATTCATTCCTTTAGGGCAGGGATCAACAACTATATTCAGCCGCGGGCCGATTTGTTTTCTTGAGCGGGTGGTCGGGGGGCCGGAACATAATTACAAATCATTTGTAGACTGCAAATTAACCGCAAGAAGCCCAAACAAATATAATATTGGAATAAAACGTAATAATTTCAAACCTTGCTTACATTTGTTTATGATCATGTGTCTCTCTATTATTCTTGGAAATACTTGGGAACAGATTTCTCAAATTAAAATCACTTGAAGCTCATTTCCTGGTGTTTTTTTTATATCCAACACAGAACATTAAACAAGCAAAAAAATATTTTTGGGCTCAGAAAACTTGGGGGGGGGGCCAAATAAAACCACCCGTGGGCCGCCATTTAGGGAACCCTGCTTTAGGGGGTGTCGTCAGTGTTTAAAACAGGGCTCTCCGACCCTGTTCCTAGAGAGCTACCGTCCTGTAGGTTCACTCCAACCCTAATCTAGCACACCTGACTAATAATTAGCTGTTGAGCTGTATCAGGTTAATTACAACTGGGTTTGGAGCTAAAAACCTACAGGAGGGTAGCTCTCCAGGAACAGGGTTGGAGAGCCCTGGTTAAGAATCAGTAACACATTCCAATGGGTCGCACAAACTCTAACCATGAACCAAATGAGAGTAGCGCTGCACTGCCTGGTTCCCAGATGATCTTATATGGCCCATAAGCCACAGGGAAAAGGGTTGGAAAGACCTACTGGAGCACCCCCTTTGACTGGGAGTTACAGGAGTCCAGATACTGTTCTGTACTACTTCCATACATAATGTGTTCACAGCAACACCCCATATTATGAGGTTCACAAGCCTTATTAACACAGTCACATGTATTTCTTTTTATTTAACTAGGCAAGTCAGTTAAGAAAAAATTCTTATTTACAATGATGGCCTACCGGAGAATGGCCTACCCCTGAACAAGGCAGGACGACTGATTTCTTTTACCTTGTCAGCTCGGGGATTGGATCCAGCAACCTTTCGGTTACTGGCCCAACGCTCTAACCTCTAGCCTACCTGCCGCCCCACATGGCATACACTAAACACATAACATAATCATTAGATATAGGGCATAGTCGTTACATATAAGGAATGTTGCTGTAGGGCCTTCTCGGCCTAAAAAAGCACGTCAAATGGATCATCTTCATAAACACTTTTTTTGTCCAGTATTAGGCTTAATCTAGGTCCAGGAAACTGGCCTATGCGGTGTACCTGTGTCAAATGCCATTCCATTGCACTCAATATGTATGTAAGTTTGTATCCCTCCAAAAGTTTTACATCACAGATATTATAGTTCTATTTCTACAGAGGGCACACAAAAATAGCAGCAGCAGGTGCCTGGGATGTTTTTCTGCACATCTATTGTTACACAATCTCCAGTCTCCCACGGGACTGGCAATGCAAGATTATTACACAAACATGAGCCACACAAACACACACACACACACGAAGCTCATGCCCTGAGTATTCAACACCATTTAAAAGCATATAAGCCGGGTGATGGAATATCCCAAGATAAAGATGGCATTACCCTGAAAAGGATCTCATATACAGTACCAAGATCAAACAAATGATGCAACACGATGGAATAAACTAAACTCTAAAAAGGTGGATTTGCCATAAATACCCACTACACAATCTCCCACTTTAATTTCCTGTTAAAGCCTACGCTTTAGATTCAGGAGTGCATAAAGCATTTGAAAAGTGTGTTTTTATAAGGTTTGGACGGGCCACGTTGCATTATTCTATATGCTACTGTACAGTGTCAAACATGAGACAGACTTTGGGTTTCATAAACCTACTGCACCCTCACAGACATTAGGTTCAATCATTTATGTACAATTTTTATTAAGTCCTCTCTATCCACTAATGCTTACAGAATCAAACAACATTATTTTGTCAGTTGAAAGTGAATATTGGGTATTCTCAAGTAAAAACGCTCATTACCCTTAGGAAATGTTCAGAAGCAGTGCATCTTACTCTAACATCAATATGATCAAAAGCCAAACTGTACAGAGACATACAGTACCAGTCAAAAGCTTGGACACACCTACTCATTCAAGGGTTTCTCTTTATTTTTACTATTTTCTACATTGCAGAATAATAGTGAAGACAAACTATGAAATCATGCAGTAACCAAAAAAAAAAAGATATATACATTTTATATGAGATTCTTCAAATAGGCACCCTTCGCCTTTGACAGCTTTTGCACACTCTTTGCATTCTCTCAACCAGCTTCATGAGGTAGTCACCTGGAATGCATTTCAATTAACAGGTGTGCCTTGTTAAAAGTTAATTTGTCGAATTTCTTTCCTTCTTTGTGTTTGAGCCAATCAGTTGTGTTGTGACAAGGTAAGGGTGGTATACAGAAGATAGCCCTATTTGGTAAAAGACCCAAGTCCATATTATGGCAAGAACAGCTCAAATAAGCAAAGAGAAACGACAGTCCATCATTACTTTGAGACATGGTCAGTCAAGCCGGAAAATTTCGAGAACGTTGAAAGTTACTTCTAACGCAGTCGCAAAAACCATCAAGCGCTATGACGAAACTGCCTCTCATGAGAACCGCCACAGGAAAGGAAGACCCATAGTTACCTCTGCTGCAGATGATAAGTTCATTAGAGTTACCAGCCTCAGAAATTGCAGCCCAAATAAATGCTTCTCAGTGTTCAAGTAACAGACATCTCAACATTAACTGTTCAGAGGAGACCACGTGAATCAGGCCTTCATGGTTGAATTGCTGCAGAGGAACCACCACTACTAAAGGACACCAATAAGAAGAGACTTGCTTGGGCCAAGAAACACAAGCAATGGACATTAGACCGGTGGAAATCTGTCTTTTGGTCTGAGGAGTCAAAATTTGAGAATTTTGGTTCTAACCGCCGTGTCTGTGAGACGCAGTGTAGGTGAACGGATGATCTCTGCATGTGTGGTTCCCACCCTGAAGCATGGAGGAGGTGGTGTGGGGGTGCTTTGCTGGTGACGCTGTGATTTATTTCGAATTGAAGGAACAACCATTATGGCTACCACAGACATCTGCAGCGATACACCATCCCATCTGGTTTGCGCTTAGTGGGACTATCATTTGTTTTTCAACAGGACAAAGACCCAACACACCTCCAGGTTGTGTAAGTGCTGCATCAGATGACCTGGCCTCCACAATCACCTGATTGAGATGGTCACCCAATTGAGATGGTTTGGGATGAGTTGGACCACAGAGTGAAGGAAAAGCAGCCAACAAGTACTCAGCATATGTGGGAACTCCTTCAAGACTGTTGGAAAAGCATTCCATGTGAAGCTGGTTGGGAGAATGTGAAGAGTGTGCAAAGCTGTCATCAAGGCAAAGAGCTACTTTGAAGAATCTAAAATATATTTTCATTTGTTTAACACTTTTTTGGTTACTACATGATTCCATAGTTGACATCATCACTATTATTCTACAATGTAGAAAATAATAAAAAATAAAGAAAAACCCTTTAATGAGCAGGTGTGTTCAAACTTTTGACTGCTACTATAGTGCTATGTCCATCAATATATGTTGGTCAATAGAAAGGTTCTACACAGGGAACAAATATATTTAAGTATTCACCTCCTTGGATTACTTCACACTTTGTTGCGTTGCAAAGTTGGATTGAAAAACATTTGATTGTGATCTTTTTGTCATTGATTGTACCCAAGGGATGGGGAAACTCCAGTCCTCAGGGGCCTGATTGATGTCACACTTTCCCCCAGCTAACACCCCTGACTCCAATAATCAACTAATCACGATCTTCAGTTTGGAATGCAACTAGTTTAATTAGCTTTGTTTGCTAGTGATGGGGCAAAAGTGCGTGGCAACACTCCGGCCCCCCCGAGGACTAGAGATGCCCATCCCTGACCTATACAAAATACTCCATAATGTCAAAGTGAAAATAAATAAATAACTTTTTTTAAACAAATTAATACAAATGTAATAACTAAAATATACCTGTTGCATAAGTATTCACCCCCTTTGTTTAGCCAAGCCTAAATGAGCTCAGGAGTAACATTTCGCTTAACAAATCACAATAAGTTACATGGACTTACTGGGTGAAATAATAGGGGATGTCATGATTTTTTTGTGACTACCCCTTCCTCTGTCCCCCATTACAGTACATACAAGGTCTGTCAGTCAAGTATTGGATTTCAAGCACAGCTTCAACTACAAAAAGAACGGGGAGATTTTTTGAAAGCTCCATAAAGAAGGTCAGTGATTGGTACATTGGTAACAATAACAAATCAGACATTGAATATCTCTTTAAGCATGGTCAAGTTAATACTGATGCATTAAAACCACCCAGAAACATAACAGATACAGTCATCCGTCTGAACTGAGCTGCAGGACAGGAAGGAAACTGCTCAGGGATGTCACCATGGGGCCATTGGTGATTTTAAAACAGCTTCAGAATTGTTGTGATGTGAGAAAACTGGTGGATTAATAACATTGTAGTGACTTCACAATAATGACCTAAATGACTGAAAAGAATAATACAAATATTCCAAAACATACATCCTGTAAGCAATAAGGCACTAAAGTAATACTGCAAAAAAACACACACAGCAAAGGAATACACTTTTTGACCTAAATGCAAAGACATATGTTTGGGGCAAATCCAACAACACATCACTGTAACTGCCTCCTTATTTTCAAGTATGGTGGTGGCTGCATCATGGTATGGGTATGCTTGATATCGGCAAAGACGGAGTTTTTCAGGATAAAAATAAACGGGATAGAGCTCAGCACATGCGAAATCCTAGAGGAAAACCTGGTTCAGTCTGCTTTACACCAGACACTGGGAGAGGAATTCACCTTTCAGCAGAACAATCACAACACCAAATCTACACGAGTTGCTTACCAAGAAGACAATGAATGTTCCTGAGTGGCCAAGTTACAGTTTGATTTCAATCTGCTTGAAAAACTATAGCGAAATTTGAAGATTTTTGAAAATAATAATTTAAAAAAAATGGACAAATATTGCACAATCCAGGTGTGAAAAGCTCTTAGAGACTTAACCAAGACACAGCTGTAGGGTGAGTACTTATCGAATCAAGATATATTAGTGTTATATTTTACATTAATCTCAATGAAAATCTTTTGACAAAGTATTTTGTGTAGATCGTTGACAAAAAAAATTACAATTAAATCCATTTTAATCCCACTTGTGTAACAAAATGTGAAGAAATCCAAGAGGGATAAATATGTATGATAGGCACTGTACATACAGTACAATATTTACATATCAAAACAGTATACTCTTACCGGAGCTCTTGTACCTTGATTAAGTCCTACCTTGGTACATTTCCAATATAGGTAGGGAAAAACCCGGCAACACTGATTCTACTAGGAGTTTGTTTTCTTATTAGGGGACTATCTAACATTGAGCTGACCTTTGAAATTTGGGAAATTTGGTCAAAACCTTGTACTTCTTTTGGTAACAGAGCTATAAACTAGGCCTATATCACAAATGCCAATTGGTGCACTGCACATATGGGATCACCAACGTGATAAATTCAGAGCTCGTCTCTCGACATGCACTGGATATTACCTGCCTTAGTTATTACCAATAGCCCGACATGCAAATATATGGAAAATCTATTGAAAGGAAATGCAACGGGATTAAGGACGCTGTCATATAGAGCTGGAGTATTATATACACACACTACACAACACTGGCTGTAAACATGGTCATGTCAACTAGAGAGGAAATTGAAGAGTGGGGTTCTTAGCTGAGTCAGCTTATGCTACTGTACTGGAAGTCACATAGAAACTGTACAAAAACCTGCTTAGAGGCTACAACTTGGGGAAGTGCTAGATCTGTATGATCCTGGTCTGGCACTGTGTAAACATTGCCTTCAGCTCGTTCTCTTGGGTCTCGTTGAGAGTGGCCATTTCTGGCTCTGGGCTCTTCTGCACCTTTGCCACAGCAAAGTTGATGCCTTGGGTGAGTCCAGCTTGGGTCAGGCTGGCCACCTGCACCATGGAGCTCTTGATCTTGGCAAAGGGGGAGACCACGCGACTGCCGTTGCTGTCGGCGGGTGAGGGGCCCAGGCTGCCCTCCATGTGAGAGCCCAGGCTCCTCTGGGAGCTGCCGGAAGCTGCAGAGATGGGCTTCTGGACGGTCAGGAGATTGGGGCCGGAAGCAACATCTAGCTGGGACGGTCTGGGAGGGAGCTGCAGCTCCTCCTCCTGCTGATCTGAACCTGGGTGTTTGTCTGGGGCCAGGGGCCCTTTAGCATGTGGAGGGACTTCTGGGTTCTGTGTGGGGAGGCTACAAACCACCTGCTCCCCAAACACCTCCACAGGTTTGGTCTGCGCGTCTTGGATGAATTGGTGGCAATAGGCGTCAATGGGAGTTCCAAAGTCTATCAGGATGGCCTCCTCAGCCTCCGAGGTAACCCCGGGGGACTGGTCTTCAGGACTGGCTAGAGCCGGAGCCTCCTGCTTACTGTTACTGTCGCAGCCAGTGACCCGGATGTTGAGCTCCACGCTGCCTCGACTGCCTAGTCGTGGAGCCGACGCCACGATGCCGCAGCTGGGCAGCACGTAGTCCACATTCTCCAAGGAGCTGGAGCGCAGTTGTTCGTCCGAGTTGTAGGAGTCCGAGTCTGATGACATCTCCGAGTGGTTGTCACAGAGGTCCTTCCGAGCCGGGCCGATGTTGGCCGAGTCTGATTTCTCCAAGCTGCTATCAGACTTCCAGAGGGTGACCCCCATGGTGGGTTTCAGAAAGTTCACCTTCACGTCCGGCTTGGTGGAGAAGGTGTTGCCCAGCCTCCCCTTGAAGGAGCCCATGTTGACGTTGGACTTCTTCACCCTCTGGTTGAGGGAGGAGAACTTGTTGAGGAGGAAGCTCTTACCCTGAGCCAGACCAGAGCTGCCCAGGACCTGGTCTGGGTGTCTGCCCTGGATGCCCATGATGTCCTCGTGAGGTTTACTGTGCCTCCTGAAACAAATGGTTTAAAAAATATATATAATAATCTAATTGACATGCATGATAAACAGAAGCCCTGGCTAAAAAAATATTTTATTTAAATAAATGTTAAATAAAAAATATACTGTCATAGTATTTTAGCCAGGGCTTCTATTATCATGCACATCCATGTCAATGAGATTTATTTTTGGAAAGCCTGTGTAAAAGGGATAGTATAGACATACTGAACTGCAAGAGAAGAATATTCTGAAGATCTAGAGAGAGTGATAATGTATTCCAACTCACCTCTCCAGTTTCTTTTCAACCACCTGCAGGTCAAGTCCCATGGCTTGCTTAGTTAGGCGAAGCATCTCTGCTATGCACTGCAACGTGTCTGAAATAAAAATGAATAATTCCCACAAAGGCTGTCAGGACAAGGATTTCAGGTTATTTTTGAGATATACGGGCAGTGTGCTTCCAATCTACCAGGTTTTATTCACGGTCGACTAGTTTTATGCTGACAGTTTTACGAAATAAGTAATCTTCCCATACCTTTACCATCGTCCTCAGGATTCCTTGTGAGGGCCCTTAGTGTGTGAAAATAACCACTTGTCTCCCCATTATTATAGTGTAGACGCATACAGCAGAATTTGGGCTTCCCGAACAGAGTGGGTTCTGGGCCTACAAAAGAACACATAGGACATGTTGTGAGCTTTATTCATGAGTAACTAAGATGTTTGTGGTAAAAAAATAAAAAAATAAAATTAAAAGTAGTTGCATCATTCAGAATTTGTGTACAATAATGAAAACCATGTCTATAGTGTGTGCTTAGTAGCTTTACAGTGTAAAATAAATCATGAAGCTGTGAAGGACTCGGTCCCGGTCTACATTTTGGAATTTTCACTTGGTGGAGTTATATTCCTCTAGAAACATTCACCTATTTCAATCTTTTCCAAACCCTCTAAGTTGAGGCGTTGGTACTGATTGACTTTGTCAGCTTCCTCATCATAACTGTAAAAACAAAAGCAAATAAACAGAATTATATAAGGAACAGCTAAAATACATGTAATTGACTCTTTACTACTGTTCTGTAATAAATCCAGGCACTTACTAGGCAACGTAATATGCACTGTTGGATAGCAGCAGGAGAACATCCACATCCTTGCTGGTTGCATCTATAAGGCTGATGAGGAGAAACATTTGCTTTCCACATTAACAATTTATTGAGGAATAAACACTTTCAAGGTGTTGATTTTGAAGGGTGTCTTAATTACCCCTGGGGGGATAAATAAAGTTGAACTGAATTGAGCTAGCTAACAAAGTGTTGGGAGAACAAACTATGAGAGCAAACTCTTCGAAAGGATTTCAGTGTTAAAGGTTAGAGTTTTGATTTGTAGATGGTTCCAGCACTAACCTCATGTCACAGTCGATAAGGGCCCAGCCCCCATGGAACTTCTCATCGTCGGGCAGCAGCAGCTGCATGTAGGTCTGCAGCAGGAGGCTGACCTGCTCCTGGGTTACTCTCTGGCTCTCCTGCTCCTTCTCCTCATGCTCCTTCTCCTTACTGAAGATGGAGTATAGGTCCTCCGTCACAGGATGCCCCATCATCAGATCTGGAGAGAGAGAGAGAGGAGGTTGAAGAACGAGGACAGTTGAGTCACACTTTGGAGACTAAACTGATTAGGACTGAGTCATTGTTTTGAGACTGAGGGTGGAATCCATTTTGATAACACTTAACTGTACTTACAGCCTGCCGGTATAATGCATTTTAACTTGTTATAATCATATATGAACCTATAATGTCTTATAATAAGGCTCATAATATGTTATGTCTGTCCATGTTTTATATTTTTTGCTGATTTAACTGGCTATTGATATTTAGTCATTATGAGATGATAAAAAGACATAAGGGGCTCATACATATTCATGTCTTAGAACGAATCCCAACTGCATCATAACCGCAGGCTTTAGGTAAAGTATTACAGGTATTTCCTTACCAATGACTGCTTGTCTGTATGCGTCCCTGAAGCGGTTCAGATAGTAACGGTTGGCTGAGTTCACGCCATCTTTCATCACCCCAGCCAGTTTTCTCTCCCCCGTTCTGGTGAAGTCTCCCTTCATAATGGATTACAGACAGAGCATGTTAAAAAACAAGCAAGATATTACAGTCACCGTCTGATCCCTTTTATACTCTTCCTGGCTTAGGGCTGTGTTAATCTTTCCCCTTTTCAGTCTGCACAACAATTGTCTTAAAGCCCAATGCAGCCATTTTTATATCAATATAAAACCATTTCTAGGTATCAATATTTGTACTAGTTTTCCATTAAAAATGGGCAAAAACATTATTTTCTCCAGAGAGAATTTAGCTCGGACTGTCAGGGAGTGGTCGGAGTGGGAAAAGCCAAACAAAAAAATGAGCAGTTATTGGCAGAGAGGTTTGGAACTCTTTACTATTGGTCTATTAACCAATTTCCCGCCTGGTTGATGTCCGTACGCAAGCCGAGAATTTCCGCCCAATCAAACGGGCTAATTAGAAAGTCCCATGTAGATGTTATTTATTTTCAACCAGCAACTATCAAGAAAATAACACTGATCGAAAAGTCACACTTTTACAGTCTTAGTTTCATCAGCTGTTGTACAATATGATACAACACAGGTAAAACCAAATTTTGACTGCATTAGGCTTTTAAGTTAAACCAGTACAACTAGCCTTTCATGCGACTGCCTTTAAAAAAACGGTTTACTCCCTTAAGAACAGCCTTTATCAGCAGTGTTTTCCACAAGTATATGGAGCAACCAGCCAAATAGAAAAACAAGCCAGCCAGGATCCCCCCGGCTATGATTTTTATGGCCGAACAAGACATATTTTGGTGGCCTTGGGTACATCCTAATGCCTTGATTCCATTTGAAATACACAGTTAAATTATTGAACACTTTATTGGGCTCTCGAGTGGCGCAGTGGTCTAAGGCACTGCATCTCAGTGTAAGAGGAGTGATTACAGTCCCTGGGTCGAATCCAGGCGGAATCACATCCGGCCGTGATTGGGAGTACCATAGGGCGGCGCACAATTGGCCCAGCGATGTCCGGGTTTGGCCGTCATTGTAAATAAGAATTTGTTCTTAACTGACCTGCCTAGTTAAATAAAGGTTAAATACTTTTTTTTTGTGAATTATTTTTTGTATTGTGTTTACAATTCAATTCCAGAAAATGTATGAATTTGTTTATTTTTTTCGGGATATAGTCTAGGCCTATATGATCAGGACTATTTTCTAAGTAAGAGAACATCATACCTTTAACTTGTCTTCTCTTGAAATTAAAGTATTTTACTGTAAGATATGAATTGACACAATTACTTCTGTTCTTCAAATTATGCATTTTATTAAAACAGAAAAATTAAGTACGTAGCCCAAATTATCTTGAAAAAAGAAAAGGTTACATTTAAAATCAAACAAATTGTGTGATGGGCACTTTTTCAAATGGAGAAATGGGTCTCTAAAACAAACAGAACAGATGCTCGATTAAGTACTGGGTCTACAGCTATAGTCGGAAGTTTACATACACCTTAGCCAAACACATTTAAACTCTGTTTTTCACAATTCCTGACATTTAATCCTAGTAAAAATTCCCTGTCTTAGGTCAGTTAGGATCACCACTTTATTTTAAGAACGTGAAATGTCAGAATAATAATTCTCTACTATTTATTTCATATTTTATTTCTTTCATCACAGTCCCAGTGGGTCAGAAGTTTACATACACTCAATTAGTATTTGGAAGCATTGCCTTTAAATTGTTTTGACTTCCACAAGCTTCCCACAATAAGTTGAGTGAATTTTGGCACATTCCTCCTGACAGAGCTGGTGCAACTGAGTCAGGTTTGTAGGCCTCCTTGCTCACACATGCTTTTTCAGTTCTACCCACAAATGTTCTATGGGATTGAGGTCAGGGCTTTGTGATGGCCACTCCAATACCTTGACTTTGTTGTCCTTAAGCCATTTGCCACAACTTTGGAAGTATGCTTGGGGTCATTGTCCATTTGGATGACCCATTTGCGACCAAGCTTCAACTTCCTGACTGATGTCTTGAGATGTTGCTTCAATATATTCACATAATTTTCCTCCCTCATGATGCCATCTATTTTGTGAAGTGCATCAGTCCCTCCTGCAGCAAAGCACCCCCACAACATGATGCTGCCACCCCTGTGCTTCACGGTTGGGATGGTGTTCTTCGGCTTGCAAGGTCATTATGGCCAAACAGTTCTATTTTTTGTTTCATCAGACCAGAGGACATTTCTCCAAAAAGTATGATCTTTGTCCCCATGTGCAGTTGAAAACCATAGTCTGTCTTTTTTATGGCGGTTTTGGAGCAGTGGCTTCTTCCTTGATGACTGGCCTTTCAGGTTATGTCGATATAGGACTCGTTTTACTGTGGATATAGATACTTTTGTACCCGTTTCCTCCAGCATTTTCATAAGGTCCTTTGCTGTTGTTCTGGGATTGATTTGCACTTTTTTTCATCTCTAGGAGACAGAATGCGTCTCCTTCCTGAGCGGTATGATGGCTGCGTGGTCCCATGGTGTTTATACTTGCGTACTATTGTTTGTACAGATGAATGTGGTACCTTCAGGCATTTGGAAATTGCTCCCAAGGAAGAACCAGACTTGTGGAGGTCTACAATTGTTTTGGCTGATTTCGTTTGATTTTCCTATGATGTCAAGCGAAGAGGCACTGAGTTTGAAGGTAGGCCTTGGAATATATCCACAGGTACACCTCCAATTGACCCAAATTATGTTAATTAGCCTATCAGAAGCTTCTAAAGCCATGACATAATTTTCTGGAATTTTCCTAGCTGTTTAAAGGCACAGTCAACTTTGTGTATGTAAACTTCTGACCCACTGGAATTGTGATACAGTGAATTATAAGTGAAATTATCAGAATGTAAACAAAGCTCGTACAGAGCTCGTACAATGCTGTGTACTACTGCATTCACAGAACAGCGCAAACGGGCTCTAACCCAAATAGAAAGAGGAGTGGGGAGGCCCCGGTGCACAACTGAGCAAGAGGACAAGTACATTAGAGTGTCTAATTTGAGAAATAGACGCCTCACAAATCCTCAACTGGCAGCTTCATTAAATAGTACCCGTAAAACCCCAGTCTCATCGTCAACAGTGAAGAGGCGACTCAGGGACGCTGGCGTTCTTGTGAGGTGTCTGTTTCTCAAACTAGACACTCTAATGTACTTGTCCTCTTGCTCAGTTGTGCACCGGGGCCTCCCACTCCTCTTTCTATTCCGGTTAGAGACAGTTTTGCGCTGTTCTGTGCAGGGAGTAGTACACAGAGTTGTACGAGATCTTCAGTTTCTTGGCAATTTCTCTCATGGAATAGCCTTCATTTCTCAGAACAAGAATAGACTGACAAGTTTCAGAAGAAAGGTCTTTGTTTTTGGCCATTTTGAGCCTGTAATCGAACCCACAAATGATGATGCTCCAGATACTCAACTAGTCTAAAGAAGGCCAGTTTTATTGCTTCTTTAAATCAGAACAAGTTTTCAGCTGTGCTAACATAATTGCAAAATGGTTTTCTAATGATAAATTAGCCTTTTAAAATGATAAACTTGGATTAGTTAACACAACGTGCCTTTGGAACACAGGAGTGATGGTTGCTGATAAATGGGCCTCCGTACACCTATGTAGATATTCCATAAAAAAGAATCTGCTGTTTCCAGCTACAATAGTCATTTACAACATTAATGTCTACACTGTATTTCTGATCAATTTGATGTTATTTTAATGGACAATTTAAAAAAAATGTTCTTTCAAAAACAAGGACATTTCTAAGTGACCCGGTAGTGTACATTTCTCCCTGCAAATTGCAGAGGCCTCATATAATTGGTAGTTAAACAAGACTGGGAAAATATGTTTTATTACTCGATACATTTACCCAGGCAGCGAAGGCCTTCTGTGGAGAACTAAGACGGTATACTGTTGTAAGACGCAAATCTAATATTACCTTAAACACACATGCAAATGATGTTACCTTGAGGGCGGCCGTGCCGGCGTACTGTCTACTTATGGTGTCGCCGTTGTTGGCCCACATGACCTGGTAGATCCTATAGCACTTGAGGGGCAGAGGCTGCTCAGGGGGCATCACACCCAGTTTCTTCAGCTGAGGGACGCAGAGACATACAGTTAACCATCAGTCACCATGGACAGGTTGCCAGAGCACTGCACTTCCACTCAAAAGTATAGTTTTTTTTTTAAACATTTGGTCTTTCACCTTAATATTTCATCTGATATGTATACCATGTGTCTAACCCAGAGACTTTAGTTCAAATCTGTATTAGAGCACTGGGAACTGCAATGCTATGACATCCTCAGCTTTAAGTCGACACGTGTTCAAAGTGGGGAGATATCTCACCTGTGCCTCCATTACAGCACGAGCGATGGAAGCCTGGACTACATTGGTCCTGTCCAGACAGTCCATGCAGTTCACCCGGAAAATGCCCTCCTGGTGGCAGATGACTCCTGCCTGGTCGACCCTGACAGAGGAGCATACACTGATGCATTGCATGGGGATATGGAGCCACATGCGCTATCAATTACTGATTAGTTGAGGATTTTTACTTGCATTAAAAAAAGAGTCTCTGTTGGGGTTTGGGATGACATACACTCACACACTTACCACCCCCATCTCATGTCTGCAATAATGTCGGAGATGGCATCTGTCAGCGTTTGCACGTTTTCAAACTTCATACCTCGACTGATAAGACAGAAGACCAATTAAATATATACAGGGGAAGTGCATACCATAATAAATAACAAGAATTGTAGTTTAAGTTAATCTTTCCTCATTTAGATTTACTTATTCGATTAAATGATCTGTGCCGTCAAGATTGTTTCTGTGCAGCAATTTTCTTACCAGTGCTCATGGAAGTCAAAAGAGACATATGTCAGGTTAGGATTGTTGTATAGAAGGACTTGTTTGAGATATGCGTCGCCAATAATCTTCTCCCGCCCACTTTGATCCACTAAGTTAATGATGACCTGTCAAAACAGTTGTAAATTGCATCAGCTTTACTGTAACGATAAGACTTTATTTAGATACGTCTAAGTTCAATGAAAACTCTAACTTTGGTATTGATATTAACCCCCTAGAGTCGATTGATGCACCAACCTAAGTGACATAACAACAAAAAATCCACATCCAAATCCGTTAGTTGAAGCTAGATATATCGTTTTTTCAATCCACCGCATCCGCCAGTGTCGGACTTCCGCATCTGCGGTGAAAGGTGGCAGAGCTAGAGAGCGGTGTTTTGTCAGACCCTGAGACATCCCGAAAATTGGTCTTCTCATATAAATGTCTGAATGGTTTGACCTACAAACTATTATGATCCCTCTATGGAAAGGGGAGACTCTCACCCCGACAAGTATCACGGGACTCATCTGAAGGTAACCGGTACAGTTTAAAAAACAAAATAAATGGAAGTATGAAGGCCATTTTGTGCCTACCCAAAAAAAGAGGGTAAATATCTGACACTTCAAAACCTTGTTTACGATTTTTTTTTATACTTAAAGGGGTTCTAAAACTCAAAATCAAATAGCTAAACGATCCAAAGTATAACCATCTTAAAACAATTCCATATGTCAGTTTAGCACCCCCCTCCTCCCCCAACGTCTTAGACTCTAAAGAATTAAAGTAATGCCAATGTTATCTGGCATATGCTTCTCACCTGCTTCTTGTAAAGGTTGAGCTGTTCGTCAAAGTGCGCAGCAAAGTAAGGAATAGTCTCCTTCTCTCCTGACAAATCAGGAAAACAAGGAAAGGAAGTAAGGAAAACAATCCCTGTCATACGGACGATCTAAAAAAAAAAGTCATCTGGAAATTGCACAAACTCAAGTAGTGATGATTATAAATGGGGAAAGTATACAATGACGGGGGTCACGTGCTTTCGTTTTAGCTTGCCCAGTGTCCTGGACGGGCGGAGTTAGCACATTTAAGACCATTCCATTAGCTCTAAAAAAGAAAACTCCACCCACACAGGGGGACAGGGCATGCTTAAAACGAACACACCCATTATTCCCCAGGCCTTCTTTTGTATTGGAAATATCCCGCTGACCTTTCTCCAGCCGGGGCCTGGGGTTGTAGCGGTAGCCTGCTTGGCTCCAGAAGACAGGCACCGAGCCGCGGCTCTGCACAAAGGACAGCGAGTGGTTGTGCACGTGGATCAGCTGCTCGGTCTCCACAAAGTTAGCAACGTGGCCGTCTGTGTCCACCCCTCTGCGTTTGTACCGCATCCCTTTGGGGGGGGGGGGGAGAAAACTAGGATCATTCATTCCCCCCTCCAATGAGCTTAACTGGCTAAGTTATGTGAGAACGTAATGTTGTTTTCTCTGACATTTTAAGTAAGAGAAAATATTGTTTATTGTTCATCAAGTAATTAAAGTTCTATTTAAGAAAAAGGTACAAATCTGATTATCAAAGTGTTGCAATTAGAACCTAGCAATTTGGCCATGACCTTCGACCTCTGTACTGTACCTGCACGGTGGCGACTGCGGCGGGAGATGAGGGCCACGGTGAAGCGCGGGTGGATGTCGTCCACGCAGGTGAGCTCCTGGAGCGGCGTGTCGGGGCTGTTCTTCTCCTCATCTGGGCTCTCGTTGTAGTTCACCACCAGCTCCTCCACCTGCACAAAGCCCTGGATGATGGGTGTCACCCAGAAGTCTACCTCTGGAACCTGCAAAACAAGAAAAGTTACAAACTCTATACAGTGATGCCAAATGTAGATGTATAAAGAGGGAATTCAGTAGTTCAGTATATATTTAACATAGATTTCAATCACTCCAAAAATAGCTGCCACTAAGCGTTTCCTTGCCAAAACATTTCCCTATTGTTCAAATAGGGTTCTGCAGAAGTAACGCTGCCAAACTAGTGCACTATGACCATCAGCACTCTTATACCTGAACATTGACAAATTAATATCTAGTCAATCCATTCCTGTCAAAAACAGTCTTGAAATTCATCCGACCTGCAGATCAATGAGCTCCTGGACCATGTGTTTGTTCCAGAAGAATCTGTCATCCACCTTGAAGAGGAAAATAACTATTATCAGTCGAGCATAATTACTTCATTTGACTTGTCGAAGCCCAGTTAAACTACTGAAAATATATGTGGTAAAATACTACTGTATTAGTAGTATTTTAACCAGGCATCTCAAACTGGCGACCCAATTTAATGCAGCATTTTAGTAAATGTGTCCTCAAAGTATAGTAATATCCCTAACCTGGTTCCATAGGGGCAAGTTTGACTTTTCTGTGTCTCCCTGCCGCTGCACAGTGTTGGTGAGGTCATAGGTCATGCTGTAGTAGAAGGAATCTGAGTCCATGAATATCTTGTACAGCTCATCGAGCAGCCGCCTCTCGAGACGCTCCTTTTCTTTGTTTTCCTTGACCTGAAAGGCAGGGGAATACTGGGTGGTGGGCATGGACAGGGATGGTATTAAATTGTAAAAAAAAAAAAAAAAAAAGTTAAGAAAAAAATGTAAATGAAAAAAATAAAATTATTTATATACTGTCCAATTGACAAAAAAAATTGACTAGTGTAAAAACAGCAAATGTACCAATTCCAAAATGTACAACAGGTATGGAAGATGATAACACATGGGATATCTGAGCACAGTACTATACATTATTTTACCTTTTTCTTCGTGGGAGCCCCAACATTGGACTTGATCTGACTCAGAGTTTTCATCAGGAACTTCGACTCATCTGGAGACTGTGCAAGCTTCTCTGGTTTGTCGATCCCAAAGTGATGCTTCTTACAAAGCTGAAAGAAAAACAGACTTTCTATCCCACTTTCTATGAAATTGTACATTGTTAAGATACCAGCGTCATCTTCCGCTGTAACGATACGTGACAGGAATTTAAATATGAACTCTGGGAAATACACTCACTTTTAACCCATTTGAAGGCATTACCATTCATTCAGTTCAGATTAGGCTAATTGAGCATACCAAAGCATTCTGATATTAATCTTCCATATAATTGAGTGCATGATGAAAGTATTCCAAATATATGTAAATGTGTGTAGAAGGAATGATAGACAATCGGGAATATACTTGTGGACAAGTCTAATAGGTTGAATGACAGCTAATAGGTATGGTATCTGTGGGTTAATTGGGTCTCTCAATGACTTTTCTAGCTAATTAAATCAATTCAAAGCTACCAAAAAAAACAGTCAACAACATCCAAAACTAGTGGTTCATAAAACTAACTAAACAACTTCACAGGGCTACTGAATTCCTATCCTAGACGGGATGGAATAACCATTCTGTGGTATGGACAGTATGTAGGGCTATGTTCTAAAAACATACCAGAGAAACGATTATCCAACACATCCCGTTATCTGGAAATGTTTCACTTACTTCCTCATCATCCGTATATGTATCATCATCATCATCATGGCTCACCTGTAAGACTGGCATCTAAGCAAAATCCTGATTCCTCCGAGATCAAAATAACACTATTGTGATATCCATCTTAAAAAGTGATTCATTGGTAGTAACTCAAGGTATCAATCAAAACAGGGCAATCGAGATATTTTACTGGAAACATTGAAATGCAATCATAAAATGTAAAACAACTAAAGCTAGCCTAGATAACAGCGACGGTTTTCATTACATCTCATGACTGTAGCCTAGATTTAAAAAGGAGACTATAGTAGCCACTGATGTGCTATTGTAATGTAACTGCTACGTGTGTAAACTGCTTAAAAAGGCCCAACATTACTTGAGTGCTCAGAGATCCATAAAGCTCCCAGATTAAACAGGCCTCATGACAGTCTCTCACCTCCAGCTCCAGATCCAGAGGCTCTTCCTCAGACAGAGGAATGACAGCTATCTTGGTGATCTTGTAGACTTTGTGGTCACCTGGCATCTGGCCAACCAGCACTTTCTGCCGGATCAGTATGAGACCCAGAGGAAGATCTGCCAACAGAAAGGGGTAAAGGATATGTCATCACAGGCACAGAATTCCACACATTCCGATAGGTGTGACTACATCGGCTGGTTTTCTCTCTCCCACAGTCGCTCAGTCTGTGGTCTCATGTGGTGGTGAAACGCGGCAGCTGGCTAAGCGAACTGAAATTTCACTCATGAAAATGCACGATTCGTTAGAATCAGAAGTATTTGCATGCTGTTCTCTTCTAAAAACCTATGTATCATGTAGGCTTTCGAATACATTTGCTTTGCCTTTTTATGCATTATCTTGGCCAGGTCGCAGTTGTAAATGAGAACTTGTTCTCAACTGGCCTACCTGGTTAAATAAAGGTGAGAAAAAAAAAGGAAAAAAAGAACTTCCAACACCGACTGCTTTAAGCATGATCAAGTCAAACTGACATTTATTTAAGATAATCTGAAAGAACTTGTTTACCGACTCATCGACTGACTCATCTTTCACAGTTATGTCTCAGTCCTTTTCCTCAAATCATTTAGCACACCTTTGTGAGCATAAATAAAGACTGCATAAACAACATAAGAAAATACTTGGCATTTCTGAGGACTGAGGCTCTTCCTACAATTAATCCAAAACCTCATTAAGGCAATAGAAGGATCCAGTAATTCTGGGTGTTTTCATGATGAGTCGCCCCAAAAGCATCTACCGCACAAACATTACTCATACTTGCCTGTAGCCAAGCCCCAGGGCTAGCCTAGGGCTACATTCTAGGGCTTGTTAGGGGGTGATTTGTGTCGTATATTTGAGGACCACTGATGAGGTTTGAAAGCTATAAAATAAATAGCGCAAGCTAATAAGAACAGAAGGCATGGTTTCAGAGAATAAATGTACAGTTGTGGCCATATTGTGCAAGGGGCCACACAGCGCAACATTTAAAAGCATGCGTACATGTCAAATCACGTCTCAAATGATCCAGTTGTGTCAAATGTTGGTACTTGTAGCACAAGGCCCACACCATTTCACTTACCTGTATGAAGTTGTATTTTCCCGACGAGACCCTCAACCAGGCCTAAACACGTTGGGTTCCAAGCTAACAGCAGGTCTGTTGCTGAAATAATAAAGAGAAGAGACAATCAGAGAAAATAAAGACCTGTGGAGTGGACACAAAGTAAAAACATTTTCTAAAATAAATAGCTCTACACACTAAGAGCAATGAATCTGTTTGATGATAGTTGATGGATTGCGGCCTAATAATATTTACATTCCACACATGGCTGTGAACAATTTCCTGCACCTTCCATGCTAGGCTTGGACTGAGGGTTTCTGTTTGTACTGTTAGGAATCATGGCGCATCACCGGTATGCACTCAGTAGCTAGCTACTACTGTCTGCAGCCAAGTTCAGAAGTATTTAATGCATCAAGAGATTCTTCTCAGAGCTCAAAAAGACACGTGTTATCAATTGGGTAGAATAGTACAAATGATGTAGAGAATACACGGGCAGAATACATGACAATTTCTTTGCCTCTGAAACAGAGGTATGAAAACCAGGTCATAGAGGATCACAGGCCTTGGATGGAAACCTAGCTAGTATGAGTTTCCATTCTTTAAAAAAATAGTGTAGTAACATGATGCACTGAGGCATGACTACATCACAGCTAGCCTACAAAAAAACTGACTGATGCTGCTGATTAAAACCGTTTATAACAGAACACTAGACTTCAACTGCTTGACACACCCTTGACGAGTTAAGTCATGAATGGGCGACAAAGAGGGTGGAGAGTGAAGAACATCTAGGCAGCTCAGACAATAACTCTTCCTGTTCCATGGAGCCAAAGAACTCTGTGTACCGGCCTCAGCATTGGAGCCCGGGCAGGGCGGTGGAAAATAAGGGCTGCCCCTTCATATCTCTCTCTGTTTGTCCATGATACAGACACGCTACAGTACATTATGGCAAAACTCAACCATAGATGTTCAGAAGTGTATTGTGGAAATTCCTGGCAGTGCTCGTGTCAACAGGTCCAATGAGGAGTATAAACTCTTTTCCAATTAAATAATGGAAGAGCGGTGCAACCCAAACCTGTTCAGGCTGGCTACACACCCATGTGACCTCAGCCAGCCCACAGGGTACTCATTCACATCAATACACAATGGCTGCTCCCTCTCCCAACTGCCTTTTTGTTACTACAGAAAGGCAAACTTCACAGGCTCAGCTGTAGGCTTTGCTCTGAATTTTCCCGGCTTAACTCGGCACAGAGAAGAGGAGGTGTTTTGACAAGACCCTGGGGTGCAGGCCAGCCTGGAGCAGATCAAGTCCAGCAAGGTAGTTTAGTGTGTAGCAGTGAGCAGCTAACTAGTCTGATTATGTGGAATCCAGCATAAGGAAATAAGGAACCACTGGACCTGATGTTTAAGTGGTATTTCAGGAAATGAATGGTTAACCATGTAGCCACAGGAATCTGTTAAATAAATCTTATGTGAAACGAAGAATGGATGGAGGGAAGAATTATGAACCCTAACAGCTGTTTTGTTCAATACTTCACTACTTAAAGACATTTAAAAAAACAAAGCATACGGAACATTGACATTATAAACTGCTTTCAGAATCATGGCTAGATTTGATTTGAATGGAACCCCTGCTGCTAAATCATTTTTACTGTCGCCCTCGAGCGTCTTAGCTCTGCACAACATCAGCATCACTGTGTCTGGTTATTCCGAATATCAGGTCAACGGGGCAGCACTCCTCATTAAAGTAGGGCAATAATAAAGATGTAATAGTTTGGCAGTTAAGAGAATTGTCTAGATAGCTAGACAATTACATTACAATTTTTAAAAAATGGAATGAAACACACTGGAATTTAAGTACGGTGCGCTGTCCGATCCACAGCTTCCTACAGAGCTGTCATTGTAAACGTGTATAGCAGTGTTAACTTGGATAACAAAGACAACAAGCCAAGATGAAATTCTCATGCCATGGGCTTGACATTGTAACTTAAATAATTACAATGGCTCTGCTGTCCAAGAGATAGCTAACGTTAGATGATGTACGTTAGCTATCAAAATAAAATAAAATATATATATATAATTGACAAACGTATTTTGCTTACCAGGTCTGACATTCATGGTCCCATCTATTCGGCTACACCAAAGAGCATGATCGCCACTCTGGAGAATGTAATGGTCTTTGGCTTGAAACAGCTCCATTTTGACCGTGTATGTCAAAACCTGTAAATATAACTGTGGTCCAAACCGGCTAGCTAGCAGAGAAATGTTGCTGGCTGGCTAGCTAGCTAACGTAACGTTGTGTTAGCTAGCTAGCGTTGCTGACAGCACGTTGTCCTAGCAAGTTAGCTAACGTTTGTTTTGGTTATTTGATATCGTAGTTCAAAAAGTAGGCATAGTGTAAATCAGGTGAGAAACTTCTTCAATGTGTGAAAATGTCGCTGGCTAATCATTTCCATTTTGAAGACCGACACTGTCAATTTCCTGCAGAAACAATCACACGTGACCTTAGTCGTCATCCGATATTTACTTCCACAGGAGGTTTGTTCAGTTTGATTCAACGTTTGCTACGTTGCGTGGCGAATTGTACTTACTGGACAAATAAACTATGGTACTGAACGACACGTTTCCAAAAACGGTGCGAACCGTTGTTCAAAAGCTTTTGAGATAAGGTTTCTCCGGTTTGGTGGGTGTGGCGAGGTGTGGATCCATATGGGTGTGACCATTTCACACACCATATACAAACTCCATTTGGGTCACCATAATCACACCGTTTTTGAAGTGGCCCATGTAGATATACTTCAACGGAGATGGGAAACTCAATTAAAATCGTATTACGGTCACGATGTACGTTGCCCATGCATCGTCAATGGGCCGCGCGGTGCATTTTGGGCTACTTTGGGGCAAGGAAACTCATTCAGTGATTGGGCGCTAAATCAAAAACCCAACATTCGCATGAATTTCGTGAACAACAAGTATAACGTTACACATATTTTCTGAGATGTAAGTTAACTGCTGTGTTGTCTGTAATATCGTAGAGCTTTGGAATCGTGACATTACGTACTTTCGAGGAAAATAGTCCGGTTTAGTGACTTCAAGAGATAGCGCGAAGATTAATTTAGCAACAGCGTGACGCAGCATGACACCTTCAACGCGATTAGTCTAATCTATTGGGTGGATTATACGGTCATTCATTCATTGTCTAATGGGATTCCTATCTCCTACTTTCTCCGTTATCTCTGGCCCAGGTTCACTTTATTAACCTTGCCTGGCGCTCCTATTGGTGGACGGTTCTTTTCTAGGACTGTTCCAAATAAGATCCACCAACTAGTAACTTTCAGTAATACAAAGATAATTAGGCCCAGCTTTTTGAACCCCCACACCTCCTTTTGCCCTCAGAACAGTCGGGGGCATGGGCTCTACAAGGTGTCCAAACCGTTTCACAGGGATGCTGACCCATGTTGACTCCAATGCTTCCCACAGCTGTGTCAAATTGGCTGAGTATACTTTGGGTGGTGGACCATTCTTGATACAGGAAATTGTGTAAAAAAAACAGCAGCGTTGCAGTTCTTGACACAAACCGGTGTGCATGGCACCTACTACCATACCTCATTCAATGGAGCTTACATTTGTCTTGACCATTCACCCTCTGAATGACACACATACACAATCCATGTCTCAAGGCTTAAATATCCTTCTTTAACCTGTCCCCTCCCCTTCATCTACTCTGAAGTGGATTTAACAAGTGACATCAATAAGGGATCATAGCTTTCCCCTGGATTCAGCTGGTCAGTCAATGTCATAGAAAGAGCAGATGTTCTTAATATTTGTATACTCATTGTATGCTCCCATAGTGAAAAACTCGCAGTTGCTGGTGAACAGGACATTGAATGGAATGTATTAAACCTATTAAAAAAAACACACCTCGTCAAGTTATTCACTCTATTATTCATTCTTCTAAAGTGTGTAAATTTGACTTTGTTCCACAGGGACGTGTAGATCTACCATGTGTTGCTTGTCTCCAATAAGACATGGAGTCAAGATGTGATGGTTAAGATACAAGGGGAGGTTTAGGTTTCAGTAGGCCACGTAGAACCACTTGATACCAAGGATAGCAACATATCACAATATACTATAAAACCACTCAATTATAGACCATTTCAAAATACATTTTATTTGCAACCATGCCAACGTGACTCCAAGCTGTCAACACTCCAAAGCACAAGCTGTGATAAAAAAAATGCATACTTTTACATTGACACTACATTGACCCTTGAATTGTTATTCTTGATTAGCATTTGATGCTGATCGTCTCACATCTCATGTGAGATGAGTCAGCTCACATCTAAAATGTCTCAATGTATTCTTGAATAAATAAATCATTCCTTTAAATAAAATGTATGAATGATATTTGGATGACATTGCAAGTGAACTTACAAATGAACAATTCTTCAAACAATCTAGAAATGTCAAACGTTACACCATAGACTTGAATCAAAGGTCAATGGATGGAGTTGTTGTATGTTACATATCAAGATCCTTTCATAAAATTTAAATATAGGCCTATTATAATGGTGAAATAAGTGCCAGGGCCTGCTTGCATAATACACCTGAAGTGTTTCTAATAAGGATTTACCTTAAATGTCTCCTTACCTAAAGGGAACTGTTTGGGCTTGGCATGGAGCCCCTCAAACGTTTTCCTTAGGTAAGTGCATACTTAAGGGGATTTACAGTAGTTTGAAGGCATGTATGACAGAAAGAGTCTCGGGTTACCATGGATATGACCTGATTCACTGACTGAACATTAGGCAAAGAGATCACATTTATTTTGAGAGATAGCAAAATAGAACTTCTACATCCAAGACAGGAGAAAGAAATTGATTCAGATGATCATAAATCAAGTTTCTATTACTTTCTTGCACATCAAGCTAACTTACAGAGTAGGTAGCTAGCTAGCCATAGGGCGGCGCACAATTGGCCCAGCGTTGCTCAGGTTAGGATTTGGCCTGGGTAGGTCGTCATTGTAAATAAGAATTTGTTCTTAACTGGCTTGCCTAGTTAAATAAATATTTTTTTTAAATGTAAGCTAGCTGGCCAGCTATCTTTGTAGCCATGGATTGTGCACCTGCCATTGTTTAGCTAAGTAGCTAGCTATCTACAGTGCATTCGGGAAAGTATTCAGACCCCTTGACTTTTTCCACATTTTGTAACATTACAGCCTTATTCTAAAATTGACTAAATAGTTTTTCCCCTCAATCTACACACAATACCCCATAATGACAAACAAAAATGTATTTTTAGCCATTTTTGCACATTTATAAAAAAGAAAAAGAAAAAAGAAATAGAGTTTCATAAGTATTCTTTACTCAGTACTTTGTTGAAGCACCTTTGGCAGTGATTACAGCCTCAAGTCTTCTTGGGTATGACACTACAAGTTTGGCACACCTGCTGCAGAGATGGTTGTCCTTCTGGAAGGTTCTCCCACCTCCACAGAGGAACTCTGTCAGAGTGACCATCGGGTTCTTTTTCACCTCCCTGACCATGGCCCTTCTCCCCGGATTGCTCAGTTTGACCGGGTTGGCCAGCTCTAGGAACAGTCTCGGTGGTTCCAAACTTCTTCCATTTAAGAATGATGGAGGCCACTGTGTTCTTGGAGACCTTCAATGTACCCTTCCCCAGATCTGTGCCCCGACAGAATCCTCTCTCGGAGCTCTACAGACAATATCTTTGACCTCATGGCTTGGTTTTTGCTCTGACATGCACCGTCAACTGTGGGACCTTATATAGACAGGTGTGTGCCTTTCCAAATCATGTCCAATCAATTGAATTGACCACAGGTGGACTCCAATCAAGCTGGAGAAACATCAATGATTATCAATGGTAACAGGATTCAACTGAGCTAAATTTGGAGTTTCACAGCAAAGGTTCTGAATACTTATGTAAATAAGGTACTTCCGTTGTTTTTTTAAATTTAAATTAAATGTTTAATGTAAAACAAAAAGTGGAAAAAGTCAAAGGGTCTGAATACTTTCTGAATGCACTGTATACACCTAGCTAGCTGGTTGATGTTTTCCTTTTGCAACCAGGGCAGAGGACAGCAACATTGACCTCCACATTTGCTGTGTACATTGATATGATATCCATAGTAAATGAAGCACAAGGGAACTCATGGGCACCCTTAACTTTTTCACTTTATTTAAGGGGGAAATTCACCTTAAAATGTTTTGTGCAACTGACTTAAAGTTAAGGAAACTTTAAGGGGAAAAGATAAAGGGGAAATTAACTGAAGATGTCTTATGCAACCAGGCCCAGGACAGCAAAACAGGCAATGCACCTACAGGCTGAAACTAATGAAACCCAAATGAACCATATCATTTGTTGGGTATGTGTGTGAAATAACTTGTTTGTTGTTTTTTTGAGAAACAAATAAGAAGATTTTGCTCTCAAATGGCTCTGTCATCTGAGGCACAAAAATAAATACTTTTCTCTGACTGAGTCTTTAACATTCACTAACATTGATTTGTCCCATTTCTTCTGACGGAATCTGAGGTAAATATTGTTTCTCAAAGTAGTCGATTAAAAATAAGAGGGAAATATTAAACATCTCTGACAATTTCCACAGAAGCCCTTTCTTATAGAGGAGTTGTCTACTGCTATACATACCAGTGTTCTTGAATATGAATTGAATAACTTTAAAAACAACCACATCACATGAGCCGAAATTAACTACATACAGGTACATTTTTTTCTTATATATGGATGGATAAAGGCCTCTTATATAACCTCTATTATGCATGTCTCTTTAACACATTGATCATGAAAATGGTCTTGCAAAAAGACATTGGCACAGCAAAAGGCAACAACAATGGCTTAACATCATTGAATACATGATGCACTCAGATACCACCATAGAATGTGGTGAATGCCAGACAATACCAACACTGTAAATTAAGTAATACATGCATCGTATAGTTCATATGTGATATCTGCAGTTGAAAGGCGGGTATAGGGGGCATTGAGAGCAGCCTATTTCCACGTTCTCTTTGATTACGTTTCTCTCCTCTTCACTATAATAAAGCTATGCAGTCATTATGAGATCTCTCTGGCCATTTCCACATTCGCTTGGCTGATCATGCTGGGCTGCTCTACTTTCTGTGGCGGGCTGTCACCCTCCATCGGGGACTCATTGACTGACCCCGATGGCCGCTCATCCAGCATCTCCAGTGCATCCAGTGTGGTTTGGACCCTCCGGACTCCGTCACGTCGCGCCTGTCGCACGTCCACACGCCCCTCTGGGTCCACCGAGTCCAGTGCCAAAAGCTCTTTGGTCAACAGCTCCTCCAGCAGCAAGTACCTCTTATCGTTCTTCTTCCCATCAAAGCATTTCACCTCTTGCTCCAGTTTCGCCACTCTCTCCTCTATCTTTTGCACTTTAGCCAAGCCTGGGTGACACTGAGCGCCGGGCTCATTTTCTGCTTTTGGGGGCAAGTCCTCCTGTGGAGCAGGAACAGCCACTGGCTCCTGGGCTTCTGGTTTCGGGGACATCTGGACTGTGATGTTTGCTGTCTGTTGCGGCTGCAGTTGCGGCTGTGGCTGGGGTTGTTGTGGAGGTTGTGGTTGTTGCTGGGACTGTTGTGGTTGCTGATACAGCTGTGGTTGCTGTGGTTGTTGGTACTGTTCCGGTTGTTGGTATTGTTGTGGCTGTTGGTACTGTTGTGGTTTTTGGTACTGTTCAGGTTGTTGGTATTGCTGTGGCTGTTGGTACTGTTCAGGTTGTTGGTATTGTTGTGGCTGTTGGTACTGTTGTGGTTTTTGGTACTGTTCAGGTTGTTGGTACTGCTGTGGTTGTTGTGATTTTTGGTACTGTTCAGGTTGTTGGTATTGTTGTGGTTGTTTTGGCTGTTGGTACTGTTGTGGCTGCTGTGGGAGTTGTTGTGGCTGCTGTGGCTGTTGTTGTGGCTGCTGTGGCTGTTGTGGCTGTTGTTGTGGCTGCTGTGGCTGTTGTTGTGGCTGCTGTGGCTGTTGTTGTGGCTGCTGTGGCTGTTGTTGTGCCTGCTGTGGCTGTTGTTGTGCCTGCTGTGGCTGTTGGTATTGTAGTGGCTGTTGGTGATAATGTTGTTGCTGCTGTGGTTGTTGTGGTCCTTGGTACTGTTGTGGTGGCTGCTGTGGTTGCTGTGAGATCTGTGGCTGTTGACGCTGCTGTGAGTCAGCCTCTCTCTGCGCTGTTTGGGGATACTGAGAGATGTCCTGCTCCTGCTCCATTCTGTGGGGTGATTCTCTCTGTGGCACATGGTGGTGGACCTGGACCTGGGGAAGTAAGAAGGAATTATTCATCCTGAATTAACATTATGTCAAATTTGCCAGACTGGCATTTGTGGCTATGTATATGAGACTTTTTATTTTGAAGAATCTTACTGCTATTGGCTGACTGGCAATAGGCGTTGTGATGAGGGGGGAAAAAGGTACCTGTGGTCTTTCTGTAATGACCTGTGCTCTGAGGGGAGACTGGCTCCTTATATGCGGTGGGATATGGATGGCGGCAGTCTCGCGGTGCTGGGGAGGCACGCTTGGGGACGGGGAGGCTCGCTCCCGGGAAGAGGGCGTGGCTCCATGATGACTGCTCCAGTCCTCTGGCTGCAGTCGGTGGAAGGAGGGCTGGTGCTCTGAGTAAGCCGGAAAGCGCTGGGTGTAGAGAGCGGGATTGACAGGGGCTTGTTGTGTGTGACCTCCGGCCCTCTCGTGGATCACTGGGATGGGGATGTAACCTGCCTGGAGGCCTGTGCTGCTGGGTCGCGGGGGCTGGTGGAGGGGATGGCCCTAAGGAATGAAAGTCCAGTGTGAATCAGAGGAAGTACAATTGCATATTCAATATTAGAAGTAGTCTAGAAGTAGCTAGAGGTTTTGTTTGATTCCAACATCAAACACGTGTGTAACTTGAACTTTCCCTGCAAATCCTCCAATGACATCAACGTATGGTTTTAGCAAATGGTAAGAGTTCATGCGCAGTATTCTCAATAGATGAAACAATCTCACCTCAGGTCCTTGTAAACTAGGCGAACAGGACATGCAGGGCTCAGGAGTAGAGCTCTCGGAGGAACCCTGCAAAGGAGATCTAGCCCTGCAGTGGAGTGTCGGGGTGGGGGAGGGTGTCCGCCCTTCTGCCCGTACATTTTGCAGAGCAGTCGGCTGGATGTAGGAGAAACACGGGTGTTGCTGACGGAGGTCTGCGCCTTCATGGCAGACTGGAATTGGGATGTAACCCTGGCGGAGGGTGGGGTGCTTCATGTCCTTCACAAAGGCCTTCTGCATCTCCTGAGGACTCGGCTCTGGTGGCACACTTGGGCCATTCTGAGACAACTGGCTGACCTGAACAAGAAAACAAAGTCTGAATTAATACATATTTAGGATATGAAGATAAGTAATGTGAGTGAAACTCTAACCCCAGAGGCAAGCAATTATTGCAAATCCATCATAAAACATTCAGTTAATGTATTCTACAAGGGAATGATGTCCAACATCCTGGACAGATTTGTTCTTTCTTATAAACTAAGGAAGAAAGAGCAATTTAATATCTTAGGCTACTGAGATTAAATTGAGATTGATTGAAAAGAGCATGTTTGCTAGAGGCTGAAACAAATGAGTCTTCAATAGATTCTGCTCTGGCATCCAGGCTATAAGCAAACATCATTAGGTACAATGTGAAATATCCCTGGGAGATGTAAAAAGTATCACCTCCCTGGACAATTGGAAGAGGAAACTAGTTCTTATCCAATTGCAAGTATGTGCCTGTCATAAGAAGCATACCATCACTACATGTGGATATGAAGAGTATGCATTTGTTGGTTTGCTAGGCAGTATTTGCTATCATAAAACATAACAAATCATATTTATCTTATGTCCTCATATGGGTGTCTCACAGTAGAGACAAACTACTCCATGATGCTGCCTTGGTGATCACCAGGAAAACCAATTAAGAGTGAGACACCTGACAGTGACAGCAGAAAATATAGTCTCTCTGTGATATCATTACATGACCAGTTTTGCTTTACCATGCAAATCTAATTAGCAATAAAGTATATTTAATTGTGAGTGATTTAAGAATACTCCAATATTTGCTTGCCTTCAGGCTATACATGTGTATTGTCACAATGTAACTTAAGTTGTCTTGAGGCCTGGAGAGCACAAGCCAAATATTTCAGGGGTGCGTAACACAGTCCAACAATACCAGATTCAGTAAGGCCCACAAATACAATGTTCCTCAGCTCAAATATTTAGAAAAAAAGATCTAGGTTTTCTTGTTTGTGGTCAGAATATAACTGGTTCACCAACAATTATAACCTTAATGCTTTGTTGTCTTTTATGATTATGCTGTCATCTTATGCTTGCTTCTATAAAGGACGTCACACTGCTTGCTTAGCAAGTACCGCTTCCTCCTGATTCGGCGCAACACTGAAGGCTCGAACCCAGAACCTCTGCCTTGCTAGCACACGTGACCATGGTGTAAAGTGATTAAGTAAAAAATACTTTAAAGTACTACTTAAGTTGTTTTTGGGGGTATCTGTGCTTTACTATTTACATTTTTGCCTACTTTTACTTCACTACATTTCTAAAGAAAATAATGTACTTTTTACTCTGTACATTTTCCCTTACACCCAAAAGTACTCATTACATTCTGACAGGAAAATGGTCCAATTCACACTCAATCAAGAGAACATCCCTGGTCCTCCCTACTGCCTCTGATCAGGCAGACTCATTAAACACAAATGCTTCATTTGTAAATTATGTCTGGCTATCCGTCAATAAAAAAAATATATTTTTTAATTGTGCCGTCTGGTTTGCTTAATATAAGGAATTTGAAATAATTTATACTTTTACTTTTGATACGTAAGTACATATGAGCAATTCCATTTACTTTTGATACTTAACTATATTTAAAACAAAATACTTTTAGACTTTTACTCAAGTAGTATTTTACTGGGTGACTTTCACTTGAGTCATTTTCTATTATTAAGGTATCTTTACTTTCACTCAAGTATCACAATTGAGTACTTTTTCCACCACTGCACGTGACCACACTACTGAAGCATCTTACCAGTCGGTGCCAAGCAAAAAGCTAGCTATTCACTGGTGCAAGTGGGAACATTGCAGGCTGAGAAGTAAGCCTCACACATTCCCATGTGCTACACTTACATACTTCTACAAGGTGTGGCTCAAACTAAAACCAAACTGTCCAAACTGGAAGCATGTCCTACAGACAGAGCTGAAACAACAAACTGTATGTGTGGGTAGTGCGTGACAAAGCACCAGACTCCACTGGTACATGATGCAAAATAGCCTCGGCTTAGACAAGTGGGAGCAACCCACTGAGCAAAAGTCTATATAAGTCCAGTCTACACAGTTTAGCACGACAAAGATAAGTGTCCACAAGACTATGTAGGCCCATTGGACCTACTGTATTGGAACAGTCCCAAGCTCCCCATGACTATTTAATTTGTCTGGTAATAAATCATTCAAATGAATTATGATTTGAAATAAGTACTGTGTGAGGCATAGTGTTGTACTTTTTAATTGACATAATTCCCGTTATGCTTTTTTGATACAACAACGGTAGTTATGAAACTCTGAACGACCTTTTGCCCTCTGCCATTTTGGCAGGGTCCCTGTACACTGCCAGCATAGCACCAATTTTATCTCCTGACAGCTGTCTTTCTAGCAGATTCTTAGTGACACTAACTTTGGACAGGAGCAAGTGTTGATGTTCCTAATGCAAGATGCCAACCTAGGGTCTGCTCCCCAACACTTAAGTTGACACAGTTCTTCAGGACACAGTTTAATGGTGTAAAACCATATCACCAATTTCTGTGATTTGTTAATTTAATGTATTGTAGATTACTTGGAGCTGTTATATATGCGCAGTAGGCTACTGGAGTTGGGTGGGTGATGAACCCACCTCAAATCCCTTTTAAGGAAAAGTTTTAGTAACGGGTATACGAAATATGAACAAACGCATTCTACATGGCCTAATAGGCTTTAAATAAACATTATGGAGATGTCCAAACACTCAAAGCCATGGCTTTACATATGACTGCAGTGCGTCATCAACCAACCAGCCACGCTTAGATCATCACACAAGAACATAACCTAACAGCCATTGCCCGTTATTTAACCCGTTATAATGCATGAGGGAGAGGGCTGGAGCCTAAAAGAGACAACATTCCATTGCGTTGGCGTATATGAAGTCTAAGCAGATATGAAGTTTGAGCAGTGGCAAGTTGTAACCTATTTTTCTAAATGTTAAAGAAAAGGAGAGAGAAGTTTAGCCTACTATAAATAGAATATGCCCACTCTGTCTCCCTATAATAAAAGCCAGTGCGTATCAGAGGCAGTGACCATAATTAACCACTGAAGCGCTTGGTCGACGGCCATGCCATATACTATATATATTCTGTGTTGTGTCTGCCATGTTATCAGCAGACATTACATTTTCAATACAACTTTCCATATCACACTAGCCCTCCCACGCTACACATCGTTTTTACAAAATCCATTAGCCTACCTTTTTGACATCGTGTCTGGGGTCATTCCAGCTTGTTGTGCGATTAATGTGATCCACAAAAAAAGGCCATCCTGTCTGTGGGTCAATTTTAATTTCCCATCCTGGGGGTAGAGGGTCGTTGTTATTGGCCATATCTACCATTGGTGACTGTGTCTTCATGCTGCTCAAACTCCTTGATCCTTTATACTGTGCCATGTTATACAGTCAACGGATCCTTTAAAGATTCCGCACGGTGACGTGTGGGAAAGGGGGCTGGAAGTTTCTCGAAATAGCACCGTCAATGTTGGGATTGGGAAAAAATTGCCACCTCCAGTGTCTCGAGATTCAGGGAGAAGGTTCCAGCCTAACAGTGAGGCGATCTGGCATTTACAACCATGACAGGAACACCTGTTTGTTTGTTTGTATGTATATTTCCCAATTTAACGTTACGCCATAGATTCCAATAATAGCACTACTTCACACGTGGTGGTACAATGTATTCAGCTCAGAGCGTGGCTACAGTTATAAATGTATCGTTGGTCAATGGGCGGATTCGATAATGCTGAGCCGCCGGGAACCGGTCTATGGCCCGTGACGTGAATGGGCAAAAGCGGTGAGGGAGGAATGCACCCTTCTCAAATCGAACAGGAATCTGCGCCGCTCGGTGATGTTGTCAACAAGGCAGCACGGTGCATCATCCAGAAACATAAAGCATTTGTTTTTCATTAAATATATGTTTGAATCAAAATCAATCACTTTTGCACGTGAAAACAGACTCGTTACTCTACGTGTAATTACGTCACTTTTGTTTTGAGCCGATTTCACCGTGGGTTTTGAACGGGCACCTGGCTCACGACCAAGTGGTAGCCCGGTTCCGAAACGAATGCAATCAACTTTCACCTGGTGCAATACATGCCTATCTGGGCGCCCGAGACAGATTAATCGAATCCCCTCAATGTTTATACAGTATCGCTTTAATTGACATTTTCAAAATAAAAGCCCCCAATTAGGTTTATGACGTTTGACAGATGTTGGCACAACCGGGATTCCACCTTCCTCTCGTGGCTAGCGTATTTTAACGAGATGTTATAATATAAGACTAGCCTACTCGAGATATCTGATTGATTTTTATTTTAGTGCTGACTCGAGTCCCCATGTAGGCTGCATGCGCATGCGCATCAGTCGGCTTCCTGATTCTCCGGTTAGCGCCATTTTATTCCTCTTAGTTAGCTAGCTTAGCTACCGTATAAATACATTGATTAGGCTATCTTCTTGTTTATTTCAGCATACTCAGTTAGTTAGTCGGCATTCATACCAATCGATTTTTGAACATGGAAGACGAAAGCCACCCCAAAACGCTGTAAGTTGTCAACACAACAGCCACGACTGCCTCCTAGCTAGCTTGGCAATGTTAGCTAACTAACTGTTAACTAGCTAGATAACTATCGACCTCAACAGCTTCCTCATTTTAACCTCTCACTAGGCGAATCAGCATACTTTTTTCTCCCCAGTGAAACAACGGTTACAAAACTATCCAGTAGGCTGACCAAAATATTCGTGAATTTATGCAATATTACATTGCATGGCACATCAGCTCGCTAGCTAAGTTACCGAGCTACATAGATAACTAACGTTAGCTATCTTCATGTTATTGAAATGTCCCCATCATGGCTGGGATAATGTTATAGTAGTTAGCTCGCTGAGAGGTAACTAAGTCATGCCTTTCTTTAGCCGACTCAACTCCACCATTTACGAGTTGAGTTTAATGGACTAGCCTTTCGCTTGTCTGCATACTGAAGTGATGAGGAAAATTTGTTATCTGAAACGAATTAGCTTCTTAGTATCAAGACAAGTTGATAGTTATAGCTAACTATCTACTTTGGTTGGTCAATAAATAATAGTTACATAATAATTAGGCTATAATGAATTGCAAGAAGAGTGCCTTGGTCCTCGTCTTCTGTTGACTAATTAGGCCTAATCCTTAACCCAAATAACACGTTCAATCTAACAACATTTTGTCTGATCTAGAGGCTATACAAACAGACCTTTTGTCTAGTGCCAAAAGGGGTCCCCTAGACTCCAAGACAAAAGAAGTTCCCTAAATGGAAGGAATATTTTTTTTTTCCAGAAATGTCTTCATTGGACAGATAGGGGCACACCTTCCCACAGTCATGAGCAAAATCATATCTGTGTGCTTAAAACTAAATATTTGTGTATTTAAATTTGATATTCAATAAATAACATTAAAGCCAATAATTGATGCAGCTTAACGTATCCTATCCTCACCTATCCTTAACCAACCTCCTAAGCAGTGGCTTGAAGTACTTAAGTGAAAATACATTAAAGTACTAAATAAGTCGTTTTCTGAGGGGTGTCTGTACTTTACTTTACCTTTTATATTTTTGACTAATTTTACCTCAATAAAATTGTTATTTTTTACTCCATACACTTTCCCTGACACCCAAAAGTACTTATTACATTAGTAATGCTTAGCAGTACAGGAAAATGGTCCAATTCACACTAATCAAGGAACATCCCTGGTCATCCCTCCTGCCTCTGATCTGACAGACTCACAAAACACAAATGCATTGTTTGTAAATTATGTTGGAGTGTGCCCCTGGCTATCCGTAAATGAAAAAGATTAGCTTAATTTGAGGAATTTGAAATTATTTTTTACTTTTGATACTTACGTATAATTTTGCAGTTACATTTACTTTTGATACTTAAGAATATTTCAAACCAAATACTTTGACTTTTACTCAAGTAGTGTTTTACTGGGTGACTTTTACTTGAGTCATTTTATATTAAGGTATCATAACTTTTACTCAAGTATGACAATTGGGTACTTTTTCCACCACTGCTCCTGAGATCACTAATTTGCCCCAACTTTTCCCTAGGTATGTTGGTAACTTGTCCAGAGATGTAACAGAAATTTTGATTCTTCAGCTGTTCACCCAAATTGGACCTTGCAAAAGTTGTAAAATGATCACTGAGGTAAGATGTGTTCTGCTCTATTAGCTATGATGACTTGTGTTGACGAGTTTCATTATCATGGATTATGCACTAGGTCAAGGAATTCAAGTCAGTAGACAGGGTACTGCTGTTAACCTTTTTGACTGTAACAGTGGTCATTGGCACATACCGGTTTTTCACATAATTCCATCCCTTCCATTCATTTTGAATCAATGTTGCCGTTTGGTCTTTATTTTCGCACATAAAACTGATAAGATTTGCATCATGTTGATAAACACACCATTACATTTACATAATTGCCTTGCCATATCAAGGGCAGGAAAGGTCGTTTGTAATTAGCCTTACCCTTTTATAAAGCATTTCGCCTATATCAATCCTTGCATAACCTAGCATTTATTTTTTATGCAGTTCTTTTTTCAATAATTTCATTGTCACCCAAAATGGATCAGTTTCAGCACCTCCCCTAAACCTGTCTAATATCCTACTCCTTGCAGTTACCGTAGTTACAGGGGGAGAAGGGTAAACATGGTCTACCATGGGCTGCTGATATAATGGTTTCTAGTGGACCTGACCAATAGCTTGTCGAAGTCTCCAGCGTAGCTGGGTGAGACGGTATAGGCTTCCCTCATATGACCTAGAGTGCATTCGGAAAGTATTCAGACACCTTGACTTTTTACACATTTTGTTACGTTACAGCCTTATTCTAAAATTGATTCAATTGAAAATGTCCCTGATCAATCTACACACAATACTGTGTGTAGATAATGACGAAGCAAATAGTTTTTTTTATACATTTTTGCTAATTTATATAAAAAAATACCTTTACGTAAGTATTCAGAAGCTTTGCTATGAGACTCAAAATTAAGCTCAGGTGCATCCTGTTTCCATTGATCATCCTTGAGATGATTCTACAACTTTATTGGAGTCCACCTGTGGTAAATTCAATTGATTGGACATGATTTGGAAAGGCACACACCTGTCTATATAAAGTCCCACAGTTGACAGTGCATGTCAGAGGAAAAACCAAGCCATGAGGTCGAAGGAATTTTCCATAGAGCTCCGAGACAGGATTGTGTCGAGGCACAAATCTGGGGAAGGGTACCAAAAATGTCTGCAGCATTGAAGGTCCCCAAGAACACAGTGGCCGCGATCATTCTTAGATGGACGAAGTTTGGAAACACCAAGACTCTTCCAAGAGCTGACCGCCTGGCCAAACTGAGCAATCCGGGGAGAAGGGCCTTGGTCAGGGAGGTGACCAAGAACCCAGAAGTTCCTCTGTGGAGATGGGAGAACCTTCCAGAAGAACAACCATGTCTGCAGCACTCCACCAATCAGGCCTTTATGGTAGTGGCCAGACGGAAGCCACAACTCAGTAAAAGGCACATGACAGCCCGCTTGGAGTTTGCCAAAAGGCACTTAAAGGACTCTGACCAGGAGAAACAAGATTCTCTGGTCTGATATTCTCTTTTTTTGTATTAAAAAACAAAAAATGTAATCTTTTTTATTTAACGAGGCAAGTCAGTTAAGAACAAATTCTTAATTATAATGACAGCCTACCAAACCCAGATGACGCTGGGCCAATTGTGCGCTGCCCTATGGGACTGTCAATCACGTCCGGATGTGATAGAGCCTGGAATCGAACCAGGGAATGTAGTGGTGTCTCTTGCACTGAGATGTAGTGCCTTAGACTGCTGCCCAACTCGAGAGCCCAAGATTGAACTATTTGGTCTGAATGCCAAGTGTCACGTCTGGAGGAAACCTGGCACCATCCCTATGGTGAAGCGTGGTGGTAGCATCATGCTGTGGAGATGTTTTTCAGCAGCAGGGACTGGGAGACTAGTCAGGATTGAGGGAAAGATGAACAGAGCAAAGTAAAGAGATCATTGAAGAAACCCTGCTCCTGAGTGCTCAGGACCTCAGGCTGGGGCTAAGGTTCACCTTCCAACAGGACAACGACCCTAAGCACACAGCTAAGACAGTACAGGTGTGGCTTCGCGACAAGTCTCAATGTCCTAGAGTGGCCCAGCCTTAGCACAGACTTGAACCCGATCGAACATCTCTGGAGAGACCTGAAAATAGCTGTGCAGCAACGCTCCCCATCCAACCAAACAGAGCTTGAGAGGATCTGCAGAGAAGAATAGGAGGAACTCCCCAAATACAGGTGTGCCAAGCTTGTAGTGTCATACCCAAGAAGACCCGAGGCTGTACTCGCTGCCAAAGGTGCTTCAACAAAGTACTGAGTGAAGGGTCTGAATACTTAGTTGAAGTCGTAAGTTTACATACACTTAGGTTTGAGTCATTAAAACTATTTTTTTCAACCAATCCACAAATTTCTTGTTAACAAACTATAGTTTTGTCAAGTTGGTTAGGACATCTACTTTGTGCATGACACAAGTAATTTTTCCAACAATTGTTTACAGATTATTTCACTTATAATTCACTGTATCACAATTCCAGAGGGTCAGGAGTTAACATACACTAAGTTGACTGTGCCTTCAAACAGCTGGGAAAATTCCAGAAAATGATGTCATGGCTTTAGAAGCGTCTGATAGGCTAATTGACATCATTTGAGTCAATTGGAGGTGTACCTGTGGATGTATTCCAAGGCCTACCTTCAAACTCAGTGCCTCTTTGCTTGACATCATGGGAAAATCAAAAGAAATCAGCCAAGATCTCAGAAAAAAAATTGTAGACCTTCCCAATCTGGTTCAGCCTTGGGGGCAATTTCCAAACGCCTGAAGGTACCACGTTCATCTGTACAAACAATAGTACGCAAGTATAAACACCATGGGACCACGCAGCGTCATACTGGTCAGGAAGGAGACTTGTTCTGTCTCCTAGAGATGAACGTACTGTGGTGCGAAAAGTGCAAATCAATCCCAGAACAACAGCAAAGGACCATGTGAAGATGCTGGAGGAAACGGGTAAAAAAAGTATCTGTATCCACAGTAAAACTAGTCCTATATCGACATAACCCGAAAGGCCACTCAGCAAGGAAGAAGCCACTGCTCCAAAACCGCCATTAAAAAGCCAGACTACGGCTTGCAACTGCACATGTTGACAAAGATCGTACTTTTTGGAGAAATGTTCTCTGGTCTGATGAAACAAAAATAGAACTGTTTGGCCATAATGAACATCGTTTGGAGGGAAATGGGGAGGCTTGCAAGCCGAAGAACAACATCCCAACCGTGAAGTACGGGGGTGGCAGCATCATGTTGTGGGGGTGCTTGCTGCAGGAGGGACTGGTACACTTCACAAAGTAGATGGCATCATGAGGAGGGAAATTATGGGGATATATTGAAGCAACATCTCAAGACATCAGTCAGGAAGTTAAAGCTTGGTTACAAATGGGTCTTCCAAATGGACAATGACCCCAAGCATACTTCCAAGTTGTGGCAAAATGGCTTAAGGACAACAAAGTCAATGTATTGGAGTGACCATCACAAAGCCCTGACCTCAAAACTATAGAAAATTTGTGGGCAGAACTGAAAAAGCGTGTGCGAGCAAGGAGGCTTACAAACCTGACTCAGTTACACCAGCTCTGTCAGGAGGAATGTGCCAAATTTCATCCAACTTATTGTGGGAAGCTTGTGGAAGGCTACCCAAAACGTTTGACCCAAGTTAAACAATTTAAAGGCAATGCTACCAAATACTAATTTGAGTGTATGTAAACGTCTGACCCACTGGGAATGTGATGAAAGAAATAAAAGCTGAAATAAATAATTCTCTCCTATTATTCTGACATTTCACATTCTGAAAATAAAGTGGGGATCCTAACTGACCTATTTTTACTAGGATTAAATGTCAGGAATTGTGAAACTGAGTTTAAATGTGTTTGGCTAAGGTGCATGTAAACCTCTGACTTCAACTGTATGTAAATGTGATATTTCAGTTTTTTATTTGTAATACATTTCAAAAACTTTTGGGTTTGTCATAATGGGCTAGTGTGTGTGTTTTTTTGTTTTTTTTTCAATTTAATCATTTTTGAATAAGGCTGTAACAAAACAATATGTGGAAAAGTCTAGGGTCTTGATTACTTTGCGGATGCACTGTATATGAGTTGAGACGTCTTAGGTTTGGTGTCTTTTTTTCTTTTCTTTTTTTCCTCCTGAGTGACGTGTTCAGTCAGATGTTTCAGGGTATGTTTACTAGTCGAAATGGGATGTATTCCATTTCAACATTCTTTCTCCTTTTAATAAATGTATGATTCAGCCTAGTTCAGATGGCACCAATTGTAGTGGGTTCTATATACATATTGTGCGATGAATGCAATCAGATTAAATTGCTTTTTAATAAAAATAAAAAAAAATAACATACCCAGCTGGTTAACCTTTGGCACACTTGTCCAAAAGAAAGAGGTTTGGGTTACGGAATCCCAGCCTTTTACATATGATTACCATGATTTTGAATTGGATAACATTTGTTGCATGTAGCAACACTATTGATGATACATGGTAATCCCCCAATAGAGTAACATGGTCACTCAGTACTTGCAATTGTATTCCAAATATGTTTGGCAATAATATACTCTCCCAACTTTTTTTTCTTCTCAGCAACCCGATAGCAGGAGGATGAACTCTTCTGTGGGATTTTCTGTTTTGCAGCAGTCAAGCAATGACCCGTATTGCTTTGTGGAGTTCTTTGAACATAGAGATGCTGCTGCTGCCCTAGCAGCCATGAATGGGAGGAAGATATTGGGAAAGGTAATTTTTCCACTCTGCAATGAAATACTCTTTCTGTGTGTGGCTGTTTCTTCCTAAGAAGTGCTGGTTCTAACCCTTTCAGTGGCTTTTAGGGACATGGAATGAATGGCTTTGCTCCACTTACGTTTGATTGTTCTGTGACATGTTTTATCTTCAGGAGGTCAAAGTAAATTGGGCCACCACTCCAAGTAGCCAGAAGAAAGATACATCGAGTAAGTGTTTACATTTTGAACTTTTTCCTGTTTTACTTCAAAGTCAGTCGCTACATCAGGGACTAATAGTCATTATTTCTTGGCCGTTTCAGATCACTTCCATGTGTTTGTGGGAGACTTGAGCCCTGAGATCACCACTGAGGATATCAAAGCTGCATTTGCACCTTTTGGGAAAATATCGTAAGTTGCTTTGTGTTTTTAAGAATTTGATTTAGTATGTTTCCTCTTGACTTGACATCCTCTGGAGATTGTTTTACTCAGTTATCTATTTTTGATCATTTTAGTAACTTTAGAGTTCTTCTCATAAAAATGTTTTTGTAAGGGGTCCATAAACAAAATAGATGTGTAACCACATACTATGTAATATATTATACATTGTAGAATAATAGTGAAGACATCAAAACTATAAATTAACACATGGAATCGTGTAGTAACTGAAAGTGTTAAACAAATCAAAATATATTTGAGAAGCTTCATAGTAGCCCCCCTTGCCTTGATGACAGCTTTGCACACTCTTGGCATTCTCTCAACCAGCTTCACCTGGAATGCTTTTCCAACAGTCTTGAAGGAGTTCCTATAAATGCTGAGCACTTGTTGGCTGCTTTTCCTTCACTCTGCTGTCCAACTCATCCCAAACCATCTCAATTGGGTTGAGGTTGGGTGATTGTGGAGGCCAGGTCATCTGATGCAGCACTTACACAACCTGGAGGTGTGTTGGGTCATTGTCCTGTTGAAAAACAAATGATAGTCCCACTAAGCGCAAACCAGATGGGATGGTGTATCGCTGCAGTTGTCTGTGGTAGCCATAATGGTTAAGTGTTCCTTGAATTCAAAATAAATCACAGCGTCACCAGCAAAGCACCATCACACCTCCTCCTTTGTGCTTCACGGTGGGAACCACACATGCGGAGATTATCCATTCACCTACTCTGCATCTCTCAAAGACATGGCGGTTGTATCCAAAAATCTCAACTTTGGACTCATCAGACCAAATTACCTATTTCCACCAGTCTAATGTCCATTGCTTGTGTTTCTTGGCCCAAGCAAGTCTCTTCTTATTGGTGTCCTTTAGTAGTGGTTTCTTTGCAGCAATTTGACCACAAAGGCCTGATTTCACGCAGTCTCCTCTGAACAGTTGATGTTGCTGTGAAGCATTTATTTGGGCCTTAATCTGAGGTGCAGTTAACAATAATGAACTTATCCTCTGCAGCAGAGGTAACTCTGGGTCTTCCATTCCTGTGGCGGTCCTCATGAGAGCCAGTTTCATCATAGCACTTGATGGTTTTTGCGACTGCACTTGAAGAAACTGTCAAAGTTCTTGAAATGTTCCGGATTGACCTTCATGTCTTAAAGCAATGATGGACTTGGTCTTTTACCAAATAGCCCTATTTTCTGTATACCACCTCTACCTTGTCACAACACAACTGATTGGCTCAAAGGCTTTAAGAAGGAAAGAAATTCCACAAATTAACTTTTAACAAGGCACACCTGTTAATTGAAATGCATTCCAGGTGACTACCTCATGAAGCTGGTTGAGAGAATGCCAAGAGTGTGCAAAGCTGTCATCAAGGCTTGGGTGGCTACTTTGAAGAATCTCAAATATAAAATATATTTTGATTTAATGCTTTTTTGGTTACTACATGATTACATATGTGTTATTTCATAGTTTTGATGTCTTCACTATTATTCTACAAAGTATAAAATAGTAAAAATAAAGAATAGCCTGGGAGTAGGTGTGTCTTAACTTTTGACTGGTGCTGTAGATATAATTACTTTGACAATTGGTTGAAATGCAATTTTAAAGCACATCACTCCGTCTTGATACATAAATCACTATGCCTTTTCATTAGTCATTCAACTGTTTTGATCATTGTGAGAAACAGGATGACAGAAGTGCCACAAGCTTTTCTCAATTGTCACATATATTATGGATTTTGACTTTCAGCCCCCCCACCACTAATTTCACTTCCAACTTTTTTTATTGATTTGAATGTCCGCTTTCTATTCTCCCTCATTCTTTTTTGATAAATGTAGGAAATGGTAAGTAGTTTGATGACAAATTTAAGATTGTACTTGTATGTGTATCCCTGAAAAGCTTTCAGCCTTACCATAGTTGTGAGTCTCAGTTAAGTAGTAGTGCTCTGGTTATTTTACAGAAACGCTTATAGGATTGGACAGGAGCTTGAAGGCTAACAACAAGGAACTGTACACACTGGAAACTCGGATGTAGACTATTTTTTCTCATTATTTGTTATTCCTTTACATTTGTATTTTTTTGTATTAAAATGACCTAGTTTAGAATAACAAACTCCAATATTCAATATACAGTGGGGTCTGATATTGACACCCTTGGTAAAGATGAGCAGAAATGACTATAAAATAAGTAATTCAAATATCCACCACCATATTTTACAGTAGGAATGGGGTTCTTTTCTGCTCATGCATTCTCATTGTCGCGAAACCCAAGACTGGTGTGCGTGGCCAAAGAGCTCTATTTTCATGTCATCTGGTCAAAGCACCGGTTCCAATCTAAGTGCCAATGCCATTAAACACTCCAGCTATTTACATTTGTTGGATGACATGAAAATAGAGCTCCTTGGCCACACACAACAGTGGTGGGCTTGGCATCGAAATGGGAATACATGAGCAGAAAAGAACCCCATACCTACTGTAAAATATGCTAGTGGATCTTTTGATATTCTGGGGCTATTTTGTTTCCACTGGTCCTGAGGCCCTTAAGATCAACTGCGTCATGAACTTTACCTAGTACCAGGACATTTTAGCCAAAAACCTGGTTGCCTCTGTCAGGAGGCTAAAACTTGGCTGTAAGTGGATCTTCCAGCAAGACAATAACTCCAAGCACACATCAAAATGAATCCGCAAAGAAATGGTTAGTTGGCCACAAAATCAACATTTTGCAATCGCCATCTCAGTCTCCGGACTTGAAACCGATTTTGAAAACCTGTGGTTTGAATTGACGGGGGCAGTCTATAATGCAGATAAAGGATTCTGTATGGAGGAATGGTCTAAGATCCCTCCCAATGTGTTCTCCAAGCTCAATGCCAAGGTGAGGTATTGAAAACAGGGGTGTCAGTAACTTTCACACCTACCTTTTTTTTGGTTGAAAAAGTAGAACTTGTTAAACAAATTGGAGTATACAATATAGCGCAGTATTTGAATTATTTTATACATTATCAAGGGTGTCAATTTTGGACCCAACCGTATATACTTTAGAACTTTCTGGTTTGCTTAGTATTGTTGATAGTTTTATGCTCCGTTCCTAAAATTCTGAAAATGTAAATGTTTTAAAATTTTGCAGCTCTCCAAACTCCTTATTGGTGGTAAAGAATTGACCAGGAACAATAAAGAAATCTTATCAGGCCATGTATGCTGTTTTAATTCCTTTTTTTGTCTTTGATATTTCTAATGGTAGAATGAGCACCATCAGCAAATATTAGGAATACATGGTAATCCATAAGAAGTGTTTCTTTTGAGTTTGAGGATTATAATTGGTGTAATATTTGACAGAGAACCCTCAACTGAAAATGAATCTGAAGGAAGAAACAATTAAAATATCAGGATAGGTTGGATGTCTTTGTACTTTTTTTCATTTTTTTTTCAAATGCAATATTACCAATAATCATTTGAGGATTTAAAAAAAATAAAAAATAAGATATTTATTTGAGAATGTAGTCGATTTGCAGTTCAGTGTGTGGTTTTTGTTTTATGGATGCTGTTGTCTTGTCCTTCCAGGGATGCTCGTGTTGTGAAGGACATGACGACAGGAAAATCTAAGGGGTATGGATTTGTGTCCTTCTATAACAAACTGGTAAGGCTCCAGTGCAGGAACACAAGATGAAGGTTATTTCTGTTTACTATTTTCTATTTTCCGTAGATTTGATTCTTTAGATAAGTTAAACTTTTAAAAAATAAGTACAAAGTAAATGCACATCTCGTGTTTTCTGTTGATCTAATTTTTACTTAAGTACAAGTTGTAGTTTGTTTGATAGTTCATTATTCCTGTTGAATATCTATTCTAATCCATCCATCTAGTATGTAAAACATGTTATTAAGTACACAATAGCACTTAGTTTATAGAATATGTATAGAAGCATGTAGAATCTGGAGAAGGAACTTTGTCTTTTGTTTAAATCGACAGGATGCAGAGAATGCCATCGTGCACATGGGGGGACAGTGGTTAGGAGGACGGCAGATCAGGACCAACTGGGCAACTCGCAAGCCACCCGCCCCCAAAAATGTGCAAGACAGTAAGTATGAGTGAGCGATGACTAATGTGTTTATTTAATAGAGTTGAAATGGGTTATGAGGCTGAATGCTCCATTGGCCCAGTTGGCGTATAACTGAGGGGGACATATTCCAGAGAGCTATTTTGTCTCCCCCAATCATTTTCAATCCACTGACTGTGTCGCTTAGTTCATAGAACCACGGTTACGTGAGCAAGCTCCAAAATATCCGCTAAAAGCAATTGTCTCCAACAGAGCAGTTTTAGTTTTCTTCCTACAAATTTGTCTCCAGCTTTTGAACAGTTGGGGCTATCAGCTATTATGACCCCATCCCTGAAAGCCATGACTCTCAGGAACACGTACATTTACATTTCCCTCTACGACCTTCACAAGTTGCGCAGGACACGTTAGAAGCTGGGTTCTCATGTTATATTAGTCACTGACACACTCACCCATGTCAACAATTTTTTTTTTTTGCCTGATGACTCACACTAAATTCTTCCACTGCTCTGTCATTTCGCTATATACTCTAGTCTGAGACTGACATCATTAACTTGTTTGTCGTGACGAGGGGTGTTGTACAAAATAAAGGAATCAGCGATTGGATCGTCTCTAACCGCCGCTTTACCCATGTGTGTTCTGGTTTTGGCCCAACCCATCTATCTGGACCAATCAGACGGCCCCCGAATGTGTTCGGGGTCGGGGAGGTACTCTGATCCAGACTCATTGCAGTGAAGAAACTAATGTCCGTGAGTGTGGCGTAGCGTTTGGCTGGAGCAAAGGAGTCTGGGTAGCCTGGCAAAACCATTTATAGATTGGTAAATTAGTCTCACCGGCTATCTAAACTTGTAGTAGTCATGGTCGAATTACCGACCGGGGGGCCCCCATTGATTTTTGTTAGTCACTCTCAATCGGATATCATATTAAAAACTGCAAACATTACTCTACATGCCATGGCAAAATGTATAGAGTTGCAGGAAATTAAGCCTAAAACAAAAAATGTCTCTCCGTTGTCGATGGGAGCCGCTAAAATGTTTCGCTTAAGGCCTCCGAAAAGGCTAGGGCCGGCTCTGACTGCATGTGTGAGTATGGATTTGGGCGCGCAGACCCGTGAGCCACTGGCAGAGAGATTTGGAACTCTTTGTTGTTGGGCTATTAACTAATTTACCGCCTGGTGATGTCACCAGGCAGGCCAAAACAGTCAGATTTATGGTGGTCTTTTCAAACAGCTCTTAGGGCATTATCATAATTTTCACAATGTCCTAGTATTATTCAAACCTCATAGTGTGGAAATGTACACTGTGTACCAAGCACTGTGTATTTTAGTAGGTACCAAACGCACCGGTGTCAGTGTCAAGAACTGCAAAACTACTGGGGTTTTATTTGGATCCCCGTTAGCTGTTACAAAAGCAGCAGCTACTTTTCCTGGGGTCCACATAAAGCATGACATAATACAGAACAATAATAGACAAGAACAGCTCAAGGACAGAGCTACATACATTTGAATATTAAATGTAGAAATATGAAAGGTCCTATGCTGACAACACACTTAGGAAAACACATTACTTCACATAGACATACAAGTTATTTAGGTCAGCTAGGGGAGAGGTGTACGATCTGAAATGGTTCAGTCTTTAATTTGAGGCAATAACCATGTGTGTGAGGTGTATACTTTTGATCCCATTAAGATTTGTAAGACTACCAAAGAACACCTTGCGTTACCCTGTTTTAGCCCATTGTGATGCAAGGGGGGTGAACTCTATTTTACAGTGGACACTTTGGCATGACATGGCCCTTCCACATTTGCAAAATCTGTGGGGAGCAAGCCATCCAAATGAAGGCTCTTTTTAAAGGCTCTCTGAAATGTAGTAGGTAAAAATGTTCACACCCATTGTCTTTCCTATATTGTCCTTAAACGCCCACACAAGTATAAATCCACCGTATCGAGCTGAAAGACGATGGCTAGAGTTTACCTAAGATGTTGCACAACGATTTAAGTCAAGTCACGTTTTAGTCAAAGTATGATATATTTGGGCTTGACATGACAAATCCGGACTGCCAACTTTGTGCAAATCCATGTGAACACCATGTGCGGTGTCTTTTCCTATGATATGACATGCAATTAATTTCAGCCAACGTTTTGTTTCAGGGCTGGGTTTTATTTGGATGTTACCACCCACCAGCATGGCATTGCAAATGTTTGATTAAATTAACAAAGTTATTCCTCTTTGCGATTGATATGAGTCAAACATCCGTGTGTCCACTTGGTTGCCTGAGCCACAGAGCAAATGAAAATAGGGGGTGCAAACTTTTTTAACCAGAATTATAATCATTATCATAATCCATTGGATAATTTGTCAATTTGAACTTATCTTTTAACTAGTCTGTATTTAAAAAGATGTCTTGCGTGATGTGATGGCATTTTGCAAACCCTCTCCCCCAAAATAAAAGTAAAGGTTTTGCTTCACTACACACTCCCCTGCTTTGATTGGTGTAAAGTTCGCTAGAAACCAGAAGTGTCTGTCCAGGTAATGAAACGGCACCTGCAAAATAATTTTAAAGACACATAGTTGCATGTCATTTGCCGCGTGCATGCTAATGAGAAAAGTCATTGTAGCTTATCGTTTCATTTTCCCATTGAGAACCATGAGCGTGGGCTGGCTTGGCTTTGCTGTGCCGAAGCATATCAGCAGCTTTCCTACCAAAGGTTGCACCGTGTCCATTACATTGTCGAGTTATCCAAATTACCGGAGCTTCATCTTATTTCTTCAAACTATTTCTATGGCGGATTCACGGCCGCAATTAATGGAAGATGCCAAAACTTTGGCGATAACAATAGATGGCGACGACAAAAGATGGGCCAGTGGTTTCCATCTGTGGCGAAGTTTTCTTTAAATCTATGCTTATGACAAATCCAACTCCAGAACGAGCCAAAACCCCAGCAACAACAGTTAACATTAGCTAGCTAAATAAGGTTAGCAGATGGCTAGCTAGCTAGATGAGGTTAGCATGCTAGCTAGCTCGCTACAGTGACAGCTGTCAGTGCCCTATTTGTTGAGGTTTATCAACTCCACATGGAAATTCCCACACCCAATTAGTGAATGTGAATAAGTAGCCTTCGCCATTCTTTGGAGGTGGAACCTAAACGTGCATTTCCTCTCTAGGACAGGAAATTTTGTTGAAATATGGCGGCAACTTCCTCTGGGCGGGGGGGGGATTTTTAAAACGCCACTCAAATGTGTCTTTCCTCTGTTTTTCTACAAACCTTCCAGAGAGACCATGAGTATTGGCGACTCTTGTTCAAGGCCCGGTGCAGTCAGAATTGTTTTTACTGTGTTTTGTATCATATTATACACCAGCCGAAGAAACTAACACTAAAAGGTGCGAGATCATGTGAACTGTTATTGTTGCTGGTTGAAAATACAATCTACACAGGACCTTCTAATCAGCAGGTTTTTCATGGGTGGAGTTTTGGCTTGCCTGGTGACGTCACCAGGTGGTATATGTTAATAGACCAAAAACAAAGAGTTTGAAACCTCTGCCAATAATAGCACATTTTCAGGTCACATATCCCTCTCATTAGGCCCCTCTGCTCTGGTTGGTTGATCCACATTGTGGTTAATACACTGCTTTGGTGCCATTCCCCTCCCGACTCAGACCACTTCTGGAGTCCAAGGAAATTTTTAGCATGAAAAAGTTTTTTGCTAAAAAGCATTTTTTTTCTCTCTTTGATCATTTTAAGGGAAAAGTATTACATTACAGTACTTAATTGTTACCTAGAAATTAATTTATTGAAATAAAAACATTAAAAAAAATTAAAAAAATGCTACATTGGGCTTTTTTTAAATGTGGGAAATGTGTTTTCAAGTAAAAAAGTAATAATAATTCTGCCCCACCAATGTTCAAATCACGACTACACCACTGGAATGCTCATATTCATATGTTTTGTATGTTTACACCAGATGGCTCGAAGCAGCTGAGGTTTGAAGATGTAGTGAACCAATCCAGTCCCCAGAACTGCACCGTGTATTGTGGAGGAATCCAGTCAGGACTGTCAGGCAAGTTCATTTAAACATGAAAAGATACACACAGACGGTTTAGAATCATTAGATGTTGCTAACATACATTTTGGCAAACAAAGTTGAGACTGGCTTGGCTGACAGAGTTGGATGAATGTTATATTAAAATGTTTTTCGTTGCAGAGCACCTCATGCGACAGACATTCTCGCCCTTTGGACAAATAATGGAAATCCGAGTTTTCCCAGAGAAAGGTTACTCTTTCATCAGGTAATCTTTTGTTCTAAGCGAAGATTCCCTATTTTGTTAATGTACTACACTATGTATTGCCTAATTTTTCCTGTAGATGGCAGTACTGGTACATGACTTAATGATACATCTTCCAATACTACACCAAAAGCTCCCAATAATGTCTAGAATCAATCAGATTTAGTTGTGGAAGTAGTTAAATGATTTTATTACAACCTTGTTTGGTTATGCTTTATTGTAAATTTCATGGATAATCCATTTTATAAATACATATACAGCTTCAATACAGGACTAAGATTGAATCCTACTACACCGGCTCTGACGCTTGTCGGATGTGGCAGGGCTTGCAAACTATTACGCACTACAAATGCCTTTTATGTTCGCTTCGAGGCAAGCAACACTGAAGCATGCAGCTGTTCCAGACTGTGTGATCACGCTCTCCGTAACCGATGTGAGTAAAACCTTTAAACAGGTCAACATTCACAAGGCGCGGGGCCAGACGGATTACCAGGACGTGTACTCAGAGCATGCGTGGACCAACTATCAAGTGTCATCACTGACATTTTCAACCTCTCCCTGACCGAGTCTAATACCTACATGTTTCAAGCAGACCACCATACACCCTGTGACCAAGAAAGCCTAAATGATTACTGCTCCTAGCACTCATGTTGGTAGCCATGAAGTGCTTTGACAAGGTGGTCATGGCTCACATCAACACCATCCCGGAAACCCTAGACCCACTCCAATTCGCATACCGCCCCAACAGATCCACATATGACTCAATCTCAATCGCACTCCACACTGCCCTTTCCCACCTGGACAAAAGGAGCACCTATGTGAAAATGTTGTTCATTGACTACAGCTCAGCGTTCAACACCGTAGTGCCCACAAAGCTCATCACTAAGCTAAGGACCCTGGGACTAAACACCTTCCTCTGCAACTGGATCCTGGACATCCTGACGGGCTGTCCCCAGGTGGTAAGGGTAGGCAGCAACACATCTGCCACGCTGATCCACAACACGGGGGCCCCTCAGGGTTGCATGCTTAGTTCCCTCCTGTACTCCCTGTTCACCCACGACTGCATGGCCAAGCACGACTCCAACACCGTTAAGTTTGCTGACGACACAACAGTGGTAGGCCTGATCACCGACAACAATGAGACAGCCTATAGGGAGGAATTCAGAGACCTGGCAGTGTGTTGTCAGGACAACAACCATTCCCTAAACGTGAGCTAGATAAAGGAGCTGATTGTGGACTAGAGGAAAAGGCGGGCCGAACACGCCCCCATTCACATCGACAGGGCTGTAGTGTAGTTGGTCGAGAGTTTCAAGTTCCTTGGTGTCCACATCACCAACAAACTATCATGGTCAAAACACACCAAGACAGTCGTGAAGCTGGCACGACAACACCTTTTCCCCTCAGGAGACTGGAAAGGTTTGGCATTTTTTTAAAACTTTTATTTAACTAGGCACGGCATGGTTCCCCAGATCCTCAAACAGTTCCACAGCTGCACCATCGAGAGCATCCCGACCGATTGCATTACCGCCTTGTATGGCAACTGCTCGGCATCCGACCGTAAGGTGCTACAGAGGGTAGTGCGTACAGCCCAGTACATCACTGGGGCCAAGCTTCCTGCTTTCCAGGACCTATATACTAGGTGATGCCAGAGGAAGGCCCAAAAAATTGTCAAATACTCCTGTCACCCAAGTCCTAGACTGTTCTCTCTGCTACCGCGCGGCAAGCGGTGCCAGATCGTCAAGTCTAGGTCCAAAAGGCTCCTGAACAGCTTCTATCCCCAAGTCATGGTGGCCATTAATCAAATGGCGAACCGGACTATTTACATTGACAGCCCCCCTTTTGTTTTTACACTGCTGCTACTCGCTGTTTATTATCGGTGCATAGTCACTTTACCCCTACCTACATGTACAAATTACCCCGGCTAACCTGTACCCCCGCACATTGACTCAGTACCGGTACCTCCTGTCTATAGCCTCATTATTGTTACTTTTAATTATATATTTTTTCAGTTTATTTAGTAAATATTTTCTTAACTCTATTTCTTGAACTGCGTTGTTGGTTAAGGGCTTGTAAGTAAGCATTTCACGGTAAGGTCTACACCTGTTGTATTCGGCGCATGTGACAAATAAAATGTGATATGATAATAAAGGAAAAATCCACTAAACTAGCTTTTAGGTATTTTTTTTCATTAGTCCACTGTTGATACATTCCCAAAATGTTTGGAGGCCAGCAGTCAAGTTTTCCACGTCTTGGACTTTCAAGAAGCAAAGTGTCACTTGCCAAGTCCAATATTTGTAAAACTTGACTGCTGACATGCAAAACTTTTTGGGGACTGTATCAACAGTGGACTAATGAAAAAAAATAAAAAAAATAAAGAGTTTGAGTGGAGTTATAAATGCTCTTGAATTAAATACTAATTTATTAATAGTATTTGTTTTTACTCATTATAAATAGTTTTTTTTTTTTCATGAAAGTTATTGTAAAGTGTGTGTACTTATTGTTTGTGTTCTTTGAACTGTACTTATTACTCTCTTAGTGAACACTACAGGTAACTTCCCAAATAAAAAATAAAAAAATCTTAATAGGCGTTGGGCAATCACAACCCGCCAGAACAGCTTTAATGCACCTTGGCATAGATTCTACACGTGTCTGGAACTATATTGGAGAGATGCGAAACCCATCATTCCACGAAGAAATTCCATCAAACCATTCAGTGCCCCACCTATGGCTTTGTGGATGGGAGCATTGTCATCCTGGAAGAGATCACTCCCATTATAATATAAATGCTTCACCATAGGTTGAAGGTGATCACTCAGAATGGCTGTGTAGTTATTGGCGTTTACCTTTTCCCTCTAAGGGGTTGAGTGAACCTAAACCGTGCAAGATAAATGCACCCTACACCATAACATAGCCTGATTTACTCAAGGGTTTTCATTATTTTTGGCATTTACCTGTATATAAACCATACCAAAAAAAATCATCTTTCATGCTGCTTGTTTTTACTTTACATATTCATTAAACTGCTGAAATATATTTCTTGACCACAGTTTCTTGTTGACATTTTGTGTTCTTCTGACAGGTTTTCCTCCCATGAAAGTGCTGCCCATGCAATTGTCTCTGTAAATGGAACGTCCATCGAATGCCACATAGTGAAGTGCTACTGGGGCAAAGAATCCCCCGACATGGCCAAAAACGTACCACAGGTATCTTGAATTAAGATATTGCTCAAATAAAATTGCTACATTCCCCATTGCACATTTATTTGCTTTATTCACACAGAAAAAAATGTGTCCTGCTCTGTTATGTTTCCTTTTATCTTTCAGGTGGAGTATAGTCAGGGTCAGTGGGGACAATGGAACCAAATGTATGGGAGCCCCCAGGCCCAGCAGTATGGGCAACAGTACATGGCAAATGGTTGGCAAGTGCCTTCTTATGGAGTGTCTTATGGACAGTCATGGAATCAGCAAGGATTTGGTGTAGAGTAAGTATAAAACATTTTGGATGTTGTGTAATGCTCTTGAAAGGAGAAGTCTTTCCTAAGTTTCTAAACCCGTTCAGTTTGCAGCACCTCTTTGTTATGGAGTTCTGTTCTTGCCATCTCCGGCTATGGTAGACTGACTGTTCGCCATTGTTTTCGGACTATACTGTAGGCTTCCTGGTGCGAAATTACACCATAGCACTGTGATTGTACAAAATAGGCTCACATTGCTGGTTACAGTCATAATATTTTTCCCACACTATTTGCTTAACCTATTGTTATTGTCTGAAATGTTTTTTCTTGACATGGTCAACTTTTTTTTCTAATTTGGCACACAGAAACTAGAGGCCATGAGGACTGGTCAAACAAAAGTTGCACCAATTGGCCTGTAGGGGGGCGCTGTTATAAGCAGTCTCACTTAAACCCTCTCTGTCGCCCCATTGAGCTATAAAAGAACTAGACAGCGTCCAAGATGGCCGATCGTTGTTTTCAACGTAATCTACTCACATACGGCGTTTTGTGGTTGCTGCCATCTTTCTAGATCGGGTTTTACTGAACTAGCGCTCAGTGCGCACTAGACATGCTCCAGGAGTTTTGCCAGAACGTGCCAAGCACGTGGACAGCTGAACAAACCAATCCGGCTCTTCCCCCTGGCCAGCTGTCTTGTGACGTCAGAGCATGAAAATGAGCAGACTGGACTGACATGCTTATAGCCTTTGCTAGGACTTTCTTAATATGACCATGAATTTATAATATTGTGCTGTTATTATTTCTATTAATATGATCTATTAATTTTGTTCCAGACTGTTTTCCATGTTATTTGGTTAGTTCTCTCTTAAACGCACTCATAGATATGCAATAGACCTATGGGACTTTGAATGTGTGAGTGATGGGTGGCAGTATTGAATAATGTTATCATGGGATTGCCCATATTTCCTTTTGGCCTACACCAAGGGTTTGCCTTAGGGCGCGAAGGTGCGTCATGAGTCAGGGAGATGGTCTGATGCGACAACAGATCTAGATATGGGGGGGGGGGGGTTTAGTGGGTGGAATATTAGGACAATTGGAGGTTTACACTGTTGCAGCTACAGTAACCGTAACAATGCAAATATTATGGTACAGCTATATGGACATTTAATCATCATGGTCTACTGTTTACAGGAAACTCGGTCTACAAATATAGATGAGGTTGGGTGGGGAATTTTTTTTTGATCAGATCGTGCAAACCGATCCTCAAGGAAGATGGATCCTTTTAAATATGCTATTGGACCAAAAACAGATCTCGCTAACTAATCTATAAAGGCCAAATAATGATCCCAAATGCACTGTATACATTTTTTTTAAAGTGGGGAAGTTCAGGCCCCTTGACTTTTCACACATTTTGTTACGTTATAGCGTTATTCTAAAGTTGATTTAAAATGGTTTTTTTTCTCTAATCTACACACAATACCCCATAATGACAAAGCAAAAACAGGTTTTTAGAAATTTTGGCAAATTTCTTAGAAATAAAACATGGAAATATTAGATTTTATATAAGTATTCAGACCCTTTACTCAGTACTTTGTTGAAGCACCTTTGGCAGTGACTACAGCCTCAAGTCTTTTTGGGTATGACGCTACAAGCTTGGCACACCTGTATTTGGGGAGTTTCTCCCATTCTTCTCTGCAGATCCCCTCAAGCTAGGTTGGCTGGGGAGTGTCGCTGCACAGGTATTTTCAGGTCTCTCCAGAGATATTCAAGTCCGGGCTCTGGCTGGGCCACTCAATGACATTCAGAGACTTTTCCCGTAGCCAAGACAACGCAGGAGTGGTTATGTGCTTAAGGTCTTTGTACTGTTGGAAGGTGAACCTTTGCACCAGTCTGAGGTCTTGAGTGCTCTGGAAAGGTTTTCACCAAGGATCTCTCTGTACTTTGCTCCGTTCATCTTTACCTCCCAGTCCCTGCCGCTGAAAAACATCCCCACAACATGATGCTGCCACCACCATGCTTCACCGTAGGGATGGTGCCAGGTTTTTTCCAGACGGGACGCTTGGCATTCAGGACAAAGATTTCAATCTTGGTTTCAACAGACCAGAGAATCTTGTTTGTCATGGTCAGAGTCCTTTTAGGTGGCTTTTGGTAAACTCCAAACGGCCTGTCAAGTGCTTTTTACTGAGGAGTGGCTTTTGTCTGGCTACTCTCCCATAAAATACTGATTGATGGAGTGCTACAGAGATGGTTGTCCTTCTGGAAAGTTCTCCCATCTCCACAGAGGAGCTCTGTCAGTCACCATCGGGTTCTTGGTCACTTCCCTCCTGATTTGCTCTGTTTGGGAGGGCTGCCAGCTCCAGGAAGAGTCTTGGTGGTTCCAAACTTCTTCCATTTTAAGATTGATGGCCACTGTTCATGGGACTTTCAACGCTGCAGACATTTTGTGGTACACTTCCCCAGATCTGTGCCTCGACACAGTCCTGTCTCGGAGCTCTACAGACAATTCCTTCGACCTCATGGCTTGGTTTTTTCTATGACATGCACTGTCAACTTTGGGACCTTTATATAGACAGGTGTGCCATTAGAAAATAATGTCCAATCAATTGAATTAACCACAGGTGGACACCAAGTTGTAGAAACATCTCATGGATGATCAATGGAAACAGGATGCACCTGAGCTTAATTTCGAATCTCATAGCAAAGGTCTGATTACTTATGTAAAGGTATTTCTGTTTTTTATTTCAATACATTTGCAAAAATGTACAATAAACAGTTTCATTATGGGGTATTGTGTGTAGATTGATACATTTTAGAATCAGGCAGTAATGTAACAAAATGTGTAAAAAGGCTAGGAATCTGAATACCTTCCAAATGCACTGTATAATAATCTATTGAGCTCACAAGTAATGAATTATTATGTTGGGAGATTTATATGTACCTCAATGGATCGTAAAGGAAATCGCACTACAAATTATCACCCTCGTGCGCTTAAGGAGATTATGGATACATTAGAACTAGTGGATATATGGAGGCTGGAAAACCCTGACATGGTGAGATATACAGTACCAGTCAAAAGTATGGACATGTACTCAAGGGTTTTTCTTTATTTGTACTATGTTCTACATTGTAGAATAATAGTGAAGACGTCAACTGTATGACATAACACATGGAATCATGTAGTAACCAAAAGTGTTAAACAAATGAAAATATGTTTTATATTTGAGATTCTTCAAAGTAGCCACCCTTTGCCTTGATGACAGCTTTGCATACTCTTGGCATTATCTCAACCAGCTTCATGAGGTAGTCACCTGGAATGCATTTCGATTAACAGGTGTGCCTTAAGTTAATTTGTGGAATTTCTTTCCTTAATGCATTTGAGCCAATCAGCTTTGTGACATGGTATACAGAAGATAGCCCTATTTGGTAAAAGACCATGTCCATATTATGGCAAGAACAGCTCAAATAAGCAAAGAGAAACGGACAGTCCATTACTTTAAAACATGAAGGTCTGTCAATCCATAAAATGTCAAGAACTTTGAAAGTTTCTTCAAGTGCAGCCGCAAAAACCATCAAGCACTCATGAGGACTGCCACAGGAAAGGAAGACCCAGCGTTTGATTGCAGCCCAAATAAATGCTTCAGTGTTCAAGTAATAGACACATCTCAACATCAACTGTTCAGAGACTGCATGAATCAGGCCTTCATGGTCGAATTGCTGCAAAGAAACCACTACTAAAGGACACCAATAAGAAGAGACTTGTTTGGGCCAAGAAACACGAGCAATGGACTTTAGACTGGTGGAAATCTGTCCTTTGTTCTAGAGTCCAAATTTGAGATTTGATTCCAACCACTATCTTTTAAACCAAGGAGAGTGATGGTGCTGCATCAGATGAGCTGGCCTCCACAATCACCCAACCTCAACCCAATTGAGATGGTTTGGGATGAGTTGGACCGCAGAGTGAAGGAAAAGCAGCCAACTAGTGCTCAGCACTGTTGGAAAAGCATTCCTCGTGAAGCTGGTTGAGAGAATTCCAAGAGTGTGCAAAGCTGTCATCAAGGCAAAGGGTGGCTGCTTTGAAGAATCTCAAATATAAAATATATTTTGATTTGTTTAACACTTTTTTTGGTTACTACATGATTCCATATGTGGTGTTTCATAGTTTTGATGTCTTCACTATTACTCTACAATTGTATAAATACTAAAAAATAAAGAAACTTGAATGAGAAGGTGTCCTAACTTTTGATACTGGTACTGTACAATGAGGCCGACTGCGATCGGACCACCATATAATTGCTATCCATAGAACTCTTATACAATTTCCATGTGGATGGGGGTATTGGAAATGTAATCACAAAGCGAAAATAATGTATAATTTTATATTTTTTTGCACAACATAGGTACAGCAGATCCCCTTATTGTATGGGACACTTTTTTATATGGACTTTTAGAGGCCGTTCAATGTAATACTCATCATTACAACAAAAGGAGTTCAGGTCAGAAGAGATTAGACTAATAAAGAAAATAGAGGAAATGATGGTGCATGTAGATGGTAATGGAAACTACTTAGAGGCACAAAATGAGTTGGAGGTACTTATTCAAGAAGTGTAATTTATTAAATGTAAAGCGAATTGGATGGAAAATTGTGAAAATGCACTACATTTTTCTTGAATCTTCCACATAGAAATGCTACCAAAAATAATTTACAGAAACTTGTTACAAATTAACAGGACCCAGGTGCTAAGTATATTGATCCAGTCCATTTAAAAAAATATAATAATAAAAAAATGGAGGCCTTTGACACTTCAATGTTGTGGTGTGAAAGTCCTGGTGAAATGCAGAGAGAGAGGTTTTACCAGATATTGTTCATCCTGATCAGACCATTTTCTTTTTTTACATGGACAATATATTGGCGATAATATATGACAATTACTTAACAATTGAACATTATGAAAAATCGAAGATACCAGGCCTGGTCTCCATAGCAGATTTTGAAAAGGTGTTTTTAATAAAGTATGACTAGGATTTATTCATATATATGAATGCCTGGATTGCTTTAATTTCGTTGTCTCTTATACACTGGGTTAAAGTTATGTACAGCAACCCCAGGTGTAAAATAGTAAATAATGATTACTTCTCATAAAGTATTGGGCTTTTAAGAGGAGTAAAAGAAGGCTGTCGCGAAGCGGTGCTCTATTGTCCCTCTGAACTTAGAGGCTGCATGACCGTGAACTTGCAAAGTCTACTCAGACTGGTCTGTGCTCTTGGTTATAACAAGCGATGAAATGATTCAATGTATCAACATTGCTCGCTTTGCGCACTGCTCCAATGTAACAAAACGTACAAATCTAAAAACAGGGGCTGCGTCCCTGCTCGCCATTACGGCTAAATTAATATTTATTAAAACTGACAGAGGAATGGACGCGCATGAAGAGCAGATGGAGAGAATCAGTTGTGAGACTAGTGGCTGTTGCTTAAATTCAACTGAATGTATAAACATTTTATAACCGGGACCAGCAGGTTCTTTGGGTCGGTAGGGTTGGAAATAGTTGTTAGTATCATATGAAACGGTACTACGGTATTCTAAAATGTTGGTATCATGATGTTTTTGGTACTGTGATATTACCTTGTTACTGGTATACCTTGCAACACTACACTGTACATCTTTACTTATTTTGAGAAATGCTAAGGGATGGTCAAATATTGTTGATTTTTCATTAACTAAGCCATCTGATTTTTTTTTTTACGTGTCCATTTTAAGCCACTGTAAACTCCGCAGTGGCCTTGCTTTATTCTCTGACTGCTCTTGTCTTTCGTGTCACCCTCTGATCCCCGTTCATTTCTGCTCGCAGCTATATTTTCAGTATGTAGTTTAAATTTTAACAGCGTGGAAGTTATAAAGTTCATGTAACTTTTACTCCTACTTTTCTGTCAACAATTTTCTCCTGAAAAACAGCCGTTTTGGAGGCATTTTAAGGACAGTCCTGATGTTTCTTGTTGACATTTGAAAGCATAGGCCATCCAGTGTCATAGTGTAACAGTTTTACTTTAGTCCGTCCCCTCGCCCCGACCGCGAACCAGGGACCCTCTGCACACATCAACAACAGTCACGAAGCATCGTTACCCATCGCTCCACAAAAGCCACGGCCCTTGCAGAGCAAGGGGAATCACTTCTTCAAGGTCTCAAAGCGAGTGACGTCACCGATTGAAACGCTATTAGCGCGCACCACCGCTAACTAGCTAGCCATTTCACATCGGTTACACTAGCAAGCCTGGGGAAATGGTTTGACTCCGGAGCCACACTAAACTATGACATCTTGTTCACAGGGACTCCATTCTGGCCGCAGCAGCACAGAACATTTCAAGGTGACTAACGCACTCAGTGCTTCACAGCCCAAAGCTTTCACTTACCAGCCTTTGCATCGTGCTGTGACCCTTGTGTGTACCTTCTCTCTTGCAGACAGTCCCAGTCCCCAGCCTGGGTAGGAGGGTTTGGATCCCCGGCGCCGTCCCAGCCCGGTCCTGTGATGCCCAACCAGGGAAACTTCAACATGGCTGGTTACCAGACACAGTGATCAGGCTCTCACTCACATCAGTGGGAATTAGTGGACTTTCAGTTCGGAGAACATAAAGTCATTAACATTGTAATCATCTGGAGAGATTGTGTTTTTAAAGCAGAGAAGATCAGGAACAACAATAGTTTACCTCTTTTGAGGAAGCAAATGTTATTTATAAAGACAGGTAGGGAGTTGTTTTTATTGGCTGAAGTTGTGTTGTGTACAAATTAAATGTCAAGAAGAAGTATGGAGGAAAAAAAAAAACTTGGACTGAATTTTCACGCTTTTATATAGGGGAGATCTTGGTAAAGATTTTTTTGCTGAGTTTTAGTTGACCACTTAATGTAGTTAAATACAGACTTAATTTCATTTATATACCCTCGTTTGTCATAGGACATTGCACAGGTACATATAGAAAGAAGTTGTACATTTTCAGAACATAATGCTCTTTAAATTGTTAAAGAGTTTCTGATTTTTAAATCACTTTCTGAACATTTGATAGATATGAGTAAACACATTTTCTGTCTCCTGCTTTAAGACGTTTAGCATTTTGACCCAACAAAGCAAGTTATAAGCACTTTTAGGGTCATATTTGCTTTAAATCTTCAAAGGCATATGGATTTGTGCCATTATGTATATTTACTTTTATTTACTTCACATTCTTCATCTCCTGACATTGTACTAGCTGAGTTTCTTGATAATGCGTGTAAATCTGTATGCTATTATTTGCTTATACCTGTAAATGTCACTTATAATGGAAAAGGGTCATGAAGGCCAAACATGTATATAACCCTCGAACACCTGATTTGAAATAAGGGTTTCCAAGCATGTACTCTTTAGTATCACAGGAGCTCCACAAACCTAATGTTGTATATACTGTAGATGAGTGTGCAATGCAGGGCTGACATATTGAATCTATTCAATATAATTTACAAAGAAGCCTTAATTTAAATGTCAGTTACTGCACCAGTTTATTTTATTCAATGAAGCTTGTTAGAAAGCTGAACTCTAGATTTTAGAACTGATGTCTTTATCATTTTAAAGTTGTGCCATTTTCAGCTAATAGCAGGAGACAAGTAAATGAACATTTCCTGGAGACATTTTGAGGATGAATTGCACGTTTTTGAAAATGTATTATCTTGGTTGCTCAAAGTATTGAATGTAAAATGGCAATTGTTTTGATGATGAATAAAGTTCAGCAATTGACAATTCAATTTTCAATGTAAAAGGGTCTCAATAAAAATAATTATTGGAAGAAAATAAGATGACCCTTCTCTTTGTGTACTGTAGTCTACAAGTCTTGAGCTATGTTTGCCTCAATCAGGAGTAAATATTCTAAAGCTAATGTGTTATAACTTTCAAGATTAAGCACAAGTAACAACTTGAAATACTATATATATGACTTGATACTACTTATAGTGTAAATACAATTAACAAATTAATAAAATTGTTTTATCTTAAAGCATTTTTCTTTATTGACAACATTTAGGACTTAAATCAAGCACATAGTCTTGTAACAGATACACAACACCATTGCAATAGCAAGTAGGCCTATAGGAAATAGAAATCCTATTGTGACGCTTGTCACAGTGCCAGACAAACAGAGTATCCATCTTTGTTAAAGCCTTATTTCTACTTACCCAGAGTCAGATGAACTCATGGGGAGAATCTCCTGTTTTCCTCGGCTCTTTGAAAAAGGTTAAAGGTATACGAGCTGCGGAGGCAAGTAGAAGAAACATTGAAACAAATTCACTCTGCTTCACTTGCACGTCATCAGGCAAAAGATGTTTACAGTAGTGGAATCCCAAAATATAGTGATAAAAACGAATTGAGCTAGTTGTGCAAGACATTTTGTAGTAACGTTTGCTCAATGGCTGTAAGGTATCATAGGAAGTCAGGTAGGTTACCTGCCACAAAAAAAGGGTTAAACAGCTTTAAAGTAGTTCTGTCCTTGAGCTCTGTCTTTGAGCTTGTTCTTGTCTATTGATGTTCTGTATTATGTCATTCTGTATTATGTTTTGTGTGGACCCCAGGAAAAGTAGTTGCTGCTTTTGCAACAGCTAATGGGGATCCTAATAAAATACCAATACCAACTATCAAAATCAAACCTGCAGAATATTAGTCCCTAGTTTTAGGGTTTTGAAGACAAGGCAGTTTTCCAAACTTGTTACGTAAAAAAAAAGAGGCTGAACAGAATTTGCTTGGAAAGGACAACGCATAGGTGACTGAGCGAGCTATGCAAACGTTGTTGTACAAAAGCACTTCATTCAACAGAGACACGACCCGATACCGACCACTAGCACCACCAGGACGACCGCGATTGTTCTGAACGCCCTCATCTTTGATTGGTCACTCCCTACCCCTTCCCCCCAGCCCTGGACCATTCAGAGATCTCAGAATGGCCAAGCTGCAGAAGCACATGATCGTAAAAGCGAGTAGGAACATTCCCGAAAAATGGTTTGGTTGGAAAGGATGGAAAGTACCATGCTACCACCCCCAACCCAGTCCAGACTGATTAGCCAGACAACCCCAGGCCCTGCCCACTCGTTCCGGGGAGCTCTGAGCCTCAGTTATGCCACAGGATGGACCACAACCAGGTAGCGCTCCAGACAGGTACATCAGTGGAACAGAGATCTACCAGATGTGATAAGGCCGTTCTCTACCACGGTGATGACCATCAGTACAACCACATTCAGGTAGTGGACAATTATTTTGCAGAACATTTCAAAGCTGTTGATTATCTCAATAGCAGCCAGATCACAGGTGAAGATGTCTGTTGTCGTTGGTTTTGCTGTGGAAACTGTCGGCCTGGTTCCGAACCACAGGACCCAGGTATTGAGGGGTAGGAGGAGAAAGTTGGCCAGGTAGAACACAGAACAGCAGCATTTCGTTTCTGGAATCTGAACACTCGTAGACGGGGTGGAGGGGGAGAGAGATGTTGGTGGTGTTGGGGGGGGAGAGGACGAAAACCCCTCCATAAAGAGGTCATCCATGGGTGTCCATGGACAAGAAAGGAGGTGAAAGAAAGAATGTGTGTGTGTGCACAGCCTGTGTGTCTGTGTCCGTGCCTGCGTGTCTATTACTGAGGCAATCAATGTTATGAGTAACTAAACTCTGGAAATTGCACTAACATGAATATAAAATTGGTCTGTCAAACATGTGAAATAAAACCACAGATTTGAATTAAATAGATTTGAACAAACCTTAGACTGTCTCACTCAAGTGGGAGTGACGGATCGTTCTCTGTAGGTGATTGTGTAGGGAAACCTACCCAAACAGATACACTGATGTTATCACACACACACACACACACACACACACACAATCATATCGAAGTAACTTGTGGTCCTCCCACTACGACTCGGGAAAACATTCTGTTTTTTTAGGCTACAGATTAAATAAATTATGATGAACTTCATAGGGTGGTGGCATTCTTAATGCCGGTAAAATTAGATTTGGCTATATTAAGTAATTAAGTATTTGGAATTGAAGAAGGAACAAATTTATATTTTCTTTAAAGACTGTGTTGGGCGTGAGAGATGGCTTGAGTTGGGGAAAAAGAAAAAGAAGCGTAAAGAAAGGAACCATGTAAAGTTTCATGAATAAATGTAAAGATTTTCATGTGTAAACATAAGCATTTATAATGACTTACACTATACATTGTTATAGTGTAATCTGAAAAGTGGTCAAACAGTGGTTGTAAAGTGTTATGATCAGCCCTCACGGGGTAAGAGATTAAGAAGGAAAAGTTATCTTACTATCTGACTTTATTCAGAAACATTGAGAGACACATTATTGAGTAATGTAAAGTACTCAATAACTCAATAAAGTATAAAGTACTCAATAAAGTAACAACAGATACAATGAGCAACAGCTTTGAACTGAGGCGAGTCTAGATCTTTACAGGAAGTCTATATATATATATACCTATCTCATTTTTTAAAGAATATTCTAGATTTAAACACATATAAAGTAGTCAAAAGATAAATAGTCTTAGTTGCATGTTCCAAGGGACGCTTGTCAATATTAAAGCACTTAAACTCAATTTAGAAGTTCCTGTATATTTAGTTCCTGTATACACATTAAGTCTGGTGCAAGGTGGTGGGAGTACTTATATAGTATAGAATATTGTACATATACATTTAACTTTTGTCTTATACACAAATTCAGAAGATAAAATTGTTTTTAGAAATGGCATCAACAACAAACAAGATTAACACATCAATCACAAAGCCTAGAACAATGTATGGACAGTACAATTCATATATAAAGTTCCATGTTACATTATCTTATCCTCTCTCTCTCTCTGACTAAAATGGAATACATGTACAGTATATAGCAGAATTTTGAACATGAATTGAAGTGTTAATAACCTGTTAAGCCATTCACCATTGCCTTTAAGTCAGTTAAATATGCTTCACATGTGGCTGTTGGCCATTGTCCAGCCTGTCCCAGGACGATCATAGGGGGCACTTCCTGCAGGAATGGTTGATCTCCAGGGTGCCATCTCAGCCCTTGTCCCTCTTTCCAGATATACCATAACATTCCCATCCGAAGCTGATTTTTCATTCTGGGGGAAATGTACAGTAAACAAGTGGTCAACTCTTGCAAACTTTATTGAATAAATACCAAAAATGCACGACAGATAACCTGATTGAATACCAAACATTCTCACATAGTTTTTGGCCACACTTGGTTTTCCCATTGTCTCCTTCCCATTAGTCCTGTTGCTCTCCTGCAGTTCCAGTTTCTCCGTGACTATATCCATCTTGGTCATGATAGCAGCTACTGAGTGTTCTAGTTGGAGAACCTGTCTGACCAACCTTTGATGGAGCAGAGGAAAAAGAATTGCCATTAGAGTAGATGGTACACAATGAAAATTGTGTAATGCTGGACATGACTGGAATGGATGTGTGGTTTGATTTTGACTTCCTCTGATGCACTATAGATACAAAAGTATGTGGACACCCCTTCAAATTAGTGGATTTGGCTATTTCAGCCTCACTCGTTGCGGACAGGTGTATAAAATCGAGCACACAGCCATGCAATCTCCATAGACAGACATTGGCAGAAGAATGACCTTACTGAAGAGCTCTTGTGGCTGAATGGAAGCAAGACACCGCATCAATGTTCCAACATCTAGTGGAAAACCTTCCCAGAAGAGTGAAGGCTGTTATGGCAGCAAAGAGGTAGGCCAACTCCATATTAATGCCAATGATTTTGAAATGAGATTTTTGACGAGCAGGTTTCCACATTATTCTGGTCAAGTAGTGTATTTCTAGAGTCTAATTTTAAAGATAATTGTTGTCTGACAACAACAATGCATGTATAGTATACATCTCTACCTCAGTATGTAACCAGCTCTTGATGTTTCATAAGATTATAAAAAGCTTGTGGATCTCATATGACACAAGTCAATTAGGAGTCATTCATGATGCACGTACGTAGATGTTTGTTTGGACATATTTTTTTACAAAAGTGTCCATCTTTGTAAATGGTATCAGCTTCCTGCGCTTAGTCTCTCTTGATAGCCTATCTGTTTTTGTTCTGGGAGCCGAGATCACCCTGCGTTATACTCAATGCAAATATTCAACACACCTCTGGAAGTCCTCCTGCTCCACCAGAGTGTTACTTGGCTTGCCATGTTCATCTATATCCACCGTCGATTTCTCCAGAGAGCCATTCCCATAGTTCTTTCCAAGGTTGTTGAGCTCGGCACTAAGAGCATCCTGAGGATAATGACATGAGAAAATACATGAAGGGATTTATTTTATCACATGAATAGCAGAGGGGTTAGGTTAAATTGCTCGTTTAGCCAAGTCCACTAACCCTCTTCTCCTCTAGCTCCCTCTTCATCCTTTCTTGCTCCTCTTGGTCTAGAATTTGGTTTCCATCATGGTCGAATTTGGAGAAAGCTTCAGATATCTCATGGTCGGCATGTCCCAACCTGTAGGGTTAAGACAAGGGAGGAGAGTAATAGACTAGAATCCGAACGCTATTCATTTATGTCTACGGATTTTTCTTCTGTCAGTGAGGATAGTCACCTACTCTTTGAGAGTTTCTCTAAAGTCTTTGAATTCTAGTTTGTTTGACCCAGATCGTAGTACTTCCTGAACATCGGATATCTTCTCCTTTTTCAATTTCAATTTCATAAATGTCTTCATGTAGCTCTGAAACACAAAAATGTATGCATGTTTTATTTATTTATTTTTTGCATATGTTATATACACTGAGTATAGCGAACATTAGTAACATTATTGAGTTGCATCTCCCCCTTTGCCCTCAGAACAGCCTCAATTCGTCGGAGCATGGACTCTGCAAGGTGTCAAAAGTGTTCCATGTTGACTGCAATGTTTTCCACATTTGTGTCAAGTTGGCTGGATGTCCTTTGGGTGGTGGACCATTCTTGATACACCCGGGGAACCGTTTAGCGTTTAAAACCCTGCAGCGTTGCAGTTCTTGACACAAACGGGTGCACCTGGCACTACTACCATAACCCGTTCAAAGGCACTTACATTTCTTGTCTTGCCCATTCACCCTCTGAGTGGCACACATATACAATCCATGTCTCAACTGACTGAAGGCTTAAAAATCTTCTTTAACCTGTCTCCTCCCCTTCATCTACACAAATTTAAGTGGATTTAACATCAATAAGGGATCATAGCTTTCACCTGGATTCACCTGGCCAGTCTGTCATGGAGAGAGCAGGTGTTCTTAATGTTGTGTATACTCAGTGTATATTTTATATTCTGATTTGTATCATATGCCATCTTACATTGGTATTATATATGTTTACCTGTTTGATGATGTCAGTAATCTGCAGCTCATCCTTCTGGGATGACAGCTCTTCCTTGACCTCAGAATATGTGTCGTTGATGATGGCCAGAAACATGTTCTAGGGAAGAAAATCCATGAAAATAAGACGGCAAAGTGTAGTTTACACTTTGAAAATCTAGTAGAAAGTATTTTGTTCAGTTCAACTTACAAGCAGCACGAAGAAGACAAAGAATACATAGGTGACGAAATAGATTGGCCCCAGGACTCTGTTGGCACGTTCAATGGCATCATAATCAAAATCTCCAAGAATAATCCGGAACTGTGTAAAGCTACAGAGAAAAAGGAAACCAATTTGAGTAATTGATTAATACAGTTTTCAAAAATCTGGCCCATTGCTTGCGTGGGTCTTGTATTGTTATTTATTTACAAGAATAAGAACTATTTTTGGTGTTCTCTTACATGCACTTGACGAAGGTGCTGAAGGATTTCACCTCCGTACCGAAGAGCAAGTAGCCAAGCTGAGCGTATGCAAAGAACACGATGAAGAACATAATGGCGAATCCCATGATGTCTTTGGCACAGCGGCCCAGAGTAGAAGACAGCTGAGTCATCGTCTTATTGAAACTGATGTACTTAAAAACCTAGAGGCAAGAAGAGAAGGAGTCAAACTTTGGGCACTGCCAACAATTAAATGAAATGCATTACAGTATTGATACATTCTGAGGAAGAAAGAAGTAATCTACCTTGATCCAAGCGAAGAACAAGTTCACTGCATTCATGTTGTTGTATTGTGTTTGCCAGAATGCAAGAAATTCAAAGTCTGCATAAATGTCAGGTTGTTCTAAGAGTTTACCAAGTAATTTGTCCACTTTAATGGTGCGAAAAACATTGAAGATGATTGCAACAATGGCAAGCTGTGGAAAAACAGATTTGTGTTAGGTTTAGGTTAGGTTTATCATAACTCATTAATCAGCATCAATCGTCCTCCTCAACTATGTAGCTCACCAGCCACCACTGGTTGATATGTAACTGATGCGATTCTTGTATTACTGAGTACTCTAGATTGAGAGTGATGTTTCAGCCTGTCCTCTCACCAGTATGACAACCACATCCAGAGTGTTCCAGATACTGCTGAAGTAGGAGAACCCGTGGATTCGTAGCTCAAGAATCTCCTCCACAATGTAGTAGAGGATGAACAGGCAGAACACCATCTCACAGCCAATGATGAAGTAGTCCCAGTAGGTGATGTAACGAATCAGCTTCACCGTTCTAATCTGATATGAGGGTATCGCTCCACCAGTGGCCGGAAATTCAACCAATAACCTGCAGAAAAGGAAATCACTTTTAATCACTGGTCATTTGTGAAAGAATACATGTATAATGTCCATATTAGGACATCCACAGAAGACATCCAAAGTCACCTGACTCAGTCCTAATACGGACACCATATACAGTGCCTATAGAAAGTCTACCCTCACTTTGGATTTGTTCACATTTTATTGTGTTATAAAGTGGGTTTAAAATTGATTTAATTGTCTTTTTTTTGTCAACGATCTACACAAAATACTCTGTAATGTTAAAGTGGAAGAAAAATTGGATTTTCTTAAAACGATTAATGAAAAATGAAACACTAATATACCTTGAATAGATAAGTATTCACTACCCTGAGTCAACACGTTAGAAACACCTTTGGCAGCGATTACCGCTATGAGTCTTCTTGGGTAAGTCTCATAAGAGCTTTTCAAACCTGTATCTTTACACCTGTATCATGGCTAGACAGCAATTTTCATGTCTTGCCATAGATTTTCAAGCAGATTTAAGTCAAAACGGTAACTTGGCTACTCAGGAACATTGGTAACCACCGCCAGTGTAGATTTGGCTTTATGTTGTAGGTTATTGAAAGGTGCATTTGATATGGTATTTTATTAGGATATTTAATTCCTCTCCCAGTGTCTGGTGTCTGGTGTAAAGAAGACTGAAGCAGGTTTTCCTCTAGGATTTTGCCTGTGCTTAGCTCCATCACGTTTCTTTTCATCCTGAAAAACCTCCCAGTCTTTACTGATGTCAAGCATACCCATACCCATACCCATACCCATACCCATACCCATACCCATACCCATACCCATACCCATACCCATACCCATACCCATACAACCTTATTCTGAAATTGGTTAAATACATTTTTTAAATCCTCAGCAATCTACACACAATACCCCATAATGACAAAGTGAAAACAGGTTTTTAGACATTTTTGCAAATTTATAAAAAAATAAAAAATTGAAATACCTTATTCACATAAGTATTCAGACCCTTTGCTATGAGACCTGAAATTGAGCTCAGGTGCATCCTGATCAATGTTTCCATTGATCATCCTTGAGTTGTTTCTATAACTTGATTGGAGTCCACCTGTGGTAAATTCAATTGATTGGACATGATTTGGAAAGGCACACACCTGTCTATGTAAGGTCCCACAGTTGACAATGCATGTCAGAGCAAAAACTAAGCTATGAGGTCGAATGAATTGTCCGTAGAGCTCCGAGACAGGATTGTGTCTCGGCACAGATCTGGGGAAGGGTATCAAAAATGTCTGCAGCATTGTAGGTCCCCAAGAACACAGTGGCCTCCAACATTCTTAAATGGAAGAAGTTTGGAACCACCCAAACTCTTGCTAGAGCTGGCCGCCCGGGGGAGAAAGGCCTTGATCACGGAGGTGACCAAGAACCCCGATGGTCACTCTGATGGAGCTCTAGAGTTCCTCTGTGGAGATGGGAGAAACTTCCAGAAGGACAACCATCTATGAAGCACTCCACCAATCAGGCCTTTATGGTAGCGTGGCCAGACAGAAGCCACTCCTCAGTAAAAGGCACATGACAGCCCACTTGGAGGTTGCCAAAAGGCACCTAAAGACTTTCAGAAAAACAATGGTCTGATGAAACCAAGATTAAACTATTTTGCCTGAATGCCAAGCGTCACGTCTGGAGGAAACCTGGCACCATCCCTACAGTGTGAAGCATGGTGGTGGCAGCATCATGCTGTGGGGATGTTTTTCAGCTGCAGGGACTGGGAGACTAGTCAGGATCGAGGCAAAGATTAACGGAGCAAAGTACAGAGAGATCCTTGATGAAAACCTGCTCCAGAGTGCTCAGGACCTCAGATTGGGATGAAGGTTCACCTTCCAACAGGACAACAACCCTAAGCAAACAGCCAAGACAATGCAGGAGTGGCTTCGGGACAAGTCTCTGAATGTCCTTCAGTGGCCCAGCCAGAGCCCGGATTTGGAGAGACCTCCCCATCCAACCTGACAGAGCTTGAGAGGATCTGCAGAGAAGAATGGGAGAAACTACCCAAATACAGGTGTGCCAAGCTTGTAGTGTCATATCTAAGAAGACTCGATTCCGTAATCACTGCCAAAGGTGCTTATATACTTATATAAATAAGGTATTTCTGTTTTTAAAGTTTTTTAAATTAGCAAATATTTCTATAAACCTGTTTTTGCTTTGTCATTATGTGGTATTGTGTGTGGATTGATGAGAAAATATATATTTAATACATTTTTTAATAAGTCTGTAACGTAACAAAATGTGCAAAAAGTAAAGGTGTCTGAATACTTTCCAGTGTTTGGAATATTTTTATTCTGTATATTTGTATTCTTTTCACTCAGTCATTTAGGTCACTACAAGTCACTACAATGTTGTTGATCCATTCTCAGTTTTCTCCTATCCCAGCCATTGAACTCTGTAGCTGTTTTAATATCACCAATTTGCAAGCATTTCGCAACACCCGCAATGACATCTGCTAAACACATGTATGTGACCAATACAATTTGATTTGATTTGACCTCATGGTGACATCCCTGAGCAGTTTATGTGTTTGGGTGGTTTAATACATCATCCACAGCATCAGTATTAACTTGACCATGCTTAAAGAGATATTCAATGTCTGATTTGTTATTGTTACCAATCACTGCCCTTCTTTATAAGGTTTTCGAAAATGTTCCTGGTCTTTACAGTTGAATGAATCTGGGCTTCAAATTCAGTACTTGACTGTGAGACCTTACATATGTTGTTTTTATGGGGGACAGAGGAAGGGGTAGTTCTAAAAAAAATTATGTAAACCCCTATTATTTCACATAGAGTGAGTCATTATAACTTATGTGATTTGTTAAGCCAAATTTTACTTTAGTTTTGCCTAAACAAAGGGGGTGAATACTTATGCAATTACTATATTTAGTTCTTACATTTGTATTAATTTTCACTTTGACATTATGGAGTATTTTGTGTAGATCAATGACAAAAAAATACAATTAAATATATTTACATTTACATTTTAGTCATTTAGCAGACACTCTTAACCAGAGCGACTTACAGTAGTGAGTGGATACATTTTTGCACACAAAATGTGAAAAAAGTTCAAGGAGAGTAGACTTTCTATAGGCAATATACATTAGAACTTGTGAGAGAGTTGTCGTGGAAAATTGCGAGATTATGTTATAGTGCTTGTAAAATTATATTATAATCTTTGTATTGCATTAGAATGGTTGTTTTATTCGACAGAATAGAATCTGTCGACTATTGTGTGTGTTTGTTCCACTAAGGATGAGCCTCTATGAGATAACACTGACAGAGGAGATTTACGATGTCTTTGGCCAATAAAGCCTAAAGAGCATTCCAGATAGTGAGGTAATGTTTTTGTACTATGAAGTACCAGGAACGAGATTAGAACCTCGTCTTAGAGACCAAACTGGACGATAATTTATAGCTAATGCTATATGGCTATGGGATACTCCTTTCTCAAGTAAAAGGCCCTTTGTGAAGAGTTCTGTGGTTCGTCATGTAAGTTGAGAGGGGTGTATCTTGGCTATAAAATATATTTGTATTCGACTGTAGGGACTCTCAGAATTCATTATAGACACTGAATTGATCTGAGAGTCAAAGAGCTATTGTAAAGCTCATAATATTATTAAAGATGAAATTTAAGTATAACTCTGACTGGTGTGTGGTTTGTAACTCTCCTCATTTGGTAATACAGGAAATTGCTACGACAGAGTCTACAGTGGCGTTACTGCGTGAAGTGGTCTGTTCTCCCTACCTGATGACACAGAACAGATTGATGTTAGCGTTGTAAGTGGAGAAGTCTATGAACACGGCCCTGGTGCCATGGTCCAACCACAGGTTGTTATTCATCTCCATCAGGATCTCAGCACTCTCCTCCTTGGTCCTGTTCAGGTCCTGGTAGTACCCTCCACCGCTGTACGTGGTCAGCAGACCCCAGTGGGCCGAACCCTTTATCTCTTTCTCATTGTGGTATTGCCAGCTGCAGACATGGAGGAGAGAAGGTATTTTATCATAGGCCTTTCAGATCTACAGTCAATCTTTTCAAAGTTGTCTTAATGTCTATTTGATTGACACCCAAATTGGTCTGAAAAAAGAAACATACAAACACTTTGCCTTGAGACAGACAAAGAACCAAAAGGGTTCTTCGGCTGTCCCCATAGAATAACCCTTTTTAGGTCCAGGTAGAATCCTTTTTGGTTTCAGGTAGAACCCTTTTGGGTTCTATGTGAAAAGGGTTCTACATGGAACCCAAAAGGTTTCTACCTTGAACTAAAAGGGTTCCACCTGGAACCAAAATGGGTTCTCCTATGGGGACAGCCGAAGAACCCTTTTAGGTTCTACATGGCACCTTTTTTCCCAAGAGTGTATATTACAGCCAGGTCAGGACAAACAAGCATTGAAAAGATTATTTGAACTCACGCAGTTCCGTTAACAAGGCCAAAGTCCACCTCATCCTCCTTCTTCTCATTATAGACATCAAAGCATCCGGAAATCTCGTTGCGGAAGTCTTTGTGGACCTTACAGGAGTTGTTCATCACCTTGATCTGTCTCATCCTGGGCACCCCCAGCAGCATGTTCTCATAGTAGATGAAGGAGTGGTCCCCATTCTGTAGAGACTGGTCGTTGTACCATTTGGTCCAGTAGAGGCCATCCAGCATTGGGCCATGGGCATACTGTTCAAATAGAGGTAGGTAGGCTACAGCATGAACAGGTCGAAGCATTTACGATTTTTTTTTGTTTATAACAATGCATTAGTATTTCCTTTAATGTTGTATTATTATTATCTTATGATATCTTGATGTCACTTATGGACTTGTGTCACATTTGTGCTATTAGTGATCAAAGTAATTTATCGGTACAAGTTGATATCAGACAGTTCAATATTTCAGCAGGGTTAGAGCAGGGAGGGTACGTACCGTCCAGAAGTCTGCCATGCTGCTAATGGACTGAAACGTAACTCCGCTGCCACTGGGCGTAAGCACAAACAGGTCTGTCATGACTTTAGTGTAGTAGTAGGTATTGGAGCTGGTCATGCCATATGTCACTGAAAGACAACATATAGCGACATTGTTATATCCAGCCATTGATTCATAACGTCAGACTTTGCTCAGGGCTCAGTCAGACCATGTTGTCCTTTCAAAAGTCCAAGATAAGGAAAGTCTGAAACAGACACACAGGCCAGAGCCTCTCATTCAAGATTTGTCATTTAGTGAAAATCACATCACAGAAGTCCAATCACGTCACAGAAGTCAAAGTGGCACCGATTAGAGCAGGTCATTTGTTGAAGAGATGGCACACTGGGGCGACGCAAATAGTCGTATCAAACAATGTAAATCCGCTGCAGACAAAGCAACAATGGCTTAAAGCCCCATGCTCTTATCAGTGAAAGGCAGGAGCACTCTGCCTGTGTTCCTTTCAGTCGTAATGTCCCGCTGGACAATGCCTTTCAGCCAGAAGGGAGGGGGAGGGTATTTTATAATAGGGCACTAAAGCAGATTGAAACAGCTGATGATAAATCAACACATTACACAGGTTTCAGTTTGCCAAAGCACAGTGATCATTTAGATGCCGATTACACTCAGATAAGGCATACTTTCTGTCTGTTTTGCCTATTGTCAA